>NC_079438.1:35198328-35843328 GCF_903798145.1 Danio aesculapii | reverse complement strand
GACACCATATTTAGGGCTGCGTTTTATTTAATTTATTCATACAGATATGGATTGAAGACAGAGCGACGCAGAGGCTGTCGCCTCACAGCAAGAAGGTCACGGGTTCAAGTTTGGGTTTCTGTGTGTAGTTTGCATGTTCTCCCTGCGTTCCCGTGGGTTTCCTCCAGGTGCTCCGGTTTCTCCCACAGTCCAAAGACATGCGGTACAGGTGAATAGGGTAGGCTAAATTGTCCGTAGTGTATGTGTGTATGTATGAGTGTATGGACGTTTCCCAGAGAAAGGCTGGAAGGGCATCCACTGCATGAAAACGTGCTGGATAAGCTGGCGGTTCATTCCGCTGTGGCGACCCCAGATTAATAAAGGGATTAAGCCAAAAAGAAAATGAATGAATGAATGAATGAATGGATTGAAGACAAGTACAAAAAACAGGACAAGTACAAGCAATGTAATCCATACCCATTTCCTACTATTAAACCCAATCATAACTGTAAATTATTCCCAAAATCAGAGGGGAATAATAGTTGGATAACCCTCATGTAGAAGTACATACACCTAACCGTAATCCTAAACTTAACATAAACGGTAAACGTGTCCCATAATTTTGATTGGCTGATTGAAATGTTGTTCCAGGATCAACATAGATCTACTTGGTGAAATCAGGGTAGGGGTATTAAATATCTG
Source organism: Danio aesculapii (assembly GCF_903798145.1). Classification (NCBI taxonomy): domain Eukaryota; kingdom Metazoa; phylum Chordata; class Actinopteri; order Cypriniformes; family Danionidae; genus Danio; species Danio aesculapii. The sequence goes on along the minus strand of NC_079438.1, from coordinate 35,842,647 downwards.
TTCTGATGTTTTGTTTGGCTTGCATTTTGCTTAATCAGTGTACATTTGCATCACTGACAGTTCATATTGTGCTGGGTTAGACTCTTGAAACCAGGAGCTAATTTAGACCCCAACAACATCCCTGCAACAAAAATCTTTGCATTTCTAAAATCTAAAAAGCCGGCATTACGGTCAACAGTTCTAGGAACTATGCAAATGTTCCTCCATTGTGAAAGCCCCTACTGTCAGCTCAAATTTAACCCACAAGCAGCAAAATGAGTAAGAAACAGATGTCTTTTTGAAGGTTTCTTTGGGGAAAAGGCCCTGTGAAGGACTCACAAACTGCCAAAGAGTGGATTTGTCTACAAATCAGGTGAATCCAGCATGTCTGTGCAAGAAGATCAACTGCTGGAGATTGCAAATGACGACAGACTTTTAGGGGTCGTTCGCATATCGTGTCTTTTCTAGAGTTCATGCAAGTTCGATATTTCCAATGGAGGCACACACGCAACTGCCTTCCAGACGCACACAGCTGAATGACTGCCACAAGCGGAACGCGTGACAAGAACTGACCAATCAGCTTTAGCTTGTATGCAATATACACATTTCGGTAGACTAATTATCTCTGACAAACACAGAAGACCCAAACACTGCAGTGCTTTGTAATTTTCTCTATAAATAAAACTTGTATAAGAGTGACAGTAGGGAAGCTCGGGGAGTTGGGTCAGTTGGCATTTCTGTGTGGAGTTTGCATGTTCTCCCTGTGTTCACGTGGCTTTCCTCTGGGTGTGGTTTCCCTAACAGTCCAAAGCCATGCGGTACAGGTGAATTGAATAAGCTAAACTGGACATAGTGTATGTGATTGGTGCAGGAGTGTGTGGGTGTTTCCCTGTGCTGGGTTGCGGCTGGAAGGGCATCTGTTGTATAAAACATATGCTGGATAAGTTGGAAGTTCATTCCACTGTAGCGATCGCTAATAAAGGGACTAAGCCGAAAAGAAAATAAATGAGTAAGAGTGACAGCAATGTTGATGGACGCCTAGCAACCTATGAACCACTGCCCCAAAAACATTCATACATAGAATCCATGCATAAATGTATGACTATTCACAGTTGGAGAATGACAATCAATGTTTTGTGGTCTTTCTTTAAGATCAGACGATTCAGAAGGCTGTAAATGTTCAATAAGAATGAAGCATACAGAACCAGAAAACCAAGTTAATGTAAAGCCATTCCTCTTGCTGCGTCCACTTTTGCAATATCTGGATTTGATCTTGATGCCATTCTCCTCAGAATGTCCTTCCATTTTACGACTCCTTGACGGGTTCTTTTATTATAATTTTCTGTCGCAGTGGAATTAAAATTCTTTTCTGCATTTACAGTCCCCCGTAAGGTCATTCAGAAATGTGGAATGCATTTTTATGTCTGTTCTTATCATCTGTTTTAGTTGTAGGCTCAGTGTGCGCCTGGTTGGAGAGATAATAGTAATTGACAGTAACTGTAGCACTCTGTCAATTGGACGTGAATTCTTGTGTGGATTGTGGAAGAACTTGGAGAGTGGCGCTTTCGTTCATTTGTTCTCACTGAGGACGGAATTACAATGGACCCGGAAACCATCAATGTGTGACTTTAAAAGGTTGGCAGCCTGGAAACGCCTGAGAGGAAAAGCGGTTAAAAAAGTTCTCAAATGGACAGACCTTCCCTGTCTCTCATTTTCTGTCTTTTCTGTAGCTTCTCATTACATGAAGAGTTCGTCAAAGCAAAATTGCCCTCGAGTGCACGAGAAAGGCAGAGTGGAAACGCTTGTCAAATCAAAGTTGGGAGATTGGACAGCCATTAATTTACCTCAGGCTGTTCTGTATGCTTCACTTTGAAGTCCATAAACAACACCCTGGAGTTACACGACTGAAAAATGTCCTGCCGTTCCCCCCAATTGCAGCAGCACTGGTGTATGACATCCTAAGGGGAAGACTCAAGTGATGGAGGTAATCCTTTGATTCCCAAAACTGTTTTTCCCTTGCATGCATTCTCTTTCATCAATAGGTTTAAAGGAAGTGAGCTCAAAACAATGGATTGGCTTGGTTAGGTTCAGCTGAGATTTGTCACATGCTCCCTTGATAAAAATGGGCAGGGAGTCTGCTTTTAGGGTGGCGTTTCAAGCCCCAGTTTGAACAGATGGCAAGTGAATCCAATTGTCAGTTCTAATGTATCTGTAGTCTTGACAATCGACAGTATAGATGTTTTTAGGATTGAGGCACTTCATTAGCATAATGAATGTTTGTCCTGCTGTGATGTGAATTCAGGCTCTTGTCTGCATCCAATCTCTTTCATGGCATAATTACAAAAAGAAATATTTTTTTTAAGAATTGGCCTAGAATATTATGACTAGATCTGAAGACACTGTTGCAGTAAAGCACACTAGATATTTACTGGAATTCCAGACTGGATGTGACAGGTCTTGTCTACCCTTAATATTATTTATATAGTATTTATAATAATATAATATTTATAATATAGTATATATAGTATATAGTATAATAATATTTATAATATAGTATTTCCATAGTTTTGGTATTGTTGGTGAACTTTTGGATTCAATCTTGACATAGTCTGCATTTGTTACAGTACAACAGATATGTTTTGTGATCTGTAATGACTTGTGTATTTGATCTGTCTGGGGTAAAGGAGCACAAAGTATGTGCTTGCACTATGAAGATTCACATAACACAAAACCAAGTGTCATTCCTTTACACAGTTTTAATTGTTAGACCTCTTCAGGATCTGGTATCACAACACTTCTGGGGACTTTGGTATGAGTTATGCACTCTTTAGTATTTAAATCTCTAACCTCAAATCTCTAAACTGATCAGCAACAATACCAGGACATTAGTATTGTGAAGAGTTATTCATTTAAATGTTAAAAACGTATGAATGGGGCCCTAGCATTGTTGAAAAATATACTGCATGTTAAAAAGTGTATATATATATATATATATATATATATATATATATATATATATATATATATATATATATATATATATATATATATATATATATATATATATATATATATATATATATATATATATATATGCGAGTAGCTGTGTGATATGGCTGGATATCAGCACTAGTGGGAGGCGTGCCGGAAAATTGTAACTCTCAGAAATTTTAGAATATGCACTATTCTTACAAATAAACTGCATAGTTGCAATCTAAACAACTACATTCTCGACTAAAAAAACCTCAAAAGTACATTTTAATAGTAATAGTAATTTAATAGTAATAGTAATATTTGTCAAACTGTAGCGTCTCTGCTTGTTGCTGGCTGTATGTGGGCGGAGTAATACACAGAGGTGAAGGGTGAAGAGGCCTTTGTGTGATGTTACTGGCAAAATATCGCACGGCTATCAGCCATTCAGATTCAAAAACCAGACAGAACTGTTGTATAAATATATATAGCCCCCCTGTTTATTTTTTTCCCCAATTTCTGTTTAACAGAGAGCAGATTTCCAACACATTTCTAAACATAATAGTTTTAATAACTTATTTCTAATAATTGGTTTATTTTATCTTTGCCATGATGACAGTAAATTATATTTTACTAGATATTTTTCAAGACTATACAGATTAAAGTGACATTTAAAGGCTTAACTAGGTTAATTATGTTAACTAAGCAGTTTGGGTAATTAGGCAAGTTATTGTATAACGATGGTTTTTTATGTAGACTATCGAAAAATATTTATAGCTTAAAGGGGCTAATAATTTTGACCTTAAAATGGCTTTTAAAAATTTTTTAATTGCTTTTATTCTAGCCAAAATAAAACAAATAAGACTTTCTCCAGAAGAAAAAATATTATCAGACATTATCTGTTAAAAATAATTTGGGAAATATTTAAAAAAGAGGGGTGGGGTGTCATGGTGGCGCGGTGGGTAGCATGATCGCCTCACAGCAAGAAGGTCGCTGGTTCAAGCCCCGGCTGGGTCAGTTGACATTTCTGTGTGGAGTTTGTATGTTCTCCCCGTGTTCGCGTGGGTTTCCTCCGGGTGCTCCAGTTTCCCTCACAAGTCCAAAGACGTGGTATAGGTGAATTGGGTAGGCTAAACTGTCCATAGTGTATGGGTGTGAATGAGTGTGTATGGATGTTTCCCAGTGATGGGTTGCAGCTGGAAGGACATCCGCTGTGTAAAACATATGCTGGATAAGTTGGCGGTTCATTCTGCTGTGGCGACCCCAGATTGTTAAAGGGACTATACCGAAAAGAAATGAAATATTCACAAACTGTTCACAAAAAATAGTTCACAAACTGTCGTATTTCTACTTTTTTCCCAAATGTTCTAAAAATTCTCACTCTTGCACACTCTACCTTTACTCTGATCACTCACTAAAATCTCTGTGCAACAACAGCGATAAAGTAATAAATGGTCCATTAAGTTATTCCATTTAAAACAGAGAAGAAGCAGAATTGGTTAGACTGTACCAGCGAAATACCTCACGCTCGCGGACCTAAAACATTTGCTGTCGATATGCAGATGAATAATCTGCTCTCAACGCTGCAGGTGTGAGAGTCGGTTGTGTGGCACTGTGCTGCCTTTGAGTGTTCTGAGACGTTGGAGAGACCGACAACATCACCATAGCTCGTTGAGAAGAGTAACGTTACGAACGGTAAGGTTCTCTAAAAATCTCCAGTAACACATAAAAACACACGCTAGTCCCTTTTTGGAAAATTTGGTGCTAGGTTCGGGTCTGAAAAGTCGCTAAGTTGGCAACACTGGCGGGCAGTTTCTTTGATTGAAGGCACACACCTCGCACATGTGCAGTATGGAAGAAACATACCATTATTCATGGGCCCCCCAGTTTTGAAAAGAAGTAATATCTTTAAAATCTTAACAGTTGTAGACAGATTTTTACAACATATGATAGAAAATGTATAAAAGAGCTATATGATTAATATAGGCTTCTTGACATTGGTCGGACCCCCCAATTCCCCGGAGCTAACATTGTAATACAAATGTGTACATAAGTAAAAAAAAAATGAACCTAAAGGCTGTTATGTATGTATGTATTTATTTGTTTGTGTGTGTGAGGAATAAAGTCCAAAGCCTAAAATAAAATAAACCACTGAGCATTTTTCTGCATATTACATTTATAATTTATTATAAGAAAATATTAAAAGCAAAACTGATTTACTCTTTATTAATATTTTAATAGTTTTGGTTCGCTAATAAAGGTCATGGCATGCAAGGTTAGTTCTGACTGATATTTCTAAATGAATAATTCATAGTGTTTTGTTTAAAAAAGGGATAAAGGAAGAATGAAAGAAAAACATTGTGAAATATGATTTGAAAAATCCACATGCAATTAATTGTTTAATTTGGATGTGCAAATATTCCGATGCATAAACAAGTATTCAAAAATTCCTGTTTTAAACTTTTGAAGACTTTTCTTTATCTTGTTGTTTTCCCCTTTAGATAGGACAGAAGCAAAATGGGTCACAGAAGAGGTTGGCATTGGAAAGAATCACTCTTTTTGGACCTGATTATTCATTGACCCAGCAGCACTGTTTTCTTTAGCAACAACAACTAATTAACCCACACTAATTAGCAAAGTTGCCAATTCATTCATCTTGTCACTGATAGTAAACATGGTGTTAGCATAGAGAGCTGAGAGCATCCGAGCAGAATAGATTCACACTGATTGAACAAAGTGTGCTCACTTGCCATTGTTTATCGGTGTACATTCAAACTATTATTTCACAGCACTCTCCAGAAAGCATTTTACCTATAATGTTAGTGAACTCACCATGAGTTAAAGAGTTCTGATCTGGGAACAGAAGCGCATGCTCAAAAGCATCCTTGTGAACCACTTAGTCACAGCAGGACTCCATAATCATTAGTCATGGCAAATCCAACGAGACGATTGTTTACAGAACAACAGAAGAACGACACTTAGCTACGAGGCATTTCTTTGCTCTTTCCAATTACCTCGCAGCTAGAGCAGCTCCTGGTACAAGCTCCAAACAAGAGAGCCTCTGAAGAACTAGACGAGTTGTGAAAGTGCTTGTCGGCCCTGTAAGGGCATCTAGGCAATGATTAACAAGCACGCCAATACCTGAAGTCAACACATTTCATTGCAGGAAGCAAGTAGGATTGGACTGACTAACACTAAAAGACCACCACTTGTCTAAAGAGCAAAACATGTCACCTTATCTTGACCGAACCACTTCAACAAAGAGCACTCGGATAATTCACCTTGTCTCCCAAAGCACATCACAATCCACACTAAAAATATTTACCCATTCAACCTTAGTCGCTGTCGTGCACAATAAACGCCCCTCTGGGGAAATAACAATGAATATGCGTCTACACTCCATTCTTCATGCGACAGCTTTGACAGATCAAATAGAAGGCCAGATCTTGTGTTCTTACAAAGTTAGCATCCAAAACACTTTCGAAGAACACCTTGCAGGCAGAATATCAATGGGCTTTTTTTTGTTGTTTGCAATTCTAGCCTCAGTTTAATTCCTGCGGGTTCAGCCAAACGTATTCTCCCCGTGTTTTGACGGACAGCACGTTTGGTGCGAGCCAATTTGTGTTTGAGTACAAGTTGACGGTTTGTTGTATAAAGTTACTTGTGTAGCCCGTTGTGGCCTTGTTGTTAGAATTGCCGCGGACCCAAGGATCACTCAAATTAGCTCCTGTGGCACCTTCCGAGAAATCCCAGACCGCCTCTACCTTAGACTGACTGATACCTGATGGCTAAATTGGACTGTCTGTCAAGTTCATTTCCACAATTACTCTCAGCTTTTGGGATACCAAAAGCATACTGTATGTGAAGCAGAGCTGAATGTTATTGGAGAGGTTGATGAAGACTCTAACAGTTCAAGAAAGTCTATACTCAGGAATAGCAACAGCCTAATTGAAGCAATTAACACAATATCACATTGCTTTAAATATCCCTAATGTCACAGTGTGTTTTTCTTTAAACTGTAAGATAAAGTTCATGTAGCTGAGTTGAAGTGTTGAAGTGTAATTATTAGGGTTACTTGTTCAGGCTTGATGTTGAACATTTGCTTGTTGCTATTACCAAGCGATTAGACCAGGGGTGCCCAAACTTTTTTGTATGAAGGGCCAAAAACCAAATATCATTGAGAGTAGTGGGCTTAAAGTTGCCATGAGTAATTTCCTAAATCATTTCATTATATTGCTAAATAGAAAAACAATATTATTGTATTAAATAATGCAGTAAAACCATATATTACACATACAAATAAACATTTACAACAGTCTGCCTTTGCCTTGATTCACTCTCCAAAGTCTCTGCATTGTCCTCTATCCGTCTGAATAACTAATCTGATTAATTTATACCATTTAAATTGAAACATTTAATTTCAGTTGTAGCTGAACAATAAAACAAACAAATAAAAGGTTACATACAATCTCTAAAGCATCGTCATCATTCTCCCTCTCTTCTCAGATGGCATGGTGGGCCAAATCAAAGATTACTATGGGACAACTTTGGCCCTAGTTTGGGCATCTCTGGATTAGACTGTGGTACACTGCTTGAACAGATAAAAAAAAGGCATCCTACGCTTGACACTTAAATTATGAGCATCATAAAAGACTGAGGTTCATACACTACCTGACGTTGAAGTAATTTTGAACTCAACAAACACAGAAATATTGCCTGGAAAGGATTATGAAAAAAAATAAATAAATAAATGCACCAAGTGAATTTGGACGCAGTTTTAGCTAATAAATGTAGTTAACATGGGTTGTACGGATTGCAGTGTGATTTATGGACTGTGTTTTTGTTTTAAAACAGCATTTTATTATTGACAGTCCTCATGCAGACTGGCGTTTTAATGCATTTTATTTTTATCCATACTATACAGCCAAAAACTAGGGATGGCTGACATGAAACTGATGTTTCGAAACAGTGTCGAGATCCCGAAGTGCAAGTGTTTCGAAACACCAGGTCACGTGACTAAAGCGATTGAAAGCATCAATCATTTCAGGAACGCTTCGACCTGGCGAATCTGCGTTTGACTGACATGGGCAGAAAAAACTCATGTAGTATAGTGGACCATGTTTGCACAAAATTTACATGTGCACTAAATTCCTGTGCTGTAAATGGCTTGTACAAATGGCTTGTACAAATGCTCTGATATTATGACTTGATTTATTTAAAAAAATGACCATTGTTTTATGACCAAAACAAGACATATTCATTCACAAAGTGTTCATTCGGATGTCAGACCAATGTTGAAACAAACATGCTACAAGAACAGTGCATTTAAAAACATCTATAGCTGCATGACTCTGGATTCAACCCATTATTTCTGCATGCTAGTCTGGAACTCTCACCGCTTCACTAAATCACTTGAAACCTCAGCTACACAACTCAATTTGCTTAACTGTTTCTTTGCTGAAGCTTTTCCGGAGCAAAAAATTAAAAAATAAACTGTAGAGTTGGGTTTCGAAACGTTTCGAAGCTTCAACACATTTACCAAACTAAAACCGAGTTTTCAAAACACTCTGTCTTGACAGGGCGAAGATGCCAGAGTATTGTGAATGACAGGTAAAACTGTAACAAAACTTACGCATTTTAAAAATGAAAACACACTCATAGTCTTACATGGGAGTCTTTAATAACCAGTCCACTAGTACAGTGCAAAATGTAGTATTTACAGAATACACATTTATTCAGCTCCACTCTAAAGAGGCATAATGTATGTTTATTTGTATCTTTTGTAAATTCATTGTGTTTACTGTGAAATTTGATAAGTATGTTTCAACAAACACTGGATGCTGAAACATGTCGGATCACTCAGATCAACTGATATCAGAAAACAATTCGCCTTATTAAACCAATTACATTTACAGCACCTTTAAGACTTATATGCCTCACTTGGAAGAAGTACTGCAATATTATTTACAAAGATTGGTAGTAGTCTGCTATTGAACATTGTTGACATCTTGACATTGCAATACATTCTGAGTAGTGATATCAAATTTGCCATCTGTTTTGCCTTTTCAGTTTGAGCCAGAGTGTAACATTATTGAGGATGAAAACATTGAAGACATTCAATATCAATTCTTTAAAAGATGATTAGAGGGTTGAAGAGGTGAGAGTGGGGTGAAATGAATGGTGTCTCTGTGGCTATTGGATGCTGATACTACATGCGAGATGGAGCATTTGCTGCAAAGAGCTGCAATTTCACTCTGTAGTCTTCAAGGTAAGATTGATTGATATGCAAAAAATGTCTTATATGTCACATGAATTGCACATGAAAAAAACTTGTTAAGAAGATGCTACTGCTTTTATGCTATCCCAGAAATTCCAAGCATCACAACACACACAATGAACATTACAACCAAAACCTGCTCAACGTGACACTGTACCAGAATTTTATTATTTGAGTTGTGTTGTGGTCTAAAAAGCCACAGGTAACACCAGTAGCATTCAAATTTTTGCTTCAGCAGATATGTTTTTATATTATGATAGCTTTTGCTAACATTGATGGTTAAGTTTAGGGAATTATTGCGCTATAGACCATTTAAACGTGGTGATGTCATTGGCCCACGAACTTTTTGTCAAACTATTTCATAACTGTAAAAAGAGGGAATTCAATCATAACTCAATGTTAAAACAGCTATCATAGCATTATTTATCATCATGGGGACCTTTTTTGTTTCTCAGAAGCTATGGAAATGAAAAATGTGAAACAGGATATATGTTAAGACCATTGTTATTGTTTACATCCCTCAAAATGGTCTATATATCAAAATGATCCGAATATCACAAATGTACATATTGAGATATTCAGATCATTTTGATATATAAGCAATATTGTTTAAGCAATAGTTTAAGTAACCAAGCCATATTCAGAAAGCAATAAGACTGCAAAGAAGTAACTCAACTCCGTTTCAAGTGTTTTTGTTTTCCTGATTATTCTTTGTGTTTTCAAGCTGACAAAACTGTACAAGTAAAAGTGGTGGTGATGCTGTATTTATATACTATTTTTATATCTATTTTTGTTTGTTTACACTGTTAAAAATGTCTGATTTGTTTTATACAACAGTAGAATTTGTATGCAGCCATCAGAATTTGCAGAGATGCTTTCTTTTTCCTAAAATAAATTTGACTATATGTGTGCAGTTGCGTAGGGTTTCTTTACAAAGATATAAAACCAACTATTGACCTTGTATAAATAATATAGTGTTTGCAAAATTATCATCTACTCATGTAAACTGCCCATCATGAGTTTGTGAAACTTTATTAATATAACCATAAACGCATTTTACAATGAGCCAGTGCTGAAATCCTTGCTATTTAAAGAGTACAAATGGATATATACGTTTTATGAACTTGTTGATGAGGAATTTTTAGTACATGATTATGAAAGTGCTAAAGGGAAATCTGCTTAAAAAGTAAGTGAATCACGCTTCACTGCGTATGCTAAACGAAAGTACATTCAAAAGTACATTAAAATGGACATTCGGTCCACTTTATGGAATATAAAAAGTCATTACCGGTAAGATAACATTTCCCCCCCTCAAACCCATTCTGACGTCTAGTTAATGACGTGTTACATTACATTGGCTACTCAAATCGGTTTAGCAGATGTTTTTGCTGTAAGGCGACCGAATAAAATGAACCCAGAATGAGAGTGTAATTCCACACACAATCAATCTTCATTTTATGTATCTTCATACAAACGCTGTGACATTATTAAACCCAGAAAACATTAGCGCCATCATACATGCCGATTTAATCTTCATAACGGACATCGAGGCCTCGTTTGGCCAAAGATAAAAGACGATTCGACACTCCACATATTCATCAACCAACTTTAAAGGTTAGTCGAGGTCTATAATGTCATCCATCTGTCACCATTAAATAGGCCTAGATCCGTCACATTAGGGTTGTTCCTGAAGTGAACATTGTGTAAAGCATTTTTCCTCTCCCCAGCCTGAAAGGATATTAAAAACAAAACAGGTTGAACGAACCATGGAAGATCACAATGAATCATATAGACAGAATGCGGTCTGCGGGGATTACAGTTCATTTTAGCCCTGCTTTAAGATTGTTTCCCATCATGCGATGGAAAATGCGAATGCATTAACGTGCTCAGTCCTAACATCTACTATATAGATAATGAACCCACACAATAGGCTTGTTTATTAATGCCCAGGTACGTCTCAAGAAAATATCAGCATTAATCTGATGCATTTTTCCATTCTTATTCACCGTTTCAGTTACATTATATTGATTACCCAGTAATATGAATGCTGACAGGACATCTAATTTTAAAGTCACGGCCTAATGGGACCACTCATGTATATACAATGCATTTTCAACAAGCAAACCGAATATGAAATTTAATCTGTCCTGTATAGCTCCTGGGTGTTATTAAACTAACCTCCTCTGTGTAATTGTAGCCCCTGTGGACCTTTTGTAAAGCATGAATTCAAAGCTCTTTTCAGCCGCGTAAGCTCTGATTAAAAACCGGCACCTAATAGAATTTTCTTCTCCGGTTTTATTTTCCGTCAGTTCAATCAAGCGCATCATGACTGAACAGCCAGTAAAGGACGAGTGAAGGCAAGATTTAATAATGGCTTTAAAGGAAAATGTCAGCTAATTTTCTTCAGTGAAACCAAAGGAAGATATTTTGAAGGGTGTTCACGCTGCTCTTTACTGTACAATTTAAGTTCAAATGAAAATAAAGCATTGCAAAAGTGGCTAGTTCAGCACAATTTATACTATCACAATTTAACACAGCAGCTTTTCTGCAAGCAACATACCAATATTATGCTCGAATATACAAGACTATTTACATGTGCTGTATAAAACACTTAAAAAAATTAGCAATTTTCAGTTATGTGCAATTGAAATTTCCAGTGATTGCATCACAAGTGGTCAGCAGAGAAGCCATACAGTTTATACCTCAAATTAACATGCATTCAAATGTGTCTTATGTAAGTTAATTAGTACCACTTTACTTTATGTTGGTGCATGGCTTTAAAGGAGAGCCTTTTCTCACTTCGTAGTGTTTGCATAATCACTAGAAACAAGAATAAAATGCAAAAACAATATTCTCTTGCACAGCTCTTGCTATTATATAGTCTTTGATGGCAAGTGGGTTCCCTGGTAGAGCAGGGGCCCTACGCAATGCATGTACTCTGCATATAGGGAAGATCATTTGGTGCAGCTCCCACAACGTGTCACATAAAGATTTTTAGGTCATTAAAACTTTACTTTCACAAACACACACCGAATAAAAGTCCATTTTTGAAAAAGCCTAATTAAGCAGGCTTCTTTTTCCACAGTGAGACATGCCATTTCTATGCTGATCTATGAGTTTTCATTTTTGACTAACCAATTTCTTTAAGCACTAACACTATTTTCAAAAGATTTATGATAATGAACCAACATAAAACTGAAAGAAAAAAGAAGATGATTAAATGAGATTTTGATTTTGGTTCCGTGAATGCATCTTGGTCTAATTACTTGTCATACTGGGACATTTCTATTGTATTTCAAGAGACTAATTGAGTTCCATTCAAGCAGAAGGTCCTTCAGTTATAAATCAGGTGATAATTACCTCTGAGGTTAGAGAGAGACTCTTTTTCTTTCAACACGTGAAGAAGCAGAAACCACAAAAGGGAAAAGGGAAACAAGAAATCCATCAGGTCTGTTGTGCTTCTTTTTTCAAGAATTAAGACGCTACAAGACATAAAAGATTAATGACCAGCGACGGAGGGGCTTCTGTTCTCTCTGAAAACAGGCCACAGATCCCCAAATGTAAGTCAAGCAAATGAAAATCCCTTTCAAAGTGCTCCTTCTTTTAGTACAAGATGCTTGAATAATTTTCTTTAAACCGGAAAGAAACCACAGCATTTCAGCCCTGAACTGATCACTGACAGACTGAACTATTAAAGTCGCTATTACCATTCCCATTCATCTCAATGGCATTTGCTCAGCAGGAACATGCACTCACAGACATTTATCCAATACTAGGAGTGTCGTTTTCAACTAAAAACTTAAAAACAGGGAATGGCTATTCATTTACACAAAACCACATTTTGGTAGCATGAAAGTGCTTTTAAAACAGATTTCAATGTGCAACTCAATTACTATGTTTATGTAAACTGCGGAAACATATTCACATTATGTGTTCAGCCTATCTATACATTTGCACTGTGTTTCTTCCTAAAGTAACATTGCCGCTGACAGACCTAGCATGCATAATACAACTCCTTTGTTGTTTTTTTTCAGTGTGAGCGGGAATCATTTTGTCATCCATTCACAAAGGAAACACATGTCTGTTGTTAGACTGCAAACTGCAAAAATGAAAAATATTACAGAAACAAACAAATTAATAATTCTTGATTTTAGGAGACCTCTAAAATTGTATAAAAATATCTAAATCATGAAATATAAAAACAGAAATGCATGCAAATATAGTAAATAAACATAACTTTGACATTAAAGTGCCTCTATTATGCATAATAAAAAGTTATATTTGGTTTTGGGGGTCTCCAACAACAGGCTGACATGCATGCAGTGTCAAAAAACACTTTCATTGTCTTGTAATGTATTTATTTTTTTATTTAATTGTCCTAATGACTATCATGTGGTTTGTTCAGTGATTCATGGTTTCCAAACCCCTGTTTTGCATGATGTGAGTCTGTGGTGATTGGTCGGATGACCCAGTCTGTTGTGATTGATCAACTGAAACGCCCACCATGGTAATGAAGTAGCAGTAGTAGTAGTACAGTATTATGTGATACCAATGCAGAAAATGCATTAAAACAATGCAGTTAAACACTCTATTCTTAACTATAACTCCAAGTAATAACAACGACACACATTCAGAATTAATCAGAAATAATAATTAATAGTTGAACTATTTAGAAAATGGACCCCGCCACACATGTGTAGGAACAGCTGATGGTGGCCATAGCAATGACAAATGGCAGGGAGTCACGAGCTCAGAAACGCATTTAAATCGGTAAAGAAAGCACGTGTCACATTTGCAACCTGGTTTTGGAGGCAATATGTGAATAGCCCCATAAAGAGTAAACCCAAGAGATACATTGTAAGCCTCGCGGAGCGATTACAAGTTACAACACACAATTAAATTCATATTTTGCAAACTACAGAAAACAAGGCAACCATTCAAATCAAATGTACAGATTTTAATCCGGAGGAAGAAGAAATTGGTCCATATAAACTGTGTACTGAAAAAGTCCCTGTCAAGGTACAATTAAATTATTAATTACATAAATAATATTTGAGCTTTGTTGAGATGAGGCATGCCATAACTGTTGCACACTGGATAAAAATCTCTAGCTGCTTTCAGAATGTTTATCTTCTTTTCCGACTTTTTTTTTATACAATTTTATTAATGTTTTTGTGTATTTTACATATTTTCTGGAAAAAATATATTATGTTTTATATATACGTTTTATGAGCTCAAACATTATTGCATAAATAAACAGTCTTATCAAATTAGTCAACAATCTAAATGATACAAAAATACTTTTACATTATGCTAAACGATTTAATGCAGATCATATAAATGATTTGCAACAATCTAAAACACATCTTTTACAGCTTTTAACGAACATGATGATGACTGTCAGGTGCAGTGAAGCTGCATTCTAATGAGGATCAAGACGCCACGGGCGAGACACTAGCGTGATGCATCTGCTGGGAAAGCAGATAACTGGGAGAATATTAAAAGAGTGGAACAAACACGCTTATAGCTTCATACTGGCATAATGAAGATGCTCATGAAAAAAAGATAGGGGATCGGTTTCCATGACATTTGCTCTCTCTTTTTCAGCTGTTCATTCATCATTTTACAAGAGAAACCTTATGAAGTCTGGCAAATTTATTTAATATGGTGTGAAATGTCCATATTAGGATGTTAGTTGTTCTCATAATTTTCGTCTCAGCCATTACTGTATGTTTACGTGGACATCATTAATCCAATATTAACATAAATAAGATAATTTTTTGTTCAAGAATCTGCCACAAAGATTTTTTTTTAATTCTAGCTACTTTAAATTCATACTCAAAGTAAGTAAAAATCAAATTAAATTAATGCTGAGTGTTCCTATTTTAGCCACATGACTTAAGTTCAGCGAATATACATATACAAATCTTTATTCCACTGATACTTTTAACTATGTTTTGTTACAGAATGCACACAGCAGTTTGACAGAAAACAAAATAGCTTTGAGCATGAATCTGAATGCACCATTGTCTGTTTGGTTGTATAGAATTGCTAATAATTAACTGTACTTGGCACGTATCTAAAATAAAAAAAATTAAGCTCTCAAAAATGTTTATGGTACCATAATGAAGATGCATTTTAAGAGAAATTATAGAAGGAGCATCAGATACTGTATAGCATTCCAAAGGGATTTACTGACATGTGTCATTAATTGATTCTATGTGCTATGTACAATTAATCAGAACATGAATTGATTGGTCCCAAAATAAATTTTTAAAAAAGTAAATACCTTTATCATTATATCGTTTTACTCAGAATAAATCCATGTCCATGTAAATGTACCCAGATTTTCATAATGAAATAGTGTCAGGGTAAAGTAGATATTCTGAAAAGTAAACAAATATACATTTTATATTTTGGTTGCATAACCTGTAAAAAAAATTACTTCAACTTGGAATACCTAAACAAATTAAGTTTAATCAACTTAATTTATTAGTTTTTAGTAATAATAAATTCAGTAAGAATTCATTTAGGTTTAACAAGTCAATTTTTTTGTGTTTTTCAGAGGGGGTGGCACAGTGGCTCAGTGGTTAGCATTGTTGCCTCACAGCAAGAAGGTTGCTGGTTTGAGTCCTGGCTGTGTCAGCTGCCACTTCTGTGTTGAGTTTGCATGTTCTCCACGTGTTCAATTGGGTAAACAAAATTGGCCTTAGTGTATGAGTGCATGTGGGTGTTTCCCAGTACTGGGTTGCAGACAGAAGGGCATCCGCTGCTTAAAACATGTGCCTGAAAAGTTGGCGGTTTATTCCCATGTGGCGACCCCTGATAAATAAGGGACTAAGTCGAAAGAAAAGGAAAATGAGTTTTCAAAGTATATTTTCCACAACAACAAAGTTAAGTGAATTTTATTTCTAAACTAATTTCGAGAGGATCATGTGCTTATGATTGACCACAGCTGGTCCTGCATTAGTGAATGATTCATCAATCAGACGATTCCTAAGTCACAATAAATACCCTAAGTTCCATTCCACAGCCATCTTCGTTTTGAAGAAACCCCCCCTTCCACCCCTACTTCTCCTCCTTTCCTAGATGGGTGGCATGCTGGCCCAGTTGTTAGCACTGTTGCCTCACAGCAAGAACGTCACTGGTTCCAGTACTTACCAACCTAGTCAATGTTTACATGTTCTCCCGGTGCTCGCATGGGTTTCCCCCGGGTCCCTCGGTTTCCTCCCACTGTCCAAAAACATGCAACTTAAGTTAATTGACTAAACCAAATTGGCACCATAGACGTGCTTCTAGTAAGTTAACTCTTCATAGCGATTTGTTCATTAGCTACAACAGCAGGAGAGTTTAGAGATCTACCTGAGCACAAACTCCCCTCTCGCCCTGCAACGGGAGGGAGCCTTGGGCTCGAGGATCTTATGAGCTCAGGGCTCTCTCCCGGGACAGCATGCCAAACAAGCTTTATAATCAATCATCAGCTAAGTGTGAACTCTTGAAATGAGAGAATGTAGCTTCCTTTCAAAAATGCTAATTAGACTTATTCGCAAAAATGGAATATTTGCAAATAAAGCACCAATTTCATCCAAAGAGAACAAGTCAAAGAGAACAAAGAGTCATTTTCTGATAAACTGGCACCAAATATCAAAAAGAAAAATGTCATTTGCTGTGGTAGGAGAAGCCACAGTGGGCTTTTTTTCTTATATAATAAATTACTTGTTCCTCAGAAGACAAAACACATTGAATATGTGGAGGCTTTTACAGGCGTGAGATTCACAGACAGCTTGAGAACGAACTTTGGCTGAGGTATTTTAAAATTATTAAAACAACATTCCAGATGTTTAACAGTGTCCACCAGTTTGTCCATTAATGTTATTCCATCAAACCCATTTTTGTTATCGCATGATCTGTTAAAACAAAATGACATAACTTTTTTGATGTGCATGCTGGAATTATGCGATTTATTCTGTAAATGTGATTTCATCATAGTTCATCCACATTAAAAACTTTATCCTACTCAGTTGTGTGCAAGTTTTTCATGCACATTTTTACAATATATTCAAATATTGGCATTTCAGTGAAGCATTTGTTATGCAATGTTCTAAAATGCACATAAAGGTGGATAGCAACATAGCTAGTTTCAACTTCGATGAGTTTGATTGATATCACACCTTCTTTGATAGTAATTCTCTGCTTTTCTTTTCACTAAGTAGCCATATTAATCATTAACTAGGTACCTGGTGTTCATTTTTAACAGCACATTTGCCACAGAGTAAAGCATTTTCTACATAATGCTTCAACGTTAATTACTCGCGCCCAATTAGAGGCAACCGTTAATCAAAATGCCTAAATTATGGATATTTTCCCCAACAAAGCACAGATTTTATGAAGTATGCATTATCATTAAGTATTTGTTACGGGCCAAGAGTAAATTAGTTATTCTTCTAATTAGAAAATGCACTGGGCTCATTAGAGCTCTGCAATGCTGAGGAGTTTCAATAGAATGTGGATCTGGAGTCATCCAACTAAAGAGGTCAACATTAATTACACTTGTTAATATTGTGATGAATTACAAATCAGTTTTCAGCTCTGCACCCAAACCTAGTGAGCTGCAATGCCAGAATACATTGCGATTTTTTCAAAATAGTCCCACCCATGGTAATTTGTTCTTGTGATAAAGCCTTAATATTTGCCGCAGCAAAAGAAGCTACTTTTTGTTTAAAACCATTGCTGAATAGACAAATGTGAAAGACGTTAATGGTGCTGTAAGTTTTTGACTCTTCTAAAGCATACAAATACCATATTATGTTTGCAGATATTTAAGAAACAAGCTAAGTGAACATTCTTGTTTATCTGAAAAACAATGCTGAAGTCAGTTCTGCATTGAAAATGTGTACTACGTGTCAGAACGTCTGTCTTTGTTTTAGTCATCTAACCTGCCCAATGCCAGTTTAGCCAATTATATTTCAGCACCCGGGCTGCCATTGTTATGGGAAGCAGACGGACAAAGGAGGTGAGTGAATTATCAACGATGTTTATTTAACAAATGAGCACACAAGGAGAACGGAGGAGAAGTGAGTGGAGTTAGGTTGGTCTGACGATCCGTTGTGGCAGGTTGGATGACTGATACTGAGGAGAACCGAATGCACACACCAGAGGGCTTGCGGGGAAGACAGACTGACGATAAACACAAGGCAGACAGGATACCGGGAACACTGGACGAACTAGGAGAGACAGAGAACAGATAAGTACAATACACTGAGATCTAGGGTTAGTGATTACCAGGAGGTGTTCACTCAGAGTCCGCTTCGTAGGAACGAGACCGGACACTGAGTGAAGTGAGGTGTGTGCTTATATAGTGACTAAGTGATTGGGGGCAGCTGTGTGTGGTTAATACTCAGGTGATGGTGATCTTTGCGTGATGCTGGTGGAAGAGCCTGGCCAATCCGTGACATTACCCCCCTCCCCAGGGCCCGCTCCTGAGGGCCTATACCTCCGACGCCGTGGTGGTCTACCACGTCCACGAGGTGCTGGAAACTCGGGGTGATTGGAGTGGAACTCCTCCATAAGTGCGGGGTCTAATATATCTGATCTGGGGACCCAAGATCTTTCCTCCGGACCGTATCCCTCCCAGTCGACTAGATATTCCAGATGACCACCACGACGTCGGGACCGTAGAATGTCCTTGACTTTGTAGATGGATCCGACTTCCGACATCAGTGGGGGAGGAGGTTCCTCTTCATGGCCAGGCTCTGTGGAGGGAATCAGAGGGTCGTGAAAGGGTTTGAGGAGTGACACGTGGAATGTGGGGTGGATCCTATATTGTGGTGGTAACTGTAACTTAAACGTGACTGGGTTGACCTGCTCCAGGATGGTGAAGGGACCAACAAATCTGGGACTAAGTTTTCGGGAGGGCAGTCGCAAGCGGATGTCTCTGGTGGAGAGCCAAACTTTCTGCCCCGGCGCATAGCTGGGACCTGGAATCCTCCTCTTGTCGGAGACCTCCTTGGCTCTGCGAACTGCCCTCTGGAGATGGTGATGAGCATCGTCCCAGACCCTCTCGCTCTCCCGGAACCAGTAATCCACTGCGGGGACATCAGAAGGTTCGCCATCCCAGGGAAAGAGTGGAGGTTGGAATCCCAGAATACACTGGAATGGCGTAAGTCCGGTGGTAGGTTGCCGCAGGGAATTCTGGGCGTATTCCGCCCAGCCCAGAAACTGGCTCCAGGAGTTTTGATGACCGTGACAGAATGTTCTGAGGAACCGCCCCACTTCTTGGATCTTCCTCTCAGTCTGGCCATTGGTCTGTGGATGATAGCCAGACGAGAGGCTGACGGTCACACCTAGGAGTCTGAAGAAGGCTTTCCATAGTCTGGAGATGAACTGGGGTCCTCGGTCCGAGACTATATCCTCAGGTAACCCAAAGCATCGGAAGACATGGTTGAATAGAGTTTCGGCGGTTTCTAGGGCTGTGGGCAGACCCTTCAAGGGAATCAGACGGCAGAATTTGGAAAATCGATCGACAATGACTAAAATGCAGGTATTACCTTCAGATGATGGGAGATCTGTCATGAAGTCAACTCCTAGGTGTGACCAGGGGCGGTTCGGGATGGGCAAGGGATGGAGTTTACCTGCAGGTAGATGGCGAGGACTCTTCGACATAGCGCACTCTCTACAGCCTTGAACGTATCTCCTCACATCCCTCGCCATGTGCGGCCACCAAAAGCGTTGGGATAGCAGCGAGAGGGTGTTGTTGGCCCCGGGATGCCCTGTGCCCAAAGATGTATGGGTGGAATGAATCAGATCTACCCGTTGGTTTTCAGGAATGAAACGACGATTGGGGGGACAGCCCGGCGGAGTCCTGGATTCGGGAGTGGCGACAACTGTAGGAGCGGACCAGGTGATGGGACAGACCGTGGTCTGTTCTGGAAGGATTCTGGCTGGGGTCTCCATGATTTCCGGCTGATCATAAATTCGGGACAGTGCGTCCGCTCGGATGTTCTTTGACCCAGGTCGGTAAGATATTGAGAATTGGAATCGGGAGAAGAACAGGGACCATCGGGCCTGACGAGGACAGAGTCTTTTGGCTTCTTTGAGGTACTGGAGATTTTTATGGTCTGTAATCACCTGGAAAGGATGTTTGGCTCCCTCCAGCCAGTGTCGCCATTCTTCCAGGGCAAGCTTTATAGCCAATAGCTCCCGATTTCCGATGTCATAGTTTCTCTCCGCTGGGCTGAGCTTCCTGGAGAAATAGGCGCATGGATGGAGTAATGCTGGTGTACCATGATGTTGTGATAGGATGGCTCCCACTCCAGTTGTCGAGGCATCTACCTCGACCACGAACGGGATTTCAGGATCTGGGTGAGTCAGGAGTGGAGCTTGAGTGAAGGCTTGTTTGAGGGCTTGGAAGGCTGCGTCGGCTTCGGGAGGCCAGGAGAGTTTCTTGGGTTGGTTTTTGAGTAGGTTGGTAAGCGGAGCGGTAATGAGACTGTAGTTGTGGATGAAACGTCTATAGAAATTGGCAAACCCTAGAAATCGTTGGAGTTCTTTAATAGTTGTTGGTTTTGGCCAGGAGACAACGGCAGTGACCTTCCCCTCGTCCATGCGAACCCCTTCATGATCAATGATGTACCCCAAGAACTGAACAGACGGTAGGTGGAAGGAGCATTTTTCAGCCTTGAGGTACAATTGATGGTCTCTGAGGGTTTGTAGGACCTCCGCAACGTGGTGGCGGTGTTCGGCCTCACTCCGGGAGTAAATCAGGATGTCATCAATGTAGACTATGACGGAGATATGGAGGAACTCCCGGAGGACTTTGTGAATGAAGTTCTGGAATACGGAGGGGGCGTTGACCAGACCATAGGGCATGACCAGGTATTCGTAGTGCCCTGTAGGGGTCACAAACGCCGTCTTCCACTCGTCCCCCTCACGTATTCTAACCAGATTGTATGCGCTGCGGAGGTCCAACTTCGTGAATACCTTGGCTGATCGGAGTTGTTCCAGGGCCGCAGGGACGAGAGGAAGGGGATACCGGAACTTTATTGTTCCTTGATTCAGAACTCGATAGTCGATGCAAGGACGCAGCCCTCCATCCTTCTTGGCCACAAAGAAAAAGCTTGAGGCAGCGGGTGACGTGGACTGGCGGATATACCCCTGACTCAGTGCTTCCTGAATATACTCCTCCATGGCCTTAGTTTCCGGAAGGGACAACGGGTAGATCCTACCTTTGGGCATAGGAGCGTCTGGCAGCAGGTCTATGGCGCAGTCCCATGGCCGATGTGGAGGTAGCTGGGAAGCTCTCTTGGGGCAAAAAACGTCTTCATATGCGGAGTATATCTTCGGGATTTGAATGGATCGTTTATCGACTGGACTTTCAACTGACGTGACATAGATAGTAAGGGGTTTCTGAAGTTGAACAGGTAGGTCGGGAAAACATCTGGTTTTGCAGTCTTCACCCCATTTTCTTATCTCTCCTGTGCCCCAAGAGAGGATGGGATCATGCTTCACCAGCCACGGGCGCCCTAGAATGATGTCCATAGATGCACCCTCCAGAACCAGAAATTGGATCTCCTCCTTGTGGAGCAATCCCACTTGGAGATTGATAGGTTCACATTTGCGATGGATACGTGCCTGGGAATGGATTGCGTTGGTTATGGGTTGGATCTGGTAGACGTGCGTCAAGGCTTCGGTGTTAAGTTGGAGCTGGCGACAGAGGGCGAACGAGATGAAATTTCCAGCTGACCCGGAGTCGATGAGGGCCGTGACTGAAACAGATACAGAAGGGGTAGTTAACTGGACATTGGTGGTGAGAGGATGCATTTTTTCAATGGGAGAACTGAATACACTCACCAAGGGACGTGCTGGACGAATGGGACAGTCCAGCCTGACATGTCCGTCGGCACCACAGTACATACATAAACCCCGGGTCAGCCTCCTCTGTCGCTCAGTGATGGTGAGTCTACCAGATTCCACGATCATTGGTTCAGGTTCTGGAGGGACTGCTGGCTCTGGCGAACGGAGGAGTGCTTGGGGTGCAGATGGAAGATCGTGCTGGTAGACCCTCAGATGATCTGAACAGCGGAGGGATTGTTGGATGAATTTCTCCAACCCCATGGTATCGTCGAGGGCTGCTAGCTGTAGTCGGAGGCTGGGCTCCAGTCCGAGCCGGTAGGTGGTGAGGAGAGATCGCTCATTCCATCCGCTAGCAGCAGCCAGAGTACGGAACCGGAGCGCATAATCCTGAGTGGACATGGCTCCCTGTTTGAGATGGTATAACTGTTCTCCAGCTGCTACTTCTGCATCTGCGCGACCGAAAACCTCCTTAAAGTACTTGACGAATGCTTGAATGGAGCTGGTTACCGGCCCAGACTGTTGCCAGATGGTTTCTGCCCACCGAAGAGCCGATCCAGAGAGAAGGGAGATGATGAAAGCGATTTTGGACCGATCTGTGGGATATAACTCAGGTTGCATGGTGAATATTAGAGAACATTGTAACAGAAAACCATTGCACTCCTCTGCCCCGCCAGAGTAGGGCGCTGGTCGAGCCATGGGACTGTATGAGTGGGTGGACGGTGAAGAAGTGCTCGGTGCTGGTGGTGCTTCGGGAAGTGGAGCAGATGGTGACAAGACTCTCTTCAGCGAGTCCACCAACTCCTGAATGGGATCGTGAGTGCTCATGCTGTTGATTGTAGTTGGTCCGGTCTTCTGTTATGGGAAGCAGACGGACAAAGGAGGTGAGTGAATTATAAACGATGTTTATTTAACAACAAATGAGCACACAAGGAGAACGGAGGAGAAGTGAGTGGAGTTAGGTTGGTCTGACGATCCGTTGTGGCAGGTTGGATGACTGATACTGAGGAGAACCGAATGCACACACCAGAGGGCTTGCGGGGAAGACAGACTGACGATAAACACAAGGCAGACAGGATACCGGGAACACTGGACGAACTAGGAGAGACAGAGAGCAGATAAGTACAATACACTGAGATCTAGGGTTAGTGATTACCAGGAGGTGTTCACTCAGAGTCCGCTTCGTAGGAACGACACCGGACACTGAGTGAAGTGAGGTGTGTGCTTATATAGTGACTAAGTGATTGGGTGCAGCTGTGTGTGGTTAATACTCAGGTGATGGTGATCTTTGCGTGATGCTGGTGGAAGAGCCTGGCCAATCCGTGACAGCCATTGTGAAAAACTGCATATTTCGTTCATTCAGTCATGTAGGCTCTCAGAGCATGTGTCCGCAACCAAAAATGAGACCTCCAGTGGACAGTAGCAGTCTCCGAATTAAGACGCAGATTCAAGGTTCCACATGAGTTGGTAATTTATTAGAAAATAATTAAAACTTTACGAATGTAAACATTAGGTGAGCAGGTTACATTGCAACCCCATGTTCTAACAACACACTACAAAATATTAGTATGATTTTAGCAGATAATATGATTACTAAGTACTTTCTAAGACACTAGATTGCAGTTTCGCAAAAAAATGTAGACTGAAACATGTGTTTTTATTAAGCTTGTGCTGGATAATAAAACTGTTCTAGCTTTCAGCTGCCAGTTTAAGCCAACTATTTCTAGATTGTACACTTGTTTTACCCCCAAAAATTTAGTAAAATGTGGACAAAACCAACTGTTAATCTAATGGTTGGGTTTGTCTAATATTTTAGTCCACTATTTTTAGTTAACAACCCACCTATTTTAGAGTATATTTCTTCAGTTCCATTCAACATTTTCTAAAATATTTGACAACAGGGGAAAAAAATAAAAGAAAAAAAGTTGGTGTGGAGCACCAGTAGTGTGGTAGGACAAAGACTGAATGTGTTTTTGTATTGGAGGGCTATGATAAGCCTTTTATATCTGAGGGAACTTTGCAGCTGAAGGTTAAATCCTTGTTTCAGGATGTGTCAACGAGCCACAGGAGCAGGATATTGGTTCTGTCTCCAGCATTACTTGTTCCTTGATACATGTTGCATATCATATATTGGCTCACCTGCTTTGCTGATAGGGTTTCAACCTTAGCACAGAAAAACCGAACAATTTCCACACTGCTAGCTGAGTCGCTTGGGGTTATTTTTTTTCCTGTGATTGTGTATGTGGCTGTCAGTTGGGATGACTGGAATATTTTTGCTTTTGTAAACAGCAGATGTTGGCTATGAATTATGTTGAGGTAAATGACCCACGAGGAGGAGAACATTTCTCGGTCTGTTTGCTGTGGGCTGATGCTGGACACTGGACAGACTGATTAGATTTTGAGGGATGAGATGCAGAATTGCAGCTCGGTGAGTTAAGTTTTGAAGACTGCGGGTGAATCTGGGTTGCCAAGTTATGGCTTCTGGTTTTCAAACATAAAAAGAAAAACAGAAAAGTGCCAGTTTTCAACATTGATCTCCAAGGAGATTAAGAATGCAGGGCATAACATAAGTAAATTATGCTGCTGTTCAGCTTTAATCCCTACAACCATGGCCTGTTATTAATATTTCTTTCCGGCCATGAAATTATATTTAGCATTAACTTTTTATGTCAAATGTGTTAAATAAAATATGGGCTATGACATGATGCTCATTTTTATGTTTGTAGAGACCTAGATGTGAACTGTGCTATTAATATTGTATTAAAGGAAAAAAAACAGTAGAGCAGTTAAACCACTTTAAATTAAAAAGGAATATACAGGTGAAGTCAGAATTATTAGCCCCCTTGAATTATTAGCCCCCCTGTTTATTTTTCCCCAATTTATGTTTAATGGAGAGCAGATATTTTCAACAAATTTCTAAACATAATAGTTTTAATAACTCATTTCTAATAACTTATTTATTTTATTTTTGCCATGATGACAGGACATAATATTTTACTAGATATTTTTCAAGACACTTCTATACAGCTTAAAGTGACATTTAAAGGCTTAACTAGGTTAATTTGGTTAACTAGGCAGGATAGGGTAATTAGGCAAGTTATTGTATAACGATGGTTTGTTCTGTAGACTATCGAAAAGAAATATAGCTTAAAAGGGCTAATAATTTTTACCTTTAAATGGTTTTTAAAAATTAAAAACTGCTTTTATTCTAGCCAAAATAAAACAAATGAGATTTTCTCCAGAAGGAAAAATATTATCAGACATACTGTGAAAATTTTCTTGCTCTGTTAAACATCATCTGGGAAATATAAAAAAAAAAAAAAAATTAATAAATTCAAAGCGGGGCTAATAATTCTCACTTCAACTTTATATTGTTTTATTTTATAGAGAATGCCCAAAGAATCTCGTAATGGTTTGGCAAAATCAATACATCTATGAAAATATATAATTAGAATTTTATAACATGACAAAGTCACGTGATACCTAAATACAAATTCTATATTACTTTTTACTAGATGGCATATAATAGTATTTGTTAAAACCAATATTAATACAACAATAGTTTTATGACCCCGCCTCTAGTAAACTTTAATGTCAGGGACAGTGAGATAATTATTCTTATGATATTAAATAAGAAGATATATTGTCTTACTATTATGTAACTATTAATTAAAGAAACGAGTACTCACTCACTCACTAATCTTCAGCTTATTCCCTGATCCATCAAGGGTCGTCACAGCAGAATGAATCGCGAATTACTCTGACATATGTTTTATGCAGAGGATGCCCTTTCAGCCACAACCCAGCACTGAGAAACACCCATACACTCTATAATTTACACATACACTCATACACAACGGGCAATTTGGTTTATCCAATTCACCCAATAAATGGGAGTGTAGTGAAGTGATGAAATGAAATCTACCATGCTTCATGCAAACAGACTTGTTCACCAGAAACTCTACCAATTCTTTACACTGTATTATATGCCAGGGATTTACATACTCTCAAAGAAAATACATTGCACATCAAGGTGGGCTTCTCATACAGCGCATGAGTGATCATACAGGTGCAAATACATCTGTACCAGCTCTGCTACTTGACTCTCTAGTGTATGATGTGGCTAGTGTGGTTGTTTTGGATATTGTTCTCCTTTCTGACCCCAGTGTAATGAGAAAAAACTAGGGGGATACAAATCGCATCTCGAAAAGGGGTAGAGTTCCAGGACACACCCACCTATTGTGTACTCACCATGAACCACTGAGAGCGCAAAACGTTTTTAGCAGTCAAAACAAACTTCCCCCAATGTTAGCATTGGTGAAGCATTTCGAACTGGCGAAACAAACTGAAAAAGAACTTTGTTTCGCATGGACTTAGTCCGAAATTACATCATTTCAATTTGTTCTATGATGTCGTTTAAAGTATACTGGTTCTTTATTAAAAAATGATACCACGCTAACAAAGTAATCGCACCAGAGTTCATTCTAATCGAGCCAAACCTACCAAGTGTAAAACACCTAAACATTCCCTTGCATTTGTGCTAATTATGGACTCTGCCCTCAGTCCTTCTACACACATGCCTTTGCACACATTTCCATTCAAAGAAAGATCTTGCAAGGGATATTCTAATAAAATGATATCATATTAACCTTCTGACTAGTAGTTGCTCTGCCGACAGCCCTTTTGGGAGAAACTGCTTGGGATTTCAAAGCGAAATGAACTACGACATGTTGAACATTTGGCGGATGGGTCCCTGCGGCACTACAAGGCTATTCTAGAATAGATCTCAATTAGCTGCTTGGTTGCTTTTTTTCATGTGTCATTATCTGAGTCTATTATACTTGAAAATGAAACAGTGAGGCCGAGGGGAAGAAAGGAAGGCGAGACAAATGTAGAGGTGGAGCAGCAAATAACACATGCCCAAAAGCAGCATATGGAAATCAGCACAGCAATACCTGAAACATCAAGGAAAAACGTTGCTCGCTCAGTCTTGTGCACACTATTAACAAAACCCTTATGCAGTTACATGCACATAATAAATGAATCCTTCCTTAGCAGAATCGCAGATACTGTGAGAATATATGTGGTACTGCAAAAATGAAACCCTTAAATGAAACAATTGCACACCAGAACTCAGACAAGCATGCAGAAACCGTGACCTAGTTCAAGTACACTGTGTACTTGGAGTCTTTTATGCTCACCAACGTTGCATACGCTTTATACAAATTCTGTTATTTTGTGTTTTTATATGTGCTTGTGTGTGAAATGTCTAGCCATTGAAGAATAAGACAACACGACTGTAGATTTTTATGTTCAACAAGGCTGCGTATGTTTGGTACAAACTCTTTTATATTGTGTTATGTGTGTGTGAATTGTCTAGTCATTGAAGAATATTACAAAATAGTCATAGCTTCAATCCATTCTTTTTCAATAAAAGTGTTATTTTTATCAATCAATCAATCAATCAATCAATCAATCAATCAATCAATCAATCAATCAATCAATCAATCAACCAACCAACCAACCAACCAACCAACCAACCAACCAACCAACCAACCAACCAACCAACCAACCAACCAACCAACCAACCAACCAACCAACCAACCAACCAACCAACCAATCAATCAATCAATCAATCAATCAATCAATCAATCAATCAATCAATCAATCAATCAATCAATCAATTAATTAATTAATTAATTAATTAATTAATTAATTAATTAATTAATTAATTAATTAATTAATTAATTAATTAATTAATCAATCAATCAACCAACCAATCAATCAGCCAACCAACCAACCAACCAACCAACCATCCATCCATCCATCCATCCAACCAACCAACCAATTAACCAACCAATTAACCAACCAATTAATCAATCAATCAATCAATTAATTAACAAACTAACCAGACGACCAACCAGCCGACCAACCAGCCAACCAAACGACCAACCAGCCAACCAACCAACCAACCAACCAACCAACCAACCAACCAACCAACCAACCAATCAATTAGTAAAGGTAGAACGTTACCAAAAACATCATCAAAACAGTCCATGTGTCATCAGTGGTTCAATCTTAATTTTATGAAATACACAAATAATTTTGTGTGCAAAATAAAACAAAAATAAGGACTTTATTCAGCAAAAAATACATAAGGCTGAGTAACTAATATTTTTGGGGTAAATTATTCCCTCAAAACAATTCAAGGTTGATCTAAGGTGCTGTACAATCAAATATAATCTACTGTCAGGTCCTGTGTTCCATGTGCTTATGTTTTCATAATGTGACCTTCCCCATGTGCTTCTTTGCTCTGTTTCCTGCCATTTCTTAATGTTCATTAGTTTCACATATGTATGACTAGTGTCATCAGTTCTTGTGTATTTATACCCCTTAGTTTGGTTTAGTCCCATTGTCCGGTATTCTATGTTATGTTCTATCTACACCCCATGTCGTTCCCGAGTCTCCCATGTTTCCTATGTCCTTCCAAGTGAGTGTTTATAAATAAATTTACGTGTTTGATGAATCCTGCAATCCTTTGCCTTTTAAGAGAGCCCAGTCGTGACAACTACACACAACCAAACGCCAATATAATGTCAATAAAACATCAGGGAAGGAAAACAAAAAATTAAACAAAAGACAAAATACCACTTTATTCTGCTGGAAGGTTATTAAAATTAGTATTGTCTAAGCAAATGCTTAAAAAATAGTTAGCAAGACAGGGAGAATTTGGTGCTGTATTCTTCTTCTTCTTGTATTAAATACTTATTTTAATGCAAAGGAAAAACAAACATGTCAAGAAATCCTGAAACTTTGGTTATAGTTTATTCTTATTTACTATGAGTCTGAGGGTCTTAATGTTAGAAGGCTTCCTGGAATCAGCTCGTGTATGTTTAGTCTTTCAGTCAATCCAGAGGATTAATGATAAAATGTGAAAGCAATTGAGAGTGGAGAGAGAGACAGAGCGAGCGCTACTGGGAAAGATAGCGCGACTGCTCATCCATCTATGCAGACAGCTACAATAATTGCTCCGGCTCCTCCGCTTCGTCTTGTCACATTTGTGAAAAACATGCCCTAAACTTCAGGAAACACAAGCAATTTCCTTTAAACATTTCATTTTCCACAAATCACCTCGCCACCCCCCTCAAGGCCTCTTGTGCGGAGAATCTTTAATTCGGCATGCGGCTCCTCATCAATAACTTTTCTTTTTCTCCGAATATTGCACAGATTGGATTGATTGCTGCAACCTTCCCCCATAGCGCTCTGATAAATTGCACATGAGTTCTGAAGACATTTCATCTAAATCAGCCACATAGATGGTTGATGAATGCATTTTAAAGAGGGATTCATTTTTCCAGACGCTCTGGAAAAACAAACTGTCTCTGTTAGTCAATATTAACTTCGAGCACTCTGTTGTTAATGGAAAGTTTTAGCCTCATCCCTAAATTTTCATCAGCTGACACTAATATAAATAATAATCCAAATGTTTTATGTTTTCCTACTTTGGTGTGCAACAGTGTATGATATATTATGTTTACTTCTAAAAAGAAAAGAAAAATTATATAATTTACTTATTAAATTAAATTTAATTAACTTTTCTTTTCTGTTTTTGCACAATAGGATTAAAATTCTGCTCATGTTTCTTGCTTCTTTTTCATTTATTTCCCTTCTGAGAAAAAATAGACTACAGTATGTTCTAAAAAATAGTGTAAATAATAAAAGAGCAACCTCTGAGCAATAAAATCCTCCCCCGGTGTGGTATAGACTGTGCTGAAAGCTCTTTGCAAAAAACAATTTATTAGCTGTTTGTTCATGTTTGCAGAGAAGCCTGTTTACATGAGTTTCCAGCAAATTTGTGCCAACGATTAGCTATTTAGTTGCTTGTGGTATTAGAGGGGACATTCTCGTTCTCTCAGTTTAATTGGACAAAACTTTGTGGCTGGCCTGCAGGGTGAGCCATAACATTTTAATGTGTTTAGGTTCATTTTTACGCATAAACATGGATATTTTTATCCATAGAAAAGTTAACTTTAGACATATATGACCTCAAATGACCAGCTATGAACTAAAAGCCAGGAAATACCAATTTGAATTATGCATGAATATGCGATCACTTTTAGGCCATTTAGAGATTCTTTGTTTGTACAGAAAATTATGAAGTGAGTTTATGCAGAAGTGTGGGTTTGGGCCAAGAGTTTTATTTCCCTCTGTTAAGTTCTCCATTTGCAGACATTCCAGTTGGAAAACATCAAAATATTCAGTTCAAGGAAACCATGAATGCCAAACTTCAATAGCCTTTCAGTTTCCTTTTCAGAGTGTACTCAACTTGAGTGTGGTGACCTTATAAAGTTGCTTGATAGGAAGCAAGGGCATGTTGATTTACTGTCCAGTATTAGCCTCAAAACTCTCAAAGCACATTTTCTTTAACCTTCTTTATTTGTTGCTTCTGGCAACAGTAAGGCGAAATCATTAAACAAATTTCAATATGGGCCTAATGGTGAGCCAGCAAATAAATATTTCACAAAACATTGCTGCTGTTATAAATATATAAGTCTGTAATCTTATTGTATTTTCAAAAATACCTAGCAGCAATTAAACTTCAAATTATCAAAAATGTATGTGCTGCTCATTGTGGTTTGATAGAATAATTATAGTATGCACTTGTTCATGTTTGGTAATGTATTTTTAATATTAAAGAGGAACATAGTTGAAATCGCATCATTTATGCATTGGGGTATCTTAGTGTTTGCTACTGGTTCCTCAATAATTACTTGTACCTATCATATACTGGAAGATCTGGTAACTTACCGTGTTACCGACAGATCCAACAGAATAAGGATAGATGATGAAAGCAGATCTAACAAGCTGCTGGGCATTGCCGATGGACAGGCAGCGATTTCTCTGTTGAATATCCACTTCTGAAAGCTGACTGATTGTTGCCTCGGCAGTTGTTCTGTAAGGGGAAAAAGAAAGTTGATTGAAAACAAATGGTGTTTCAGCTATGAATGGAAGAAGAAAGACCTATCAGTCAATCTTCAAGAGTCAATCTGCAAGAAATAGACAATACAAATCAAATCTTGTCATGCCTCATTGTTTAGTCATGTATTAGGATATGTAGAGATATGTATACATGTACTTTAAATTATGTAGATTATTTCAGAATAGATTAATAAGCATTTTAGAATTAATCTTCAGTCAGAAAAATATGTTTTTTCATGGCTATAGAAGTAGCCCTTACTATTTTGGTCAGTATTTACAATCCCAGTTGCTAGTCTATGTTTTAATATGTGATTTGTGGTTCCTTATTAGCCTTTATTTAATTGTCAACTTTTAGTTTTCAGTGGGCTAATACATTTTATTTTGCACAAATAAACAAATTTTAATAGCTCCTACATAAAGTTGAGATAGTTTGTCAGTGAAAGTGCTGGAAATATTTTCTGTGTACTGTATACAACCCACAGAATGTTGATTTTATTGCATTTTACAAAACGTCCCAAATATTTTGTGACTGGGTTTGTAAATGTTTTGTGCAAAAGACACAGATGCACAGTGTTCATTCCCAAAGGGAGTTATGCTCTTTTTATTTCTCATGGACGGTTGTGAAAACAGTTTTAATGCAGCACAGAACATAAAAAGAGACCAACGATTTTGCTCCACTCTGTGGCTCTGAGCAGATGTGGGCGTTAAAGAAGAGCCAATCTGGACCGCCTCCGCTCATTACAATGTATTTATTATATGTGCTGCTGGATCACAAGCCAAAGTTGATCTAGTTTAAATACACTGTAAAAATGCTGGGTTCCACACAATTGATTTGTGTTGGGAAAACATGAAAGAACTAAGATAACTTATTAAATAAATCACACATAAATCAATCAAGATGTCCCCCCAAAAACGTCATTTTTAATAAGTAGTCTGAACAAACAGTGAACATAATTTTTTTAGTGTACAACTGAAGCCTCAGGTTGGAATCCATGACTATTTCTCAGGCCCTGTTTACACTGATATGTTTTAGTTTTAAAATCCATCCTTACGTATGGGATACGTAAAAATGAAAACTTTTGCTATGGTTACACTTTCTGTCCACACAACCCTGGAGTTTTCGAGCCCCAAAAATGGAGCGTTTTGGAAATGCTACTAAAGCCTTTTTCATTTTAAAATGCTGCTGCTCCGTGTTAGTGTGGATGGAAGAAAACTGAGACATCTGTAAAAGGAGACATAGCTGCAGACATTCGCCTATCTGACTGGGGCTTTTTCACAATATTAAGTACAGAAAGTTCAAGGTTCAACCCTTTCCTTGTAAATTAAGGTTTCGCAAATTTGATCTGGAAAAAAAACACTCGAGGACACATCGAGTAAATCTTCAAAGGGAACAGTGTACAGTATTTTATAACATCATTTATATCACACTGGCTACGTTGTTTCACTATCTTAACAATAACATGAAAACATGACATAAGGTACTGCCTATTTTCATTTTGATATTAACAACTTAACAGACACCAACAATGTTTAGGCATCCTGTAGCTACATATATATATATATATATATATATATATATATATATATATATATATATATATATATATATATATATATATATATATATATATATATATATATATATATATATATATATATAACCATCATCTTCACTTTATGCATAACAAAACAGAGCCTATAACATAACTGCCTCCTTTCATTTTCATTGAAAAATATGAAACATACCCTGTTTTTTGTCCTGAATATCAGTTTAATAATCAATAATGTCCTCATTAAAAGTATAACGTACAATAAGTTTATATAGGGACATATATACAATATAGGGAATAAAGGTAAGCAATCAGTCACATGTGCAGAATCAGTGTACATGGTTACATAAATTAATATATTAACTTATCTTTGCACACAGCCAAAACATGTTACCTGAGAACAAGTAATATATTCAAAAGACCAAAGAGTCGTTAGATAAACACAGGATGAATTACATATCAGGTTTAACAACTTTAGTTAGATTAGATCCAGCAGTAGATCCTTGATGAACTGTCCGACGTGCGCTGCTCTCACCTGGGGTTTTGTGCTCAAAACACCCACTGACTGCCAGGAGCTCAGATGTGTGCATATGCTGCAGTGCATGCCAGAGTGTGTGCGTTTTCAGCGGTATAGTGTGGATGGAGATCTTTTCAGAAACGCTAGATGAAACGCCAGTGCGGATGTGGATTGTTTTCAATCTAAAGTGCCGTTTTAAAACAAAAATGCATCAGTGTAAATGGGAAGGATCAACTTCCCAGACTGCAACAGCATTTAGATTTGCAACTGTAGGAAAAAGGTACAGGCGATGTCTTGTTTTTCAAAAAGCTCAATGACAAACAGTGAACCCATAACACCTCTAACAAGCCTTTTGTGACAGAAGGATTTCACAGTGTTGCTCACTCTGACATTTTGAAAAAGCACTGCTTAATGGTGTAAAGAAAAGCCCTTTATTGTCACACTAGTGATAGTGTCACGTCTCCTTGAACAAGTCTGTTATCATGTCTGCCCTCTTGTTTCATCTAACAAGTTTTAAAACGCAGGCCAGAAATGTATTTAGGGACACTGACAGTTGATAGACACAGTTACTTTTTAGCTGGAAGCATTAAATTTGTCCTTTTTTTATTTAGAGTCACAGAAGTAAAGCCCGAGGCATTCAACATTTAACAGTTATGAGTCACTGTGAAATATTATTGTTTTTAGAGACTGAATGAGTTTGTTTCATTTCAATTAGTGTCTGCAGGGAATAAAGATGAGAGCCCACCAAGTTATTAAAAGTGGTGAGAAATAAGTGTGTGTGTTGCGTAGTATATTAAATCTTTACATTTAAGGGAAAATAAAAACGGACATGGAAATTGTCTTAAGCTAGACTGAAAAGT
The DNA here is from genome assembly GCF_903798145.1 of Danio aesculapii. Lineage (NCBI taxonomy): Eukaryota > Metazoa > Chordata > Actinopteri > Cypriniformes > Danionidae > Danio > Danio aesculapii. Next base: position 35,808,666 of record NC_079438.1, on the reverse strand, counting down.
TATTTCAACTAAGTGTGCAACTAATGATTCCAGTGGCAACAAATGTGAATTGTGCTTAAGCTGAAAACTACCATGTACTGTATTCTTCATCCAAACTTCATATTTGTAATTGTCATTATTAACTATTCCGCCAGATGTAAGTATCTGTTGTCACATACTAACCATATTGCTTCTTTTTTTCTTATTTGTGTATTATTTATTACATTCTACAACATCAGTGTCATATGCAATTGTGAAATTTCTTTAGTTGTGTAATTTCTGTCACTTTCCAGTTTTGGTTTTAAATTTTCAATCAAATAGATTAGAAATTATTATACTGTCCCAATCAAACCAACTGATATTTCAATCGGTTTGGGTCATTTTGATTGATTGAGATGCTTAGATAGAGTTGGATAGGGTATTTTTTAAACTACAGTAATTTGAATACTGTAATTAGCCCCTAACAAATCTTTTTTAATTACTTTTTTAGTAAAAGACAACAAAACTGCAGCGAAAACATATTGTGCATTGGAATGCATGATGATAAAATAATTCTTATGCCTGTTTCACACCGCATGCAGAGCAAAGCGTGAGCAGTACATGTTTTTTCGGCATCCAGATTAACAGATCAGAGCTTTCATACTGCACACAGAAGCAGCGTGCCAGCGTGGAGCGTGAGCGGTGCTAAAGCATTGGTGGCACAATAGTTTCGGTGCTGAGTCTATTATTGATGCGCTGCTTACGCTCAATTAAAGTAACAGTGCACGGATAATGATCAAAACACATTGAATGATACTAAAAACTAGCAAATTTACTAATTTACAAATTATGAATTTATAAATGCATTAATAGCATCTACTGATTTTTATAGTCAATCAAATGAACTTAAACGATTGAAAAATGCAACAAATATTTATTTGGGCCCAAACTACAGAACCAAATTTAAAACAATTTTAGTTTCAGTTTAAGTTGCACACTAGTTTGATCATGTATAAATAGCATTATAACTGTACTGTAAAAATATTATTATAACTATAGGCCTACATCACAGATGACAATCAAAAACAAAATTACGTTTATATACACTATGAACAGCAGCTACGCTAACTATTCTCTATTTCCACTGGTGGATACTCATCCCGAGACCCTCAGACCACGCAGTGACACTGAGTCGATCCAAGACCAGCGACGAGATGATCCCAAGTTTTCCATATCCTGGACCAGGCCATATCCTGAGCAGCTACTGTGGTGGTCATGGAGGAGTGGAGAGCATGAGACTTGAGATTCCTGTGATGCTCCAGAGACTGACGACTCTTCGCTGAGGTCCAGCTTCCTGCCTCCGGCGCCTTGACTGCAGCTCTGCACAAGACGTTTGGCCAGTGGAGAAATGGTCATGCCCATCTGAGCCTGATTTCTCTTGAGGTTTTTTTTTCTTCACTTTCGCCCATTGGTGAAGTTTTTTCGAGGTTCGAGATCTGTGGAGCTGCGCATCGATGGATTGCTCTTCAGTATTTGGACCCTCAGTAGTGATTATTATAAGTATTATAAGATTATTATTATTATATGCTGGATAAGTTGGCGGTTCATTCCGCTGTGGCGACCCCAGGGACAAAGCCGACAAGAAAATGAATGAATGAACTGAGCTAAACTGAACTAAACTTAAACTTTGAAAGCTGAACTACACTGTTTCAAACTACACTGTTTCACTGATTTGATTTGATTGTAAAAGCGCTATACAAATAAAGGTGAATTGAATTGAATTGAACATGATATCACAGGCGATTGTCTTCTGAACGAGTGACATGAATTACACTCCTCATAGAGCTTGAGAAGCATATAGTTTTTTAGGATCTATATAATTTGTAAAATAAAGACTTGCAGGTTCAAAAAACAGCGTGGGAGGAGATTGCCATGGGCCTTGGTGCAGATGAAAAGTAAAAAAGTGTATTTATATGCATGTAAATATAGATAGATAGGTAAATAGGTAGAATAGACAGAGATAGATTGATCTGTGCAACAGTCGCCGATCGACTACATGCTGCAGACACAGCAGGTGTGAAAGGCCTGTGCACTGCTTCAGCTCTCTATATGGGCTACTCATGCTCTGCTTGCGCGTGCGGTGTGAAACAGACATTAGTGTAGAAACTTTGTAGTAAACAAGTTCATAAAACTGAACTGAAACTGTAGTAAACTGTTAATATTCAAAATTTATTATAAGCATGACAAGCTTCTCATGGTGCCACATAAGCAACATAGGTTCATTCTGAAAATGTAGCCATGCATACGTTTGGGGAGATCGCAAATTATGTAGCCAATTATTTCATCCTTATAACGGACACTACGGGGCGGAATGACGGCGTTCCTTTTCACGCTTACCAGCTGACAGCTTACCTGCATGTGGACGGCTTTTCAGTTGTTGTTCGGTAGCTTGACACGTATGTCGAGTATGACACTTTTGTTTTTGTCTTACCTGCTTACTGGAATCGTTCTTCATTCCTTCGTCATCGCAGTCAACTGTGCTTTGCATCTCATGTCCACACATGAGATGCAAAGCAGAGTTGACTGCGATGACGAAGGAATGAAGAACGATTCCAGTAAGCAGGTAAGACAAAAACAAAAGCCAAAAACTAAAATAAACATGTAAATAATGGTGAGAATGTGTTAAAATCTGAAAACGTGGTAAAAATTCAGGCAAGGGCTTTTCTTTTCTTGATTGCTGTTCAAAACATTGCGGTTGGGTTTAGGGAAAGGGATGAGCGGGTCAATAGGTGCTTTTTTAAAATATAATTGATTGGGTTTAGGAAATGGGTAGGGTAGGGGGATCAGTCGGTTGGTCAGTAAGTCTGTTAGTCATCAACAGCGGCCTCCGGTGGACTCAAGCTGCAGCGAAGGCTTTTCTTTTTCTGGATTGCTTTTGAAAACACTGTCGGTTAGGTTTAGGAAGTGAGTGGGTGCTGGTCAACTGTTGCTTTTAAAACACTATCGGTTGGGTTTAGGGAAGGAGGAGAGTGAGGAGATCAGTTGGTCAGTCGACAGCCTCTGGTGGATTTATGCGAAAAGAGCAGATGCGAATGGCATTCCCAGGAGAAATTTGAGATCTAAAAAAAGTAGACAGCGGCCTCTGGCGAATTCGCGAAAACAAAAACTGCAAAAAAGTAGCTCCTGGGACGTATTTTGCTCTCTCCAGAAATGTACATGGGGTACGTAATCAGAATGAGCCTGGATTGCACATAAGAGTCACCACAAAGTGTTTTTAAAATAAGTTACCAGTTTTTAAACTAATTACAATAATTACGGTCATTAACTTGAATAAAGACTTGCAATATTTCACAAGCTAAAACGATTTGTTTGTGATTTGATTTGTGGCGTCAGTTTTAAACTGATCTGAAGTTTAATTGTTTTTTGTTTAAATATATTTTTAAGTAAAATAGACTCCCTTCACTTCATATGAGCATATCACACTTTCATAAGAATGCAAATTAACTAAAATGGCAGTAACTCAAGACCAAACAGATGGCCACTGTTTTAATAGACACGCTTCTGTGCATAATAAACAGAAAGATTGAAGAGTTTGAGAATTAATGGAAGCCTTTCAAACGCATTATTTTGTTCCAGTGAAAAGCGGCAATGGTAAAATGCAGTCAGATCCCATTATTGTCTGGTACAGATCAATGCATAATGCAAATGAATAACAGGATTTCTAGTCAATTTGTTTTGGCAGAGAACATTGGCTGTTGGACGTCTGGCAATGGAAAGACGAGCTAGATGCGCAAACACACACACACCTGTAATATTCAGAAAGCCCGGAGAGACGCTGATGTGTATGCGTGGGAAGGTTTGTTTCACGGTCAGACACGCGGCAGACTGAAAAGCTTCAAATGATTTAAGCGATGCAAAAACCGTCAGCCTGTGACTCCTCTGATATTCTCATGAAAGATTATGCTAAATCATGTTGCTTTTAATTATGAAGCCACTAACTTTCCATTTCTCCTGCATGAGCTGACAACATGTCTTTCATTCTGCGAGTTCAGATTTACGGTCGTCTTTGTAGCAGATGCTTTTTATTATCATAGTGAATAAAGAGCACAAAGCACATAATTGGCAACTAGCTAAGAAAACACACCGCTCGCTAAGCCAGCCCTTAATTTCTCACCACACGCCTTTAACTAAAACAGACAAGAAACACTGAACGTAATTTGACTTTACATACTTTAATTACCTGTTCTGTACAATAATAATGCCAATTATGCAGCAGACACTGAAAATATGCAGGTAATTGTTCTGTCATTCGCTTCTGCAAAGCTGAAATTACCCATCAAGCCTGTGCTTAGCCAAGAAGCGAGAGCAGCTGTATGTTTGTGTGTGTGCTGAACTGAACAGCAACTAGATGGTTGTGGTTTGCTATTGACATGCCTCTCAGGTACTGGACTCTTGCGGCGACTGAAAAATCAACATTCAAGTCAGGTGAACTCAGTCTGAATCCCTTAGAAACACTCGGCATACGGATATTAAACCTTTATCTACATGAAGCAGAACATTGTGAAGAACAGCTACAATCAAAATTATTGGCTAACTTTGTTACCTTAGCATTCAGTTTATATTTATTTATATTTTGCAAGCAAAATCCATATATCTGACAGTTTTTCACTGTAAAATTGCATATAATGCTCTGTTACCTCACCATATAGTGTATATATTACACTATATGGTGAGGTAACAGCATTATATGCAGTTTTACAGAAAATTATTGTCAGATGTATAGATTTTACAAGTAAAATATGAAAAACCAATGTATGGTAAAAACAAACAAACAAACAAACAGTAAAAGTAACAAATATGATTATATTATATAAAAATATTTTTTTCTTGTTTTTTATTTGTTTTGTGCTTTTGTGTTTCATTAATGTTTAACTTCTATTGCAAAGTTATTTGGAGAGGCAAATAATAATGAATTTACAATTGAACATGCACTTTTTTATTGCACAACTTGACATCCTAACACGAAAATACGATTTTGGCACTTCACGTAGATTGGTATATTAACATTAATAGCGAACAATAATCAAATATATTGTTATGAGTCGTTCACACCAGCTGCACCTTATGCGAGATGTGCCGATTTTCAAAGTAGTCACAGATGTTTCACAGATGTTTTCACACTACATGACTATCTAGGCTAGTGTTCCGTCGCTGATGTGCTTACACAGCAAGATGGATCACACTGCATGACTTCACAATAGGAGAAGTCGGCGACAACTTTGTCCAAACTATGTCTCACAACCAAACGCATGCAAGAAGTGATATGGAAAAAAACGCGAGGTCATGTAGTATATCTTTTGTTATTAACTAATGAGAAAGAAACATGGTGGGGTTGAAAATACTTATTTTGCTCATATGGCTTTGAAGAGAATTAACAATTTCTCCTCAACTTTTTTCTTTTTCGAGCCTGTTGTGATATTGCTCAAACAGACACGGGTGCTCCTGCCAAATTTCCACTAGTTTTTCCTCAATTTTATTGGGTCCAAATAAACTGAAAATGAGCGCTTTTAACTTCTCCAACCTCCCGCTGGCCAAATACTCACACTAGTGGATGCTGCTCGCTCAATGGTTGTAAGTGATCGCCGATATCATTTTCAATCAGAACACATTTCACACGGCATGATTTGAATAGCACACAGGTACAGATATTTACAATGCCAAATGTCTCATGGGCGTCCGCGACTCATCTGCAATTCTCTCAGATGGCATCTTTGATAGTTCACACTGTGTGATTGTTACTCACATGAATGAGGACCGATTTTCCTGTGATTTCAGGTTTTTGAGCTAAGATTTCTCAAAACGTGTCGGCGAGTCAAAATCGGGGCTAAAATCATGCAATCTGAACTGAACCGCATTATTTGCGCATAATTGGACCTTTGAAATTTTTGAGTTTACTTAATTCTCAATGTTCACTTCACAACAGTCGCTCTAGTTTTGTTGCAAAATGGCTGACATGGATTTTGTTGAAAGGGTAGTCGTTCTTTATTAAAGGCCAAAAAATGGTGCATACTCACTTGGAGCCATTTCTGGGTCTATCAAATCCTTTAGAGGTGCACCCAGTTTAATGAGTTTCACAAACTTCAGAAGACAGACACTACTAGAACAAGATCTTCATTGGTTAACATAGAGTGAATTGTTGTCGAATTTTAGTTTTTTCAACTCAATCGATTCATGTTATGCACGTCAAATGCCTAAAACGCTTAATAATGTCATTAGCTTGAAATGTGTCATTCGCACCGCACAATGACTATCGCAGCTTTGCATGTAAATCACTCACACTTAATGCTTCATCCACATCTGGTGTGAACGTACCATTATAAGTATCCATCCCATAATATACCGGAAAATATTGTCACTGTATTTTTTATGATTCATTTCCTTATTCATTATAAATGATGCACTAATGCCGTTTTAAAGCCAACTGCGCCATCATAACCACCAATAAGAAGGACAATATTCTCAGTGAATGCCCTTTAATACGATATGTGACTCATTATCGCGTAGCACCAACTCGATCAGATGAAACAACAACAGCCTCACGATTCATTCAAAAGTTAATGAAACATTACTGATGCATCCCTGAAGATAGTGAAGCAAAAACAATATTAATAAGATGGAGGGGGACGTCGATACGTGCCTCTATTTGTGGTCAGTGAGCATAATGGCGTATTAATGATGACTGAAGAAATATGGAGGAGACGAGGTGAGATTCTCATTGATTGCTGCTATTGGACACATTATTAGTTTAATTGGAAACGAGTCTTACGTGTACAATCCCAGCATGGCTAACAGTCCCTGAAATCTCATCGCATGTGGGACAAATCAGACATCTGGCCGACAAAACCAATGGTGGAAGGAGAAACAAATTACTTTTATGATGAACAAATGACGATAAGCAAATGCATTCATTAAGACTCGCACACAAGAAGACAAATGACTTTTGGTTCAACTGATAGACCTTGTAATTATGAAAGAAACTTATTATTCACTTCTATTATTTATAATACATACTTATTATTTATTTATGAGCCAGTTCAAGGTCATTTGCTACCATGAAATTGAATTTGTGTAAAGTTGTTAGCATATAAGCATATGAAAAAATAGCACTATTCATGCAGTTATCAAATCACAGATGTAGTAATTTCATTAAATAAATATATGAGCTGCATGTTTCAAAGTGAAGTGCAGTGTTCTTTTACACATCCGTAGCTCATGATCCAATGTTTACAGTGTTTTTATTCTGGATCACTCTGAATATCTCTTCATGTGTACTCATTTCAGCACCTGCTCTGAGTTTATAAAGCCCACTGAGTAAAGCAACATGTTCCAAATAGCTTTCTAATGAGAAGTGTTTATAAACCAGCTGTTGTCAACAAAGAAGCTTACTTTTCTGTCTATCGAAAGGGTGAGTGAGTGAGTGAGTGAATGAATGAATGAATGAAAGAGTCAGTAGGTGGGTGAATAGAAGAGTGGGTAAGTGAATAAAAAACTCAGTGGGTGAGTGTGTGAATGAGAAAGTCATTGAGTAAGTAAATAAAAGAGCAGTGAGTGAGTGAGTGAGTGATTGAGTGAGTAAGTGAATGAATTATTAAGTCAATAAGTGGTTGATTGAGTGAGTGGATGAATGAATAAGAGTATGAAAAATGAATAAGAGTGAATGAAAAAATAAAATCGTTAGCAAGTGAATCAAAGGATAAAAGACTGAGTGAATGAGTTAATGAAAAACGAGTGACTGCAAATGTGAGTGGGAAAATATGTAAGTGAATGAATAATTGAATGAATGAGTCTATCTGTCTGTTTTTTAATGAATGAATAGGTTTATGAGAAAATAAGTGAATAAATAAATGAGTCAATGAGTAAAAAAGAAAGAATGAATAAAAGAGTGAGGTTGTAAATGAATGAGTGAGTGAATAAAAGTCAGTAAGTGAGCAAGTGAACGAATGAATACAAAGGTGGATGAATGATTAAAAGATACAGTAGATGTTTGAGTGAATGATTGAATAAAAAGTGAGTGAGTGATTAAATTAATTAATTCATAAAATAGTAAGAGATGTAAGGAATCAATAAAAGAGTGAGTAAATGAATCAGTGAGAAAAAACTGGGATTGAGTATGTGAGTGGATAAATAAGTGAATGAATGAATCGGTGAATTCGTGAAGGAGTGAGTGAGTCAGTCTGTGAATGAATGAATGAATGAATGAACAAGTTGTGGGTAAATGAGTGAATGAATGAATAAGTCAGTGAGTGAGTGAAATGATGAAAGAACAAATGAATGAGTGAGTGAGAAAATGAATTACAGAGTCAGTCAATAAATAAATGAGCGAGTAGGCTAGTTGAATGTATAAATTAATGAATGAATAAATGACTATGCGAATAAATGAATGACAATTAAAATTATTTCCCAAATTGTGCAGCAGGAATATCGACTAAATAACTCCACAACAATCCTCTCAATCTTAATCAGATCGTTCTTTTATAGTAGAAGCAGTTGAGACGTAAAATGTGATAATAAGAGGCTGGTAACGTATTGTTCAGCAAACAGGCAAAGCAACAGATCTGGTGTCAGTTTGAAGTGAAAATCATTGTGATAGTTTTGCAGCTATATTGGCTCCTCTCTGTTTTCATGCGGCAGAACATCCGCCCTCCTGGTGGAGGTCCTCATTATCTTGTTCCACGCACTCGCTATTTGAATTATTTGCCCTGCTCAATTTGGCAGCACCAGGCCGACTATCTGCCACGGGTGTTGCAGACACACACGCAGAGCTCAAAATAATGCTGACACGCAACACACGCAGGTTGAGCAGCAAACCTTCTTAAAACCAGAACGGGTAATGCAAAAGTACAAAGCAGAAAAAAATTATTGATTCCTTTAGTTTATTATTATTATTTTGAATACTTTAATTCTAGCCCAACTTTGACAGAAAAGCTAAGAAACCTGTAAAATTAACCTAAAATAAAATTAATAAGAAAGAGTAATGACTTGATTTTAAAATCTATGATCGTATAACCTATGATACTCTCTGCAAAGCAACATTTGCATTATTATTAATGTTGCTAACAAATAAAGATGTCAAAATTACCTAAATGTTTTTTGAATTTTAGTGAATTGTTGTGTGATCCTGTTAGAATCGGATAGATACCTCATTTAAATCTCAAACAAAAATAGTATAAAAACAGAATTGAAACACTGAAAGAGTTTGGCTGGAGAAAGAACAGCATGAATACATTTATATTTCATTTACGCTGCAACTCGTTTTCTAATGTCTACAGAATTAAACACCAATTAGGATTAAACCACTGGCTCATCCACGCTACGCTAACAATGTGCCTTTTGTGTTACTAATTAAAAACACAGTTTTGAGTGGATTTATTTCCATTATCTCATGCAAACAGAACAGTATGACCACTGCGGACAGCAATACTTTCACAGACTGGTGCAATTTTGACAGAAAATGGCATACTGTAAGATTTTTTTCCCTCACTCCATCTCTGCTGGTGTAATAGGTGTAACAGGATTACACTTTCAGTATTTTCACCTATTGCTTTAATGAGTGTGTTAATAGTATCTCTTTTTTTGCAAATGCTAAATTTTACTAATAAATACAGCATTGACGCTCTTTAACATGAAGATTTTTGAATGCCAACATGAAACACAAATCAGTTTTGCAAGTGTAAAGGCCCCTGTGCTGCATGACCCCACAGTATTATATTTAAAAGTGAAAAAAAAAGATCATTTGTTTGCATTATATGTGACCTGATCCAGCAAAATGAGTCACAGTGACCCAAATTTCAAAATTGAGATTTTGGTATCAATGAAAAGAGGAGACTCTAGGCTTTAAAATGATATCCTATTCAAATTTCTTGAATGGTTTTGAAGATATACCCATTTGAATTATGTTTGTCTGCCCTTTTTTCTATTGAAACATGAGAAAATTGCAAGAAAAAGTTTTTTCCTGTTTTTTTTTCTGAAATCCTTCAAAATACATTCCCAGATAGCAAAATTCATGTGGCTCAAATCCGGCCCCCACCAGACACTTAAATACGGCCCACATACCGCATGGAATGATGGCAATAGGGCGGTCAACTCCTGTTTGCCAGATATGGGCCACAATTAAGCCATAGACATGCCACATGTCAGCCAGAATTCAACCAGCCTATTCTGGGCCACATTCTGCTTTTATTCTGGCCCAGATCTGGCCTACACCTTACACTTGCTGGGTGTGGCAAAGTACAAAAATCCCAGCATGCATTTCAATATGTATACATTCTATAGCTTATTGATGCTCCAGTTTTCATTTCATTTTCATTATTTGCTATTGATTCTGCTGTTTATGTTGATGTTGGTGATTTCGTCACTTTTAGTCTCCTGTTTGTGATGTTTGTAAGTTTTATTAATTTTGTTAATTGTCACCATTGTTGAGGTTCATACGCTGATTATTGATGTCTCTGTAAGCAGAAGTTGAACCATAGAATTTTTTTTTAGCTTATAAACCTTCAAAATTCTGTGGCATGTTATTACGGTACTTTTAATAATGGATTAAAACATTGGTAAACATCAGTGAATTATATTATTTTATCACAGGTTGTGCCTCACTTCATTTTATTATTATTTTTTACTTGGCTTGTTTGCTGTAATGAATAAACTTTTCAAGCAAAGTTCCTAAAACTTACAGCAGCCCAAAAGGAAATGTATATTAAGAGGTTCAGGGCTATGAGCCCAACTAAAGCTTTTCTCCATGATGGTGACTTTGGTCTATATGGTCCACGTATGTTTTAGGATAACTGGGCCACATTTGCTATATCTTCTCTGGGCCACTTTAGGCTCACAGCCACATTAGCCAGAGCTAACGGTGCCAAATATTTGCCAAAAGTGGCCTACATTTGTTTTAGGATAACTGGGCAACATTTGCCATATCTTCTCTGGGCCATATTAGGCTTACAACCGCAATAGCCAGAGCTTACTGTGCCAAAGATACTGTGCCATCTTAAGATAACTGGGCCACATTTGCACTTACACGTGTGAGCCACTTTAGGTTTAGACCCAGATTACCCTTAAATGACTATGCCACATTTGACTTTGACTTTGCCAACTGTGGCCCACATTTGTCCTCCATCATTTGGGCCAAATTTATCATTTGTCACATGGGCCATATTAGGCTCACATTCAGATTACATTTTGCCATAAGTGCCAAACCTTTGCCTTAAATGGCCCATATATGAATTTGAATCTTTGGCCCCCCTTTGCTATTGCACAGATGGGCCACTTACAGGCTTACATTTATTTTGTCTGGGCCGAAGGAATACCACCAGTGCTGCATAACTGCCTAAAGTGGCCCATTTTCGTATGCTATCTGGGTTGCTATTCACTTTTACTTTTTAATTTTACTGCTTAATTTGTACATATATACAAATGCTATTAAACCAGCTCAAATTGTGTTAAGTATTTATTTGAATGAATATTTTAAAGGCAGATTTACTAAAATCAGAAAAAAATTACAGAAAAAAACAGGTGCAACACTTTTAACAGTGTTAAAAAATTCAAAACGGGGATGCCAAAAGCTAAATATTGAGTTAAAATAAATAATGTTTATGATAAGAGAGGCCAGAGACAGACATAACCAAAACTTGTAAACAAACTTGTTAACAAAATCTTCAATAAATAACAGAAAACAGCTCTCCACTGTTATGTTTACAACATTACAGCAAACGGCACATGTTTTGGCTAACTTTTCATCTCGATCCATGCTAACTGTTTCCACACACACTGCTTCACAGCTACACATGACCTTATACACTTCCTCAACAACTGTCACAGTCTTCTCAACATTTTAATCATCCGCATAATTCTCATCCACACTACATTATACTATCCTACACAGTATTGAATCTTTCTGAAGTGATCTGCTAGTTTGTTTACATAGAGCGCTGCTATTTCTGACAGGAATGGTGTGACCAATCGCATGCCTGTCAGTTGAAAGGGGACTTTCCTTTAACAAATGATCAGTGTTTATGTTACTGTTAGTGTCCATTTCTAAGCTTTTTGATTGGTTTTATACCATGTTTAACACCATATTTGGAGAGCAGAGATATTGGCGTTTGACAAGAAACCCAGATTATAAAAAGTGACGAGAGGAGTTGTGAAAAGCAATGTTCTTTTTTTTTAATCTTTAAGTCAAATTTGATAGTCATTTAAATACCTTTACTCAATGATCTGGACTATGAAACCTTGTGAGATTATTGTTAAATGTCTGTTCTGTAAATAAAAAAAAATTTCACCAGATCGGATCACATAATAATTAGTTTGGTTATGTTTACACCTGTTATAATGGTGTTTCTATCGCTCTGAACACAAGTGGACAATGCTAAATACAGGAAGAAATACAGTTGATTGCTGTCAGAGAGCAAATGCTTAGTCGAATGCATTTGAAGAGCCACCAAAGGTCATTTACTCTCCGCCTACTACAATTCTTAAACATAACAGGCCACAATGTTACATCACAAGATCAGAAAAAGCCCATACATACATGCACTCACAGATTCTAATCTTGAAATAATCAGAAAATTGGATAAACTAGATTAAATTATGGGGGTCTGTTGCATGAAGCTGAGCAAACTCTGAGTTGCAGAGCGGGTTTAGATTCCATAATTTAGCCAATCCATAATCCATTCTTTGTCAACTTTATGTGTGTGTGTGTGTGTGTTTACTATATAGAACATTCACAGTTGTAATACTGTGGTGAATTTGTGGTGCACTTTAGAATGTCCACAAATTGCTAATTGCAAATTGCACTATTTAAGGGTATAGAGGGTGATTTTAAATTAGAGTTGCATGATAATGGAAAAAAAATGACATTGCAATAATTATTTTGTTCTGCGATATATATTGCATTCTGAATATAATTTCTTAAGATGACTATTGGAAACAAATAAAAAATTTTACATTGATTTGTATTATTTTTTTTAGGAATTTAAAAAAAATTGTATACAAAATAAAATAAATTAAAGCACAGATGAAAATTAATTTGAACAAAGATTAAATAAACATCCCTTCATGGTTTTCGGTGGAGTCTAAAAGTATTGAAATGCACAATTTTATTAATCAAATGTAAAATACCACTGTATAGTCTTCATTGTATAAATATATAAACAATTAATCTTTGTTAAAGTGGCCAAAGGGTTGAAATCGCTTGAGATCCTGCGATGTGCAGATTCGCACATTGTGATATTGATACCGAAACGACACATTGTGCAGCCCTATTTTAGATAAAGCCAGGGCACTGGCAGCATTAATGCATGCTTTATGAACTGACTAGTTATTGTGATTCATTGTTAGGGATTATTACAGTGCAAATGTTGACCTGTTTTGCTATTAAATTAAGTCTTTCAAATCCAACTCAACATATTTCCCCAATGACATTTTGTCATTAAGAATAATGACAAACTTTAGGTTATAGTTAATAGCCACTTAAGACCATTGGAGGTAAGGAAATACTGTTACTTTAAATAATGTTACTTTTATGCAAACCCCACTTTTAAAAAATGTTTGTCACATATGAGAATCTATTTAGAAATTTTTGTTTTCAAGGAAATCCTGTTATTAAAAACAATGATAACCTCTAAGATTTCAGTCTGTCATATCTCCTGAGAACAAGAAAAAACACTTTCGATGTGACTTATACAGTATATTGTGACATGGCATATAAAAAGCTCAGTATGCATAAGCAAGGTCTTATTTGGGTATTTGATGGCAGATTTGAGACCTCAGTGTCCTCTGAAGAACGTCTGTGTTCTCATTATGCAGGCCAGCACATTCCCTCTTGCGTGTTTTCAGAGCTGCTGTTTGTGTTAGTCAGGTCAACCTTAGTAATGCAGGTTAACGCAATTCCGACTCAGTTACCATAAAGAAGGTACTCTGACAGATCAATAATTATGCAACTGGGCTGTTTATTATTGCTTATTTCACAGCTCTCTTGAATACTTATTTCTGATTTGTCAACTATTACATTCCAAGTTATGTTATTCCCAGATAGCAACTGCTGAAACTAATAACACGGGTGTATATGGGTACTATGAATAATCTTGACCATTAGTGGATATTCATATACATATTTATATGTTTATCTGTCACGCTGCTGTTCTTGACACCACGTCGTGACTGAATAATATGTAGATAAGTGAAGGCAGCATTTACCCCATTTTTCTTTTAGCAAACTTTCTGCTTAATGAAACAATTAGTAGGTTATTACAGTTTAGATTAAAGTGTTATCACTATTTTTTCTAGCAAGAAGCTGTGTGATATATAGGGTAATATACAGTTAGGTCTATAAATATTTGGACATCAACACAATTCTAACATTTTTGGCTCTATACACCTACACAATGAATTTCAAATGAAACAAACAAGATGTGCTTTAACTGCAACTGTGAGCTTTAATATGAGGGTATACATCCAAATCAGGTAAACAGTGTAGGAATTACAACAGTTTGCATATGTGCCTCCCACTTGTTAAGAGTCCTAAAGTAATTGGGCAATTGGCTTCTAAGCAATGACAATGATCTACAATGAGCAGATAAAAGGTCCAGAGTTCATTTCAAGTGTGCTATTTGCATTTGGAATCTGTTACTGTCAACGCTCAAGATGAGATCCAAAGAGCTGTCACAATCAGTCAAGCAAGCCATCATAAGGCTGTAAAAACAATACAAGCCCATCAGAGAGATATCATAAATCTTAGGGGTGGCCAAAACAACTGTTTGGAACATTCTTAAAAAGAAAGAATGCACCAGTGAGCTCAGCAACACTAAAAGACCCAGAAGACCACGAAAACAACTGTGGTGGACGACCAAAGAATTCTTTCCCTGGTGAAGAAAACACCCTTCACACCCTTCACCCTACTTGGCCAGATTAGAGTTCTAAAAAGGCCTTCACAGTGCTGGAATAACATCCTATGGACAGATGAGATCAAGATCAACTTGTACCAGAGTCATGGGAAGAAAAGATTAAGGAGAGTGAAAGGATCTGCTCATGATCCTAAGCAGTGAAGCATGGTGGTAGTAGTGACATGGCATGGGCATGTATGGCTGTCAATGTAACTTGTTCTCTTCCATTTATTGATGATGTGACTGCTGACAAAAGCAGCGGGATGAATTCTGAAGTATTTCAGGCAATGTTTTTGCTCATATTAAGCCAAATGCTTCAGAACTCATTGGATGGCACTTCACGGTGCAAATGGATAATGACCCAACGCATACTGCTATAGCAATCAAAGAGTTTTTGAAGGGAAAGAAGTGAAATATTATGCAATGGCCAAGACAATCACCTGACCTGAATTCGATTGAGCATGCATTTCATTTACTGAAGACAAAACTAAAGAGAAAATGCCCCAAGAACAACCAGGAACTGAAAACAGTTACTGTAGAGTCCTGGCAGAGCACCACCAGGAATGAAACCCAGCGTCTGGTGATGTCTATGCGTTTCCGACTTCAGGCTGTAATTGACTGCAAAGGATTTGCAACCAAGTATTAAAAAGTGAAAGTTTGATTTATGATTATTATTCTGTCTGTAATTATGATTATTATTCTGTTTCCTAAAACTCAATGAATTTGTTTCTACCACAGTATTTAAAAAGAAAGATATTTAGCACAAAGTGCAAACTAAACATTTCCTTTTTTGTGAAAGTGGAAGGGGACTAAAGCTCTAAAACTGAAGCTCCAAAGGAACTTGTTCTTTCATTTATGTTGTCATTCATTTCATTTTATGGCCTCATATAAATCAGCAAATGTGCTGTTTTGAATGTTAATGGAAATGTCAAGCGTTTATGAGCAGTTAAATGTTAAGCAGAGAGTGTTTAAATGCTGTAACTAGGAGCCGTCCTGCTGCTGAAGTATGTAAAATCAGATATCATTACTGTACTTTACTGTGTCTGAATTCCCTGTGTGCGTGTGCTATTTCATATCTGACGTCTTTTGGAAAGTAACACGGCTCACTTATGATTTATGCATGCCATAAATAGAAGATAGGAAGTGGAAAATTGAAAATGTATCAAAGCTGAACATTTGCTGCTTGACTTAGCAAAGAGAAAAGTCCTGCTTGCATGAACGGCTGCCCTGTGATTGAGAAAAAAGCCCTTGGTGACCAGAAAAGTGTGTCCTGTATCTGCATATACAAGACTTATGGGACGCTGCCAGAGGAAATTTTAATCAATAAGGCTGTTGAGCCTCTCTGTGAAAGTTTAAAAGTTGATTATATACGCACAGTCACGCTCGCTAGAAACCTGACAACAGCCGATCACTACAAGTGCTCTGATGAAACATTTTTTCACAAGCAATTAACTTCAGAAAGCTCATGTCAGAAATTTACACCAAGCCCTTTGTTTATTCAGCTGATTCAGACGTGTTTGCTGCTGATTAATGCAGGTTCAATGGCTCTGTCATTTGTAACTTTCACCTGAATGGACATGAAGCAATAATTCATATAAGGAAAAAAAAAACTTCATCATTCACTCATAATAGATAAAAACGTCTTTATTGGGTGAAAATCTGTTTCCAGAATCACCCCTATACCCTTAAAAAGTGCCCTATTTGAGAGAGCAGCCAATTGTAGTGGTATCTGGAACCATATTAGATGTTCTGAAGTGCACTCGATCAATCCCACAATGCACCACAATAAAGAGTTTACAACTGATGTACACTCAACAGCTAGAGGATACCAATAATGCTCACTTTTTAGGTGGATTTATTTACTCTCCCTACTAACAAATACCTGCTGGTGCAAGGACTCAAACCTGCAATCTTTGGATCCCAAGTCCAACTCTCTAACCATTTGTTACATTACTAAAAGATCGCTCATTAAGTGTTAATTAACTATCACAGGGTCTGACTTCAAGAATCTAATTCACCTGAAGGATTTATCCAAATTCAATCGTTTTCATTCAGCCCTTTAAGTAGACTGAAGTGGATGAATGTAGGGAATAATGAACGAGTGTATAGGGGCAATTTCAGATACAGCCAAGGATATAATTATAAAATAATGATTTAAATTTCAACATTTATATATAAAAGTTATTGTTTTATACCTTTTGACTTAAAATATATAGTCAGAGTCACACTCACTATTTGTTGTTGTTGCTTTGACAGCCCCTGGTCACTATATCCTCCTTTTATGTTCCACAGATGAAAGTAAGCCATACAGGTTTGAAGCACATGAAAGTAAATCAGAATTTTTAATTTTGGGGTAAACAATCCCTTTCTCCAGCTCTTAGCTACAAGTGTCTCCAACATGTTAGAGTGTCTAACATTAGATCATCTTCTCCTCCACATGTCACAGTAATGAGAAGCGCCTAATGAGAGGGTGTATTTTCACAAGGCTGTCTTTGCTGAAGGGTGAGATCTTTACAGCAGTTGTTTCTAAATAATTCATGAGTCCTGAAGAGTGTCAAGCAATAAAAGGCCTTTTAGTCACAGACCACAGGTGTACGGATGTTTACAGATACTGAAGACATCAGGCCTGTGGGGAATCAGTGATTTCAGGTTAGACCTGTGTGTTTTTCTCATGCTGGTACACGATCTATGTCTTAAGCCCTATGAAACAATGCAAAACAATGAGTGAAGCCTATTTTGACCAGCAAACAGACTGTATGTGCTTTGTAAAGTATGTGTTTGTAAAGAAAGCAGATATAACTCACTCAACGCTTCACCCCAAAATGAAAACTCTGTTATTATTCACTTAACATCATATCATTTCAAACCCATGAGAAATGTGTTTATATTTAGAACATACTGTAAATGAAGATGTTTCAATCAAATCCGAGAGATGTCTATCCATCCACTGACATGCTTCTTTAACAAAACACTCTGATTGCATTCATTAAAAGATCAAAAATAAATCCATACAGTGGATAATTGTTTGTTTTCTGAACAGATATGATCACTGTATAAGATGAACAGATTTAAATTCAGACACAAATGTGACCTTGGACCCCTTTTTAATGCCAAATATGATTATAAAATATTAAGCAAAGATCATGTGCAATTAATATATTTTGTAAATTTCCTACTGTAAATATATCAAAACCTAACTTTTAAGTAATATGCATTGCTACAAACTTAGTTTGGACAGCTTTAAAGTATATAGATTTTTGTAACCCTCAGATTCCAGATATTCATATATCTATATCTCAGCCAAATATTGTTCTGTCCAACAAACCATAAATCAATGAAAAACTTATTTATTCAGCTTTCCCAAGATGTATAAATCTCAATTTCATAAAATGTGAACACTTATGACTGGTTTGGAAGTTCAGGGTCACATATAAACATTGATCAGTGAACAATGTTTAACATTCATATTGTATTCAGTTATGCTTACTTGAAGTAACAGTGAGTTCATTCTTGTCACGTCAGCAAGTTTGAGGCTCTGTAAGAACCAGTCACATTTGTTCTTGCACATTGAGCAGGTGCGGTTGACCTTGCATGCTCACTGATCAATGTATATGTGAATAAAAGCCTAAATTAAATCTGTTAATCAAATGAAGCAATCATGTATAAGAAGTTTCAGATGAAATCCCTTCATACATATGGATTTATTTGACCTCTTTAAAACGTTCAGAGTTTTGGGTGTATTGACTTTCTATGGAGGAGCAGAAAGATCTTATATTTAGAAAATATTTTCATTATTGTTCAAATGTCTGGAACAACGTTAATCAGCATGTAGTCAACTTATTTAAAATGTCATTTATTTTCTTAGTAGTTTCTCGTGTTGTTGATTACTGATTTACCTTAATTTGTTTCACTGATCACAGTCTCCCCTATTCAATTTAGAAATACATATAAAAGAAAATTCTCTTTATGGTTCATATTTGCTCTTATTTGGTTCCCAAGTTTCTGCCTTGCTGCATTTTCATTTGTGCTCAAATAATAATGTCTTATTTAAATGCTTCTCATGCCTGTTTGCCTGCTGTTTTGATGTTGCCTGTATGAAAAATGATGCATTAATGCAAAACAGAGCAAATTTAGATTTTTATCTTTATCATTTATCTTCAACCTATGGTTGTTCATTACTATTTTTATACATGCTTCATTTATTTTTATGTTCTTACTGCCATCTCTGGGGACAGAAATGTTTCCATATACGACAATTCTTAGTTGAAATAAGTTTTTCTTATGGTTATTTTTATTTCACAACTAATTCTGGACTGAAATGTGACCGGAGAGGTCAGTCGTCATGTTTCATTACAGTAAATGTCAAATATTGCTAATTACATGTCAGAGCTGCTGCGTTCAGTTAATAAGCATCACATACACACATCTGACTGAGATCAAATGAGCCGGTTTCTCACTGGATCACTGATTTCTAATCATTTATTAAACAGCTCTGATGTAATGGTTATCCATTGTGAAATAATTAAATACGAAGCTTTCTCAACAGCACAGTTTCAGTTTCACCTGCAATTCAATAGCATATTTAGGCTTTGATCAAACATCCAGTGTCTGGGAGTGTGAGCTTTGTTGTGTGTGTGTGTTTTCGTCTGTGAGCAGATCAGACACGAGTCAAGGACACGAAGACGTCCTCAGTCAAGTGTGACTATTAGAGCAAACTTCATTGTTATTCTATCACTGGTAGCAGGATTAGAAATCTATCAGAAAAGTGGAGAGGAGCTGATATACTCAGCTGAGGAGAGAAACAGCAGAAATTTGTCCTACAAGAAGGCCTGTGACATTTAATCTATCGCTGCGGGGCAGACCAGAGATGGGACGACTTTAATCAAAGTATGTCAACACTGGGGAGAAGAGTGAAAGACATGGTACAAACTCACCTCTCAAACACACCGTGATTGCCTGAAGAGACTGAAGTACTAAATTGTGTGTGTATTTTACACCAAAAGGAGTTAAGTTCAAGATGATTGTATCTTAAACATACACATTCTGATTTGCTTCTACATATAAGCGAATCAATTTGGGGCTACTGTTAAGATAAAATCTAGTTCAATAAATATTACAATTACAAGGAATTGAGCTATACGAATACCATAAAAGAGCATGATTATAGAGAAGCATTCATTCATTTTCCTCATTCATCAGGGGTCGCCACAGTGGAATGAACTGCCAACTTATCCAGCATATGTTTTACACAGTGGATGCCCTTCCAGTTGCAACCCAGTACTGGGTAACATCCATACACACTATGGACAATTTAGCTTATTCAATTAACCTTTACCCCATGTCTTTGGACTGTGGGGGAAACTAGAGCACCCGGTGAAAATCCATGCGAACACGAGGAGAACATGCAAACTCCACACAGAAATGTCAACTGACCCAGCCGGGACTTGAATCAGCAACCTTCTTGCAGTGAGGCTACAGTGCTAACCACTGAGCCACCGTGTCACCCCTATAGAGGCGCAAATAAGATAAAATTGCAAAGAGCAATTTTAAAGAGCTACAACTACAACTTTTGTTTCAAATATCAAAATATTTGCAGCCTGCATTCCCTAATAAACAGGTTGTATTCTCTCACAAAGGTTTTAAGTTTATGCATAACAAAAATCTATATTTAAATGCTTTCCAAGAGGAAAACTACTTTAGCTAGAGAACACAAAGTTTACCAGGGTAATCAGGTATTTTTTAGGTTTTAAAATGCCAATTTAAGACTTTTTAAAGACTTTGTAAGACCAAATAAATAAAATATAACTAACAATTTAAATGGAATACAACATGATAACATTCATTCATTCATTTTCTTTTTGGCTTAGTCCCTTTATTAATCTGGGGTCGCCACAGTGGAATGAACCGCCAACTTATGCAGCATATGTTTTACGCAGCGGATGCTCTTCCAGCTGCAACCCATCAAAAACCCATCAAAAAACCCATGTGGGAAACCAGAGCACCCGGAAGAAACCCACACTAACACCGGGAGAACATGCAAACTCCACACAGATACGCCAACTAACCCAGTCGAGGTTCAAACCAGTGACCTTCTTGCAGTGAAGCTACACACTGCGCCACTGCGCTGCTAACATGACAACATGTCCTCTAAATTTACTTTTAAAGGGAGCATACAGTGAGTGAATATGAGCAACACTTCAAAATTAAAATGTCAAATCTAAATGCTTCTTACTCCCAAAAAAACCTTTCCATAGCTCTACATTCATTTCACTCAGATAAAATAGTTGTTTATAAATTTGAATAACTATACTCGGCACAAGCCTTTCATGGTCTTCAGTAACTTCATCAAGTTTAATTTACATTACAGATTATTTTGATCAAGAACAACCCATTTGTAGAGAAAAGGCAAGTTTGACTGACAAGCAATTGTTTACAATCAGATTTGTTTTTTAAATTCCATTACAAATCTGTCAAAAGGAATGTTTTATATCCCACACATAGACTGCATTTCACTAGAAGTGTATAAACTAAAATTTAAAAGCATGAAGCAACAATTATAAACCTGTATCCTTTTAATCTGAAGCCAATCATTTTAGAGCTTTTCTGACTTTGAAAGTGCTGGCCATTGTGACTCTCATTCAAGCAAACAATAAGCAAACTGGAGTGCTGTCTTTAAATAAACATTGCACCATTAAATGTTTGTGACGAGCTGATGCAAAGCAAATGAAGCAATGTTGAAAACCTGTGCAATTTAAAATGACTTCAAGAGGGACCCAGGGTGCCATTTCAGTCACAAAAATAACTGAGGAAGGAGAAAAGCCTCCAGAAATCACTGCAGTTCATGAATTTAAACTTCATATATTTTTCCTGAAGGCAGCTTAAAAAGTTTCCTCTAAAAAACTGACTGTGGTGAAGTAGGTAAAAGTTGTAAGACTATCCGTGCATTTGTTAAAACACACCATGCTAGACTTGTTTCCATGGGCATGAATGATTCAATTTGTTCATCTCTTTAAGCTGAATCGCATTGCAATTGCTTTGCGGTTGATTGCTTTGTGCCTTTTTGATGTGCTCTTACCAAACCAATAAAGGTGTGATTGTTTAAAAGCTGTCCAATTTGTTTAGAAAGTGTGACAAACTTAAAAGCCTAAAAGTGACAATTCTGTCATTATTTACTCACCATCATGTTGTTTCAAATGTCCAATCATGTATGACTTTCTTGCTTCTGTTGAGAGAAAAATAAATATTTAATGAGTTCTACACCATACAGTAAAAAATGGGTCATCACCCCCATGCTCCTCAAAATATCTTCCATATTCATCTATCGAAAACTGGACTTTCAAAGCTGATTATAAGTAACTATTTATAATCACTTTAATGTAACATTTAATATAATAAGTTAATGTAAGTTGCCTTAATTAGTATTATATGGCAATTGCTCCTTTTAGTTCACATCAGCTTGAGACCATTATATTATATTAATAGATGCACTAAATATTAGTAATTTTATGTTTATTAGATGCTTCAGAAGCATTTTTTGTTGATTCATTCATTCATTTTTCTTTAGCTTAAATCCTTATTTATCAGGGGTTACCACAGCGGAATGAACCACTAACTATTCCGGCATGGCCTACTGTACTCGTACAGCATGTCTTTAGACTGTGGGGGAAGCCAGAGCACCTGGAGGAAACCCACATGAACAAAGGGAGAACAAGCAAACTCCGCCCAGCCGAGGGTTGAACAAGTGGGCTTCTTGCTGTGAGGTGACTGCATTTTTTGTTATTAGTTTAAATTAGTTTAGTTACCTGATGTTAACAAATAGATTTTTTGAAAGTTTAATTTGTTACTTCTTAATAGGGCTAAAAGAACAATATCTTCTTTTTTCTGTGATATATTGCCATTTGATAACAATTTCCCCAGATGACTTGAATACAGTTGCTCTATTTTTGGGAAAAAGATATTTTAGGATGACTAGAGTGACTTTGTAAAGTACATACCAAACATGATATACAAATCCACAAACTATTTGTTTGACTAGAGTAAACCCATTACTTTTAAAGTGATTAGTTGGTTTTAATATTTGAAATGGTACGTAAACCTGCTGTCTTAAACAGACAATTAAATTACATTTTTGCAAAATAAATTTTTTTTTTTTTTGCTAAGTCAACTTAAAAGTACATCACTTTTTTGAAGGAACACTCAGTCCTCAATCCAATAAATCTTTGTGAAAAGGAGACACGGTGGCTCAGTGGTTAGCACTGTCGCCTCACAGCAAGAAGGTCGCTGGTTTGAGTTCTGGCTGGGTCAGTTGGCATTTCCGTGTAGAGTTTGCATGTTCTCCCCAAGTTTGTGTCGGTTTCCTCCAGGTGCTCTGGTTGCCCCCACAAGTCCAAAGACATGCGCTATAGGTGAATTGATTAAACTGAATTGGCCGTAGTGTGTGTGTGTGTGTGTGTGTGTGTGAGTGTGTGTGTGCATGTGAGAGTGTATTTGAGAGTGTATGGGTGTTTCCCGGATGGGCATCCTGCATCCACTGTGTAAAACATAGGCTGGATAAGTTGCCGGTTCATTCCACTGTGGCGACCCCTCAAGAATAAAGGGACTAAGCTGAAGGAAAATGAACGAATTAATTAATAATCTTTGTGAAGCTACAAATGTTTTTGTTTTTAGCACTTGAAGGCTTTAAATGCTTTTTCGCAAGGCACATACACAGCAACAGGCCTCAAAACACATGCAAATGAAAACATCCACTCTATTAAGGTTAAACTTTGCAATTAATCCATAAATCAGTCAAATAAATCATTCCAGAATGGGGTGCTTGCTATGATTCCTATTTGACATTATGAATATTCCCAATTTCTCATCCAATTAAATACATTGTGATGTATTCATTATTTAATTTAGCTTTTCATAAATGGCCTGTGACTCAAAACGTATTGAGTTTGCATTCTATAATGATCCATTTTGTACAAAAACAAGTCTCAAAAAGCAATATTAAGTAAATTTATATTCTTTTATACATAAATTTATCATTAAATGCTAATCATTACTGCAAATAAACAGACTTACATATTAAACATTTCCCTCAACTGTCATCTTGGGTGTGCAGTATAAAGAATATCCCAAAACTGACATCTGTAATCCCAAATGCGTCTTCACACATGAAGAGTGGCTGATCTCTGTCTGTTATCAGGACTAAAGTTAAATGTTGTGTCACTCAGCTCTCAGACACTCAGAAAGCCTCCGGATCTCCATCCTCAAAGGAGCTGCAGTGATAGAGAAGAGCACATACATACAAATGTGGAGATTAGCAGCTGTGTTCAGCGAGAGCTCCAGGGTTTATCTATTATCTGCTTCCTGTGGACCTCGACACTTCGCTGCTCTCTGGGGCAAATCCAGAGCCACTGTAATACACGTGGAGAAAAGCTCTGCTGAAGAAGCGCTCGAGTGTTTTTGCCTTCGAGGTGCAACAGGTTTGTGTGGGGGTTTGAGAATCAGGCCGTGACCCACACGACACGCAGAAGCTGCAAATACTTTCATACGCTCGCAAATGTCAAGCAACCGACAACGTGACGTCGGCAGATCGATTTGACTATTAAAACGATTATCTGTCTGTGAAATCCTCCAGCCGGTCGAGAGGATTTAAAGAGCGAACGAGGAGGTTTATGCGAGCGAGTCCCACACAGCGCCTGGAGAAATGCAGATTCAATTTGAAAACACACATATAAAATGAGTTCAAGAGGTTTAATGAGAAGCAGCTCCCAATAAAGCAAACACAGAGCAGGAGAAGAGGAATGGATGAGGCCACGGGCACATGAAAAATGAGCTCGGCGAAACTTAAACGTGACAAAGGTGCAAGGAGCTCATTTTCTCTGAGATGAACCGCAGTGGCTTCTGTGTTTTGGCGTTGGAGGTCAATGGGGACAAATATCAGGAAAGTGTTTAGTGTGTGTCGTACAGGTGATAACAGGTTTGTTTAGGCCACTTGTTTGACTCATCCGGTTTGACTGCTGACCTTGAGTATGCTGAATCAAATCCAACGGGAGAAAATGAGGCATGAAGAGATTTAAATGCAGGTATTCTCAGCACATTTACAATCTCTTGCTGTTGACTAAGACTAAATGAAGACTGATATGCTTCTTAACTGCAATAGAAGCTTGAAATGAGCTTTCTTGTATTTTATAACCCAAACAACATGAAAAAGCTTCATTTTGATGGGCAATTTTGTTAACAAGCTTCACTCATTGAAGATCTAAACACAATAAAGAGCAGACGTCAGATCTGTCAGTGACAAAACTGTTCCACCTTTAGTTGTTATGTTTTGTTGTCTGTTGGTGATCTTGTACCTTTGATTCTGACCATTTCTGTTGGATTTCGGTGTCTTGTTAACAATCTGAAGAGGTCACAGTGGAGGTTGGTTATCGAACATTGGATTTCTTCAACAGGTTTTTATTTTTTTCATTTCTATGTCTCTGTGTGAGCTTAGCTCAGCACAAACTCAAATCTCCTCCTCAAACTCAATAACTCATCACAATCCTGGCCGCTGATAGAAGCCTCAGGCACTTCAGTTTCCCATGTTTCAGCTGCTCAAAATGCTTGTGGTCTCGTCTCTTCCAGACCAGACTGTCAGAATTTAAAATGCTCAGCACATTTTTCCATATGGCCGTCTGAGAATCAGAAATCGCCCCTTGATTCCTCTAAAACACATTTGGATGCTGCTGTGCTTTCATTCCCTGAACATCCAAAAAATGCATAGTTGATTTTATAAATGCATAACTTTTTTGTCATTTTACACAAAGCCTTCATTGTTTTGGTTGAAACTACTACTGACTTTAAAGATTAAATTTTTTCAAATCACACTTTAATTTTTATATTTATATATTGCAGGTTGTAGAACAGTTACAAGTAACATTTTTAAAGGCTAGAGCACATTTATGTACACAAAAAGTTCAATCGAGCAAACATATTTGATACATTTTTTAAATCTTTTGAGAAGTTTCAGAGTATCTGCGTTTCTGTATTTAACTTAAAATATGTGCAATTTATGTCTATCTAAAATCAACAGCTCTGCAAATATGTTATTTGCTATAATAATTTTGTATGATAATATGCGGTGGCGCAGTGGGTAGCACAATCGCCTCTCAGCTAGAAGGTCGCTGGTTTGAGCCCCAGCTGGGTCAGTTGGCATTTCTGACCGTTGGCAATTTGCATGTTCTCCCTCTGTTTACGTGGGTTTCCTCCGGGTGCTCCGGTTTCCCCCACAATCCAAAGACATGCGCTATAGGTGAATTGAATAAGGTAAATTGGCCATAGTGTATGCGAGTGTGTGCAAGAGTGTATGGGTGTTTCCCAGTGTTGGGTTGCAGCTATAAAGGCATTCGCTGCATAAAGCCTCATTCACATTTCGAGTGACTGCAAAGCTATAAGCGACTGTTCATTTCAACAGAGAGCGAGCGACTTTCGGCGACCTCCATCTATGCGAACGGCAGCGACTGTTGGCAGCCAGGTGGGAGTGTCGAATGACGCAACAAAGTTGAGAATCCTTCAACTTTATGCAAATGACAAAAGAGCGACTTTCTTGAGCGACAGCCAATAGGAGCAACAGTAGACCTCACATGATCCTCGCTCAAAAGCCGATTCTTTTTGTGCTGTATAGACCTACACACCCCCTGCATTTGGAGGAAGTCACCACCCAGAGCGACAGGCAGCAACAAAGTCGCTGCTAGTGTGATTGCGCAAACAATGCATAGCTGTCAGAGACTTATATCAGACTTTGAAATCTGTTTGTTAGTATATAAACATGAATCTGTTAACTGCTTTTCCACTAAAGAATGTTAATGTCGTTTTTTAGCTGATGGAAACATAAACAGGAAGCTTCTTTTAACTCATTGTATTTTTATAAGGAAATCTTTCCTTCTGGACTTGTACAATTCTTCCCTATCATAATTTAATCATAATACTCAGAAATACTCATCTAGCATATTCTGTAAAGCTCTTCCGCTAAACTCTGTGGAAATGGGATTGTGGGCGTTTTGGGCATTGGACTGCCATTTGTAAGTCGATCTTGGAAGGATGAAATGGCATGAGGCTTCGTGTAGATGGTTGGAAGGAAGCCATTTGATTCTGTTGACAGTGTCTGGCTGTATTTTCATGATGTTCGGAGAATAATGAAACTCGGGAGCGAGCGGGGGGATCTGAAAGAAACACATTTGCGTAGGACCGGTGACAGAGGCTTTGTGCTCTGACTTGATGTGGCACATTAAGATGGCATGCAGTCTATGTGGCTCTATGGGCATCTTATTGTCAGCGGCGGAGGAGGAATTTGCTTGTCATGCTGAACTGTTTTTGATATTCATGGAAAAATTCATGCATAATTGAACAGCTCTCATTTCTGAATGTACGCATGTCATGTCTCTAAAATGGATGTTTTTTTGGAGTAGGATGTTTCACATTTTAATCAATGGTTGTGTTACATTTTGCATTTTTCTGTAATGGCTCTACCTTTTAAATAATATAAGCTGAAACTAAAAAAATGTTTGTAAAAGAAATTACGATTTAAGGGTAAATAATACCAGATAATTAACAACTAAATAACAGTTACGCCAATAATTGCTGTAGCAAGATGATGATTTTGCCTTTTAAAATATCTCTTTAAAAACTCTCTAAATGCTATAAATATTCATTCATTTATTTTCCTTCGGCTTAGTCCCTTTATTAATCTGGGGTCGCCACAGCGGAATGAACGACCAACTTATCCAGCATATGTTTTACACAGCGGATGCCCTTCCAGCTGCAACCCACTCATTCACACACATACATTACGGCCAATTTAGTTTATTCAATTCACCTATTTCACATGTCTTTGGACTGTGGGAGAAACCGAAGCACCTGGAGGAAACCCACACCAACACAGGGAGAACATGCAAACTCCACACAGAAATGTCAACTGACCCAGTCAGGACTCGAACCAGTGACATTCTTGCTGTGAGGTGACAGCCCTCACCACTGAGCCACCGTGTCGCTCCGCTATAAATATTACTTCAATTTATGTTCATTATCTTTTTTTTTAAATAGTCAATTGTTTTGTATTAGTTGTTGACATAAACTTACATATTTACACAGTTTTTGATGCTTGGTTTTCACAACCTCTTTTTGTAATTTTATTTTTATTACACTAAATTAATCCTGGGTTGTTTATACTTAAAATTGAGTGAAATATAAACAAACCCAATCATGGGTTAATGTTTACTTAGTATGTTACTAAATTAATGGCAATCGTAAATTTAAAATTAATTCAATTTAGCTCAAATTGTTCAAATATTAGCTGCAACGTTTGTACTTTTTTTAAATAAATACTATTTTATTAATCAATTTGCCTCACTTTGTGCACAAACTACGTGCTTCTGTGAGGTCGGAAATTTCCAGAATGTTTTCCAGAATTGCGTGCTAACAATCCTCCATGCTGACTGTAGTCCTACCATACATACAAACACTATACCTTTCAAATGGACATAAATATTTAAATATGCAACTACCTTTAAACTGGGAACGTGTCTCTTTTGACAAATGTTAATAATCACGTGCCGTTCTGCTCTCGTCCAGATTCAGTTCTTCATTTTCCAGAAGAGGCGCGAAAAAAAATCGGACTGAAAACTAAACAAACCAATGCACCACGCTAATGAGCGACACCTTCTGGTGAAAAAAACACTACACGTCACGATTGATTCAGTACCAGTCAACAGTGTTGGCAACTTATCAATTTTGTTGCTAGATTTAGCAACTTTACATTTTTCCCTAGCAATTATTTTATTTTATTTTTTCAAAAAAAAAAAACACCTAGTTACAAATTTAGCAATTTTAAACATTCATTTGGCTACTTTTAGCAATTTTTAAAAGGTGACTCAAAAGAGCAGTGGCTGCAGGCTTCACTCAACACAAACATATCACATTCAAGCTAAATTGCTAGCTCAGTTTTTCATAACTGTTAATTTACTGATATTTGTTAACATGTATGTTGATAATTTAGGTAGCAATAAATTCCAATAGTGCTAATTGTTGTCACTTTCACAGATGAGTACATTTCACAAGTTAAAAAGAGTAGCCTAAGTACACAAGCTGGGATTGTTTAAAAGAATGTAACTGTTCATCAGTATCAGTATTATATTTAAAAATAAAAAATTCTTATCAAAAAAGTATTTGTATTTTACAAATAGTCAACTATACTTTTTCATACAAATCTAAATGGACATATTTTAATAATGTTTTTGCTGAGATGGCCAGTCAATTTGAGAAAACATTAATTATTTTGTATATATTACATAAAGATGTAGTTTTGAGTTGCGATTACGCAATGGCGTCATCACGCAAAATAATATGTTAATAAGAACCTATTTATTGTGCATCTGCAGGTAATGTTTTAATTTTAATATAATATAATACACGGCGCCTCAGAGAGTGGAGACTTGACGGGCGTACGCTTGTCAGATACTACGCGAGACATCACTGATATGCAAGTTAGTGCATGGCGTCATCTGGCAACATTTAGCTACTTTTCGGGCAGGCTTTAGCTACTTTTCATTGGAAACAGTTGGCAAGTCAAGCAGCAAAGTTAGTCAAGCTTTTTGTTGTGTGTCTGTGAGCCGTTGAACGTGCAGTAAAACCGGGACATTTAAGAAACATCTCCAGTCAGGAACACGACATCAAAAACCGCGACTGTCCACCGAACGAGGATGTTCGTCACCCTATTTTCAAGTCGTGGTAAATTACCAATATTTATAGCCCTCACTGCTAAAAAAAAAAAGTAAAAACAGCGTGCTGGTATTTTTATGATAGCTTGCAGGTTTATGATGGTTCTTGCTGGTCAGGACCAGCAAAGAGCTAGCAAACCAGCATCAAAACATACCTTACATGCTGTTTATTTTCATGTAGGCCTATAAAATCAACACTTCACTTTATACTTTCCTTAAATATATTTGTATTTTGTCCCACAGATGAAAGAAAGCCATCCAGTCATCCACATGAGAGTGAGTAAATAATATGTTATAAAGGAGAAAACATGATTATGGTGCAGTATAGCTCATGTGCCTACACAGATTTCATATTCCTGATTTATTGGTTTTTCTGATATAGATTAGACTGGACTAGACTTCCCGTATTAAATATCATCCATGTATAGGAAATCACTAGTGCAAATACTGACATGATGTAGAGCATGATGATTGTATGATACAAAATTATTATATTTCACTGACATAAAACACACTTGCGAAGATATGTTATCTTTAACCTTGCTTCTGGAGACTTGCCGACCTTTCATGTAACATCTAAATCAGCCAGTTAAGGTCTTCAGAATCAGCTCATTTGGAAATAATTACCACAATTAAAATAAAATACTCATGGTTATTGGCTATAAATAAACTCAATTCAACCATGGATTTGCAACACAAACACACATGCTAAAATGTTATTGTTAATTTGGATACATTTCCTGCTCAAAAATACCAACATTGAACAATTTTGACAATATTGAAATATCCAATGTTAAAATATACACTCACCGGCCACTTTTTTAGGTACATCTTGCTAGTACCGAGTTGGAACCCCTTTTGCCCTCAGATCTGCCTTAATCCTTTGTAGCATAGATTCAACAAGGTACTGGAAATATTCCTCAGAGATTTTGGTCCATATTGACCTAATAGCATCACGCAGTTGCTGTAGATTTGTCGGCTGCACATTCATGATGCGAATCTCTCATTCCACAACATCCCAAAGGTGCTCTATTGGATTGATATCTGGTGAACTCATTGTCATGTTCAAGAAACCAGTATGAGATGATTCATGCTTTATGACATGATGCGTTATCCTGCTGGAAGTAGCCATCAAAAGATGAGTACACTGTGGCCATAATGGGATGGACATGGTCAGGTATGCTGTGGCGTTGACAATGCTCAATTGGTACTAATGGGCCCAAAGTGTGTCAAGAAAATGTCCCCCACACATTAAACTACCACCACCGGTCGGAACCTTTGATACAAGGCAGGATGGATCCATGCTTTCATGTTGTTGATACCAAATTCTGCCTCTACCATCTGAATGTCGCAGCAGAAATCGAGATTCATCAGACCAGACAATGTTTTTCCAATCTTCTATTATCCAATTTTGGTGAGCCAGTGCAAATTGTAGCCTCAGTTTTCTGTCTTCTGCTGCTGTAGACCATCCATCTCAAGATTCAACGTGTTGTGCGTTCAGAGATGCTCTTCTGCATACCTCTGTTGTAACGAGTGGTCGTTTAACGTTTTTTGACAAGTCCCTTTATTAATCCGGGGTCGCCACAGCAGAATGAACTGCCAACTTATCGAGCACATGTTTTACGCAGCATATGTTTTACGTCACCCACACTAGAAGATGTATTGGTTTAAAAATGTTACAAGTTCTGGTAGCCATTGTCATGCATATTATGGGGTGGGGGGATTTTCAACATACTTCAAAATATCCTCGTTTTTGTTTCTGTACAAACATTCATTGCTCAAATGTGAAGATGCGTGTGTTCTTCTGAATAATTTTCAGAAAAGACAGTCTACCCATGATAGTGATGTTACTGAGAGGCGGGACCACACCCCACGACCACATGCAAATGTGCCAGAGCTCAGAGGAACTAACAGTGAGATTGTAAGTTTATTCGAATATCTTCATTCATTTATTCATTCATTTTCTTTTTGGCTTAGGCCCTTTAAACATTTAATATGGTTGTGCGTGAAAATCCCAGTAGATCAGCATTTTCTGAAATACTCAGACCAGCCTGTCTGTCACCAACAACCATGCCATATTCAAAGTTACTTTAATCATCTTTCTTCCCCATACTGATGCTCGGTTTGAACTGCAGCAAATCATCTTGACCTCGTCTACATGCCTAAATGCGATGAGTTGCTGCCATGTGATTGGCTGATTACAAATTTTCGTTAACGAGCAGTTTGACAGATGTACCTAATAAAGTGGCCAGTGAGTGTATATAAGAATCTGTATTTCTGAACATACTGCCAACTAAATTAAAATAGTGGATTTTTTTCATAATAAAATGTAGCACAAATCAGGTGATATGAACATGTGCTTCTGTAAAAACCTGAATTGGAGATGAAGTATATGGCTTAGTGCAGGAGAAAAGACAAAGTGTGATAAAAGAAATGCTTATTTACAAAAATTGTTTCCATTAGATTCCATTAGAAGAGACAATTTATGAAAAGCAAAGAAATTGAGATGAGACAACTATATGTCCTTATCCTCCCATTTTTTTTCTTTTCTACACCTGTGTGTCAGTTATTGTTTTGTTATGATAATTTGCTACGTTTTGCTTCTGAGACTTCACTAGATTTATTATTAAAGTTCTCTGTGCTACTTGCAATACTACAAAATAACCAGTACTCAAAAAGTGAGTACAACTAGTTGAATTTTGCTGCATTTTTTCTTTGTTTTGGTTTGTTTCCTTTCCCTTGCACAATGGACATGCCCACATTCAAGCACCTTTAATTAGAGCAGGGAGATCAGTTTATTAAACTGGCCAGTCTTATCGTTTTACCTAAAAATGATCAAATTGGAATAATCTGATCTCCTATTTACCTGCTCATATAATAACTGCTTTTTTGTTAATGTATATCCTAACTTGCCCATTGAACTTCCTCTGGTTCTAATCAACTCTCTTTCATCTCCCGAGTCTCCACTGGTTTCTCTCAGCTTTACATTGTCTCATGAATTTTCTTGATCATCTTGTTTTCCATCTCTGTAGACTTTAGTTCAGTGTCTGCTCCACAATGCAGACCTGCCTTGTCTTCCACTCCTCTTGTTTTGCTTTGTCACTCCATCCATTGGGCTCTGTTGGGCTGCCCCTTTGTTCAGATCCAACAATATCCTCAGTCGATCTGTCTCCTTTGAGGTCTTCAAGATTATGGCCTCTGCATTGGTCTTAATGTACATCAGCTCTGCCTCCATCATGTTTTTTCCGCTCATTTTACAACACTGGGTGAAAGAAAGAGGACTAACAAAATTTCTTAATGTGAACACACCCTGAATTTACTTTCAGACCCCAAACCAGTGTGAATGCAAGGAGAACTGGGTTCTTTTTGTTTCACCTGGTTTATTCATTCATTTGTTTATTCATTCATTCATTCATTCATTCATTCATTTTCTTATGGCTTAATCCCTGATTTATCAGGAATCACCACAATGGAATGAACTGCCAGCAAAACTGCCTGGGAAACACATACAGTACACTCTCATTCACACACACACACACTCATGCCAGTATGGCCAGTTTAGTTCATCCAGTTCATATACAGCATGTCAATGGACTGTGGGAAGCACCCAGAGAATACCCATGTGAATACAGGGAGAACTTGCTCACTCCATACAGAAATGTTTTCTGGCACAGCCGGGACTCGAATCGGTGACCTTCTTGCTACTGTATCAGGTGAGAGTGCTTAGCACTGAGCCACTGTGCTGCCTCACCTGGTCTAAAGCAGCTTTAAAGTTTTAAAGATGATGAAAGTGTGACAAACCACAATCCAAGGACACCATATTATGATATGATTTTGTCAGCAGTGCTGACAGGAATTTATCTATGTGTATGTGGTAAACCTTGCTTGTGTTAACAAACTTATAACTCCAGGAATGTTTTTATCAGCATGGAAACTCTCAGGAGCAGACGGACCTCTGTATCAGTGTTTGGGGGCGTCTGGGCGGCCATCTGAATGACATCGCCTCCCCAGCAGCCTGGTAAACCACAGGGAACAAGCAGAGGCTTATAATTACAGTGTATCCTCCAGTCCTAATAGCAACTGCTTATATTTAATTACATACTGTCATCGGCCCAAACAGCGCTGAGAGCGCAGAACACTGCTGCTGCCTTGACAACCAGCAGAGAAAATCATGGTAATTAATCAGCAAAGAGAATGATGGGAAAATACTCAGCCCAAACAATTTGCGGATCATCCCTGTTTGCTGCAACTCTATCAGAGTTTGATCAAACTAAACTTTTATTTTACGTATATGAGATGGAATACTGCACAAAAAAGGATGTAAACATTGACAATGCTGGATTACTAATCTTGCATCTGTTTATGGTCCAAACAGCAGCTTGCTTGTTAAATGTAAAGGACATTATGACCTATAAAATTTCATTGCTCAGTTAATGAGAATGAGCTGAAAGGGCTTGAAGCAAGGACATCGTGCAGGATTCTGGTTCATCTATTAACAGTGGTGTGTCAGAGTGAACAATGTGAATGACCGTTTTCTCATCATCTTCCTCATATGATGCTCAACAGGACTGTATAAATCATCATCCTATCAAGAGCCAGTGCAAACTGCGTCTGAATGTCAGTCTGAATACAGAAACACACCAGGACTTAAAACCCCTGGAGACCAAACGATTGTTCATTTTCAACCTGCCTGGCTGCTTTATTTCTAAGCGTGGTTTGATCCAGGGAAATCATGAGAGTTTGTCAAGATGATGAGATAAAAGCTGCTGAATGGACGATAAATCATCGGACTGTCATGAGGAGCCGCATTTGCTCTGTTAAAGAAGAGACTGGCATCTCTGGAGCGACTTAGGTGTAAGTTTAATGTGTCCCGAATCATTTATCAGCACTAATGTCACGCCGATTCATCTTTGTTCTCATTTGAATCAGGATATTGATGATCAAGTGTGATGATAATAGAAACGTCTATTAGCCTCTTATATAATAAGATGATATTATGCATCCGGTATCAAGTATTTTTTGAATCGTCAGCTTAGTGTGGCTGTATTAGTCTTCGTGAGAGTCTCTGAAGTTCTGCAGTCTCATGGAAAGAGATGAGTCAGTGTTTGCTTTGTTTATCCTAAACTGTGTCAAAGAAATGCCAAAACTACATTGATTATTCAGCCCTGATGATGCTGCATTCTTTGTTTATTTCCCCATAATGCTGCTTGAATCTCGCCTGTGCATCTCTGCTAATCACTGCTGTTTTTCCTCAAAACAGTGACTCATGTGTTAGAAGGTGAGAGTCGGTCTAGTGGATTTTCAGCCCTTGTTTTGAGCAGTTCACTTGATAAAAAGCTGCGAATCAATGCATTCTGAGCTAACTGACAATTTTATTGCAGATTCAGACAGTGTGTTTGCTGGGATGAGTTTCTTTGGTGCTGCTTCATAACCAATGAACGGAAGAAAAATATGCATTCAGATGCAGAAACAGCATCTCCATCCTCAGGCAGATTACACTCCACACTCCAAAGCTTTTAATTTAAAGCTACTTACACCAAATTTATTCATACTGTGAGGGTAAAACATTTTGTTCTTTTTTTGGTGCCATGATAATGAAAAAAGATTTCAGCACATTCATCTCTCAGGAATCATCCCTGAATCAGATGCACCTCAGTCTGTGTTATGAAGCGGACAGGAGACAGAGGTAAGGAAACGTTAGGGTGTTTATTAAATGACAACAAGGAGCACATGAAGGATAGCCAGGAGGATCAGGAATGATGTTGGGGTCTTTTCCTCCGTGGCTGGGTAACAGGAATACACGAGGATGGACAGCACACACCAGATACAGCTGACAGAGGATGACACAGACTTGGAAGGACTGGAAAGACAGGACGATTCGGGAGGACCAGGAAGACTAGGAGGAATACAAAGAGAACAGGTAAGTAAATCGTTTGTTTTAGCTGAGGATGACTACGCTGAGTGGTCGCTCAGTTGTCCGCTTTCGTCGAGACGAGCCCGGACAATGAGCGACTGGAGTGCTGTGCTTTTATCTGGTGCTCGTGAATGTGATGCAGCTGTGTGCTCATTAGAAGTCAGGTGATGGTGATCTTCGTGAGTGGGGGTCGTGAGAGCCTGACCAATCCATGACAGCACCCCCCTCCCCAGGGCCCGCTCCTGAGGGCCGACACCTCCGACGCCGTGGTGGTCTCCCTCTGCCTCTAGGCGCTGGGAACTCAGGGTGGCTCTCATGAAACTCCACCATGAGACTAGGATCGAGAATATCAGCTCTGGGAACCCATGTCCTTTCTTCGGGGCCGTACCCTTCCC
Organism: Danio aesculapii; assembly: GCF_903798145.1. Classification (NCBI taxonomy): domain Eukaryota; kingdom Metazoa; phylum Chordata; class Actinopteri; order Cypriniformes; family Danionidae; genus Danio; species Danio aesculapii. Next base: position 35,772,719 of record NC_079438.1, on the reverse strand, counting down.
AGTCCACCAGGTACTCCAACTGGCCACCACGACGTCGGGAACGCAAGATCTCCTTCACTGCGTAGACGGCTCCTTCTTCTAGGAGCAGTGGAGGAGGGGGTTCCTCTTCGTGGTCAGGCTCTGTGGAGGGAAGAACAGGATCGTGATAGGGTTTCAGGAGTGATACGTGGAATGTAGGGTGAATACGGTAGTGAGAGGGTAATTGTAGTTTGTAGGTGACGGGGTTAACCTGTTCCACGATGGTGAAGGGACCAACAAATCGGGGACTTAACTTGCGAGAGGGCAGTCGCATGCGTATGTCCCGGGTGGATAGCCACACCTTTTGTCCGGGTGTGTATCTGGGTTCTTCAGACCTTCTCCTATCGGCGGTTACCTTGCTTCGACGGACTGCCCTCTGCAGATGTTGATGAGCCTCGTCCCAGACTCTCTCGCTCTCCCGGAACCAGTGATCCACTGCGGGGACATCAGATGGTTCGCCATCCCAGGGAAAGAGCGGTGGTTGGAAGCCCAGGACGCACTGGAATGGCGTGAGTCCGGTGGAGGGTTGCCGCAGTGAATTTTGGGCATATTCTGCCCAGCCCAAATACTGGCTCCAGGAGTTCTGGTGACCACTGCAGAAGGTCCTCAGGAACCGTCCCACCTCCTGAATCTTCCTCTCTGTCTGCCCGTTGGTTTGGGGATGATATCCAGATGAGAGGCTGACGGCCACACCTAGGAGCTTGAAGAAGGCTTTCCATAGACGTGAGATGAACTGTGGACCTCTGTCCGACACAATATCTTCTGGAATACCAAATGACCTGAAGACTTGATTAAAGATATTGTCGGCAGTTTCAAAGGCTGTGGGAAGACCTTTCAGAGGGATTAGTTTGACAAACTTTGAGAATCTATCTACTATGACTAGAATACAGGTATTACCTTCTGACGAAGGGAGGTCAGTGATAAAGTCCACTCCTAGGTGTGACCAGGGACGGTTCGGAATCGGCAAGGGATGGAGCTTTCCAGCGGGTAGATGACGTGGGCTCTTGGATTGGGCACAGTCCTTACAGCCCTGAACATATTGCCTCACATCCCTTGCCATGTTTGGCCACCAGAATCGTTGGGATACTAGCGAGAGAGTATTGTTGATCCCTGGATGTCCAGTGCCTAGCGAGGTATGTAAGGAGTGGATCAGATCTACCCGGTGTTCAGGTGGTATGAACTGCCGATGAGGAGGGCATCCCGGCGGAGCAGGGGCTTCCGGAGTGGCAACGACTGGAGGAGCGTTCCAGGTGATCGGACAAATGGAGATGTGTTCGGGAAGAATCTTCGTTGGGAGTTCTTCATGATCGTGATGCTCGTGTAAACGAGAGAGAGCGTCTGCTCTTAGATTCTTGGGTCCTGGACGATAGGAAATGGAGAAATCAAAACGTGAGAAGAAAAGTGACCATCTGGCTTGACGTGGACATAGTCTCTTGGCCTCTTTGATGTATTGGAGGTTTTTGTGATCTGTGATCACCTGGAACGGATGTTTGGCTCCCTCCAACCAGTGACGCCACTCCTCCAAGGCTAGCTTGATTGCTAGAAGCTCCCTGTCTCCTATGCTGTAATTCTGCTCCGCCGGGCTCAACTTCCGAGAGAAATAGGCACAGGGATGCAGTCGGGGGCGGTGTATCATGATGTTGAGATAATACTGCCCCGACGCCGGTGGTGGATGCGTCCACTTCCACCACGAAAGGAAGATTTGGGTCAGGATGAGTCAGGAGTGGGGCCCTTGTGAACTCCTTCTTAAGAAGGCGGAAGGCTTGCGGCTGCTTCTTTGGTCCACTCCAGTCCTTTGGGTTTACCCTTGAGGAGATTAGTGAGAGGTGATGTAATCCTGCTGTAGTCCTTGATAAACCGTCTATAAAAGTTAGCAAAACCCAAGAAACCTCTGGAGCTCCTTAATGGAAGTGGGTTCTGACCAGGATAGAACAGCCTCAATTTTCTTCCCATCCATACGTATACCGGTTTGGTCAATGATGTATCCCAAGAAATGAATCGACTTCTGGTGGAATGAGCATTTCTCCGCTTTGAGGTAGAGGTGATGTTCTCTCAATGTGTGTAGGACCTCCGCAACGTGTTGGCGATGTTCGGCCTCACTCCGGGAGTAAATGAGGATGTCATCTATGTACACTATTACACAGTGGTGAAGAAACTCCCGGAGGACTTCATGAATGAAGTTTTGGAATACGGAGGGGGGCGTTGACCAGACCGTAAGGCATGACCTCATATTCATAGTGGCCAGTAGGGGTCACGAATGCTGTCTTCCATTGGTCCCCCTCACGTATTCTTATCAGATTATACGCGCTGCGGAGGTCCAATTTAGTGAAGACTTTAGCTTCTCGGAGCTGTTCCAAAGCGGCTGGTACCAGAGGAAGGGGATATCGGTATTTTACTGTACCGTTATTTAGGACCCTGTAGTCGTGCATGGACGCAGCCCTCCGTCCTTCTTGGCCACAAAGAAGAAGCTTGAGGCGGCTGGTGATTTTGAGTGACGTATGTACCCCTGACTCAGAGCCTCCCTTATGTAATCTTCCATTGCCTGATTCTCTGGAAGCGAGAGCGGGTAGATCCTACCTCTTGGCAACTGGGCATCTGGAACTAGGTCGATCGCGCAGTCCCATGGCCGATGCGGCGGTAGCTGGGAGCTCTCTTGGGGCAGAAGACATCATGAAAGGAGCTGTACTCCTTAGGAATGTGGATAGACTGCTTCTCAGGAGGGCTCTCGACCGATGTTGCAAACAAAGAAATGGGGTTCCGACCTTGAAGAGGGAGATTTGGAAAACAGGCAGGTGTACATCCAGATCCCCATTTCTTATCTCTCCTGTGCCCCAAGAGATGATGGGATCGTGCTTCACCAGCCACGGGCGCCCTAGATGATGTCCATATTTGCACCCTCCAGAACCAGAAATTGAATCCTCTCTTGATGTAACAACCCCACTTGAAGAAGGATGTCTTCGCATTGTCGATGGATACGGGTCGAAGATCGAGTGCACTGGTTATCGGTTGTATCTGGTATATATGCGAGGACGCCTCAGTACGGAGGTGGAGTTGACGACAGAGGGATTGGGAGATGAAGTTCCCTGCTGACCCGGAGTCGATGAGGGCTGTGACAAGGAGAGAAATAGAGGCAGTAGTTATTTGTACGGTGGTAGTAAGTGGTTTACATTGTTCAATATTCGTAGCTGAATACACTCACTGAAGTCCGAATGGGACGAAGGGGAACTCCATACGGGTTGTGTCCACTGACACCGCAGTATAGACACAGACCCCGGGTCAGCCTCCTCTGTCGTTCCGCTGATGTCAGTCTTCCAGACTCTATTATCATGGGTTCTGGTTCTGGAGAGGCTGTTGACTCAGGCGATTGGAGGAGTGCAGACGAGGGGGTGATGGTGTCCTGTTGATAGGAACGGAGACGATCGGAACATCGGAGGAGAATGTTGGATGAATCTCTCCAGACCCATTGTATCATCTAATGTGGCCAGTTGGATTCGGAGAGTGGGTTCCAAGCCGAGCCGGTACGTGGTCAACAACGATCTCTCATTCCATCCACTTGCAGCTGCTATAGAGTGCGGAAAACCGGAGAGCATATTCCTGTGTAGATAGAGTACCTTGCTTTAGATGATACAGCTGCTCTCCAGCGGCTACTTCCCCATCAGAACGTCCAAACACCTCTTGAAATACTCCGTGAAGGTAGTGATGGAATTCATGACCGGCCCGGCTTGGTTCCAGATCGGTCTCAGCCCATTTAAGTGCAGGTCCAGAGAGTAGAGATACGATGTAGGCGATCTTCGACTTATCTGTGGGATATAGAGAAGGTTGCATTTCGAATATGAGGGAACATGTAACAGAAAACCATTGCACTCCCCCGCTCCGCCTGAGTAGGGCGCTGGTCGGGCCATGGGACTGGAAGGAAGGGCCGAAGAAGAAACTGTGGAGGCGGAAGTGCTCGGTGCTGGTGGTGCGTTGGAAAGTGGAGCTGGTGGCTGTAGAATCCGCTTCAACTGGTCCACCAGCTCTTGAAGGTGATCGGGGGTTGCTCATGTTGTCGTCGTTATGGGTCCGGGCTTCTGTTATGAAGCGGACAGGAGACAGAGGTAAGGAAACGTTAGGGTGTTTATTAAATGACAACAAGGAGCACATGAAGGATAGCCAGGAGGATCAGGAATGATGTTGGGGTCTTTTCCTCCGTGGCTGGGTAACAGGAATACACGAGGATGGACAGCACACACCAGATACAGCTGACAGAGGATGACACAGACTTGGAAGGACTGGAAGACAGGACGATTCGGGAGGACCAGGAAGACTAGGAGGATACAAAGAGAACAGGTAAGTAAATCGTTTGTTTTAGCTGAGGATGACTACGCTGAGTGGTCGCTCAGTTGTCCGCTTTCGTCGAGACGAGCCCGGACAATGAGCGACTGGAGTGCTGTGCTTTTATCTGGTGCTACGTGAATGTGATGCAGCTGTGTGCTCATTAGAAGTCAGGTGATGGTGATCTTCGTGAGTGGGGGTCGTGAGAGCCTGACCAATCCATGACAGTCTGCTGGCGAACAAAAGCGTTTGCATCAGGCAGTCAGGTTGTATCATAGTGGTGGGTAAAAATACCAATTCCCTGCTGTATTACTGTGTCATACTGTGCTTACACAATATCATACCCAACTGACGTATGAATTATGAATGAGTGTCAACTGTGTGTGTGCCACTGAGTCTGCTGACGGATGAATTTGAAAATGATGAGAAAAATCTCTGGACAGAATCAACTTCCCTCCAGCAAAACACTTGGTTACATTGATAGCAGTGTGGAGGATGTGCCCAAATAAATGTTTGAATATTAAGGCCTGGAACAAGCTCAATACAGAATTATACAAATTATTTTGGTGTTAACAAAACTCTAACAAAAACAGCTTGTCATCAGTGCGACTTAAGCAGGTGTGTGAGCTGGGATTTACAGTGGCTCTGCAGGTGGGCTCATCCATTGCCTGAAACTGAACAGCTGTTTAAGCGTGTACAAGTTTCACTGGACAAGGACATCTGCCTGATTGCTGAGATGATGAATAACCGCAAAGCTTTACAGGTTTCAGAGAGACTTCGCCAGATTGTGCAGATAAGGTGCTACAGCTATGGAGACATTTAAAGCTTTATAGAAGCTTCATATCCAGAGGTCTCAGCTAAACTGGATTGGACACACTGCTACAGATAGAGAACAATAAAGGATGCTTCATATCTTTGTCATTGCATTATTTGGTAATGTTTGAATTACTGCAAACTGCCACTTCAATCAGTCAGGTTATGCCCTACTATTGGCTTTGTTTTTTTTCTCTGGTCAGATAAGTAGGCTTGACAATCTACCTGTAGTAGATATGTAGATATGATAATTTCCTCTCCATATGACCCTTTCTAATAAACACTCTATATTTCTGAAAAACACTGTGCAATTCTGAGTGTGCCTATGCATGGAGTGGTCTTGACAAACTACCTGCAGGACAAACGCTCTCCTCTGCGTATATGCACCAGACAGTTTCTTATAAACACTCCATATTTCGGAAAAACACTGCAATTTTGAGTGTGCTTGTGCACTTATGTAGTGGGCTTGACAAACTACCCGCAGGACACATGCTTTCCTCTACATATGCACTAGACACTTTATTATAAACACTCCATATTTCTGGAAAACATTGTGCAATTCTGAGTGTGCTAAACGCATGTGAGTGAACTTGACAAACCAGCTGTAATATACACTCTTTCCACGCGTGTGTACAGTATGTATATAAAACTTCTAAACTAACTTTCATTGTCATGGCATCTAGGGTCTCTGGTGATTTGAAGTGTTTCTTTTAACCGTTTTAAAGACTCTTTAGATAAAAGCATCTGCTAAATGTCTAAATGTGATGTACTTTTAGTTCATAAAAATTGTGAGCATAATTTCTGGTCTGCTATAAGAAAACACAACGGCATGATAAAAATAATGGTTTCCGAACAGGTTTCCAAATCTGTCTATAACCAACAAGTATTTGGGTGCCAACATTTCTTCTTTCTTTCTTTCTTTCTTTCTTTCTTTCTTTCTTTCTTTCTTTCTTTCTTTCTCCTTTAGTGTGTTTTTTTTTAATGCTTCTCCTCTGAAATGAGCCACAGTGTAAAAAAATATCTGTAAATTGACAGTTTTTCATATGATTCAGGTTTTTTTTTTTTTTCACTTTATTTATAACTTTGAATAGCGTTATGGGATCTAGTTCTATCCTCCAAAAGCTTGTTGTTGTGACAAGTCGTGAAAAGAGACTTTTATTGACATTTTTAATAGTTTAAAGTGAAATATTTTTCTGCGTTGGTGTTGTAAATACAGTACAAAAATAAGCTGCCTGTACGTTTTATTTTATTTTACAGACTTGTATGCTCTATATATTTCTATGAAATGTAAATAAACCATTTTCTCGTCTAAAATGTCACTGTTAAAACCTGTAGAGTTGAAGTTCCCAACATGTAAAGTGTACAGAGCAGAGACAAAACTCTCATAATGCAATTCATAACCGCCAATAAACACACAAAATACAGAAACTGTTAATTAACAGATAATTTAATTAACAGTGCAGTTGCCCACAAGGATGTTTTGCTGAAGTTTTAATCAATTATTCTCCAGCACAGCTCCTTCACACTGATCATGTGTTGCACGTTTTCATTCACCTTATGGTTCATAAACCATTTGCGCACCTCGGCATAGGCTTTTGTATTCAGTTGCTTCACGGAAATTGCTTATTTTTCATTTTTAAATACACATGAATTTTCAGTCAATCTGAAGATCTCTTAATCATTCTCAGACGTTCAATCTCTACCCCATTATTTCATAAAGATAGGTTTTAAATTCCGCTGGGGTAAAGTGAATGAAAAGGATCTTGATCTGAAGCTAATCTAAATGCATTCCCTGCCCAGTTGTAAATAGAATCAGTTGAACTGGATGATCCCTTTCTTTTTTTATATTTATCCCTGCCATCTTTCCACCTCGCCGTCTCTCTCTGGGCTCCTTCAAGGGTCTCTTCACACGTTTACCGCTTTCCTCTCGCTGTGCTGTTTAACCAGCCATGCCAACGGCTGCAAATTGAGAGTGTTATGTGGTGTTTGGGCCGTCATTTTGTTCAAAGAGCTGCCGCTGGTCTTCTTTTTGATAGAGGCTCTGAAAACAATGACAGATGTACTGAGACGAATGAGTGGCGGAAAAGATGGAGGCGTCTGTGAAGGCAGACTATAAATAAATCTACAGAAAAGACAAAGTACAGAAAATAAAAGAGGGATCTGCTAACACTAGATGGACATGAAATGACACACCATCAAGTGTCCTAATTGTCCTCTCTGAAGGTTTCAGGTGAGCAGTTGGAGTGTTTCCCATTTGCTAATGGGGCTTTTCATTAAGGTGATTACTGGTGCAAATGGGCCCAAAGTCTAAGAATTTGTCCGCGATGACAGAATTAGGGAAAGGATGGATACATGATTTTCAACACATTTTGACCTAATCGCACACACACGAATCGAATATCCACTTATTAGTAGCAGCTCCAAGACCCTAATATCTGCATTTTAGCAGATATTTGTGTGTGCTTTGTGCAAATGTACAATATAATTTATTTAGCAGAATGAAATTTCATTTATGTTTTAGTTCCAATCCCCCCATTGTGATGCAAATCTTTTAAAAGTTCACGAAAAAAATTACACGTTAAGTGCATTTCCAACAAGTTGTTCAAGTTGCTAGAGTGACTGTAGTATTGGTAACCTACTAACCAACAGTAAACAAGGCAACCATGTTTACATTATGTTCACTATGTCAGAGTTTATTCGACAAATATTTTTTCATCTTTATTATTTATTAAGTCCAAATCTAGCTAAAGCTAGTATAAAAATATTGTATTTGAAATTTGCCATTTTAGGGGCAACGCAGTGGCGCAGTAGGTAGTGCTGTCGCCTCATAGCAAGAAGGTTGCTGGTTCGAGCCTCGGCTGGGTCAGTTGGCGTCTCTGTGTGGAGTTTGCATGTTCTCCCTGCGTTCGCGTGGGTTTCCTCTGGGTGCTCCGGTTTCCCCCACGGTCCAAAGACATGTGGTACAGGTGAATTGGGTAGGCTAAATTGTCTGTAGTGTATGTGTGTGAATGAGTGTGTGAGGATGACTCCTAAAGATAGGTTGTGGCTGGAAGGGCATCGGCTGCGTAAAACGTGCTGGATAAGTTGGCAGTTCATTCCGCTGTGGCGACCCCGGATTAATAAAGGGACTAAGCCGAAAAGAAAATGAATGAATAATGAATGAAATTTGCCATTTTTGTCATAGATTTTTTTAATTCGATACTTTAGTTAATAAGCATTAACACAGGGTTAAAGGAAACCCAGATAATGAATCTCATAAAGCTGCACAAGGGTGTTGTGGGGTAAAGTTTACCCTAATTAAACACACCTACATCACATAATCAAGGTCTCTTCTGAAGCAAACTACATGGCATGTGTGCTGGAGATGGCTGGAGCTAAATGTAGAACAGGAGCAGAATTCATCTCGGAGTTCAATCATTTGCAATCAAATGCACAACATGTTTTTCACTCAATCCAAAGATTTAACAATCATTCTAAGATGTTCAGAATTTGCTGCATCGTTTAATGAGAATAGATTTTAAACTCCATAGGTTTAAGGTGACTAGGGGGGTCTTGATGAGAAGTGAATGCAAATGCATTTCTTGTCCATTTTAGATTAGAACCAGCAACAATCTTACATATCCTAACCAGTTCATATATTCAGTTTATTAGAAGCTTCTTGGCAAGTGTGCTGTAGCTGGATGGAGCTAAGATTTGTGGGACAGTGGCCCTTTGGGAAAATAACTGGACACCTTTATTTTATCTACTACCTAATATAAAGGGTTGTTTCTCCCAGAAATTTAAATTAGCCCATTATAGTTTTTTTTAAGATCTCCACTTTCAAGCTCTATAATGGCAACCTCCACCAACGTCCAATAAAGCACATCCATCCATAATAAAAAGTGATTCACATGGCCCCAAGGGGTGAATTAAGGTCTTATGTAGCAAATCAATGCATTTTGTAAGAAAAATATCCACATTGAAAACTTTTTATCCAGTTTTGTCTTACCTTTGCTAAGTATCATACTTGCATTTACAAAAGATTGCTTTCTGGTGGATGAGTTAGGATGTATGCATATTGCATGTACATCAGCTGTATTGATCACTAATTTTCCTGAAATACAACCCAAAGTCATATAAAAGTACTCCTACTATGAGTCAGATGTAATGAATTATACCCTTCCATCTTTGCAACAATTCAGGACTTGTATAGCTCCATTGGTACATTGTGCTACACTATTGCAAAAAGTCATGATTTTAGTTCCAGAGAACACGTTGTTAAAATGAGTACCTTGAGTAGACTCAAAGTCTCTTGTTCCAAAGATTCCTTCCAAATGTGCCTTTGTACATTTTGTGAACTGGAACAAGGAAAATTATTAAGGACTATCTAAAAAGTTCACACATCGCCGTTCAATAATCCTGCTTTTAATTGGTAATATTGTCATACATTTTTTTATGATGACACACATAAACTGACACTATACTTTATTTTTTGTTTGTTTTGGAGGACACTTTCCTGATTAAGCACATCTAAACCAGCTAATCAAGGTCGTCAGACTCACTAGAAACTTTTAGACAAGCGTATTAAAGCTGAACTCTGCCCGGCCTATCCCTATACAGGCTATAACATCCCTATAGCCTAGAAAATCCTACAAGATCAGGGATGCAACATTATGCCTAAAGAGTTTATGATTTCATTATTCTCAACCAGATATCTCCTCAGAGTACAACAGAAAGTTAACTAATCAATGACCATGTAAAGTAAGCTAGCAGTCAGTCACAGAGAGTGCAAATTACCCCTGTCTCTTCAAATGTACATGGAGGGGAACTGACCAAATGGGCTGATTGTGTGATAAAAGAATGAGCTCAGGCAAACCAGTCCTATCCAAAGGTCCTGCATCTAGGTGTGTTCACTGCATATCACATAGACACATGAGGAACTTGTACCTCCCAGCAAGGAATTCATTATTAGGACATGATACACATTCAAGTCAGAAAACAAAACACGTACACTCACTTAGAAGATGTTTTATTCTTCGTGGTAAGATTCAAAGTGCTGAAAACGTTCCCCAGAGATTGATGTTTGAGGTGATTGATGGCAAACTCTTCATTTTTGACAGAACTGCGTCAAGTCTGCAGCTCTGGTTTGCTATTAGGACTGCTTCTCCCTTGGAAGCGCTTAAAATATTGTGTTCCTTGACCTGCACAACCCAGACTTCAATCTGGGTTGTGCAGGGGTGAGATGATGTTCAATCTGGGTGAGATGATGTTTATCAAATGTTAACCTAACTTTTATTCTTAATGAAATTTTGTGTTTGATTTTAAAGTTAATCTACCTTAAATTACAAAACAATAAGTGTTCCAGAAAGGAAAATTTACCCAGTTTTTACTCTCATTCACCTTTATGAGTTAAGATATTTTAAAGAATCTTAGAAAGCTGTAACCATTGACTTTAGTAGGTAAAACAAATACTTTGGAAGTCAATGGTTGCAGGTTTCTAACATTCTTTAAAATATCTTCTTTTGTGTTCAGCAGATGAAAGAAAGTCAAACTGGTCTGTGACAAGTGAAAGGCGAGTAAATCATGACAGAATGTTCTGTTTTGGGAGAACTACCCCCTTAAAATAGTTTTAATCGAGAAATGTAATGTTGCTTGTCAACTGCAGGGGGCGATGTGTTTCTGCTCTGCTTTCATAGTTGCCACATTGTAAACTGGCCATTTTTTTCTTTTATTACTGTGAGAGTGTTTTTTCCTCTTCTATCAGCAGAAATGACCCTCTGTATGCCGGCAGTCACAGCTGCCCTCAAGGACATTTTTTTTCTGACATCTTTTATTCAATTAGCCCCCCTCACAGTCTCTCCACACTGATCTTGTGTTGTATGTTTTCATTCAACAGGAGGCTTTTGGTTCACAAACCATTTCACAACCTCGACACAGGCTTTTGTGTTCAGAAGCTTCGTGGAAATTGCTTATTTTTTCAGTAAATGCCCCTACATTTTCATTCAATCTGGATATCTCACAATCATTCTTGGACGTTCAATCTCTGCCCCATTATTTCATAAAAATAGGTTTTAAATTCCATTGGGGTTTAGGGGGTAAGTGGATCTTGATCGAATGGGAATCTAAATGCATTTCCTGTCCGTTCTAGTTTAGAGAATTTCAAATGTGAATAAAACCATTTGAACTCCAAAGCCCTCTTTCTCCTTTTCAGCATCCTGTCATCTTTCCAGCTCTCCTTCTCTCTCTGGGCTCCTTCAAGGGTCTCTTCACACGCTCACCGCTCTGCTCTTGCTGTGCTGTTTAACCAGCCATGCCAACAGCTGCAAATTGAGGGTGTTATTTGGTGTTTGGAGCCGTCATATTGTTCAAAGAGCCACCACTTTTCTTGAAACAGTGACAGAAGTACTGAGATGAATGAGAGGTGTGAAATATAAAGGAGATCATATGAAGGTCACTTTAGAAAGCTTTTGAGGGTGGACTTCTTGGGATGAACAGGTAGAAAACACCACTCCAGTGAAGACGATTATTATCGGTTCTGTTGAGGATACTGCACCGTCTAGTGGTGCAGAGGTGCGTGAAACTGATTAATAGTGTTGTTTGATTCAGCACCATGGACAGCAGCATTCAAAACACCGGTGCAGCTCACAATGTGTGCGTGTACTTCATTAGTGATGTGGAAAAATTGACAGGTACTTTCACTGATTACACATAGATTATATGTGCTGAAAATGAAGGCGATTTTGTCTTCTGTCTGTCCCAAACGAATTAATCATAACACATCATTTTTTTTTGTTGTGAAAGTACACAGCAGATATGTTCTAATCCACTGTGCTACAAACACTGTTGAAAATGTGTGTACGATTTTGACATGGACGCGCCTCAAATGCATGTCTAATTTTTTCTCCTATATTTAATTTGTTGTAAGTTATATTGTTCTGTTTCGTATTCGTGCAACTCAGCATTTCTTGTTTGGATGAAAGAGTCTCATCAGCCTGTCTGGATATTTTGCTGTTTAATTAAATGTGATTTAACTGAACATAAGATTTAGACGCTGTTACTGAAGTGAGTTTATCACAGAGAGAGAGAGAGAAAGAGAGAGAGAGAGAGAGAGAGAGAGAGAAAGAGAGAGGGAGAGAGAGAGAGAGAGAGAGAGAGCGCGCGCACAGCCCACTGGCTGAAAGAGAGGATGCAGTAGCAGAGATAGAGAAGCAGGGCTGAGGATGGAGGATAGAGAGATGAAGAGAGAGAAGAGAGATTCACAACACTCTCTCTATTGATCAGAGCAGGTGCTGGACTTTCAAACACATCTCACTGATGTCCGAGGAGAAATGGCTCTGCGGTAGGACTCGTTGAGCTCCAGCGTCTGACCGAACGAACTTCAGATTCTCATCCAGTCTCGAGCTCATCGATCAGCGGCTCTTTCATACTGAAGCTTTTTCGCGGGTCTTTGCGGCATTTTCTGCCTTTAAATCAGCGTGAGCTGTAGCGCCTGAACGGAGGCTGATGATGAATATGAAACACATCAGATCGGGCATATAATGGGCATCGAGGACGCGGGAATGAGGAACGGACGGGCTCTGTCCGATCAGTGGGCCGACAGCGTGGTGGTCCGACCCCGGACTACCGAGCAGCACATCACGGTGCATAAGAGACTGGTGCTGGGCTTCGCGATCTCCATCCTCACCCTCATCATCGTCACGGCCATCGCCATCACGCTCAGCGTCAGCTTCGAGAGATGCGCCGCGGAGAGCAGCGGGGCTCTGGCCGCCAACGGCTCCAGCAACAGTAAGTGGAAACAGTCCCGGGACGGGAACATCAGTCACAGAGACTCGGAGGACGGCCAGCAGCCCTGGAGACACTTGCGCTTACCGGCCACCCTGCGCCCGCGCCACTACGACCTCCGGCTGACCGTGCACATGGAGAACTTCAGCTTCTCCGGCGAGGTGAACATCGAGTTTGAGTGCGTCAACTCTACCAAGCTGATCGTGCTGCACTCGGACCGGCTAGAGCTGGACAAAGTGCTGGTGTTTTCGGACAGTAAGAAAGCGGGCGCTATGCGGATCCAGCGCCGCTTCCATTATCAGCCCAAACAGGTGTATGTGATCGCGCTGCACAGAGAGATGAAGCCCCTCAGAACATACAAGATCAACATCACCTTCACCGCGCACATCGAGCACGAGCTGCTGGGCTTCTTCCGCAGCTCATACATGCTCAATGGAGAAAGAAGGTAAAAGCTGTTTACGGTGTCACTTTTAAAACCTCTTATAAGATAATTAGGTGTCATCGTGCTCAGATTTACTAACAGTTACCATGGGAACGACAGATGCTTCATGGTGGTGTTCATATGTGCATCTAAGCATTACTCAGTTCTATACTTGTTTTAGGGATAATTGCGCCAGAATGCCTAATAGAGCACTGTTCATTAGAGCAGTGGAGCAGGACAAGCAGTATTGGGGATCTCATTCAAATAGAGTAGAAGTTGTACTGTTCATTCATTATAGACCAATTAAAACTAGAAACTTAGAAAGATCAATCTTTTTGAGGAAAATACACGTTTAATTCTATCTGAGGTCCGTTAATTATCTGTTTGTTTTGTAAGGGGATTGTATCATTATGGATGGATTCTTTATTATATTATGAATAAGACAAATCAACTGTCAAATACAACATAGCGGTGGCAAGTTTTACAAATCCATATTGTGCTTAAGAAATAATGTGGCAGCCCACCTGTAACCTTTAGTATAGCATTACTATTTTCCCCTGTGTCTGTCTGAGACAGTAGCTTGTGACCGTTTATCGAAGTCAGAGGTCACACAGATCTGAATAAACGCTAGTAAAACTTGTCCTGCAGTCACATCAGTGTCTGGAGCTGCTTTCAAAAAAACACTTTTACTGTAAGACATAAACATTTACACATTTACACCAGGGTAATCTTAAAGCAGTGGTGCTCAACTCTGTTCCTGGAGATCGACCTTCCTGCAAAGTTCAGCTCCAACCCTGATCAAACACACCTGACCCAATTAATTAGGACCTGAACAGACCTTGATAATTACAGGCAGGTGTGTTTGATATGGGTTGCAACTGAAATCTGCAGGAAGGTCGATCTCCAGGAACAGGGTTGGTCACTCCTGCCTTAAAGGAAATATTTAAGTATATTAATGCAGCTACAGTACTGCTGTTCAGTTAAATAAACAGTAATATTAAACAGACAATGTCAATATTAAAAAAAAAACGGATAATTCATTGAGTTATTGATTACCAAAAGCTTATTTTGTACAATTTTACAGTATTTTATAGCTGTTTTCAGCCTCATATTCCAGTTATTTCAGGTCAGCAGCACTGAATATCAGCTTCTTGCTCCTGTTTTCCGGCTTCTAACTCTTGGTCCTCTGAGGGAAACTGGCTGATATTTGAATCTTAGCCCCAGGTTTTCCTGTATTTGAGACATGTTTAAGCTTTGTTTTACCCTGAAGGGTTCGCTTTCATGGATATACTTCTGTCCATCTACTAGTTTCCTTTCTGCCTTTGCAGAAACTGCTGAAGCTTCAGTCTCAGCTGTAAACACAGCATGTTCCGGGTTCACAGAAAAGATTCTTCATCAAAAGCTTTTTTCCAGCGCAGGCTGAGGTCTTGATATTAAGAGCGTCTCTGAAATAAATTCAGCATGTTTATGTTGAGACAGCATCTCTTAGCTCCACGGGCTCTGAAGATCATCTAGTTTACTGTAATCGGCTCCTGCTGTCTGCTCGTATTTCCTGAACACCATGAACGGCAGGATCTCGCAGGATTGAGAAAATACCTGTGTTTATGTAGTTAGACGTGGGCGCTGGAGCGTCAATCCGACATCTGATGGTCTGGTTTATCCTGACTTTTAACAGAAATGTTTTCTCACACATGAACAGGCAGAAAACATTTCCACCAAGCTCAAACACCTCCACGTGTGTTACTGCAGGGATTTTCAGTCTGACGTCCCAGCAGATTCTCCTCCAGTATGTCTGTTAGTCTGATTCCTCCTACCTGAGTCCCCACTGCGATCTTTAAATACTGTACAGAAGTTTAAGTATCTATAAATAGAGAGGAGATGTAAACAGATGGGACATTATAGGCTCATTCTAGATTATTAGTGCATGAATGGCCACTAATGAGAGTAAAAAAAGTGACAGAAAAGCAGGAGTGAACAGAACGCTCTGCTGGTCAAGCTGTGGGTGGTGACAGCTTAAATATTCATTAATGCAGGTATCTGTAATGGAGCTCTCAAAACCACTTTTTTTTCTGATGTATAATAATAATTATAATAATCATACTGTAGTAATAATCATCATAATAATAATCCATTACATTTATGTAGTGCATTTTCTAGCACATTTAAACATTTGGGAGGAATCTCCTCAGCTATTACCATGTGTTCAGCATCCACCTGGATGAAACAATGGCACACATTCTGTGCCAGACTGCAGAGTGATGAAGCCAATTAGTAGATATGGGCATGGTTAGGAAGCCATGAACGTACAGATTTGTTCAGGATTCCTAAGACACACCTCTACTCTAATCATTTCAAAGGATTTTTAAGTCCCAGGGCCACAGTTTAATGTTTTATCTGAAAGACTGTCCTCAGTAGCACCTCTTCTAGCAGCAGCCTTGTTTTTCCCCATGTGGTCTCTCATCCAGACACTGACCAGGCTCAACACTGTTTAGCTCCAGTGGGCAACCATGTGAGAGCAGCAAAGTAATAGCTTCTGGAAAGTAAGAGTGATGCTGGCAAGTAATATTCACTTATTAACTTCACATATATACAGTAAGTGATTCTACATTTAGCATTTTCCAAAAATCTTATTTTTTCAAAAACTTTAATGAAGAAATTCTGCATCATATTAAAATTATATCAAGGTTATCCATAAAATAATGTCTATGTCTATTTAGGGACATTTTGTCTTTTTAACTTAAAATTAATTTAAAGACTCCCACTTATTATTACTGACTGTTTCTGCCTCCCGAATCATACATTCAGCTTCAGTTATCATGAAATACTTTTTAATCATGATTTTTTAAAAATTAATTTGCTTTCTGTATTATCTATGATTGTTTGCTGTGCTTAGTTAAACATTTTCTGATATTCTCATAAACATATTGTTGCCTATCCAAGTTTTAGGAACAACATATAATAACTTGGGTTCTACTTGATCATTTGGTATCAGAAGTGGCTTATATGAAAGGCAAAGGCCTCTAGATTACGCTTATTAATGCTTAGACAAAAGTCTTGTCATTTAACAGAAATAGTGTACAGTATAGAATATAAAGGGCATTGGAAAAAGAATTAATATTGTGTATATCTCCAATGAGCTAGGATGGCTGCATCCATACATCTTTGCAATGACTCAAATAACTTATTAATAAAGTCATCTGGAATGGCAAAGAAAGCGTTCTTGCAGGACTCCCCGAGTTCATCTGGATTCTTTGGATTCAAATTTAATGCATATTTCATCTCACTCCAGACATGCTCAATAATGTTTATGTCTGGTGACTGGGCTGGCCAATCCTGGAGCACCTTCTTTGCTTTCAGGAGTGCTATCCTGCTGAAGGTTTGTAGTGTTCAGGTTGTTGATGTTGCCATCCACAGTCTTCTGCAGTATTTGTGATGATTGGGATGCTGTCCAACAGATGATTCATTAAATTCTACCTTCTGCCACTTTTCCAAATGATCAACTAGAAGTCAAGTTATTATTTGTTGCTCTTAAAACTATGATCGACGACAAGGCTTTTGTCAGGTAGTGTATATACATAATAACTATACACAGTAAACGCAATTAAATTATTTCAAAATAAACTTATTTTGGATGTGATTAATAGCAATTAATTTTTCCTAGCACTGTAAAAAATACATTTTGTCTGTCCCTACATTCTGGTCAACTCTGTTATACTGGTTATAAAAAAAATACATAATCTGTAAAGCATTGATAGAAAAAAATGTCTGATTTGGTGGGAAACTCTGGAAGGCATTGAAGCATGGCATTTATTGTCCTCTAATTGTTCACTACAAAATGTTAAGTATGCATTAATAGTAGATTAATTATATGTCATCTGTTATCGTGATATTTCAGTGAAACTCTCATTTAATTTAAAATTATATGATAAAAATATATACAGTGTTTTATATATGGGTTGAGGTTAGTATGTTGAGGTAAAGCAGCAAATGTCAACTCTGTTATTGATTAAAAAGTTTAACAATTAATTTAACAACAGTTAGCAACAGATTATACATTTGTTGTATATCATTCCAGTTTAAGAAAAGTAAATGGAAAATGATTGCAATTCTGAAATGAGTCACATATAACTTCACATATTTCCATAACTGTTTATAGTTTAGATTTTTAGCTCTGATTCTGATGGCTTGAATGTGTCTGCATGTAAATAATCAATATTTCACTCAAAAGACACCAATGCAACTACATTCAAGAAAGTTTGCAGCTTTTTATTATTTTCTTGTCATTTAAATTGCCTAATTTTGTCAATTTTGTTTGTGCGTCACAGATGTTTTTTTTATGTTTACAGCTGTCAGATTGTTTACAGATATCAGCTAAACCATTATTTCTGTCTAGTAATTCTGGTGTGATTTATGATATGTCGACATCTGATGTAATTTAGTTGCTGCGGTGAAATAATTTTGTCCATCTTCACACCCGGAAGCTCATTGGTGTGATAAAAATGCACAGCGATGAGTCCAGCAATGGCAGTCTGAGCTCATTTGCATTCAGTAAAGTCATGTGACATCCAGTTTAATGAAGTTGAGGTGAAATGACTTTTCACCGCAGAATCTTAGAATAGTTCAATCACACACATATTCCAGAGATTTCATCTCACCTTTCTTTCCTCTGCAGGTTTTTGGCGGTGACGCAGTTTTCTCCGACTCATGCTAGAAAGGCCTTCCCATGTTTTGATGAGCCCATCTATAAAGCCACATTCAGAGTGAGTCTGAAACACGAGAGCTCGTATCAATCGCTGTCCAACATGCCAGTGGAGGCCACTACGTCTGATGAGGACGGATGGGTGACAAATCATTTCTCCAGGACGCCCCGCATGTCCACATATTACCTGGCCTGGGCCGTTTGTAACTTCACCTACAAAGAAGCAGTCACAGATAATGGAGTTGTGGTGAGTCAGTTTAATTCTCCAAAACTCAGTTGAAACAGCTGACTACATTTTTATTGTTCCAGAATGCTTCACTAAAAACTACTGTAGTGAGCAGCATTTTAAGGGATCACAGATGTGGTTTTGAAATGAAGAAGGTATTCCATGAGGGATTCTGCTTTGAAAATAGCCCATTTAACAAATTCTGAGGTAGCATTCAATGTAGGCTTAAAAATAAAGATGATTCCAAAATGCACTACATAGAGCTCAGCAATATAATTAATCCAAAAATGCAAATAACGCAACATCAAAAAACAAACAAACATGTATGTAGTCATTTTTTTCTTTGTAAGATTAATCCTTTTATAGTTTTATAAATATTTTTAAAAATAACTAATAAGTAAATAATCATAAATTTCACTTTCAGTTTGTTCGATTTAAACTAGCTTTTTTCAGTTTCTTTTGCTTTGTTTAGTTGTAGGAAAGTTTCATACTTAGTTGTGTAGTTCTTGAAATACTCTTTAACTACCCTGACAAAAGTGTTGCATGCAAAACTTGCAAACAATTTATTTTTGTTGAATTTAAACAAACAAATTAAAACTGAGCAATGTTCAACTTAATTTGTTTGTTTCAATTCAGCCCAAATAAATTGTTTACTACCACTTAACGTAAAAAAATTGAGTAAATCCAAGAAATCATCTTTGAATAATTTTTTTCAGTGTAGAAGTTTTCAGTTTGTTATTATTATCATCATGACAGTTTAGTTTTCAATTCTTATTTACTTTGTTTATTTGTTTTGCTAATCTCTGGTTCTGTATCCTGACCCTGTGAGTGTACAGTAGTCAACATTTGAAGTGTATCAAAACATTTTTTCAAAAATGTTAAGACAAGAATGGGTGTTGTTAAATAGTTTTAGGACAACTTTGGTTAAAGGTCTCCTTCACATGTCGGCTACTGTATATTAATACAAATTTGTTTTGACAATTAATGGAGCATTTAGACTTGGAAAGTGTGAAACAGCCTGCCAGTTTATAATCATATTCCATCTTACATAAGATTTATTTTTCTATCTATGTGCAAAGCTGAATGCACAGGCTTTCAAAATAGACTCTATTTGCAAAGCATACATGTATACAGGCACTTGACAGATGCTCCCTAGAAAGAACACTCTTTGTCCAGTTTCTGTCTTTTTCTCTTCAGAAGTGTTTGTACTTGTTTCAGACTTATTTAAATGTCTCCTCACATGCATGAATGAAAAGCATTTTAGCCCAGTCTCATTAAAATACATGCTTGGTTTTTGCTAAATGTGATCCATGTTGCTCTGGGTACATTTCATTGCACGTTCCAGATAACAAATCCACTAGAGGGTGTTCTACATTTTTTGTGAATTTGAAATATGTTACCTAGGGTATGTTTTGTTGTACGTTTCAGATGCACACTCTTCTTGTACATATTCACAAGAAGGCGGGGCTTATTGTACATATCCACTAAACCAGGGTTGTCAAACTCAGTTTCTGAAGGGCCGCAGCCCTGTATAGTTTAGTTGCAACCCTGCTTCAACACACTTACCTGTAGGTTTCAAACAAGACTGAAGGACTAAATTAGTTTTGTCAGGTGTATTTAATTAGGTTTGGAACTAAGCTGTGCCGAACTGCGGCCCACTAGGAACTGAGTTTGACACATGTGCACTAAACCCGTCTCTGAACCCAACCAATAGTTTTCAAAACCAAATGTAAGAGAAAAGTGCACTGTGACCACATATGCCCCTTTCATACAGTGATACTGGTAAATATCCGGAAAATTTCCAGAACGACCTTACCGGTAAATTAAAAAAAGCACTGATCACACAGTCAAGGATGTTCCAGAAATGTTGAAGCAGAAAATGAGCTTGAAGGTAAACAAACAGTAGTTTATCATAAGCATTATCAATATTTTTTTACACAGATGGCATTAAGAAAGAACATAGAAACGCTATCTGACTAACATCTAGCAGCTAAATGTGTCTGGAAAAATATTCAAAGGCTGTTATTTTCATTAAGAGCGTGGATGTGAATACGTATGAATGTTTTGATTGGCTGGAGTAGTTTCTCATGTCAGCGCATTTGAAACCTTAACGCGCTCTTTCCTTCTGCGTTTACACAGAGCAGCATTCTGGCAAATTACTAGTAATGTTACAACTTCTCTTTCCGGAAAATTGCCAAAACAAATTTACTGGTATTTTCAAAATGGGCCTGTTCACACATGATCCCTTCTGACAAAGGTCTGTACAGTATGTGTGAAAGGGGCTATAGCTTTGTCTTGAGTTGTCCATAAGGAAATATGCCATAAGCAAATGTATATGATCAAAAATCATAGACAATGTTAAGTTGTTTTGTGGTGTTTATTTGTTGTTGTGCAAAGAAAGGAAAAAACTTTTTTTGTGGATAATGTGTCTCTCTAAATATATTTAAAGAGAAAAAGAACAAAAGCTTTTGGCAACACATTGCCCCATAGCATTAATTTTACCTATAAACTGCAGTCCAACTTATGTTGAAGTTTGTTTTTGCAGTTTCACAAAAATGTAGGCTGAAACACCTATTTACGATTTTTGTGGCCTTTTTCTATGGTTCGTACTTTTTTCCATCTCTTTGGTTTCTTTTCCAACTTTGAAATAACAGACTGATTCAGTGTTGACTGAATTAACTTTGTGGACAAGCTAAGTAGTGCACTTACAAAAATCAGGTGGTGCGACTACTGTTCTGTTGACAAAATTAGCCTGTTATGCAAACTAAACAAACACTTTGGTCTTAAAAATGCAGCTGCATATCTAGGCAGTAGACAACACGTTTTAGAACAAAGCTTTTCCATGCACACAGTCATTGTTTATATGAAGCTTACTGTAAATTCATACAATCAATATATAATGATTACACAATCGATATATAATGAATTCATTAGTCCAGTGGCCACAAAGTCATGTGTGCAACTGGTGTCCGCTTATAAATGCTGATGTCCAGGATTGGGTTCATGACAAACTCATCTATGTTTTAAATGTCATATGAGAACATGCTTGAGGTGAAATTTAGACATTAAGAAGCAGCTTCACTGTATTACTTTCATCACATGCACTTAAATGTTTTTATTTTGGGCACTGGATCTCAGCAGACACGTGCTGTTTGTTACTGATCTCCTATTCACTCAGAGTCCTGTAGTCATATTAGACACTTCCTGATGGCTTCCTCAGAGTCTCCTGCTGTTTGCCCTTGCTCAGCCTCCTCCTCATATTAGTGTAATTAATCTCTCTCCTTCAGCATGACCGCGCTCTCCTTTCTATCAAATCATCTCTGCCATGCTGACTGTGCTCTGTGCTTCTATCTGGGGCATTTATGCCCACACCGTGGCTTGTAGCGGTTAGCCGAGCGCCAGTTTCCCCCATCAATCACATTAAAGCGGCGGGGCAGCCCCTTCACTCCATTCATCATAAAGATTCGTCTGTGTGGAGCGAGAGGAAAGAGCGTGGGAGAGGAGAGTGGAGTTATTACTCTGGGTTTATGGGCAAACACTGATCTACCACACGCACATGTGTAAAGATCTCATCAGACCTGAAGCCGTTGCCTGGACTTTATGGATTACACTCTTTAAGAATATAGATGAGGAGAATCTAAACTCTGCTGATGTATGAGTAAGTCCCCAGTTTTCTGTCACAACCTCTAGGAGTAAGGAGTATTTGGTATGAAAAGAAAAAAAATTATTATATATAAAGAATGTGTCAAACAAGAGAGATATGTGAAGTGTTTTATACACTCATTGGCCAATTAATTAGGCACACCTGTTCAACTGCTAGTTAACGGAAATTTCTAATTAGCCAATCACATGGCAACTCAATGCATTTACACATGTAGACATGGTCATGGACTGGGATTTTCATGCACAACTATCTCTAGGGTTTACAGAGAATGGTCACAGGAGAATGGCCAGTCCGGTTCAAGCTGATGGAAAGGCAACAGTAACTTAAATAAACAATCGTTACAACAGAAATATGCAGAAGAGGATCTCTGAACACACGTTGAATCTTGAGGCAGATGGGCTACAGCAGCAGAAGCCTGCTGAGGCTACAATTCGCACAGGCTCACCAAATTTGGACAATAAAATATTGGTAAAACAATGTCTGGTCCGATGAGTCTCGTTTTCTGCTGCGACATTTGGATGGTAGGGTCAGAATTTGGCATCAACAACATAAAAACATGGATTTATCCTGCCTTGTATCAACGGTTCAGGCTGGTGGTGGTGATGTAATGGTGTGGGGGACGTTTTCTTGGCACACTTTGGGCCCATTAGCACCAATTGAGCATGCCACAGCCTACCTGAGTATTGTTGCTGACCATGTCCATCTCTTTTTAACCACGGTGTACCCATCTTCTGATGGCACCTTCCAGTTGGATAACGTGCCATGTCATTAAGCACAAATCATCTCAGACTGGTTTCTTGGACATGACAATGTGTTCACTGAACTCAAATGGCCGCCACAGTCACCAGATCTCAATACAATAGAGCACCTTTGGGACGTGGTGGAATGGGAGATTCGCATCATGGATGTGCAGCCAACAAATCTGCAGCAACTGTGTGATGCTAGCATCTCAATATGGACCAAAATCTCAATATGGACCAAGGAATACTTCAAGTTGTTGAATCGATGCCATGAAGGATTAAGGCAGTTCTGAAGGCAAAACCCGGTACTAGTAAGGTGTACCTAATAAAGTGGCTGGTGAGTGTATACAGTAACTAAATCAAATTACATGTAAACAGGATAAAATAAAATACAAGTTATCTTACTCAACTCCCTAAAGAAAAGCAATACAAACTGTTATAAAGTAAAATGGCATCGTCTTCCATACTTCCTTTAAAATGGTAAAAACTAAGTATGTAAAATACACAGTATACAAAATCACAAAGCTAAATTGTTTCTTTAAACAGTCAATTGTCAGTAAAGGGGAAAATCAGAACACAGTAACAAACAAAAATCAAAAAATCTTTCCATTTGAACTGAAACACTGACTATGTGTATATGGACAACAGTAATCTAATTATTTGCCTTAATCTGAATAAGACAATAATATGATTAAGGTGTTAGACTCTTAATCAGAGTATTGTCTTAATCATATATAAAATCGGACTATTGGTGTCCATGTAAACATACCCACTTTTTCCTGAAACAAACAATAAGCAATCATACAAGCAAATGAATGAACAAACTAAGTCAATCAATCAGTTTTTATTTATGTAGCACTTTACTACAGCCAAGGTTGACCAAAGTGCTTTACGCAAATAAAAACAAATTATGTAGCACAACTAAAAAGCAGACAATGCAAAACAATGCAATATCAATAAAATACAACAAAAATTAAAACCAAGAGAAGTGTCAGTGCTATGCATTTAAAGCCAATTTAAACAAGTGGGTCTTAAGCTTGGCTTTAAAAAGTGGCAGGTCAGTGATCAGGTCAGTACAAAGCTCAGTAGGAAGAAGTTTAGGACCTGCCACTGCAAAAGAGTAATCACCCCACTGCTTGTATCTTGACCGTGGGACTTCAAGCTGAAGTTGACCAGCAGATCGCAAAGCTCTGCTGGGTTTGTGAATGTGCAAAATTTTGCTTAATAAGAAGGAGCAAGGCCGTTGACGGCATTAAAAACAAAAATCAAAAGTTTTAAATCGATTCTAAACTTAACAGGGAGCCAGTGCAGGTAGTAGAGCATAAGTGTAATGTGTTCACTTTTCCGACTGTTAGTTATCATGTGAGCAGGAGCATTTTGCACAAGTTGCAAATGTTGAAAACGCAAAGAAAACTAGCTAACAAATAATGGTGAATAGTTCAAATCAAAGATGTGAAGTCAAATAGGACTGCCAGACCAATCCCCACATCTATTTTATCATTAATGGCCACACCCATCTGAAACAGTCAAGAACAGAGAGAGAGAAAAGAACCACAAATCAACACAGAGAGCATAAAAAACCTACAGGTCATATAGGGGTCAGTTGAGCAGTTGTGTTTTGGGTTTTTACAGCAATGAATTTTAACTTTATGCATTTATTAGTACAGTTATTGACGCATTTGACTCAGCTTCCTCTACCTCCAGCATAATGATCTGTGTGTTGAGTGGATTAATGATGCCTGAGATTGTGTTTCTTGTGAACTGCAGGCTTGTTTGTTGTCATTGTTAAACCTACAACTATGCATATACATTTGTACTTTAGAATTTAATGAGCCACGATGAAAAAAGTAAATAAATACATTTACATTTTAGGCTGCCGTTTCATTAAAAAAGTATATTTTAAACAAAGATGCAAAGTGTGGATAGATCATTAGTGAGGTGGGTTTAAGGATAAACTAACAGCATTAGAAGTGTCATTTGGAACGGTCTCATGGCTCGTTATGTCTATATTAATGACAAAACAAACCTTATTTACTTTACATTGACTGATATTTAGCATAATGTGTATTGTTTAGGATGATTTATTGGTTCCATTTGTTAAATGGCTTTGTTTGAATCTTTGTTACCTTAATTTGTTTAATTTAATTTATATATTTTTGATTGGAAAGTTTGTTTGCATATTTTTTCTTAATTTTATGTTTAAGAATGGTTCTTTTAGGAGAAACATTGTGTTTGTTGGTTTGCTCTGGTGCTTGGTTATGTTTGTTTACTGATTTTTTATGTTCTGTTAGTTGAAAATGTCTGTTCGTTCCCTCTTCTTGGGTGTTTGGCTTGTGTGTTTATTGATTCGGTTTGGATCATAGTTTTGATTATGGTTTCTTTAGTTTGTTTCACTTTCTGAGCTTTGATGTTTGTTATTTGATTCAACTTGTTCTGTTTAAACCTATGTGTTTTATAGATATGTTTGTTGTTGTCTCTGCTTTGGTTTTTTATATATTGATTTGACTCTTTGTTGTCTTAAAGTTTCTGTCTCTACTTGAGGGTGTTTGGCATGTCTGTTATTTTGCTTCTGTTTGGATTAGTATGTTGGCCAGTACTCTTCATAATCAGATGAAGATGACAGATGTCCTGTCATCAGTCTGTGAGATTGCCAGTACATTTTCTTATCATCAGAGATTTGTTGTCAGTTTAATTAAGCTTATTCATGTAATTCTTTGATAATTAATGCACTTATTACATGTTAATGTAAATGCTTGATTATCTATGCATACTTGCTGTTGTTATCATATGAAATGATGGGTGTGAATTTTTATGAAATCCATCATTTTGTTAGCCAAAAATGATTAAAGAAAACTGTCATGTTGTAATATTGGCAGATATTCAGTTTTAATACTTTTAATACATGAAGCCCATGGAAAGTATTTGTTAACTTTTTTGAGGAAGGGAAAAAGAGAGTACTTACTCCATCTGTAGCAGCATTACTGGTGAATATTTTCATCTGAGATTTTAAAGGCTCTGCTTGTTTGTTTGCTCTCTTTGGTTATTTAGTTATATGTTTGTTATTAGTTCTGTAGGTTATGTTTAATGTAGGTTATGTTTGCTTTCAGATCTTTGATCTTTAAGGTCTTTGTTCTGTTTTCTTAATAGATGTTGCACATTTACTTATGTATGTACATATGTTAAGTTGTTTTTTGTTTGCTTGGGAATTTTCTATATGTTCTGTTTGTGAAATAGTTTTATTTATAACTTTGTTTTATTAGTTTAATGGTTATGCTGATTTGGTGTTTGATAAATTTGTTATTTGGATCATTGTTCTGTTCTTTTAAACATCAGAGTTTGTTTGTTAACGAGTTGTGTTTCTGTTTTATTTGCATCTTTATCTGTTTTGAATGGATCTTTTGTTTGCCTTTAGTTTAAAGGCTATGTTTTGGTTGCTTGGATTGTTGTTTGGTTTTGTTTTGATCTTTCTTCATTTAACTTTTTTTTTCTCTGCGCTTATGCGATCGGTCTGTTTGTTTACTGGTTCTGTTTGTTAATTAGTTCTGCTTGTTTATTAGTTCTATTTGGATGCAAGGCAGCTCATTCAGTTTGATGGGAATTTAATTGCTTCAGCTCATTGGTTTAAAGGTTCTTCATTTGGCTACAGTCTTAAACAATCCCTCACAAAATTTACCCCGTCAACAGCGAACATAACTGCTAATTGTTGATTTTTATCAGTTGTTCTGCGATAAAAGCAGATTGTAATTTTAAGACTCCCTCAAGAGTAGTATTACTTGCAATTGTGAATTAATTTAATTCAACTTTAATTTCACATTATGTTATGTTATGACCAAGCCATTCCTGCCACCTCGGGGAGTGATGTCCAACTCATGCTATCTGGAGAAAAAATAATTCTTATTCTCGAACCAGACAGTGAATGATTGTACCTTCTGTGGCCTGCTCTCCAAAATGATTTGAAGTGTGAGCCTGGATCATTTGTTTTATCTGTCCTCACCGGCCTACAGGGTTTATTCAACCTGCTGCTTTGTGTGAAAAAATGCTGAGTCTTCAACATCACATGCCTCGGCTATGGTCAACGTGACCTTTGTTTCGCCTGTATTGACTCTCTCTAGTGCGTCACATATTATAATTTGACCCTCAGGGCTATTCGACTCATGATTTCTCACGCAAACAAATACAAACACACAATAGAGCCCCTCTCCCACTGACCAGGCATATTATATTACTGCTAAATAAAAAGATATTGGTATTTTGGTTGCCTTTAAAGCATCATGATTTGCTCATCTGTCCATCTGTCTGTCTTGCGGTCCATTCATTCGCACATCCATCCATTTAAACACATTATTACTCAACAAAATTTCCCTTTCTGACCAGCCATTCTGTTTAGTTGGATATTATATTACTGAAGATGCTCAAATAAGAGGATCTTGTAATCTGATTATCTGAAAGCATCATATTTGATTCACAACACTGTTTAATATCAGCCGATATTAAATCCTCTGGTTTAGTGTCAGTCAGTTTTTATTTATCTTATCATTAAAATGACAAATGTTCCTCTAATATCTAATCAACATTCTGCACCACTATACTACATATGCTCATTAGATATTCATGAAATTACTCAGCCAGATCAAAAAGCATGTTTACAGCATTTAATGCGCAAAATGATGGTTTCAGCAGTAGAATACTTATTGTTTGAAAAGTCTATGTAGGTTTTAAAGTGAAAAACTCTGCTTATGACAAAATGGATGTCTATTCTGATCCAGGTTTATTGCTTAAATTGCATAAAACTTTTAAAATGTAATAAACTTTTAATTTAATTTAATGTAACTTAATAAAATGTAATTTAATTGTTATGTATTAAAATAGTTGTTAAAATATAATAGTTATTCTACTACAAAATAGCAATAATAATAATAATAATAATAATAATAATAATAATAATAATAATAATAATAATAATAATAATGACAGATTTATTTTATAGCTGTATGAAATAATACTTAAATTTATTTGTGGTTAAAGGCAAAGATTAGATTCCCTAATTTCTTTGCGATAAAAATGATAGATTTTGTAGTGGTAATTCCTAGAAATTTTTGGACTATTTTGCGATTAAAATAAATAAATAAATAAAATAATAATAATAATAATAATAATAATATATATATATATATATATATATATATATATATATATATATATATATATATATATATATATATATATATATATATATATATATATATATATATATAAATCATATATTTACCATATTAGGTAGCCTACTATGTTCATTGTGCAATCTGACACAATGACAATGACACAAATCATAAAAATAAAGCTTCTTTATTTTGGTCTCTTCTCATGACAAGATCTAAAACAGATCTAAAACTAGGGATTAAGCCAAAGGAAGGTTGTATAACTCTTATTTTTATCCATGATCTTACTTTCAGATTTCACTCCCCGGAGCATCTGACATCATGTACCTCACACATAGGACACACGATAGGGCTTCCCCTACTTTAATACACCTAAAACACAGATTGCCATAAAACTCATGGCAGTGAAGCGTTTTCTCTCGTTACTTGCAGGAAAATAATAACTAAATAATTCTGAATGTTAAATGTATTACTGTTCTTGTTGTTATTATTATTATCAGTAGTGTTTACTGATGAAGATGGTGACTAGTAAGCGATTCTAACAGGGTATCATAAATCATATATACAGTTCTAATACTGTACAAACTTTAAGATATCATTTTTCTTTTGACATTTAGAAAAAAACATATGTGAAGTATCTCTGAAGTATCTCTCATTTACAGACATGTATATGAGTATAATAACTCAACAGGTTGTTTGTTTCAGGTCAAGAGCTCCTCATAGTTTTCTGAATGTCGACTAAAGCTTCATTTTTCATCAGAAAGAGCTTGTTAATGGATCAATGTTGAGCAGCGGCTCGTGGAGAATCTGTCTATTACAGTTCAATTAACCCCATTTAAGTCTCTGTCACGCTGCCGTCAACAAAAGCAAACAAACAAACAGATGAAGCAGTCGACACTGGAGTCAGCGAATAATCTTCCCAATGGCTGATTAATGAAGCGCCTCTTGATCGTCAACTTGAGCGCTTTGTCTAATTACAGGTTGTTTTAAAATCACATTGATTTGATTGAGCTTCCAATCATTTCCTCAGCTCTAAGTGCCAGCCATTCATCTTTACATCAGACATAGAGCTGATCGATACGCCAGCAACATGTGCGGTAAACAACACATAATTCAATGCGCATTGCTGCCAGGCTCTGAAACAAAGGCTTTCCTTCTGCTTGTTTTGCAGGCTAACTCTGTTAGTGTAGGAGGACATTCATTCAGACTAGATGGATGCCCGTTCAGAAAGCTGCGCCGTTCAGAAAGCCTTCGGCTAAAAGAGTCCAAGATCATTTTCATTGTGGGAATACATTTCCCAGTGAGCCACACCTCACACACTTCCCCTTTCACACTCGTTTTCTCACCTTTCTCACTTCCTCTTTCACACACATTTAATTATTTACTGCTGACACAGAATTAAGGATCTGTGCGTATTTCTAATAATAATCTCACATTTCAGATTTCTACTTAATTCAGTTACCGTAAATGGTGTAAATAACACATGTTATAGTTGTAAATGACATTTTTCAACAGCTGATGTTCAATAGCATTGAGTTTTATAAAAGTGCACCAAAGCTGACAGTCCATTTTCTCCCAGTTAGATTTCCCCCCAGTATTTTTATATATTTTATATTTCATATTTTAAAGCAGTAATTAGTATAGGCTACTGTATTCCACGAAACCAAACCAACCAGCTTGAAGACATGAAAAAGCATTTTATTGAGAAACCTTAAAATATATGAGCAGTATCTGTATCACAGTATCTTGATGGTTTTGGGGACAATAAGATTAAAATCTGTTACTGCATTTTTAAAACTGAAATGCACAGATGTGCAAGATCTATAACAGAGGTGCCCCAACTTTTTCGTTTGAAGGGCCAAAAACCTAATATCATTGAGAGCTGTGGGCCGAAGGTAAATATACCAAACTATAATACATTAAAGTTAAAACATTACTTTAAATCATATTAACTAACGCTGTATCACTTTTTAAATAATAACTTATTGCAATAAAAACATAAACAATCACATTATAACACATTGGAGTTCAATGCTGAAAACACTTGTCAAGCAGAATCTGCCTTTGGCTTGATTTGCTCAACAAAGTCTCTGCATTGTCAGGTGACAGTATGTACAGTTGAACAAAATCTGATTAATTTTCACTATTTAATTGAAAAATTTAATTTCAGCTTTTAACAAAATCAAACTTAATCAAACAAAAAACAAACAAACAAACTAATGGTTGCATTAAATTTGAATAGACAATATCGAAATCATGCTCATCATTCTCATCACTCTTCTCAGATGGCATGGTGTGCCAAATCAAAGGTTACTATGGGCCAACTCTGGCCTGCGGGCCCTAGTTTGGGCATCTCTGATAACATAAAACACATTCAGAGAATTTGATAACTACATGTCGGATTTACGCATTAAATAAGTATCATGTTTTTATAGGATTTGCGAAGGATCATGAGACATAAATGGAGTTATGATGCTAAAAATCACATGAATGAGTTGCAAATAAATAAATATAGAAAACAGGCTTTAGTTTCAACCAACTTTTCTTACTTTTCTGGTGAATCTTTTTTTTTTTAGGAATTATGGGTAGCAGTTCTTCATAATTCAATATTAACATTGCAATCATGGTTGCCCTGCTTAGAAAAAAAGGTTCTTAGGTGAAAATGACTGATTTTTATGTTATTTTTATGCACTCTAGTTTGTCATGTTTTGCACAATAGATGGCGGATGCACTTGAAAGATGAATGAAATATTCCGCCAGATGAAAGCGTTTGGCAGATAAATTCTCCAAGAATTACTTTTCATTTCTCCTCAAGGGAGCAGAATAAGAGTTTAATCTGACTTCTGTTCTCTGTTGTGTTGTTGTTGTAGATTCGGCTGTACGCCAGACCTGATGCCATCCAGAGCGGATCGGGTGACTACGCTCTGCGCATCACCAAGAGACTCCTGCAGTTTTACCAGGATTACTTCAAAGTCAAATATTCCCTCCCCAAATTAGGTAAGCCGGCCGGTGAAATGTCTTCATCTTTATCTGGCTTCAATGACGCAGCTGAAACTGCTGATGAATGTTCTTCTCATGAGATTTTTCATTGTTCCTGCTGCCGGTTCTGTGTGACTTCATGTTTTGTGTTGGTGTGAAGAAGTGAAGAGTGTCGATATCAACACAGCTCTTGCGTTTATTGATCCTCAAAGTGCTGCAGGCCGCGTGGGCTTGTGTTCTTGGGAATCAGAGCACGCACCTTGCGTGTGCTGTGAAAGTGTGCATTTGTAACTGTATTGATGTGTGTGTGTGTGTGTGTTGTATGTAGTTGTAAGTGTGAGTGTGTTTGTTCTGGACGACTCGTTTCGCTCCATTGGGTTCCTGTCAGCTCTCTGTATTCATCTGAATGTAGGCATCAATCTCTCTCTGGGCTTCTGTCTGTCGCTCTCCTGCCGTCTGCTCACTCATCTCCAAATGTGTGTGTGTGTGTTTCAGCAGGCATGTAATATTAATCATGTGCTTTACTCTGTAAACGCTCTCTGGGAAGCAGTTGCTCAGTTTGCTAATAAGGTTAAGACCCTCATCATTTTCACACACACACAAACATTTTAGTGCTTTTCTTTCTCTATTTATTTCTCATCTTTGCCTCCTGGAAAAGCCGGCTTTAGTTGTGTTATGAACAAGACTGTCAACCTGCTTCTCTGTAGAATATTAGCCAGCTAGCAACTTCAAAAACACAGCTAGCTGCTTAAGCTGGATTACCTACCAGGTTTTTAGAGGACATTATAGTTATAACATTACCTGTAATTACACTTGAAATGTTTAGTGGTAATGAGGAAAATGTAGCAGTCTAGCTGATATGTTTCCCTTGTGAATGAAGTGTAATGCTTTGTGTATACTGTAATTAAAATGACTATTTTAAACTCTACATTTCAATTTAAATATAAAAAAGCATGTGGTACTACAGTATGCCTGAAAATAATACATACGTATATTCTTTTTAAAGTAGACGTGCTAAATTGTGATTATTTCTCACAAGATTACACATGACATTCTTTCTCAAAATCTTTTCCTTGCACTTCATAAAGCTTTCAGTTCTTCACAGGACATGAGATGATCAATAGCTTGTTGACAGTCATGTGACTTACAGTACAACAGGATTGGCATCTTTTAAAAGCTCTACACATGCCCTGGTGTAGCTAATGAGTCTTTTCATTACTGCTGCTCTATTGATTGACGTCCTGCAGGATCCTTTGACTGAATCTTTCAAACATGCTGAATCCTTTAATGAGGCTCCAGATTTTCACGACCTTTATTTTGTCGCCTGCTATAAAGACAGTCCCGTCTGACTGTTAAAATGTCACGTCAGAGATGCTGCCTGTACAAAAGATGGAGTTTGTTTTGTTTGGTGACCTTAAGAGACTTCTGACATGTTGCATGTGATTTCTAAACTGAAGGACGAGATGATTTCAGCGTGAGATTTGAGAAATGATGTGGATGTAATGAATGCGTCCGTTATGTAAAGGCACCATCTGTGTGTGGAGTGTTGGAGCAGTTGCAGAGCCTCTGGCCTCTAAACAGGGACATTCTGTCTTTCTGCTCATGCAAAGCACAAAAATAAAGAGAAATCAACTTGGAGCTTACAGGTTAAGCAGAAAATCACATCTCAAGTGTCTGAAACACCTCAATGACGTCTTTTAGTTTGTTACAAAGCATTTCTGAGTGCTCCAGTTTATGTGTTTTAAGAGATTTTTCAGTTATTTGGATTCGTTCTTTGACTTACAGGATAAAGTTCTTTGTGTCTACACCTCTTGGCATGTGATTCCTCACTAATGGCGAAGAGATTTCTCTCAGTTTGTGAAACGACAGCAGAAACCGCAGCACGAGCCATTCATTATAGTGGCTCGTTGTTCACCCGTCGATTCTGAAGCAAAGTCCAATTAGAGCAACTTAATCAGGGCCCAGATCAGCTTGACTGACAGAGGAGACAAAGAGCCACCAAACACTTTCTTTTTCAGTCTCTCTCTCTCTCAAAGAGGGTGAAATCAGCAGGAAAGACATTCAAACGATGTAAAGCAGAGGAGAAAATGGACTTTGTTGTCGGGCTGCATTTAATAGCTCAGTAATCAGTTTCATGCTTTAAGAGCCAAAAGCCTCCAGAAGCTTCATCAGCAGTGAAGAGCCGCATGCAGAATGACGATCAGATGAAGAATCAGAGCATCCATAACACCATTCTGCCACTTAGCTTTCATTATATCAGTAAATATCCTCTATCTGCTAAAATTTAACCACTGATGCTTTTAGGGGCTTTTGTAGGAGCCCCGATGAACAGACCAATAAATAAATCAGTCCAATGCCAGCATTTGTATGCACTTTCATTTAGACATTTTACTCCCACAAATTTCCAGATTTTGTTGAGTTCTAGACAAAACAAAATGTGGTTTTACTGTCTGGTGCTCAATTTGTATATCAGATAAGATCCTGCTGAGAGCAAGAAGATAACATTAACTCTTTAAATGGTAAATAAAGTGATCAGAGTGAAAATTATTTAATGAACAAATAAATAATGTGTGTGTGTGTGTGTGTGTGCGTGTGTGTGTAGGTGTGTGGTCACATGATGTGCGCCAGTGGATGTGGATCGTTTTCATTCTACAATGCCATTTAAAGACCTATTAGTGTGAACGGGACTTAAGTGTGTATTTTTCGTGAGCGGATGTGCGACAGGGGCGGGGCGGTGGATCGCGATGCTGGCTCCGCGTCGTGGTGTCTATCAGCCATCTGCGATGGACGATGGCATTGTCTATCGGCCCAACCCTAGACAACACAACACGATACAACACAAATAAAATTGTCTTTGACAATAAAACAACAATGACTTGAAAGGGTATACAGAAAATATTTTCACATTTTCAAACCGCGGTAAACCTTGAAACTGGTTATCATCCCATGCCTATATGTGATCCCAGACTACAAAATCAGTCATGGGGTCATTATTTTTAATTATAGGTTTTTATATATTTGTGGTACAAAATGTAAAGCAATAATAATCTAACTATTTTTTCATTATGATTATTGGCATAAAAGGAAAATGTATAATTTTTATAGCATATTGTTGGCTATTCCTGCAAATATATCTGCACAATTACTGGTAAATACTGGTTTTGTGGTCCAGCGTCACACATAAAGAAATAAGATTATGGACTATTTACTAGTAACAAATCAAATAAGCATTTTTTTAAACTCATTTGTCAGGTCAGATTTCTGTTCAAGGTCACATATTGTAATAATAATGTGTGTATATTTTTTGACAAATATTAACAATTTAGACAGTAAATAGAGAATATGAGGAAAAGAAAATAAGAATTTTGGTTCATTAAAAAAAACCCACTGGAAGTTCATGTCTATTACATTTTAGGGAACAATACTCTAGTGCTCTAAAAATATGTTCACATGTACTATTAAACAGGAAGATCAATGTGTTTTCGATCACATCCTTATTCGATTTCATGTAATGAAAAGAGACTTTACTGATAAATGTATTTAAGATTTGACGTGACAGCTGGTCTTTTGGTGTCCTCTGTCAATATAATCAGCTTGTACGAAGGCTGTAATGGAGCACATCATCTGTTTGTCAAGAGAAATAGACATTGTGAGCGCTTGAAGAAGCATTTAGTGCGTCCTTTGAGAGGGACGTGATCTTTCTTAGATATTGATCTACTGTAAGTGCTTCTCAGACGGAGATCAATGATCTATCAAAAAGAGGCCGAGTCGACAGCAGAATGAGACTGACAGATACAGAGCAATGCAGAAGGAAATCCAATACGTGACAAATGTGGACGGGTTAATCTTCCATTGCTGTTAAAAGAAAGGATATGTGTGAAGTGTTGGACAGTGGAAAAAGATCAAGTCCAGACCAATCAAATTAAATCCCAGTGTCATTCAGTCTATGAACCGATTTACCTTCATTTCAATGGTTTGAGATGCAGACTGGAACACACCTCCAACTAAGTTAAAGTTCAAAGTTTAAAATAGCTCAACTATTGCCGCTGATTTGATTAATACTGACTGTATGTCAACGTTATTATTTGGAGTAATGTTTAAGAATAGAACAACATGTCGGTCTAACTGCAGTTTTATTAATGCATTGGGCACACACATATATTCGACCAGCGGTGCATGCAATAGATCAATCAAAGCAGTCTGGCTCATCAGACAGTTGTTGTTGGAGACCCCCAAAACCAAACTATGACATTCATAGTGCATAATGTTGGCATTTTAAAAGTTTTTACTGTATTCTTCATTAAATAAATTGAGCCTTCATGAGCAGATATGGCTTTTCTTAAAACAATAACAAATCTTACTGTTTCCAAACTTTTGACTGGCAGCGTTTCACAAGTTCACCTGCTTAATCAATTGCAACAACAAGGTAAATGATTTTAGTGTTGTTGCCCTGAAGCGGGTGGCCTGAGCTATCAACCCCCGAAGACAGCTTGGACCTCCCGTCCTTGTAGGAGGCTCGAGGCTCGACTCCAAATAAGAGCCCTCTCAACCACTTTTTTTTAACATTTTAAAGAAAAAACAAAAAACAGGGGAGGTGGATGGATGCCGGAACAAAAGTCAACTAAAACTTATATACAAAAGTCAACCGCTACTTATATACACTCGTAAAGATTGACCCACCTGACTGGTCTAGGTTCCTCCCTAACTTATATTAGGAACTTCAGAAAACTTTGTACAATATTGTGTAAATTGTTTCCATCACTGTTTGTTGACCTATACAATTGCCACAGCAAATGAATTCAAGTAATTTGCAAAATTATTGTCTCAAAAACACTATAATAATTATATTACTATAATATATTTTTTCATGTGGGCTCCAGCTTTATGTAGGACACTGCAAGTTAATAGGGTGAATAGTAAAAGTTATCACCACACGGTGATTGATTACGGTGCATAAAGCAATGCTTTTTTGTATTGCATGTTTTATAAAATGTCATGTTCAGATTGCAAATGAGGCATTATTTAATTTATATCACTCACTCACCTTGCTTCGACTCATTTTCTGATTTATCAGGGGTCACCACAGTTGCATGAACCTCCTATTACTTTAGCAATTGCTGTACACAGCAAATGCCCTTCCATTTTTTTTTTTACTTATTTGAGTCAAATATTTTTTATTGAGGGGGTTTTGCAATGCTCTTATTATCACTATAAGCATAGAATTAACAAAAAAATAGCTGAAAAGTTTCACGGTGCATGAAAATCAGTATCTCTACTACATATTGATCCAGGAACAAGTTCCTCATGGCTGCCTCTAAAGCTCATGTTTCTCAGAGATCGCAATCACACACACGTGACCTTCACATTTATTTGATTCCAGATGCATGATGGGAATGATGATATTCATCACAGTCACCTCCTGGCTGCCATAGCTTTATGAGATTACAGTGAGAAGAGGGCATTCTGGGTAATTTCTTCAGTCTTGTGGGAAACACAGAGCTGGAGATCAAACTGTGTGTATTAATCTGAGAGAATGAGATATTAAACAGCTGAGGAGATTCGATGTTCACATACAGCAGACGCTCTCAGGTGTCACAGATACAATATTTTCTGAGGTGAATGATTGATTTTGAGGAAGATGGGGTTGTTTTGTATTTCGAGTTCACTTATTGGCTCATTTTTGCAGTTCATGTCCTCTGCAAGGTCATCTTTCTGTGCAGCGTTCCTGCTCTCAATGCCATTATTATTTATTATAAACACAACCATCACATTTTCTTCTCTTTATTTCTTTCTCATTTGCTCGTTTGTTCTCTGTTCTCCCTGAACCCATCAAAAAATAAATAACAAAAATACCCATCATCCCTCACGTCTTCGAGAACTGAAGCATAAGCTGCTCTTCTAAATACCTAATTTTTGTGTCTCGATCACTATCTCTGTAAATGTTCTGGGTCGGGCCCTTAATACAAAAAAATCCCAAGGATAATGGTAATCTCTTCCAGAATTCATTAAAACTAATCATCAAGGTCGAGCGAGGGGCGTTTTGAAAGTGTCTCACCATTGCTGTGAAAGTGACGGTCATAAAACTGAAGGGTGTTTCACTAGAGATGAAAAATGAGCACATTATACAAGAATCACAAAGCCGCTGTATGTCTGATGAATGTTAACAGAGCGACGCTCTTCGCCTCTCCTCTTTTACTCTTAAAGTGTTTCTCAAACAGACCTTTGACACGTCAAGCTCCGTGAAGAGTTAAGATTGAGACTCTTTTCTCTGAATAATAATATTAATCTGTTCACACAATGAATTATAGTATATAGTGCTTACGCCATACTACAAATATAGACTATTTCTTATATGTATTAATAAATTATTTGAATCAGTGCACTTTATGCTTTATTTATATTTATATAAATATTCTGAATTTTCCATAGATACAAAAAACATTTGTATTTGTACTGCATACTGCGAACATTGTATCAGTAGTGTTTTATTTAAGAGGAGAAAAGCATACTATATTTAAAATTATTATTTCTAACACATTATGTGCCATTAAAAATATGACTGATTTCCTTTTTTGGATCAATTTTTATTGGAGTACGAGAACATAAATCTAATCTCAAGTATCTGATTTTCTCTATACATCCACTTTAAAAAAAAAACAAATAAACAAAAGTAATTTATATAAAAAGATTACATCCTTTCCCTCATATTTTAATGAAATATTCCTAGCACTGACTGAGAGGTTTATATTGCTTTCCGTTATCAGACTCTCAGAGCAAGGACTCTTTCATTTTATAAGTGAGTGAGTATGTGTGTGCGTGTATGTGTGTGTTGCTGTTTATTATAGAAATATAAGGTCACATGATCAAAAGATCTGGTTTGTCTTGTCGCTGCTTCTCTTCAGGTATCTTCAATCACATGAGTGTCACTTTCACATTCGGAAGGTGCTAACAAACATACAGGTGTCTGCAGCTCCTCTATTAATATTACATGAGCTTTGCTTTGCATTTCTTAACAAGTTCGAAGCCTTCATCATCCAGATATAACAGCGAGAGCAGTCGTTATCCATCGCAAACACAAGTGTGAAAGTCTGTCATTAAATCTGATCCAAAGTCTGCAGAGAAGCTGCTTACATTTGAAGACATTCTATACAGGCCTGAGACTGACAAATGTTGACTATAAATAAGTTCATTTATTATGATATATGTAATTTATTTACATGTATTTTATTATGTGGTTCTTTGTTATATTGTTTTAAAATTCTATTAACAATCTCATGCCTCATACATTCTTTCGGAAGAACTTTATGAATCCATCAAACAACAAACAAACAGACAAACAAAAATCCAAATGTCAAGCTTAGTTCTTGTTATTTTATTATTGTATTTTGAGTTATAATTATTGTTCTTCGTTTGTTCTGAAGATTTATATGTTTATTTGTTTCTTGATATGTATATATTTATAGATATTTTAAAGAATGCTGGTCATTAAGTAGCTGACTGTATACCTACGGTACTAACTTACATATTTTTTCTACAATGGAAGTCATTTTCAAAGTATTTTTTTTTTTTTTTACCAAAAAAATGTCAGCATATCTTACTGCTTATTTTAAAAAGTGTTAGTTCACTCTCAAATTATTATTCTGTCATTAATTATTCAGCGTCATGTTGTTACAGTCCCCTTATCCTTTAACTGCCCCAGCAAGAAAAAAAATTGCATGTACCATAATTTCTAAAATATTTGTCTCTACCAAATGGTGGATATGTTGGTTTATGGTAAAAGTACCGAAATTAATACATAAACTAAGAAAAATCTGAATATATGAAGTGTAAGACCAATTTATTTTAAAAAAATATTCAAAATAAAACATTTGAATGAATTCTAAATCATTTTTATTCTTTGAAGTATGCCATAACATATTTAAGATTCTCATTTAACATTCAATTCAATTCACCTTTATTTGTATAGCGCTTTTACAATGTAGATTGTGTCAAAGCAGCTTCACATAAAAGGTCATAGTAAATTGGAACAGTGTAGTTCAGTTTTCAGTGTTTAAGTTCAGTTTAGCTCAGTTCAGTGTGGTTTAAAAAATCACTAATGTGAGTCCAAACACTGAAGAGCAAATCCAACGATGCACAGCTCTACAGATCCCGAAACATGCAAGCCAGTGCAACATGTTTGTAAACCAAGAATGTTGTAGTTTAAAGCATTATTTAAACAGTCATTCTTTAAAAGTAACTAAAAACATTGTCAAAGCATTCTATGTAGTTTTAGTTGTTACTGTAATCATACGAATCTCCAAGAACAATATTGTGTGCCCAAAAACTATAAAAACATCTTTGTTTGCCAATTTCTTTCCCCCTCAATCAAGGTGGTCATTTACTACAGCGCTTGTATGTTGTTCTGATGCAAAAATTTTTCCAATATGCTGTATTGCCTGTAGTGAACTCTGGCAGAAGACATAGGTGAACGATTTTTTTTTTTTTTTGCCACACAGAACTGTTCTTGGATCTTGATATGATTACATTTGAACCACTAAAATCAGATGGAGTGTTTTGACAATGTTTTTAGTTCCTTTTCTTGACTGTTGCAAAGAATGAAACAACGTGATGCATGTATTCTGGGACTGTGACATGATTAAGACATACTGGAAAGAAATTCACAAATTAGTTCAGAAGATTATAGGTAAACCTTTTGCTCTTTCTCCAGCTGTTTATCTTCTGAATTGTAAAACTGCTCTACAACTTAGTCATGGACTAGAATCTGTGTTACACTTTTGTACATATCTTGCAAGAAAATGTATTCTTTTGCTGTGGTCCTCTCCTAACATTCCTTCTGTCAATATGTGGATAAATCAGGTTGCCATTTTCTTACCCTTGGAAAAACTGACTTATGACTTGCGTCAGAAATCTGATGATTTCTGGCATATCTGGAATCCTCTATGGGAGTTTTTGGAGAATGTATCTTGATTTTTATTTAATTTTTATTTTAATTTATAAATTTTTTGTTAATTTTACCCTTCACAAAAGACTTGAATTATTAGCAGATGGACAATTGTATAATAGATTGCTATATTATTGTATATGACATGAGACACCTATACCACTGTTCTGTCATTGTAAATCTTTAAATAAAAAAAAAAAAGAATGAAACAACATGAGGATGAATAATTTATAACAAGTTTTCCATTTGTGGCGGCACGGTGGCTCAGTGGTTAGCACTGTCGCCGCACAGCAAGAAGGTCGCTGGTTCGAGTCTCGGCTGGGCCAGTTGGTGTTTCTGTGTGGCGTTTGCATGTTCTATGTTGGTGTAGGTTTCCCACGATCTAAAGAGAAGAAACTAAATTGTCCGTAGTGAGTGTATGTATGAATGCTAGTGTGTGGGTTGTGACTAGAAGGGCATCCGCTGCGTAAAACATATGCTGAAATAGTTGCCGGTTCATTGCCTGTGGTGACTTCTAATAAATCACAGACTAAGCTGAAGGAAAATGAACAGATGAAAGACATTTTTCATTTTTAGGATGAACTAACCATTTAAAACGATTTTTAAAAAGATTATTTGTTGTTTAAAAAGTATAATAAATCTGGTTTGTGATTCCCTCTGTATTTTTACTCAATTTATTTACCAACATAATAAAATTGACAATGTTTGGGCAACATTTCTATATTTATTCAGTCATTCTCCTGGCAAGCCCTGCTGTAACAAACTGAATTGTGTTTCTGGTGAATACAGCAGAGTATGAAAAGTGATCCAGCATCTGCAGAAATCTGCAATAAGCTCACGTTTCTCTCACTTGTCATTTTTTGTGGTTCTTCAGTCTTCATTTTCAGCTTTCAGAGCTCTGGCACCAGCAGTGCGGCTTTATTCCAGGAAACACATTGACCTTTAGTGTGTTTAATCACAGCTTTCTCTGTGTGTGTGTTTTTTTTGTTTGTGTGTGTGTATTTTGGGTGGAGATGAAGCATGATGAAACCTGGAAGCATTGTTTTTTTCTGCTGAGTTCAGGTCTCGCTGAAGGTGAAGTCGTGGCCCTCGTGTCTCTTCATCCATCATCTGCTTCTGAACTCTCCAGCCTCAGTTCTCTATCGATTGTGTCCATCATTTCTGTCCTCCTCCTGCTGAGACTCAAACCTGAAGCTGAAGCAGAATCTCCTGCTGCTGTTTCCTTCACACAGATTAAAAGCAGCTTTGCTGAAGGTTGAGGGATCCAGACATCAGATTACACTGAAATACAGCAGGAAACACGGCTCTGATGTTTCTGCCAGTTCAGTTCACTGTCCTGTGTAATCTTTTCCCTGCTGTGTGTGGTTCCCATAATCCTTAGCTTTGACTATAGCGCTGATATATTCAGCAGGTGAGCAGGAGCTGCTGGTCAGTTTGTGTCCGACTCAAATGTAGAGTCACGTTTTTAAGCTCAAATCAAGATCAAGTTCTGAACCGCATAAGGAAGAGAGGATTTCACAATTCACAATTTTCTCTGTTAGTTTTGGTCTGTTGTTGTTCATATTGTTCAGCAAAATGTGTAACACCGATTTTTAATCATTTCTTTGATTCAATTACTAGAGAATTACATGATTTCTGGCCTTGTACATGGTGCCTGCAGCACTTTTTTAAGAAAAGAAGTAAAAATAAATAGATGTATTGAGCGCACACTAAAGAGCAAGCACCCTACTGAGTGTGTGTTAATGATATTGACCTCAGTGGAGTCTCATGCTGTCAGGACTCGTGCTTCAGTCGTCTCTCCAGATTTCTGCCAATGGAAGCAGTTTTATGTTGTGTTTGTGTGCTGGTCAATGAGTTCCCAGTTCAGTTTCACACACACTTTAGTTTGATTGCAGGATCTCAGTTTGTGCTGTACATCAGAGTCATTTGTCATTGGTTTATTCAGAGCTGAAACCTCATTCATCTCCTGTCAGGCTCTGATTGGACATTTAGGATCAACAGTAAGGAGAAAAGTAAAATATGTGTCCTTTATAAAGCCTTGATGTATCCATCAGGTTCATGGAGAGAAGCTGCCGTCTGTCTGTTTATGCTGATTTAGGAATCTCACTGGGAATGATGGAGGATGATGGTATTTAAGTATTTATGCTCTCTTTAAATGGCTTTAAGGATAATGTCCCTCAGATGCTGCTGAAGAGAGATTTGAGGAGCTTCAGCGAACAGAGCAAAGAGAAAAAGTCAAGAATTCGCCCTCTCACAAATAGCAGAAGGGGCTGATTTTATAATGCGGATTAGATCTGGACAAAATGCCTCCAGAGGACTGTTCAATAAAGTGTGATGTAAGCCTATAATTGGATTGATTATGACAGAGAGGAGAGAAGAGAAAAGAGCATCAGGCCCAATGGCACGCTGGACATCAGCGCACTGTAGGATCATGCAAATGTTAAAAAGACAGATTAAAAATGTCTGTTTTCACATTAACACTTGAAGTTAAGTTGATCAGCATTCCTCTTGAGGTTACTTTAATGTAAAATACCAATTGCGAATTTATGTTGATTGCCTAAGGATTGCACAAATAAGCGTATCTATTATATAAAAAATAAACCTTTTAAAAATGTAGTTGTTTTAATTATACTAGCAAACACCATGTGCATGCTTTAGAGGTTTTAGTTTACTGAACCTGAACTCCATGCAAAATCATGAAAAATCTTCTTGCAAATTAAACAGTAGAGATTTGCATGGATTATTATTATTGAAAATTTTTGATTTTGCCAGTTAAAATTAGCCCTGCAACTTCAGGAATATACACTTATTTTTTATGACTGTAACAAACGTTTTAGTGTCATGAAACACTCCTGTTTCAGCAGGTTTTTTTTACACCTCTGATTTGGACAAGGCTAGGAAGGGGGTGTTTCCAGTTGTGTCAATGTGGGAGTGTCCAATGTAGAAAGAGGGAAGGGATTGCATAAAAAGGGGAGTTTCATTGCTCACATAAAGACAGCTAATTTGTACACTGGCAGCGCAAACACACACGCGGTGAGATGGAGAGCTATGTCGATAGCAGCAGATACATAATTTCAGAGAGGAGTTCACCACATCAAAATCCCCAGAATCCCATAGTGGTCATACAGATGCTGGTCCACTACCGAAAATGATAAAGACCTCCAATAACTGCAACAACAAGTAGTACACACGCTTGTTTCTGTGAAATGCCTAGTTCAATGAAGTTCAATCCAAGACACACTGTAAACGAAATGCTGGCTTTTACACAATTGATTTGTGTTGGAACAACATAAAGAAATTGAGTTAACGTATTAATGTTTACAAATTTAATGGATTGAACATAAAACAATTCATCCCCCAACTCCAAAAAAAAAAAAAAAAAACTCACAAATTGTATTGATTCAGCTCATTTTAAGTAAGTAGTTTGAACAAAAAGCAAACACATTTTTTAGTACAACAGAATGCAGGATTGTGCATCCTAAATGTCCTCTTGCAAATAAACAAAAGTAAACCCTTTACAGTTTAGAATGATGGCTTATTCCTATTTGAAAAAACAAAAATAGTGCAGCATTTTAAGTCGTTTACAGAAAAATCTGCAGTCATGCTGAAGCTTCACACATTAGTAGCTAACACTGTCTTAACATATGACATGACATGGGTTTAACAACA
Source organism: Danio aesculapii (assembly GCF_903798145.1). Classification (NCBI taxonomy): domain Eukaryota; kingdom Metazoa; phylum Chordata; class Actinopteri; order Cypriniformes; family Danionidae; genus Danio; species Danio aesculapii. The sequence continues at coordinate 35,729,315 of NC_079438.1, read as the reverse complement.
AGCAATTTGTCTGCACCAAATGCTACATGATGAAAAATTGTAAATACCAGGGATGGACAGCTTTATAATCTAATTTATACATATTAAACCTCTTTAACATTATTAATAGTGGGTACTCAGTGGCTGATGTGTATTGGCTTGGACTGAGTCACAATTCTAAAGTTAATTTTCAAACTAAATTTCAACATTGATGTTAACTATCTACTTCCACTTTCAGGATGGCAATAAATACATAAAATGGTATTCAAACTGACATTAGTAGCATTTAACACTGAATGGAGCACATAATCAGCATCTGACATGATCATTTTAATAATGGTTTATGCTGTTGTTCAGCCCCGGCAGAAATAGCAAAAATAGAAACCTTTCTGAAATATACATTTTGTATGTCACAGATGGTGACAACAAACTCCTTTTACCATGGAAAAGATGCCTTTTTTGCATCACATTTTATTTCAAGTGCAGTTATGACACAGTGTAACATTGCAGCCTGTAACATTCAGCCTGTTCATCAAACTAATTGCAAGTATCTTCAACTATGTGTTTGCATGATACAGATGAAAGCAGCAACAAGTAAAAGAAATTTCGAAGTCAAAAGTGAAAGCACCAATCAAAGTATGTTCTGAGATGAGTTTACAGTGTAGCCTATAGGCTATTAATTATTAGCGTACAACTATTACTAAAAAAACTTAGCTAAACTACAACTATAACTAAATAAAATTTCATTGACAGAAATCTGAAAAAAATACAAAAAAATAAAATTTCATCATATTAATTCAACCCAAATCTCTGAACGTTCACAACAAAGGCTGATAGTAGAGTCAGAAGTAATAAAAGACTATTTTATTAAAGGTTTTGGTGATATGTGGTAACACTCTCATGTATATTAATGTAATTATATCTCATTCATATTTATATGTGGTGATTAGACCAGCTCTTTCTTGAAGAAACATATATAGTATGAATAAATGTGAAGAAATGGTCAAAATGTTGCTGTCGACATTATTTTATACTCTTCAGTCCTGGCAACCACCAATCACCACCACAAAAAGTATGCAGAGACCTCTTATTTCTAATATTAACAACATTTATGATTCACAATCCGAATCAGAAAGAGCTTTATTGCCAGGTATGTTCACACATACGAGGAATAAGTAGTGAATGCAAATACTCCTATTACTATTACAAATATTCCGAATATTCCTATTACTTTTTCACCAATGCGCTATCCATCCATCCATCCATCCATCCATCCATCCATCCATCCATCCATCAATCCATTATATGACCCTTTAACATTGTAAAGATTTTCACACACAATTCACACACTTCAACTTAAATTATTAAATTCATTTGCTTTCCTAAGTTTAAGTATAATTTGCTATGTACAGTATAGTCATTTAAGCAAAGTATAATTATATAGCAGTAGTAATTTCAACATTTTATTAAAAGTCTTAGTGAGTTTTACGATAGTAATTTAATAGTATAAATAAACAGTCAATATTATTGTTGAAATTAGTTTAATTATTCTGATACAGTAAGTTAAAGCAATACAAAAACCCTAATACTGCTATGATTTACTACAAAGTAAATAACATGTCAATGTCTTTATAATTTACAATAGATAACGATTACATAAACTTTAAGTTTGATAAACATAAAATGCAAATAAATCAACCAAAATCAAAGCAAATATTTGAAGAGAAAAAATGAGCATATATTTTTAAAGAAATATTAAATATTATCCTCATCTTTTTTTGAACGTACATTTTTTAAAGCTTTTTGAACCATTTTTGGTTGGTTGGTCGGTTACAAAATATGATTTTATTGTTGTTATAGTTTTTTTTTTTATTTTTGGATGTGTTTTCTGCACTGTATATACTGACCCAGAAACATTTTAAAAGCATAGCATAATAAAATGTTTGCCTAAAGGTGTCCACCATTTTAGCAATGCCATTTACATTAATGAATAAAATCCATTTTGTATGACTTTTCTCAGCATAAGTCATCTTTTCATTCAGCTTGGCATCAGCTGAAACTGACGTGACAGGCTGAATATGTGTTGAATCTCGTGATCTGCCATGATCTGCCCTTGAGCTTCAGATTTCCACACTTGTCGATGTAAGTTTGATGTGGCTTTTATGTGTGCTGCTTTATAAATAAAGTAGATCAGCAGCTGCTCTTCATCAGAGTGGATTTGAGAGTAATTATCCCCCTCTTCTCAATCTCTGCTCATTGTCTAAAGTGTTTCCTTCATATCTGAGGAGGATTGGAGTCTCTTTGGATTTGTAGTGCATTTCTGATCTTAATCACACCTGTTTCACTGCAAATCCGCCATGAAATGAGAGTCTGAGAAAAAACATAATCAGCTCTTCTGTCTCGTCTGCCCTGTGTGTATTTGCCTACTGATTAAAACTTCATGAAAGCTCACATTCTTCAAACAAGGTGGACATTTTCAGCTGGGAAAGCGTTTAGTGAGGTGTTTCATCTGCGCAAAGCACTTTCTGTGTTTAAACAAGCCTCTTCCCTGCAGAGTTGGTTCCTTGGGCTTTTTTTCCTCAGGGTGTGCTGCTCGATTCTGTTATTAAATGACTAAAATTCTGCAGTTTAGCTTTACAGGTTCTCTTAATACAGCGTCTTAGTGTTTCTGAAAGTCATGTCCACTTTTATTGATCTTATACTTCCTGCTCTATAGGGTTTCTGAGTGTATTTATGGATATTAGTTAAACGTACAGCATTTGTAGACTCTCAGCTGAATGTGGCTTTAGTGTGATGATGGATCACTTGAACATGCTGATCCTAATTTTAATTTATTTTATAAAGGGCACATTAGGTGATGCTTTTGTGCTTATTTATACACAGTAGGGTTTGAAAATTAGAGTGGTCTGTGCAATAATAATGCAATAATGGACATTTTACTCTCTCTCTCTCTCTCTCTCTCTCTCTCTCTCTCTCTCTCTCTTTTGCTAATGATCGAAAGTTTTAGATTATTTTTTTTAAAGAAGTCTGCATTGATTTAACATAGTACAACAGAAACACTACAAATCAGCATATTATGCTGAGTTCAGACTGCACAATTTTCAAAGTTGTCGTGTCACAGATGTTTTCACACTGCATGACTATCTGGGGTAGTGTTCTGTCGCTGCTTTTTTTACACTGCAAGATGGATCTTTTTATGATAGGGAGAATCGCCGACAACGTTGCCTTGGTCCACAAACTACATCTCACAACCAAACACACGAGAGAAGTGACATGGAAGCAACGTGAGGTCACATAGTATATATTTTGTTATTTACGACATAATGAGAAAGAAGCCTTTAGTGGGGTAGAAAACATACTTATTTTGCTCACTTGGCTTTTAAAGAGCAGAGGCCACATAAATATCCTCCTGAGTGTCACTTGTTTCTGCACCTGAAACAGGAAGAAAGCCGTTTATGTGTGGCTATTTAAACATAATGATTTAATTCTTGATGACAGTGTGCAGGTGCAGTCTGAACTGAATTGAGCTGAAGAAAAGACACTATTGTCTAGCTGCTTTATAAAGCATGCTTTATTCTGTGATTTGGCTTTTTCATTATGATTTTTTTACTGTGAAGCTATTTAGACACAATGTGTACTGCACAGCAATAAATCTGTAATGGAAAAAAGTGAACTTTACAAAATAATCCGTATTTTACACTGTCAATGGTTTTAAATATCCCAAATAAGGCTGAGATTTTTGACACCAGTACTGACACCGATACATTGAATTCAGTACTGGGTTCTTATATGATAATTTTTCAATACAACTTGTTCCAACAAGATTACGAAATCATCTTTTTTCAGATTCTTTCTTTCTTTTTCTTTAAAATAACACGTTTCATTGTGACTATTAATTAGTGCGCCCTCAACGTTTGCGTGTACAGTACTTTAAGTTACATTCTATGTCAGCTGGACCTGCACGAGCAGTCGAGTCATTAGACGTTTGTCAGCCAAAACACAGACTGTTACCTTATTATGAAGTTTAGCTCAAATTAAACTTACTGTTTATATTTTGAAAACTGCAGATGCAAAAATGGTTGATGTGACTATTTTGAATTTAATAAGGTTCTTTTTTTTACAGCATCTATTATGAAATGTAATCAAAACATTGAAAATCATTTATTTAGTTCGAGCATGAAATGAAGAGGCGAGTGCAGAAAATCCATTGAAAAACTGGTAATATAGAATTCAAAATTGTCTTAAGAAAAGAATGGGGGTTTTAGTAGTTGGGTTGTTTTAGACAATTTCGTCAACTTTTTTTTTTTTTTTTTGATCCACTTCAAATAATGACTTAATGTTTACGAATTGAGTCACAATTGTTGGCTAACTAGTAAACTTAATGAAACAGCATAGCCTTCAGCCTGTTTTCACTTCTGTTGTTGAACAGACCTGTAGAAGAGGAAATGAAGCTACTATTCAAAAGCTACTATTCATCTGTGTTCAAAATAAAAACAATCATATTTTTTTATTCAGAGAACTTCAGGTATTATTTTTGACCATGAAAAATTTACTGAGGTGTGTTTACTCTAAATGCGACACAAATTCATCTAGAGAGCTGCTGCTTCTGCTTTGGCTTACTGTCAACAATGTGGCTACTTTAAAAAAAGACACATAAATAAGAACATAAAAATAGATCTGGCCTGAAGTTGTGTTCTTCCCATCAGCCTCAAGCATGACTGTGTGTGTGTGAGTGTGTGTAAATACCCTGTATTACTTTCATTGTGGGAAGCCCATAAGTGTGTCTCCACATGTATAGCAATACGAGTAAGTGAATTTGGACCTTGTAATGACTTTTTATTTGGTCACCATGAGGAAAACAGCTCATATGAACACAATGGAGTATTCTGAAAATGTTAAAAAGCAGAAAGTTTCCTGTATGGGTTTGTTTTTTTATAGGTTGGAGGATAGAATATAAAACATGTACCGTATAAACACCATTACATCTATGTGATGTCCTTATAAAGATGTACAAATGTGTGTGTGTTTTGCAGGTACAGTGTTTTGAGGGTCGTGAGTGTGTGTGCATGTGTGTGCATGTGCTCGAGTGTTGTGTGAGGGTGCAAGTTTTTGTGTGTTTTATCTTGTTTGTGTGTGTGTGTGTTTATAGGATCAGAATCGATGAGCTTTATTCTCTCATCAGCATCAGTCAGTCAGTCAGTTTGGCCACATCTGTTGCTGTGACGATGATGATGATGACTATGTCGTCGATGATGATGATGATGATGATGATGTAACAGAGTTGACGAGACACAGACATACACACAGAGAGTGAGCAGTGCAGATGATGAATGACGGAGGAGAAAGAGCAGGAGTTTGTAGAGCAGCGGGTGGACGAGGTGAAAGAGCTCTGCTCCAGTGAGCGAGGAACATTGTCTTTATGCTTTTAATTGTCTCGACCCCGAGAGGGCAAACGGCCGGCCGACCAAAGAACTTGACCAATCACATCGCAGATCTGTCGGCCTGCGGCTACAGCAGCCAAATCTATAACACTCTGCTATAAAAAGCACATCACACACACTGAACCCTGACGAAACACGAGAGAGCAAACACACACACACACTAAAGAGAGCAGGAGTGATGAGACGAACTCCAGCAAACTCAACTGCTGAAATATTAAACTGTGCCCTCTCAGATTAAAGTTTGATTGAGTGAAATGCTTTGACGTGTTAACAAGCACCTGAGAGGGGGATTTAAAGGGGAATTCATGTGTCTGATTGGCTGTGTTGCTGGACTGAACTGGCCAATCAGCAAGCAGTGTGTTTATTTGAAATGCGTATAATGATACTTCAGCCGTTTTCAGTTTAATCCCACAATTTACATATTAGTATCCTAATGAACCACAACAGTTAATGTTTTTGGCATTCATTTTTTAAATTAATTTCGAAAATTTGTAAGGGATGGGAAAATTAAAAGGAAAGATTTCGCACCGATTCATTAATATTTGTAGTTTTATAACTATAAAAGTACAATTATTTAGGAAATAATATGCCTTTATTACAGCACGCTCAGTAAATTCTGAGTTGTTTCAAACTTGGAAGGAAATTTGCTTTGAAAGAATGCCAGTTCTTACTGTTCAAAGGATTGTTTTAAAAGAAATTAATACTTCTGAAAAGGCTTAATGCAAAAATGTTCATATAATAAACTTTTGCTGTTGCCAATAAAGTATTGTATAATACAAGCTTCTAAAAAGCTTCTTAGGTTTATTCCCAGGCTCCAAGAAACACTTCAATCACATCAGTGAGTACTGCCTACTAAAATTTCCACGAACAAAAAACACAAATGAGGTGGCGCGGTGGTGCAATAGGTAGCGATGTCGCATCACAGCTAGAAGATCGCTGGTTCGAGCCTTGGCTGGGTCAGTTGGCATTTCTGTGTGGAGTTTGTATATTCTCCCTGTGTTCGCGTGGGTTTCCTCTCGGTTCTCTGGTTTCCCCCACAGTTCAAACACATGCGTTAAAGGGAAATTACGTAAGCTAAATTGTCTGTAGTGAATGAGAGTGTATGGGTGTTTCCCATTGATGGGTTGTGGCTGGAAGGGCATCCGCTGCGTAAAACGTATGCTGGATAAGTTGGCGGTTCATTCCTCTGTGGCGACTGCTGATTAATAAAGGGACTAAGCCGAAAAGAAAATGAATGAATGATGTTAAATGAGACGTAATAATTGTACCATTATTTCTACAGTATATTTCTGTCAAATACATTTAGTCATGATGAGGAACCTGAGAATCTTTGACTTTAAAAAGTTCCTTTTTAAGTTTTTTTTCTTCCCCAAATAGAAGTATGAAAATCCAGAAATAAAAGTCTGTCACAGTGATACATTAAATTCTTAACAGCCTATAATTAATATGCTCTTTAGCTTGTGTTTTGCAATTTATACACCAAACAGCTCATTGATTTCACTCATCAAGAAACAATCACACTCAATCTGAGCGTAAAATGAAGAATCTGAGCTTAATAATGGACAGAATCTCAAGCTAGAAGTCAATTATTATATGATGGTCTTCACAATATTGACACCGCAGGATGATCTGGAAGCGTCTGAAACCCACCGAACTCAAATTGTTCTGCTGATGTTTTTACACTTAAGGACAGAAGCGTCAACACTTATTTGTTGAAAGCACCACAGCAAGTAATTGAATCGCTCAGTAATAATGAGGCTGGTTATAGTTGAGACTAATTGCATTAATAATTTCACGCGTCGTGTGTTATTAAAGTAACTGCACTGCTGGGAGTGAAAATAAACTGGTGTGCTGCTGGATGAACTGAGTTCATGAAGAGTTGTGATTTTATAACAGCTCAAAAATACCTCAGAAACTGTGATAAATATAGACGTAATTGAACACTTCTGCAGTTCAAAGCACAAACTAAACTGACAATTCAGTTACGAGTGTGTGCGGGTGGAAAATAACATACTGAAGGGGTTTGAGAAACTCAACATGCTTTCAAATAGTGTAATATTAGTCCCTTTACTTGTGATTCTTTTTCTAAATTAGTCAATGTAAGTGTTAGACCACCATCTCCATGCCAGATAAATACGATCCAGCCCTGGACGCCATGTCAGAAAATGTTTGTTTCTCCAGGTATATGGACAACAGGTCAGCAAAGTTTCCAAAACCTAAACCTGTTAACTAGTATTCAACTGATTTAACAGTCTCTTATCAATATAGGAGTTGAATGAGAAAACCAGAGAGGAGCAGAAGCAGGAGACGAAGTAATGATGATAAAGAAAGAGCAGCGTTTACTGAATAATCTTAGTTGTGTATGATTTAATGCTTAGACTTTGTCTGACCAGGATAAATCCAACAAGTGTTATAAGACCACAAGCACAACATACTTCACAAAATTCTCCAGAGACAGTACAGACTTACCCATCTCTTACCCATGAAAACAAGTTTCGCTTGAATCCACAGTCATAAGATTATAACAATATGGAAAAATGGAAATAATAATGAATAATTATATTTAAAAATATATAATATAATAAAATATAAAAAACATAATAAAATGAAAAATAATGATTAATAATAATCAAATCATTAACTACTGATTAATAAAATATTATAATGATAAATATATAAATGACTAATAATCATATGATTAAATAAAATAATTAAATGAAGAATAAATGAATAAAAACAAATGAAAATAAAACACAGCACAAGTGAATGGTTGCTTTCTTGAAACAACACACACATAAGTTTGCTACAAGGATTCTCCAATCCTTAGTTAGATTCTTCATAAGATAACAATTATTCAGTCTTATGAAGCAGAAATTGAGTTTGAATCCTATAATTTGCTTTAATTCTGTGAATACACAAATACACAAACAGAAAGTGTCTGAAAGGAATAATAATGGAGTGTGGAAATGGTTTCTCGAATAGTTTTTGACTAAATAATCATCTTTAATATCGTTTTTATCATTGCCGGTTGAGATTAAACCTCAGATGTAAAAGCGGCTCTGGTATTAAACACTCATAAAGTGCTTCATTTCCTATGAAGATCATCATTAGGAGATGAACAGAGATTGTCTTCTCTTAGATTAACCTAAATAACACTTGACCTCTGCAGTTTGTTGTTGTGTGGCTCGTTCTCCTTCAGGCTCTTTGCTTGAGCTGTAATTAACCATTTCATATTTGCTTAGCTTGACTGTTGCCTTGGGCTACAAATATCCCTGTTATCGTCCGCTCAGAGATCATAATAAGTGCAAAGCTTTATAATTCTTTTTAACAGGGCTTTATATCTGCCTTGACCCTCTTTTTATCTGTCTGTCTCATAAATTGACACTGGACAATGTCAGACTCAGTGTGACAATATTCTTGGAGGTAGTTGCTAGTTAAACGTTAATTCTACTGTTTCAATTTCACTGTCTTTGTCCTCACTGACCTTTTTCCTAAATTCAATCTTGACGTGTCATTTAGCAGCAATATTTAAGCAATAGAAAGCTTTTAAATTGTACAAACAACATGTGTTTTTAATAGTACAACAGCATTATAAAGCAATTATTGTGTCGACTATTCTTTAAAAAATTTATAACATGCTTTAATTTTGTACTATTTTCTGAGATACACTTAAAATGTCATCCAGATTTTTTTTTTACTTTTTTATATATTATAATAATTATTTATCATTATAAATCATAAGTAAATTCTAGTATGATTGGCTAACAGATTTGACAAAAAACGTCAAAAATGATTTCCAAAACTCGGCAAAGCAGTAGTGAAAATGTTTGACAGTAGTGTGTCTAATAAAAACAGTTATTCATGCATTGCCATCAGATCCAGTCAGCACAGTATTGTCTGTTAGGTTCTGTCGTTCTGAAAATACATACTCAAACTGTGTTTTGTTTGTAAATTAATACAAATGACACACTCATTTGGTAAAATGACACACTCTGGTACTTAAACATAAAGTTCATCAACACTTTCCTAATGTTGGGATAAAGTTGATGCATAGAGTTTGGCACTTAATAGTGTCTTGTCCTATGTGCTGTGTTTAGCATTTGGTTTAGACCTGCATTTGTCAGAGTTTAGTCACACTATTACGTAATAAACAGGCAAGCACTCATTTTGGCAGAAAGGCTTTAATATAATCTGTTTTCAAACTAGTCAGATTTTTTTAAATAGTAGAATTAGTTCTTATATACTGTAGCAAAAGATTGAAGGGATTTCAATTTTTTCCTCTTTTTAAACATTACCAATGTGCTTTTGTTAGAAAGCACAACTTTTCTTGAGGTTTTGGTCTTCTTTTCACACGGAACATCATTTTTTGCTAATTAAAGCTGTTTGAAAATGTAATGAAATGCAATATGGCTTTTAAAACTTGTGACAATTTAGTAGTTCTGTGTAACCTATGACAAGACGTTTGATATGAAATTTCCTTGTCTTGCTAAAGCTAGAGCAGATTTTAGAGCTAACATTTTATTTAACACTCAAAACAGCTGTTCGTTTGATTACAAAGTATGAAAATATGTTCTTCTCACAAATGAAATTTACCTTGATTTTTGTATGTTTCCTTAAAAATCACATTTTATATTTCAAGTTCTTCAATAACACATAATAAATTAATAAATGTTTTTCTTTAAGGTCTTATAGTTTTCGAAAAATGTTGATCAACATGCAATTATATATCTTTTTTTAATAATGATGTTTTTGTAGTTTGGCCCTGAACCCATGGGAGTGGGAAAACTGTAGAACAATTAAATCTATAAATACATTTTATTTGAAAAACAAATGAAGACAGATAAAAAGCATTAAAACATATTATAATCTAACAGATTAATTACAAAAATAACAACTAAAAGTAAAAGTTAAAAACAACAAAAATGCAAGAAACTGAAGTAACACCCATTATATCTGTATTAGAGGTGTTTCATTAGTTCTACATTGGTGTTTTATTAAACGGTGCATTTCACTTCTCCCAAGAGCCTGATTATTCTAGAAACACACACTCGTGAGCAGGTCAAACTGACTCTTTCTCCATCACTGCATGTCTTCACCATCTGGAAGACTCTTGTCCATATGTTTCCCTGCCTCACTTCTTTCTGCATGTCCTCGTCTCTTCATTTGCATGTTTCTCTCTAGCTCTCTTGTCCTTTCTTTTTCAAGTGCTCCTCTTCTTTCTCCTCTTAGTCTCAGAATCAGTTTTTTTCTGTTTTCATCTTCAAGTGGAGTCCTCTTGTGTTTGCGAGTGATGTGACCTGGCCTGTGTTCTCAGAAGAGAGCGGCTGTTGAGCTACACAGCACAAAGTTTGCTGGAGTTTGTCAGCTTTCAGGCTCTGGGCTGCTGAGGGTCTCCAGGGGTCTTCAGGGGTCATATCTCCGTCTCGCTCCTGTGGCTTTTGGCAGCCCCACTGTGGTTTATGCACATAAACACTCTGGTTCAGCATGTTTAGACTTGTCTCTTGTCCTTACTTGAAGACAAAGACACTTGCTATTTTCCATCCAAAGTTGCAAATTTACTTTTTTGCAAAAGATTCCACCCCATGTGTCCAAGAGAATACAAATTGTAACATCCTGCGAATCTAGTATTATTACAAAAAATTAACTAATTAATCTCACTTTTTTGCAATTAATCGCAATTAAAAGACTGAAACTATTCAAATGTAAAATTTATGTAAATTCAAGACAAAGAAACTATTTAAATTCAAAATATGATTGTTTATCAGAATGTTTGCTCAACTTGTAACAACGATTTCTTCATGTAAACAACATACCTGCAATAAACCATCTAGATCCTCAAACAGTTTGCTTGACAGCCATATTTATTACAGAAATAAAAACACAGTAAGTGCCATTTGAATTTTAAAACAATCAGTGGCAATAAAAAACTAAAATGTATTCCATGTTGGATTCTAGGAGGACTGCAAAAAAAATCCAAATACAGGTATTGCAAATATAGAGCTTGGAAAATTATAATAATAAATTGTTGAATACAAACAATTGCACTCATTGAAAAGTTGTATTGCTGAGAGTTGAGTACATTAATTATAAAGTAGGAAGAATTTAGTTTAGTCCTCCTTTACATTCAGCCAGTTGCAATTCAGCATATACATTTCAGTGCCTAATTTTGGTACCACTGGCACGTGCAGGTACACGTTGTGATATATTAAAGACTATAGAATTCTTACAGAGACTTTGGTCACACCATCTCTAAACACTTAATTCTAAACAACTTTGAGGGATACGGACACTGTCCGTTTGTTCTTGCTGCTCACACGCACACATACACACACACACTCACACACAACATGGTGAGCGACTCCCTTCAGATTCATCAACACATAAGATCGTGTTCATTAAATTTGCTTAAACTAAGCATTCTAAAGTATGGCTATATTGTACAAGCAAGGGTTTTAAGACAGCAACGTGAAGCTGTCACAAAAGTTGCATGTAAAGGTTAATAAGCTAATTATAAATTTCTAGCATAAATTGTAAATAGTACAACTATTATAACAAATGGTGAAATAGGTATTTAAGTATTAAGTTATTCTCTTCAGAGATTTTTTAAAATTAGAATATATATTATATAACTATATTTTTATAAAATTAGAAAAACTTATTTATTATGTTAGGATTTTATAGTGTTTGTATAGTGATGTTTTTTTATGTTCTTGTTGAGTCTATTGCAACATAATTTCGTTCTGCATTACAATTTTATTGTGATGTTTTGAATGACAAAAATAAAGGAAACTGAAACTGAAAACTGAACTGATTAAGAGTCCACCATGTAAACAGAGTTTTTTTTTTAAATACCTTAAAGGACCACCGGAGTCACGAAATCCAGAGGTTTTTTCTTTCCATTCGGCATGCGGTATCAAATTCCATTAAAACATTTTTTCAGCACTCCTTACTACACAATCTTATCCAATAATTGTCACGGGGGCATGATCAATATGTCGCTGAATAAAGGTGAAACTGCTGAACTGCAGTTCAGATAAAAAATGAAACACCCAAAATTACATGAAACTCTAGAGGAAACACTTGATAGCCCGGTGATGCGACATTAATTGTTTTATACTGAAACTTTCCTTCCTTGGTCTTATCCATATTTCTTTGCACATTGAACACACGACGGCCACAACAGGAAATTAAAAAAAACTGCAACTGCGTTAATTGTGTTAATTTTTTTAACGCGTTAAATGAATCGGATGTGTTAACATGCTAATTTTGACAGCACTAAGTATTATATTTAAATATTAAAAATGATACTTCCTGCAAGCCAATAAACCTCTTTAGCTCATTTTAGCTAATTTAGCTCATTTTAAGTTGTGCCTCAGGTATAATTTACATTACTGTGTTTACCCTAACTTTCTGACGGGTCTTCTGGACTATGGCATATAATTCTCTAATTTATCAAGACCCTCTAATATATTTGAGGATAGACTTTCACTCAGGTCTTTACAAAACATTTAAACAGAATTTGAGAGCCTGAAATGAGTTCAGTTTACTAGTTAGACTAGTTATCCAATCACATTGTCAAAATCACATTTAAACCATTTGACATGGTACCCAGGCACACATAATCATAGGCTACTAATGTTAAAACATTCCTCAGGGCAGCCCAGGCACACATAGTTATAGGCTGCTAGTATTAAATCATTCAACAGTGTAGCCCAGGCTTACATAGTCATAGGTTGCTAGTATTAAATCATTCAACAGGGTAGCCCAGGCACAAATAGTCATAGGTTGCTAGTATTAAACCATTCAATAGGGTAGCCCAGGCACACATAGTCATAGGCCACTAGTATTAAACCATTCGACTGTGTAGCCCACAAACTATTAAGGCAAAATCACTTTACTTTTTTGATGAGGATGCTGGAATTTTTTTAGGTCGATATGTTTCTAGTTTTTGCACATTTTATTTCTAATCAGACAGTCTTTCAACTTATGTGCATCTTAGCATTTCCATCTAACCTTGCTTCAAAATGTGCACACACATAGGTGGATGCAAACATGGCTACTGATTCAGTGGAAATTCTTGTTCTTGTATATTTGTGTGTCATGTGACTTTTTTCATGGCTGAAGTGTTGTTCATGTTTTTCGCTCCTCTTCAACAATAATAGACCTCTCCAAAGAGCTCTTCACTCAGGGGACTGTCGAATACGTGTGCTGAAAACAGGCTTCTGTCTCAGCCTTGCCATGACTCTCATCTCTGTGTCTCTGTTTCAAGTGTTTCTGTAAATATTTACCATCAAACCAGAAGGATGAGAAGGTTTCGGTTCGGTTTTTGTGAGTTCACATTGACACATTCAAAATTTTCAGTCATCTTTAAATTACCAAGACATAATCTCTGCTTATTTGTCTTAGTTGTATTTAATTTAATGAAATACACTTGGACATGGCCATTTTTCAGCCTATTTAATTTTTAAAATATGTTATATTTATTTAGCCTATAAAGGCTATTAAATTATATATTTATTTATTTATTTATTTATTTATTTATTTATTTATTTATTTATTTATTTATTTATTTATTTATTTATTTATTTATTTATTTATTTATTTAAACTCTATTAAATTAAATAAAAACCTGTATTTTATCTTTATATATTATCTTAGGGAAAAAAATGAGGAGAAAATGTAGGACAATGTAGGAGAAAAGGTGGCTGAAGTAATAAAAACTTTCCAACCTGACCTAATGCTACTATTTCTTGTTTTTGTTTTTTCAATTAAAATCAGCTTAAGGTGGTAAATGGCTTTAAATGGAAATTTCAATTTTCTCTAAAGCTAATCCATAATGATTTAGATGATTAATTAGTTTGATTACTTAGCATATTCTCAAATTGGATAGAGCTGCGAGCTGGTAGTTGACAGCCAGTGTATCTTGGATATTTGGAAATATCTTGGATTTTTTTTTAGATCTTTTAAGTGAATCAGTTTGATTCAATTCAAACAATTTCAAAATAAAGATTTACCAGTTCAGCTGAATCATTTCTCACCGATGCTTGCAGAAATCCTTAAACGTTTAGATCATTTACACATCCTCTACTTTGTCCAAACATGTTTGAATTTCCTTCTTGTGTTAAACACAAAGGAATTTATTTTGATGAATGCAATCACCAGTCTTTCATAGTATATGAAGAAAGAAATTCATTTTTTAGAAGATTCTTGCTTAGATTCACTTAAGTCTGGGTAAATTTAAAGGTAACTGCTATTTTGGGGTGAACTACCCTTTTAAAAGAGTTTTTAGAGTGTGATAGCAAGCCACTCCAAATTATTTAAGTATTTCAAGTGGGCTGCAATCACTTGAATTTTTTAAGATCCAATTTTTTTTAAGATTTGTAAGATCAGACATTAAAATACAAGCACAGTTGCCATGTTCATATACATATACCTAAACAAACTGATTTGTAGAAGAAAGTACCTCAGATTTGGAAATAAATGCTCTCAATGACCCAGATATGAAAATCGCCATATTAAAAAAATAAAATTATGTCATCAATTATTTCTCACAGTTCACAAGTTAGTGGGGCAGCATGGTGGTTAGCACAGTCACCTCACAGCAGGAAAGTTGCTGGTAGGGATGGGTACCAATATTCGGTACTTTATAGGTATCGGTGCTACATTATAAAAGACCAAAGAATCGATAAGCTCTGACGTTAAAGGTTCTGCTATCGGTACTGGAGAATTATTGCTGAATAAACAGTAGCATAATTTAAATGACCAACCTTTTCTAATTTCGATATTTGATATTCGTCTGCACAGATGCCAATCTCACATGAGAAATGCTTGTGTTTCCGGCTTGTGCGTCAAGTATAAAAGCCTTTACAGTTCTCGGCTGTGTGGAGGCTCGTGCTAAACACACAGACATAACTCGTGATTCAGACTCGCGCGTGCACACACAGCTCATAAGCTTGTGGAATGAATCAAATGGGTTGTATTTTCCGGCTGGCTAAGTGAAAGTATCTTTTAAAAGTGCATTAACTGCAATAAAAAGTAATGAAAAGTGTTTGACTGCCCAGCTACTAACGGTAATGTTACATCATCCACATCATCATGCCAGCAGTCAATCACCTCAATTAGTATAAGATTAATAGTTAAATAAACACACAGATTCAGTTACAATGAAAACAGTTTTTTTCTGCAGTAGCCTAAATAACTCTTAAACATTAAAAATGCTTTTACATCAGCTGTATTTACAAATATAGCCTATGCATAGCCTAATAATAAACTATGCTTATTAAGAAATTATAAAAACAGCTTATTTTTATATTGTAAGATGCTCCAAAACTGTATTAAAAACACAGTTAACTCCCAAAACACTGTTAACTCGTTTATGTAAATGCGTTAATGAAAAATCATAAATATTATTTCATTTAACTGCATTTTGCAACTCAAGAAGGGTATTTGCAACTGCAGGGAGCAAAATAAACCAAGAAAGGTCCCGACTTCCACCAGAAAAGGCAAACATGTTGATTTTTCTCCATAAGAAATGGTTTCTTTCAAACCATTGTACATTCTTTTACAGGAAAAAAATTATTTATTTGTTTTTACAATTATTGGTTTCATTTTATTTAACATTAAAAATGTAATAATAAAATAAAGTGTTGTTAATTCTGTTCAATTTACTTTTTTTTTCATAAAAAACACTATGAAAGTATCGATAAGAGAACCGTTAAAGTACCGAACCGATAAGTAGTATCGATAAAAGTAGTAATACCGATAAAAACCTTATTGTCTGGACCAGGATGCTTTTCTGTGTGTTTGTGTAGGTTTCCTCCACAGTTCTGTAGATGGACACTTATTATTTTGTTTAAGGTAACTAGACTACTTGATTTAATCGTCAGTAAATTGTATACATGACACATTTGTTTAGACTTTATTTATTTCCACAAATAAATTGTTTTTATTTTGGTAACTGAGCAGCAATAAACTCCAGCATGACTGTAGCTGAACTCGTGAGTAGTTTAAAACCTGTCAACTCAGTTTCTGAGCTCAATCCATCACACACAAACACACATACTTTACAGTAAGAACACACAACAGAGCATCATAAACTTATATAAAGATGAACTAGCAAATTGATTTTTTCCCAGTGTTTCAGACAAAACAGCAGGTCGATGTCAAAGTCATTCAGTGAGAACCGTGACATTGAAGTCACTCTAGAAGTCAAACAGCTAAAACAGCTTCTTTCCCTCAAAACTCTCATACATATTTAACAAAGAGCCTGAATTTCACCAGCTTGACTTACACTGAACCCACTGGCTTTTTGTCCTTTGTGTTTTCTTTGCTTCCTTCTTTCATACTTTCTTGCTCCATTTCACACTTGTTTCTCGGTTTGCTAGCAGCCTTCTGGACCCACAATCCCTCACGGCCTGAAAGTGCTCAAGCATGATGGGAGCACAGGTGCTCTGTGGTGTAGCCATCCATCCATCTATCCATCATCTTCTTGCTTTATGAATACTTTTTTCAATCCTTTAGTCAGATGGCATTAATCTTTATTTATTGACTAGTTTGAACTCATCTATATGTTCAAAAAAGAGGTAATGCTCCATTTAATGTTTAAGTGTAGACACTTGAGGCAGATAATTGTGTTTTTGTGACTCTGCACAGACACAGCTGAAGTTTGGTGGTGGTAGTTTGTCTTTGTCAAAGCATCGGTGGGTTTGTCGCAGCGCAGTGGATTGATCCTCCTCCTGTCAATGTGAAGTCAGTGAGGAGCTTTAGAAATGTGCTGCTAAAAGCAAACAGATTTCTGCCGATGACAGAATGACACATCCAAACAAGAGACAGAAAAGAGCCTCACACCCACAGACTGGCTGACATAGAGATTGTCTTTGTGTGTGTATCTGTAGCACCAGTATAAGACATTTTTCTTTTATGGTTTGAAGAGCAGTACGTTTGCATCATCAGTGAGAATGTCTCTTAATGCTAGCATTAGCACTCATGAAGAAAAGATCCCAAAAATGGAAGGTGCTGTGCTTTACTTTATACTCTGACTTTCTCTCTTTTTTTGTTTTACCACTGAAATGTAGCATGTTGAGAATGACAATTGCGTCAGTCTCCCGCAGTGGTTTCAAGGGATGTGAAGAATGTGAGAGGCTGGCCAAAGGCAATTTCTGCAGAGACAAGCAGCAATGAATTCATCTACATTTGCATTTCCTGAAGGAAGTATCAGGGTTTGCAAAGAGTGAAAGAATGGTGTTGAAGCAATAATTCACCCAAAGATCAAAAATATCCATCATTTAGTTTTCTAGAGTTTCTTTTGTGCAATATAGCAGATATTTTACAAGATGTCTGTTCTGTTTTTTTTTGGACCATACACTATCTGTGTGGCTGTTAACCTTCAAATATCTCATAGAGACATGTTGATTTAGCAAAAACTCCCATATGTCACACATGTGCACACACTACTCCAGGGAAAAGTTAGAAATAGAATGTTTCACAACTTCTTTTATTCTTATTTTTTCCTTTTTTAGTTTCAATTTTAGTTTAGATCAGGTAAATTGAAGCAGTATTTTATCATACAAACTAATACCATGTATAATACCATATATATATATATATATATATATATATATATATATATATATATATATATATATATATATATATATATATATATATATATATATATATATATATATATATATACTGTATATATATACTGTATATATATATATATATATATATATATATATATATATATATATATATATATATATATATATATATATATATATATATATATATATGCCAATAATAATAAGTCCCTTTAAGGCAAGTCATTTTACTTGGTGGCTATCTTTAAAACGCCTCTCAGACAGTATGCTCGGGCATTCTGTTTGAATGGGGAAACATCAAATTCTCCAAAATTGCTTGCCAAGCTTATGATTAAATTTCATAATAAGAATCACCAATAAAATCAAACAACTACAGTGTCTTTAGTTTTATTTCTAAGCGTTCTAATCACACAAAATTTGCAGAAACTCAAAGCTGGTCCAAACCCCTTCCTCGTAGATTCGTCAGTCTATAGCAATTGCTGATAGGCTCCTGTACTAGAAGGCAGGGCTTCATTCACCATATTGACTGTTACACTTCCCCATTCAAAACTGTATAAGTGACATGTCTTGTGTATTCTTTAGTCTTTGTTAATGCACATATTGAACGCATGATTTTAGGTGAAATTTGTTTTATGCTATTGGCAGTTTTCAAAGTTTTATCGCCCACAATTCTTCAAAGTATGAAAGTAAAAAAAATGGCATAAGGGTTCTGGAAATGAAAACTCAAATGCTGTGGCAACAATTGAGACTATAGGGAGAGACTCAAGGAACCAAACGCTTGGCACTGGGAGGTGTAACTGCCGAAGCAAGACTGCTGAACTGCTCTAACAAGAGACACATAAGATAAAACCTAAGACAGGATAACAGGTACTGTAAGACAAACGCTGGCAAAAATAGAAACCAGGTAAAACTATGGCTGAAAGAACTCACAATGGAGAAACTACATATGTAACTGGAGCTTAGTAAAAAAAGAAATTGTAGATCACATATGAAAGCTAAAGGAATTCCAGGAAATATGAAATAGAATATTAAGCAAAAGAAATTAACGTTAAATAGAGTAAACAAATAAGAAATTTGATAGCCAAAAGAAAAGAAAAAACAGACAAACAAAAAATGATAATAATAAGTCACAATAGGACATCCAAAACAAAGACTGAACCTTCATCTGAAGCTAAATGCACGAGCAAAGAAAAAGTAGAATATGATTCAAGACAGAAATACAAACAGAAATCATAGAACAAGTTGTTGCAAACTCTAATAAAACTCATAGGCATAAGCACACACAATTAACACAAGTGGAGAAAAGGGCACAATAGATAGACAGCAGAGCACACAAGGATCAGGTGAACACAATCAAGCACTAGATAAGGACTAAACAAGGAAGCATGACAAAAGGAGCACAAGCACAACATCAACAAAGACAAAACTAAGAACATGCTCAACACAAACAGAGAAACATTAAACAAACAAGACCCCGACAAAGGGTAAGTAAATTATGACAGATTACTACTTATTTAATGGACTATTTTTTGTATTTATTTTTGTTGCAAAGTCTGAGCAACATACTTCTTAAGTTGTCTATGCAAGATTTTTTAATGTGAAGGATTTGCAATGTATTTGCTAGGAAAATCAAAAAGATGTGACATTTACACGCACACTCCAGAGAGCCTCTCCTCTGTGAAGCATGAAATGAGTGCTTATAATGTTCAGAATAATGCAGAAACAGCTGTTATCAATGTGCAATTCAAAGATAAGGGATGCACTCAAACTGTAGTCTCACAGTTATATATATACTCTCCAAATATATATACTCTCCAATTCTCTCAAAAATGTTTTTCCCAAATGAAACTTTCCTAAGTGTAGTTTTATTGACTTTACCTGTTGTCATGTTGCCAGTGAGTTTCTGAGCTTGTGCTTGAGTATGTCTGTATGACCAGATGCTTTTGTAACTGTTGTTTTCTAGCTATTTTATTTTGTTATCAAGAGGAAAAAGCATAGCACATATTAACATATACAAAAAAAAAGTCACACTTAGTGACTGTAGTGTGGATGTTCATTATAATGATGTCTCTATATTATATTTATATTATATATGGATATTAAGTTTATCCAGCTTCTTTTTACTTATAATTTGGCCAGACAGAATCTGCGAACATTTTTTGCTATTTCTGCTGAGAATTTTTTTAAAAATCTGCGGATTTATGTGGAATGATTTTCTAGGAGTTTTATCTAGGAGTATCATAACTACAAACCTAATATATCAAATAAAATATATATATATATATCTATTTTTTAACTTTTATTTAATTTTTACAATGCAAATCCATTTAGAACCAGTTATTTGGTAAACAAAGCAAGTCTCTCATATAATATATCTACTAAATGACAGAAAATATTACTTTAGAAACTGTATTGTAAATAAATCATATGAACATTTTAATATTACTATTATTATATCACAATATTATTATTGAAATAAATTTAAAAACTGATTAAATATAATTTACACACATTTACACAAGCAGTACACAAATTTACACAAATACATAGACTGTAAAATGTATTTGGGCTAAAAATGTGCGGATTTCTGTGTGGGCCTACTTATAATCAAATAACAAACAAAAAGAGTGTGAAGCAAGGCACACACTGTGATTTTGGCAACAATTTGTTGATCTGAGACACATTTTGAAATTTTAAATGAATGCTAGGCTAAAAATTATTTTTATCATTGATTTGACTTGTTCAGCAATAGGCTTTTAATGGCTGTCAACCACTGAATCTGCTAATCTGATAAATGTCGTAACATTTTTCCCCTGTTTATTGTCATGGCTTGTTATGAGTAAAAGTAAGCCTACAGATTGTTGGTTTACTCTGGGCTATCATTTCATGATTGCAGGATTACTGAGTGTGCCATGGATTGTTGACGTTCCTGTCAGATGAGACTTTCGTGTGTTGTATTTGGTATGTCTTTGATTGTCGTTCAATTATGACAACAGATGTCTTGAACCCAGGCTCATTCTGAACACGTACCCCTATATACATTTATAGAGAGAGCAAAATACATCCCTGGAGGTACGTTTTTTGAAGTTTTTGTTTTCTCCAGAGGCCGCTGTGTATGCTTTTTGAGATCTCAAATATCTCTCGCGAGTGCCATTCGCGCCTGCTCTTCTTGTGTTAATCCACCAGAGACTGCTGTCGACTGACTGACTAACTGACCATTTGACTAATCCACCCTTCTCCTTCCCTAAACCCAACTGATAGTGTTTCAAAAGCACAGATTGAACCGTTCACCCACTTCCCTAAACCCAACTGACAGTGTTTTTAAAAGTAATCCAGAAAAAGGCTCACAGCAGCCTGATTTTTACCACGTTTTCAGAATTACCACATTCTCACCCTGTTATTTACTTGTTTATTTATTTGTTGGCTTTTGTTTTGTCTTACCTGCTTTCTGCAACCGTTCTTTGCCAGTCTCTTACCCCGTCGTCGCGACCAACTGCGCTCCATGTCAAAAGTCTGCCAACCTACGTGGCGAGCCACTACACAAACTGGTAACAGCGGAAAAGCCGTCCATACAGAGTTAGCTGGTAAGCGTGAAACGGAACGGTGTCATACCGTGTTCATTTTAAAGATGAAATGCAGCCATACGTACCTCTGGCTACATAATTCATGATCTCCAGAAATGTATATAGGGGTAAATTTTCAGAATGAGCCTGTGTTGAAGGGCTTACAATGGGGATCATGTTGGTACAGTCAGACAAGCTACATCATAAAAGGATTATTATAACTTGCATAGTGTAAGCCATGCTTAAATTACTGGCTTCAGTTCATGTAATGGCCACCCATGTCACTATTTAAAAAGGTTTGTAATTCTGATTCATAGTGACATAGTGATTTTCAAGTTTTCAAGCATAATTCACAAACACACTGCTTTCACACATTCCATATGAACCGAATTCCAATATCCAAAAACTCTAGTATTAAAATATGTCCCACTTATACTGTATTCTCAATATCAAACATCAGGAGAAATTAGTCTACATTACGTCTAAATTAGTATGATTTGTACAAATTACACAAACTAGTGTAATAAACAGGCTATTTTAGGCCTCTGTGCATTTGCAAAGGAATGTAAAAGAGGCTTAGATAAATCTGCGGCATGCACAGTGTGAGAGCAGCAGGTAGCCACCAAATCCTGCTCACATCTCGGTCAATTAGCCCAGATCCGTCTGGATCAAAGAGTCATCAGGGTTTCCATGGCGCTCACAGAGAAGCGACCAATCAGAGACACCCATATGAATCAGATTCAAGCCAACCATCATCCAGGATTCACAGATACACAATTCAAGCTGTGAGAATCTCTCCGTGAAACAAACCCCAGTTCCCTATTTCCATTTCCAGCTCGTCCAGCCAAAGCAACTGATCTGAGAGCAGCATGTGTGACTGATAAAGACGACGGCTGATTAATATTCACATCACTTTCACAGCTGACTGTGTTGTCTCTGTCCAAATGAATGTGCTTGTGTTTTAGGCCACGGAGAAGCTCATTTAGCACTGAGCCACAACGGACCTGGAGTGAATTTCCCGCTGTAAACAGTGTTTTCAGATTCAGCCAAAGATAGTGAATTAACCCATAGAGACACCGATCCAATGGGAACAACAGCTGTTTAATAGACACATTACATAAACTCCCTGAATGTGCTTGAATGCGTCTTTATCCTAATGCCACTCATCAGATTGAAGAATTCAACAATAAGGTGTTTATTCACGTCTGAAATGCCTCTCGCTCGACCCGCGCGAACAAATTAGAGCATCTGCCAATACCATCGACCGTCTGAAGCGTCTGCTGTGTGAACGCTGTAAACAAAAGACAGATTGCCGTTTTGAGCATGAGGATAGGAGAAAAAGAAAAGAATGTGTCATAAATAGAGGATATTGATTGGTTGGTTTGTTTACCAAGCATTTGTTCTGTTTCAGGAACGTTGGAGAGTATAAATCTAATGTTCCTCAATGTGTGTGTTTGTGGCTAGATTTAATGTAAAGATTTTGGGGTTCTGTGTCTGTGTGAAAGTCCTCGTAGTGGCTCAAAGAGAAAATGTCTGTCACTTTACCGCACTGGCGTCCACTTCTGAAAGTTTTTTCTCACTTACGTTCAAAACGAATACAGTTCTGAAGTCCCTGCTTGGCTGAAGCCTTTATTCCCCCTTATAGTGTGTTGGTGTTTCAGGCTTTATCTATTGCTGGCCATTTCTTTTCATGTGCTTTTGAATGTCGCCCAACAAACCCGAACAAAGGCACCAAAGCCTGAAACTCGCCATTTGAAATTTGCCCATAAACATTATTAGAAGAGCTGGACAAAAAAAAAAAAAACTTAAGTGATCCTTCTTTGAATCTTGCTTTAAATTTCCTAGTTGTGGCCCTTTTTTGTCAACCAACAGTGTCCTTTCTTGTCATTCTGGCTTTTATGGCTTAATAAATTATTGAAATCATAGTATTTATGTACTGTATATACTGCTACTCACTGATGATTTGAAGTGCTTCTTCAATCCACACTGGTAAGTTACTTTGGATAAAAGCATCTGCTAAATTAGTAAATGTAAAACTATGCATCATAAATATATTCATATATAGTGGTTTAAATGTGAATATTTGCATTATATAAGATTAAATTAGTCTTTTTTGTTCTGAATAATTTAAACAGTTCTCTTATGCTTGACTGTAGACTGAGATATCTGTGTAGTTTGGCCCACTTTCTTGTCCAACAGATATCTATCTATCTATCTATCTATCTATCTATCTATCTATCTATCTATCTATCTATCTATCTATCTATCTATCTATCTATCTATCTATCTATCTATCTATCTATCTATCTATCTATCTATCTATCTATCTATCTATCTATCTATCTATCTATCTATCTATCTATCTATCTATCTATCTATCTATCTATCTATCTATCTATCTATCTATCTATCTATCTATCTATCTATCTATCTATCTAGTTTGATTAAGAGGATAAATAGTTGGTGACATGTACTTGCAAAGTTTCTTATAGTCAGTTTAATGTCTGTTAAAGGAGCAGTCTCAACAGATGTTCAGCAGACAGTCTACTAATACTCAAATAGACCATCAAAATAAAGTG
Organism: Danio aesculapii; assembly: GCF_903798145.1. Lineage (NCBI taxonomy): Eukaryota > Metazoa > Chordata > Actinopteri > Cypriniformes > Danionidae > Danio > Danio aesculapii. The sequence goes on along the minus strand of NC_079438.1, from coordinate 35,705,151 downwards.
TTACCATAGTTTATCTTTAAAGGTCTTGACTCTCAACTGGCATGGGAAGTCATTGTTATGCACAATTATATTTGGACAGACACCAGTGTTTCTCAATCCCGGGCCTCACATTCCATTGTGGTGCACATTTTGTATGTTTCTTGTTTTACGCCGGTAATTCGATAACAAGTGGACTCTACAGGATATTTCGCCAGTTCCAAGAGAGCATGTAATCATTTAATTCATATGGCATTTAGTGTGTAATATGTTTTTGTTTATTATAAGGTGCTTCAGGCAATGTTGTTGTGTACATCTGTGAATGAACATTAAATAAAGGTTTCTCATGTTCAGGTAGAGAGCAATGAAGGAAAAGGGACTAGGGAAAATGTACACTGTGTATCAGAAATTACCCCTGTACACTTATAGTGCACTGTTTGAGGCAGTAGCCATTTCTAGTGGTGTCTGAAACCATTGTGGACATCAGGAAGAGCACTACAGTCAATTCCACAATGCACTCCAATAATGAGTGTACCACCAATGCACATTCAAGGGCTAGAAAATACCCAAAAATGCACCCTGGATGAGTTTCATGTGTCTGATTGCGAGATGGCGGTCATATACTTGAATCCTATCTGTGAAAGTATCACAATAAAATAATTATTTAATTAAAGTAAAGTTTATATACATAACAGCCAGTACAATACTTTGTAATGCTTCCGGTAAACTGAGCACTGAATTTCACTCACTCATTTTCATTCAATCCTTTAAGTGGACTATATTAGTGGACTGATGTAGGTTAAAGTGAATGAACGGTATAGTTGGCGGTTTCAGGTACAGCAACAGTTTATGCATGGAGCTCTTCTAATGAGCTGTTATATAAATCAGATGTGTTAAATAAGAGGGACTTGTGAAATATGCAGATCGGTGGGGCGCAGGAACCAGGATTGAGAAATTCTGCACTATACCACACAATGGTATAGTAATAATGGGTGACAGATCCAAATGCAGCTTTTATTAAAAGTTGTCAGGCAAGCATGGTTCAGTACATGAGCAGACGGTAGCATGTAGATAATTTAAAACAGTAGTCGTAGTATTAGGCGAAAGGGTCGAGGCAGGCAGCAAAACAAACATAAACAGCAAAACTTTGCTTAGTAATGCTCACTAGCATGTTGCATGTGTGTGAGTAGTGTGTATAGATTCCATGTAGTTAGTCATGACCTAAATGATGGGGTATGTAGTTCCGTTCAGTGGCAGATGTGATGTGTAGAGTGTCCTTTAGTGTGTCTGGTGGGCACTCAACTTAGTGACCATGACAAGTACTATATGTTCGTTGTAGTTTTTGGGTCACCTATATTGTTGAGAATTTATACTATATGTTTAATAATTTCTACAAGCTGGAATTTCTGAATATTCTGTACTGAAATTCTGTTTGCCTAAATCAGGGTGCTGCAGAGTTTACATGCAGTTCGAATACAGTTTAGTGCAGTTTTCTCTCTGCATTGACTCTCAGCTTTCATTGAATGTGTCAGTTTGGCAGCATCTGTCAAGAAAAGTGTCTCTGCTGAGATTTTCCTTTCATTCTATTTTTAACAGTGTGACATTTCTGATCGACGTGACATGAAACAGAAAACAAAAGCTTACAAATTGACCCTCTGAATTATGATAGACAGAGGTAAAATCAGCGCTTCCCTTGAGACTGAAGATCTGTTGAAGAATATAGATCCACACTGGATATTAGCCTGAAGAATATCACTACATAATGAGGTCAAATCACTTCCAACCACTCATGTACAACTAAAACACACCAATCTACTGATAATTTCCCCACACTTCCTTATTTCCAGTTTTAGAGAGAGAAGGAAAGAGATAAAGGAAATATATAGGGACATTTCAAAGTAAGGAAAGTGTTTGCACTTTTCTTTATCTTTGACATGAGAAAGTAAGAGTGACAGTTTAAGTTCACGATCACACAGTGTCAGGAAATGGAGGAAAACTTTGTTGAGGAGAAAAGAGGGTCTTCTGTACTTTTGATTTCAACACACACACACAAACAAACATATGAACACTATGTGTGTTTAAGGACAGAAGCTTCCCCCTAGCCATATGCATTGAAACAGATTCTACATACACAGTGAAAACAAAGAGAATTTTTCAGTGATATTGATATTCTGAGCATTTGACAGAAAAAAGGATGCATCTGCCAACATCCCTGAGCTGCAAAAGTGTCATTAGAAATCATCCTGTTGTGATGTTATAATCAAGATCTCATAAATCATGAGATGATGATTAGCATTGTAGTTAATGAGTATAATGGATTTTTTTCAGTCATAACAAGGGTCATTTATGTGTTTAGAATACATATGCAGTTGCAAAATCATTGTAACCGCAACAAGAATTTAGAAAATGTTCATATTATAAACATCCAAGACTCAAGAGCAGGATACTTTCCACAAATGTTTAACATCTAAAGATTTTTTTCAATGATATATTTAAAATATTGTTCGCTCTCTGGAAACGCAGACACTTTAATCTCTATAATTCAGCTCCCTGGTGGAGTGTTCATCTGTATTGAAGTGCTGTGGGTTTGAGAGTCTCTATAATGATGGATCTGATCTCAGACCTGCTCTTGAGTGAAGAAGCACCAGCACACATTAGACTTAATAGCAGTTGACACACTCACTCTGTGTAGGTTACATGACCAACATCTCACTTGACTTTCAGCAGGATTCAATGTGAAGTTGAATCAGCATTATCTCCCAGAAATAATTTTCTCCTGAATAAAAAAGCTGTATGATACGCTAGTGTAGCTGCTGTTTCCTCTAATATCAACACTGACATTTAGCCAAAGGTCAACACAGAGGTTAGCATGGAAACTGTGGAGAGATTCGCTAGTTACCCACCGAGTGCTAATGAGGTGTTAGTCGTGGCAGAGTGACAAAATTTAAGGTGTTGAAATCCCTGAAAACATCTATTCACCTTCAAAACAAACATGACAGTGTTGTTCTGTGTAAGGGTGTACTCACACTAGTTGTCTTGAACCATCTTAAACTGTGCCCATGTGGGATTGTCCCCCCTTCCCTCTCCCATTCGGCCTGCCCTCACATTGCATTTTTTTGCCTTCCGAGCCTGAGCATGCTTACGTCATCGATGATACGATTGTTAAGTTTAACAGATGAGAAGTGCTCTCATTCTGTACAATGGAGATTGCTGAACAGATTCACCACTTTCGACGCTCATAAATATTAATGTAAGTCATCGTGCTGCAGGTATTAGGAAGTTTGCTGAAGGTGGCACCTGTCGTGCAGTGAGGGGTTTGCATCTTTAATAAAGTATGACAGTTCACGTTCATTGAAAAGTAAGAATGATTAATAAATCCATATGAAACAGTCCCTTAAAAGTGACGCCACATCTTCAGTTTCACGCTCAGGGGTGTTTTGCACTCACACTAGAAGTGTACCACGCCAAAGCCCAACTGAACCGTGCTCTGGCAAACCTCTTCCAACAAGGCCAGGGTGGACCATCTGAACTGTGCTTGGGCCTAATTCGGAGCACTCACACTTGTCAAACAAACTGGGAAAGGGGGGTCAAACATGCCTGGGCATGGTTCAGATAGCCTAGTGTGAGTACACCCTAAGTTGCATTAGCTTTTTGCTAAGCCACCTCATAACAAAAAGCTAAGTGACACTCAAAACAGTTAAACTTTACAGCAAAATGTAAAAAACCACTTCAACACAACACAACCACTTCAACACAACCAACTTCAACACAACATTACAGTGATCAACACTGTAATATCAGTAACATTCTAATAATAATTCCTAACACTTTAGCTAATGTTTAGTATTCAATCAAACTAGCATCATAACAGCTAATTTTACTTAGACAAAACGTCACTCATTTTCTAGAAAATTCTAAAATCTAGGTTCTTTTGTTGGTCAGTTCATTTGTTTAGTTCAGGTTGTATTTTTTCTTGCTCTGTTAAACATCACTTGGGAAATATTGAAGAATGAAAACTTCAGAGGAGGGATAATAATTTTGCTGAGTGAATGTTTTGTGTTTATAACCATTTTAGACTCAGTTAGGCTCAAACGCAGGTTTCATGGGAATTAAAGAAGAAAGAAGCACACTTTGCTACGAGGAAGAGAAAAATGAAGCAGTCAAACAAACAATAATGTTGCTTTAACTTGCATTTTTAAGCTAACATTGTTTTCGTTCTTTTTTCTGGTTTGAAAAAAGACACATTGTTTTCTTGGACATTTGCTGGAAGTTCCAAAAGAAAAACGACTATTAATTATCCCCACGCTGTATTTCCTTCACCGCATTGTGTTTTCATGTAAACACGCCGCTGTAGAATCGCCTGACGATGCAGTTTAATGGTTTACTAGAACTGAGGGAATTTTCTCAGAGAAGCTGAACTCTTTTTCCATCTGCTCAACCGTCCCTCGGTGCTTTGGTAAATATACTGTGTCTTCCCAGCAGTCACTGCTGATAATTTCACAGTCACACATATTAAAGTGCAAGTTCATGGCTTTGAATATTTTTCTCCTTCTGCCGTTCACTTTCCATCCCAGCATTAGCGTAGCTCCCAGTGTCAGCAGAGAGACAAAAAGTCGAATAACAAGCAGCTTCGCCTTCCCTCCTCTTCCAATTACTGATAAAGACGAATAGCAAATGGAGAGCAGAAAACTGCTGGAGTGTTTCAGGACAGTGTCTGAGGCTCACTGATCTGTGTCCTAATAATTCCACCCGGCCGCGGCTCGGGTCCAGAAACGCTCACAGGATAGAGAATAAAAAAATGTTTGTGTCCCTCCGTTCTGCTCGGGCGGCACTCTGATTTGTAGTGAGCACCTGAATTTGACCACTTCTCACTGTTATTGCCTCTCGCCTCTAAAGACTTCTCTCCATTTCAGCAGCGGTGATTTGTGGAAGAGCAGAATGGGCCGCAGATATCATTAGAGAGAGCTGATACTAGCGAGACGCTCCAGCTGGAGCTGTAATAGCGCTTATAGTGGCTCACACTGGCTGAAATTGCGATTGATTGTGTTAGCAGGATGAGCTCGGGAATTTGATGGGAGCTGAGCGGAGAGAGACCGGGAATGTGTCAATGTGAGGAATGCACACAGGTGCTGAGTCTGGAAATGATGTGGCCGCTAAATAATAAAAAAAAAGGTTATGAAGTGCAACAGAGCGTTGTATTATTGCATTGGTCAATATGTGAATGAGATTTTATGTCTTTTTAAGTTCTTTAATTTGCACATTATCAGTAAATCATTTGCAGAAATTTCCATCAGCATTGTTGTAGAATTGCACTCTTGTGCAAATTTGCCACTTGTATATCTGGCCCTACGATATATATTTTTTAAAATTTTAGCTGAAAATAGAAAGGTATAAGTGTAAAAACACCTATTTAGTACTTCCTGACACCTTTACTTTTAAGATTTTGGATAACTAAGAATCACAAAATAAATAAAAAAAACTTCAGCAAACATGTTTTACAGGTTTTTTTAGTTGCTAACAAGCGTTTGTCCAACCGATTTGTCACATTCTCAAAATTCTAAACACAATTAGCACATCATTGGTCTTTTGTGGCCGTACCATTCACACATTTTCATGTCGTTTTCACCCAATATGCAGTAAGTGAACACCTTTTCACAATGCTAACATTTTCTTAACAGACAAGCTGTACCTCCCTACAAAATTATGGCTTGTTTTTGCGAAAGTTAACACACAACATCCCACAATAGCAAAAACAATATTCCAAACCTTAGATACAGTATAAAAACCTCTACTTCTGCAATGATATCAGTTCAAAAACAATATCAATATCAAAAATAAATCTCAGCTGATAATAAACAAACAATTGAATAATTGACACAGCTGATTTAGGTTGGGTAAACTGGGCCAGACTCAGTAGCAGGGGTTATTTTTTCTATCACATTTACACTTACACAGTAAAAGGAGGACTTTGAGAAGTGATGTTGATAAAAACATGAGGCATATCCCTGAAATTCACAGAGATTAGAAACAGTAATTTTGGGCTTTTTTTAGATTTTTGGGATTTTTAGGCTTTTATTTTGTTCAGAATGCACTTGTGTGTTTCATTGCTATTTTTTTCACTGTAAGCAATTCTGTTAAAATGTTTCTGTTCTATCATACCGTGTTTTTACTGTACCTGTTTCCGGTAGTAAAGGAAACAAATGTGTTTGCTTTCTAATGGAACGCTTTTGAATGGGAGCATTACTGTGCATGTGGACATATTCCCAACCAAGAAATGTCAAAATGGTGGATTGCAGGCAAATACTTGTAAAACTGAAACATAGAAGTCTATGCAGTTTTTGTAATGTCAACAAAGTATTTTGAAACCTGGTGTACTTTGATTGGCTGCATGTACCTTGTGAAGTGAAAACAAGTGTTATTTTTTTACAGAATCATTTCATTATGAGTCAGATTTCCAGTGTTTTGGGAATGTTAGTGTGTGCAGAGAAAGAGTGTTTTATTTTTGAAATGAAGAGTTAGTATATATTTAACAAAATGTATTTTTGAGAAGAAATTTATCCATTTAGCCAATTTGGTTTGGTAGGTGTTGTCTGTGTTAAGAGTTTAGAAAAAGTATCTGAAGTATGGGTAAGCGCTTGTTAGCGATTTAAAAAACTGTAATATGTACATAAACTCACTGGCATAAATGAATCATAAAAATCATTTTAAAACGCTTAAAAAAATTCAATATGTAAGGTAAAAGAAGGAAAATAGCAAGAAAACCCTTAAAAGAGTTTCTAAAAGACTCACAAATGCATCCTTGACTATAAACAAGCAAGAAATAAAAAAGTTCTTGAAAGTTTATTGAATTATTCTACATGGAAAAAGACCCCATGTTTCTCTTTTGAGAAGTTTCAGTACAGATCTTAAATGTCTCAAACTGTGCTCAGAGGTGGCCATAAACAGCACCAGCCTGCTATCAGAAGTCAAAAACCTCAGTATCAGCTCAACATTTCAAATATCAAATAAGACCAAATAATCTGAGCTTCTATCAACACTTTTTTAGTAGCTCTGTTGTTTTATTCATGTCTGTTTTAAGTCTCCAAATGTATTTCCTGAGACTAGTCTAATCACAAAAGCTACAGCACGGTAAGTGCTCCGTAAAGACTACTGAGCAATGAAAGAGCAACTCTGAGTCATAAAATGTGATCGTCATAGAGAGGTGGAGTGAAGTGTGTGATAATGAGAGGAGCTGAGAGCATCTGTTAGACCCTCTCTGGAGGCTTTTCTCCTCAGGCTCCATGAAGGGCCGCTCTCTTCTGCCCCGCTGCCTGTGTTAAGAGCTCAGATGTGAGAGTCGACCGCAGGGCGTCAGGGGTGCTGTGGACCGAGAACGAGTCTCTCCACTTTACCGTGAACACACACACATAGACGCACGCACATACAATCCCAAATACAGCCTCTCGCCTCATTCTCAGCCTCATACTCTCCTGAGCTTTTAATGAGGTCAGTGTTAAATGAGGGTTCATATTCTGCTGTTCATTATCTCAGGACATTTCAAAAGATGATTTTGTTGGTAGATTTACTGTTTCTCAAGACTAAATAACTGCAAAACAGAAGTTGTGACCCTGTATCGACTTCTTTATGCTGCTTAGGGAGTTAAAGTACAGTGCTGTTTGAACTCTGTTGAAACTATAAAGTAAACCAAGAATGTGCTTTTTTATTTCTAAATATCAGAATATGTGAGTAATAGTTCAGGTCAAAGTCACAGCTGTATATATTATAGTATTTATAACCCTTTGTTAAAGAATGCTATACAGCATGAGCATACTGTATTTACTGGACTGATAAACTGTAACAAACACTGTAGAATGCCTTAGTGTATGTTGCAGTAAACTGCTGTATATTGTAGAATATTCTACCCTATAGTTGTAAGAAGAAGTGGTACTGGGTAATTCTACTACTATAGTTGTAGTGTTTCCATAAACTGTAGAATCAACAGATTAATAAAGGAAGTTACAATAGTATTATTCAAAAACACTGTAGTATATATATATATATATATATATATATATATATATATATATATATATATATATATATATATATATATATATATATATATATATATATATATATATATATATATATATATATGAATATACTGTGGTTAATGTGAGTATGAACTCCTCAACTAGCCATTCAGAGTTGTCCTGTTGCATTATGTTTGTTACTTCCTCAGTTTCTGCGTTTCGCTACAACATAAGCAATTCTGGGTCAAACATTGGTACTTAAAATGTAAAACTGACATTTGACATTTTTCACAGTACTATTTTGATTCTGCCGCTATGCAGACTCATGAAAAGATGGCCAGTAGCACAGTCTCATTTGAATTTAAAGCGACAATCACCAAAACGGCAGACCTCAATCATTTGTTTGCTTCGCAGGTCATGTATTTTATAAATATATTTTAACTGTAATTCTCCAAATAAAAAAGACTAAAATAAATGTTGGTTGGTTAGTTAGTTGTACACGTAATCATCAAAACTATATTTTATGGTGTTTATGGATTTTATGATGAAGCGAGCTTGGAGCGCCAGAAAAACTTGGTCCTCTGACTTTCATAAAATTCGCTCCAAAATTCCACTCTCACTGCTTCGCTCACATACTCTGGATCAAACCCTGAAAGGGGCAATGTCAAAAAGATATAAAAAAATATCTGCAGGGTATTTTGAGCTGAAACTGTGCATACACCCTCTGGGGACATCAGAGACTTATTTTACATCTTGTAAAAAGTGGCATTATAGGTCTTTTTATGTCATTGCAGTTCATTCAAAAAGCATGATTCAGTCAGTGATATTTGTGGCCTGTTTATTCAACAAAATTGCATCAATTAGAATCAGCAAAATGAGTCTCTGCATTCAGAAACATACAAAGAATAAGCAATGCAAATCGGACAGATAATTCTGATAATTAACATCCAGGTGAGAGACTTTAAGGTTTGGAAACATTTCAGATCGAGCTTTCATGATTTTCCTCAGTGGAACCCACTAAAAAGAGAAGATCTCGACTTGAAAGTGTGTTTGATCAGCTGCAGATGAAACTCTCTGAACCTGCTCTAAATACAGGCTATATTTACAGTAACACCTCTGACTGAAGATTTATGTATAGTAGTAATAGGGCTGCACAACATATTGAAATGGTCAATTAACTAAATTGTTTTATGCAAACTTTAAGTTATATATCAAGCACACTCACTGGATGCAACATGGATGTGTGTGTGTGTGTGTGTGTGCGATGAAGAAAATGATATAGTTTATATTATATTTTTATTATGATATTATATATAGTTATAATTATATTATGTTTCTATATAGTGAAATAGTGAAATAAGCATGCCACCTGTGGAGAAATAGTAAGCAAAAGGCATAAAAGAAACACTACTTAGTTTCTTGAGGCTTTCATGCTGATGCAACTTTGTACTTACTATCATGCTTACCAAAGAGTTGGTGATGTTTAAATAGTGGCATTTAAATGGTGTTGTTATTTGCTGCCTTGTTTGTTTACAGTATATAGTTACAGTACAGTACAGTTGTATACAGTTGTTTTACAGTACTGATGTTAAAAGGCAGAATTGACATTGATATTGGCCAGAATGTCAGATTTATGACTTTGATTGTGTGTAATACGAAAGTAAAACACTGTGGACCCTATCATTCACCCGGCTCAACATGTGTGTGGTGCGGGTTGTTGCTATTTTTAGACCAGCGCAACTCGAATTTTCACGTTTTGCGCCTTGTTATTTAAATAGCGAATCCATTTGTGCCACTTTGAGGACTTATGGCTGTTTAAGGTGCAATGTTGGCACATTTTTTTTCAAGAACTGAAATAGACTGTGCCATTGACCAACTAAAAGCTGGTCTAATGTCTAACGCAAAGCGCGTTATTTATGCGTCTATGCAGGTCCAAGATCTTACACATTGCTTAAGACACACAAGATGTACAGCAATACATAAATACACGCAATATTTTCTACATAAATATAAAAACCACTACCTCCATGCCTTCTTTATCTCGGGGGACTTTTATTAGTTTATTCATGACAGTTTGCATTTGTATGTTATTATTATTATTAGCAGTATTATTCATTGCATGCATATTTATATTTGTTTTAATAAAAACAAGTTTAGATTTGTCCACCTGTCGGGTTTTGAGATGTATGCGTCACCATATGGGGCATAAAAATAAGACGTGTTTGGATACAACTTCATTTCCACACTTCGTTATTATTGTTCGTTTATTCTTTTGCTGTAAATTAGAACTGAATTTAGAAAAAGTTTTGAAACAATTCTAAACAAAATTAAATATGTAGGCTAATGGAGAGGTGTCTTCAGTGGAGCGCTTTTCTTTATCCATGAAAGTAAAATAAACAGTAAAAGTAAAATAAAGAGAAAGTTAAGAGGCTGAATGGAGGAGGCTCATTCTTTATCCCTTCTGCATATGGTCTGTTTAACTGTTTTCTCTGTAGTGAAGCATTTTGGTTTTCCACTTGCAAAGTCCGCCATGTAAATAGCAAATGCATCATGGTGTGACGCAACTTACTGTTGAAGGGAATGGGAGATGAGACAACTGATTGGTTTAATGCACGTTATGCTCAAAACACACCCAACTTAATAATCACAACCCTTAGACCAAGCGCCGTGGCGCAAACAGTATTTTTCCATCCCTAAAATAGCAAAAGTGGATTCGTAAATGCCCTTAATGCTTTTGCACCATGCACTTTAGACTTTGCGCCTAGATCGTTAAAATAGAGCTCTATCGCTCACTTTCAACATTTTTTTAAGTCTACTTTTATATAAATAGTGTGCAGTATAAACCATAATTCACAATTTTTAATCTATTATAATTCTATATTGTTGGTTATGTTATGTCCGTTTTCGTTCTCTATATTTATTATGTATATTTTCTTTATAATGCATTATTTTAGATGCAATTATACCATGGTTAATGTTCTGTATATCAATATAAATTGTATTGCTTCATAACATGTTTCGGAAATAATAAACTGATATATTACAAACTGAACATAATGCCCAACCCATAATTTTAAATGTCAAGCCAATCAAAATATCTGTTGTTTTATATTTAGCTTTATTGGTTGTGTGACCCAATAAGATTTTTTTATATGACTATCAAGCAACTGATAGCATGTCCAGTCTTTTGTTATATATAACCTATTATATATACTGAGCAGAAATGGATTCGGAACAAGTTGACTTAAAAAAAAAAAACACACACACACAAAGCTAGATCATGGAGAAAAAAAAAAAAGTTTTTAAAAATCAAAGGAAGGATTATTGTGAATTGTACTACAAGAAAGGATTGAAACATCTAAATGTCAAGTAGGAAGAGAAGCAGACTTCACACACTGAGACACTCTGTTGAGTGTACTTTCATGTATTTCTTATTGTGTTTAATCCATTGATGAATGTTCTGTCAATACTGTAATCCTGTAGAGCTGTTGAAGGTGAAACTGCACGTATATGATGGTAGAGTTTGTGAAAGTGAACAGCTGCTCTGACAGTCGTCCCTACAGACCTTCACGTCACATCACTTCAACAGATTCATGCTAAAAAAGCCCAGCACTGCATTCAGGCCAGTTTAACTCTTATCTGAGCTATAAAACAGAAGAAAGAAGACGGAGCTTATAGCATTAACAGCTAAAGTGTTTAAAGCCTGAAGTTCTGACCTCGCTAATGCTTGACTGAAAGTGTATTGTTGCTTTTTCTGTGCTAGTTAGATTTACCTTGACTATTCAGTTAACTATAAATTTTGCTCTATGTTTTATTCCTATAAAATAAAAAGATGTGAAGATAGATTAGTTACTAATGATGCAGATTTTATGTGGAGTTTACTAGGGATGTCCCGATACAACGTTTTAACTTCCGATACGATACCAATATTGCAGCTTTCAGTACTAACTGATACCGATACAAATCCAATACAATAATCAGCAAAAATTATAAATACTTCACTTTTACTTATTTTGTTGAGTGGATTGTATGAACGGCTAGATCAAACTAAGAACAAAAGTCAGCAAGAGTAAGTATGGGGAAAAAAAACGAGCAATTTATTAACTATTGGTTGCAAAAACATGAACCTTTTACATAAGAATATATAAAAAAGTATTAAAGAATAAATATTAAAACCCTGAAAAATATCTTAATTGATTAAACAAAAATGTATATTTTAAAGTGCAAAATACTAATTAAAGGTCACTTCAGTTATTTATTTTTTATCATCAGCAAATGGTAGAAACAGCTGCGTGCAGGAACATAAGAATAAAAAAAATTGTTATCTGGCCAACTGCTAGAGGTTGAGTGTCCAAAGTTTCAATTTCACACACAGCTTTTGGATGAATTTTTGATTCAGTTTCGAGCTGAAAAATATCTGTCACACTGGGAAGCAGAAATAGGGAGTTATTGTTATAAGTTATTGTTAAAATTTATAAAAATGTGCAGTATGGTTAGTGCAAACATTCACATGACAAGAGCAGTTTAATCTGTATTTGTATCATAAGAAGATTATGGCTGTATCAATGTTCCAAAACAAACCATTATTAATTTTATCATAATATATATTGCACATTACCTTTAACATAAATGTACTTGCACTAGCTGGATTGAAACACACCTTTTCTACAGCACATTTAATGGCCCTCAGCAACAGAATGATTTCTTATTCTTATTTAACAGACAATTAAAACAACAAAAATGTTTAGCATTTAACACCTTTTACATGACACATTCTTTTCAGTGTGTTCAAGTACAAAATGAAATAAAAAAATAAGAAATCCACTACTTCACTCCTGCTATCCATGTGCACCACTTACAGGTCAAGTCTGCTCCCTCTCTCTCTAGTCTTGGTGCTGCTGAGAGATTGAGATGCACCGGCCAAAGTTGAGGATGTATTGTCACCCTAAATAATGAGGTGGATAAGTCTATTTAGTAAGGCTTTTCTTTTCCCCGTGTCCTCGCGCTCTTCTCAAAGCTACTACCAAAGTCAGAACGGGTGTCCAGCGCGTCTCTGTGGGTCTGCAGCAGCAGAGCATGCGAGTCTGTGGCGGAGTATTCTCAGTTCTAACCCTAACGCACACAGAACTGGGCCGCTGAGGTAAAGCCTTATGTGTGGGAAGCGCTGGTGTTGAATTGGGTATCACACTGGATGCACCACAATATGCCATGACCGAATTGTAAACGTTTTAAATGAGGCTCGCACCATGTGCAGTACGTCGCCATTCAGTGCCTTGCGTTGCTTAGCAGCGTATACAAAACAGTGTAAAGATCACTTGACGTAACTAAACCAGTAGAGATGTGCCGTTGTTGAGAGCGTCAGCGTGTGCTACCGTCACAATAGATTTCTATCGTAATATACCATAACTTGGTGTGAAGAGCATGCTAAATCTTAAAAGGACTTTGCTAACAAGCAGTGTTGTGATCACGTTGGCTTTGCACGCGCTGGCTCTGGACGCTGCTGGATAGAATAGCTGTAACAAAATTTAGAGCGCAACGGACTGCTTATTTCGGAGATTTGTAACGCAGTCCGATATAGTTTTTTTGGACTGATATCGGACCTACTTCCGATATCAATATCGAATCGGGACATCCCTAGAGTTTACAGCTATGCAGTACAAAGAATCTGAAAAATATTGCTAGCATGAGTTGAAGGTAGATTTAGCATAAGCATTTCATTGTTATTATGTTCATAGTCCGACATTAAATATGTCTGTACTTCAGCAGCGTGTTAAGATGAATTAAAATGAAAAATATTTAATTCGTCTTTCCGTTTCCCACATATTACAGAAGCATATCAGCATATTTTTAATGTTAAATAGGTAATGAACAGGCCTACTAGCATCAAAAGAGCTAGCGCTGCTCATATTCATGGACAACCACTTCAAACGCAGCCGCCCTGATGGTCATTAAGAGTAGTAATTCAATGAGGAAACTTCATTAAGTCTTTCCAGTGGTTTGAGGTTTAGCATTGGTTCCTCTCAGAGCTCTGGTTCCTCTGAGACAAACACAGTGTAATTGTGGAGTTATTAATGGACTGATAATAAGATTAGGTGATGTGTGTCCAGTAACTACAGTATATTATAAATGGAAATGTCTATGCCTGTGGGGAGAAACATGCTCTGGATTCAAGGTGATATTTGCTAACGACGTGTTGTGCTAGACTGTTAAATACAGTCACAATTTTGTTTTTTTTGCACTTCAGGTGTTAACAAACAAAAAACTATTACTTTATTGATCTGAACCAAGTCAAGGTATTAAATTAAAGCATTTACCTCTGCCTAAATTCTTTGTGGATAAACGATGCCTCAATTTATCAAATCGGACTTCTTTTTCAGACCTTCATTTTGTCAGAAGTACAGAAGGGTGGATCCCTCTCTCAAACTATAGATATAGACAAGAATACTAAGATGCTCCTTGGCTAAGCAGTTTATTATATTATTAATCTGATTATAATCGGTTCATTGTAATGTATGGAACTCTATGGTAGCATTCACTTATTTTAAATGAGTAAGCTCAATAGCTGTTTGTGACCACTGTTAAGTAATATTACATACGCTGCTTAAAAAAATTATAAGTAAAAATATATATTTTTTAATGATTATAATGGAAATGGTATTGCTTGTAATCATTTTAATAGAAACTGTGATGATCCTTTGCATCTCTATTAGTTATTGTTTGCCTTCTGTCGAGAGATAAATGCTAATACATTCTGTAATCTGCCCGAACACATTAGAAACCTTTAAAATGTACTTGTTTTGATGGTTTGTTATGGTTTTTAATGGTATTTGTTGTGGTTACCATTAGAGCTTTTGTTATGGTTTTTTTGTGTGTTTCAACAGGGATTATAGCAAATCTTTTTCAAAGTCAACACTACAGTCCCTAAAGTGTACACTACAGTCTCTGCAGCGTCCCAGACACCAATATTTTAGTGATTTATAAAAGATAAACTACCCAGCAAACTTTGTGTTTAATAGACATCTAGACAGGCTTTATATGTGTAGTCATTCATTTCTGTTTATTTGATGACTAGTCTAGTTTTGGCCTATACTAATACGTCTATTAGATTTTCACTGACAGCCCAAATTTAGCCTCGTTTTAGTCTGTCAGACATCTATTAGACATCTTTAAAAAACAAAAAAATGGGTACTGGGTGCTGGGTACTGTCTGATTATTTCAGCTTTTCAATAGTATTACAGTACACTCTAAGTCTATATTAGTTCTGTGCTAGTGTTAGAAATTGTGATGTGTGATTCACCAGACTTAACAAATGGAACCTTATAAAGTAAACATGTGTCTTTGTTAAATGGAAGCAGGTGTGTTCTGACAGAAGGAGCCCTGCTGTGAGCAAAGCCTCATTTTCACTTCCTCCCGCCTCCCTTTGCCTCACTTCCTGTGTCACCCAAGATGACTCGCCCTAAAACAGCCTCAAAGAGTGGCTCAGGTATTAATACAGACCCTCAAATACACCTGAATGTTCAGAATTAAAACCTCAGGCTGTGTGTGTGTGAAACGGACGGAGGTTTGAGAATCGTGATGAATAATTGCTTTAGTGAAGCTAGTGGAGGTTCTGCTCTCTGAAAACACAAGCTGTTTGTTTATTTTGATCTCACTGTTTTCCAGACACTCGTGTTTCTGTGTCTCCCGCCGTTCACTGTGTCCCGGTCTACACTCCCTCTCAGTTTTGTCCCTTTATCTTTGCCTCACGGATCCTCCAGCATCTTTTAATAGTAGATTTAAGAAATTGAATGACAGGAGAGATGAGATTTCTTCAACTTTGCATCATCATGATTTCTGGAATGTTGCAGCTGTCTACCAAAAATAAAACTGTTCAGGGCAACATGGCAACACAGTAGAGCTCAACTACAGGTCACACACCTACATATAATGACTTTCAGGTACAGCAGAAACCAAAAGAAACTCCTACCTTTCCAAAAATAAAAGGTCTCTTCAGATACCAGACTACTATGATGGCATAAGGTGGTAATATTGTGAAACCTAATATATACTAGTACAGAATGATATGTACAAAGTTCTCTCACTCTAAATGGCAAGCTGCCTGCAATCACATTGCTACTGTACATAGCATAGCCGTTTGGTTGCTGTTGCATCAGCAGCCAATGAGCTTACAGCTCATCATTTGAATGGTTGCCATTGCTTATAATTAGCAACCTGCAGCACACTTTTCAGAAAAGCATCTGAAACCAACATCTAAGATAAGTGAACACCGTTTTACTTAATATCTCTGTGCATTAAAAACCCTAAATGATCAATTGTAAGATTTAAACCAAGTGCCATGCATAACAACCGTACAGCTAAATATATGGTTATGTTTATGTGGATGGTGCAGTCTATTTTATATAATTGCCGTGAGTACTTTCCACCTAAGCTATGATTATGAGAACAGGTTAAAGTAAATTTAAAATGCTTATTACAACAGGCTTCACCATATTTAGCTGCGTACCTTATTTAAAGATATTTTCATTGGCCATTCTAAATGTGTTTGGTTGATTTCACATTTAATGCACAAATGATGCACATGTATTATTGCTCCCAGCAGCTTTTCACTTAATCAGATAAGAGTATAAGGTTATAAAATGATATTGATGATATCAAATGATATTAATGACTTAAATGAGGATGCTTGCTAAAGTGGTTGCTGTGATTTTATAATCTGATTTACACTAATGGTCAAAAGTTTGGTGTCAGTATGATGTTTTAAAATAAGCTTATCCTGCTCACCAAGGCTGCATTTATGTTATAAAAATACAGTACAAATTGTACAATTATGAAATGTTATTACACTATAAAATAACTGTTCATAAGTAGTTTATCATTTAATTTAATAATTTATTCCAGGGATTTTAAAGATGAATTTTCAGCTTCATTTCTCCCATCTTCAGAGTCACATGATCCTTCAGAAATCACTCTAATATTAAGTTTTATTAAAATACTTACCGATTTTTATTGTACTAATTGACATGTGAACTTCCAAATGTCTCAGATTCCCTTATTAAAAGTGTGGTTATGGTACTTGAATGTGTGCTGGAGAATTATTCCATTTACTCACTGAGCCTTGAGTTGTTGTGTCTTGAAAGTTTTGACAAAGTGGTTGAGTTGAAGTACATCTCAGATTACCATGGTACTTTTGTCTTTTTCAAGAGCATTGTTTTGTGTAATTGCAGTATGAGTCTGTATAAAAGCCCAATTAAAAGAGCATAGAGTTTCTCGTCCATAAAGCACATTAAAAATGGCCAATTAAACCTTCACTGGCTGATTCTGATTTACTCGCTAAAGTCATTTATTAGAGCAGCTCTTTCAGTCTTTCACCTTTGCGTTGCTTTTTTCATTGTTCTATGTCTCCTGAATGAGCTCGTCACTCCATCTTCATCTCTATAAAGGTAAAACATTAATCGTGTGTGAATGTACAATCCTAATGGGGATTTCTCATTACCAGTGAAGCGTCTGACTTTCTGTTCATCATTAAAGCATATTCTTCCACCACGACCCTGCAGATGTAATAACAGTCGCCACAAAGATTGCAGCTTCCCTCTTAAACTCTAAGACTGCTCTCAGACACATTCACCAAACATGCAAATAAGACACACAGCAGCCCGCCGGATAATCATGTTACAGCTTTCAACAGTTCCTCTTCCTCCGACTGAGTATAAGATGTGGATTTAACAGCGCCAGAGGTTGAGCTGCTTCTGTTCTCATTGGCATATGAAAGCTTTCAGAGTCGAGCTGATAGAGGAGGAGGCGTTTAAAACAGCTGATCCACGTCTGCTGTGTCACTGATACACTGACTTCAGGAAAACAGACATTTGGGGGGAAATGTGATTAACAAATCGAGTGTCTTGCTGCTTTGCTGTATCTGATTTTGGTTTAAAATGCAATCATCTTTGATTCGAGCTTTGGCTAAAGGCTCATACACATCTCATGATATCTATTTGGGATTAGAACTTCTCAAGAACATCATCACAAATGTTTTATTTCTAGTACATTGTTGTGTGGATGTGTATTTCAATCTTTGTGTCTTATATATTAGTATAATATTAAGTATAATATTGGGATCAGATGGACATCATAAAGCATCTCCACCAATGAGAGCATTTAGAATGGGTCTAGTGCTAGCTTCTCACAAAAACATCAAGCACTGTGTCACTCTAGATTACTCACAGTATGTTTATGCACTTGGAGCAGATGTTAAATCATTTGAACGCAGTAGATGGAATTGAGATTTATTCCATGTATCTGCGACAAACATGTTGTGCATTCCAGATCATTTGCATTGCCAGGCAGAAATTTACCTTTATTTGCATATATTGTATTGATTTTCAATCAATCGGTCTACTCAGTCAAATACAGTGGTCCCTCATTATTCGCAGGAGTTACATTCTAAAACCTGCAACAGGCGAAGCTTTATTTTTAACAATTATTTTAGATGTTTTAAGCCTGCAAAACCCCTCACTACACACTTAATACAATTTTCTCAGACAGGCATTAACATTTTCACACTTTTCTCTTTTGTTTAAAAGTCTCAAAGTTTCAACTTTCATAGAAAAAATAATAACAGTATTACAGAATGAAACTAAAAATCTAAACCTTAAGATCCATCCTTAAAGGGGTCGGTCGCACAGTGGATGCGTCACGCACATGACAGTTGGAAGTAACACACACCGGACGTGCTCATTCGTATGTTATTTAAAATGAAATTATTCAGTCGGCGCCCTGTGGCATGGCAGAAATATGAAAAGTGTCCTAGAAAGAGTCGTACCTAGGCACCGCAGAAATCAGCCAACTTGCAGCACTGATGTGTATCCTGATAGAAACCAATGTTTACAATTAGAAAATGCATGGCGCTGCATCGTGTGGCACATCTGGTGTGTGACCCCCTTTACGATGGTCTTGCTGCGGACAGTTACAACCATTTTTGCATTTTTGTCGGAACTCACACTGCTAGCGATCAAAGATTTATGTCAATTTGGCAAGCTGAACGCATTCTGTAGCGTACAGGAGACATGGAGGAGATTGATTGACAACGGTCTACAGCCAATCAGGACTCAGAACACAATGCGCTGTGAAAAGCAAAAAACAAAACAAAAGCATGTCAAATTGCACAACAAAAAAAGCCTGCAAAACTGCAAGGTTGCACAAGGTTAACCGTGTTATAGCGAGGGACTACTGCTTCTACTTACAGAAATACTTAATTACGTAAAGGGGACCAATTATGTAAAAAACACTTAATCACCTTGATAGCATAAAATCCCTGAGAGGGAAGCAGCCGTCCAGCATTGGAGTTTTTGCACATTACCTGCTGAAGACTGACAGGGCCATAAATATTGAGTTTTAGGATGCACAAATGGCCTCTGTAGTCTTTATAGCAGGTCTCAAACTCAATTCCTGGAGGGCCACAGATTTGCAGATTTAGCTCCAACCATCTCCAAATCACACCTGCTTAATAGTCTCTTGTAGTCTTGAACACCTTGATTTGTTGGATCAGCTGTGTTTGATTAGGGTTGGAGCAAAACTGTGCAGAGCTGCAGCCCTCCAGGAATTAAATTTGAGACCCATGCTTTATAGGCTGCCTTCTCCTGTGACACTTTTTTCACATTTTTAGTTTTTACAAAGGTAACGTTTGTCTTTTTTGAAAAGAGCACGATCACATTTGAATTTAATGTGACAGTCACCAAAATGGCGCAATTTGGATCAAAGCCTAAAAGGGGCATTTTCAAAAAGTTATAACATTTTTTGGGTGTTCTTTTGAGCTATATATATATATATATATATAAGAATGTAATTAATCATGATTTATCACATGAGTTTTCTGCAAACCCAATTCTGTAATTAATCTTGGCTTTTGGTCTCTGTGTGTGTGTGCAGATCTGCTGGCAGTGCCAAAACATCCATATTCCGCCATGGAGAACTGGGGCCTCAGTGTGTTTGTGGAGCAGAAGATCTTGCTGGATCCTGAAGTTTCCTCCTTCTCCTATCAAATGGAGCTCACCGTGGTGGTGGTGCACGAGATCTGCCATCAGGTAAAACACAGTTACTTCTGTAACAGAGCTGCTGTGTGATTATGCATTGTTCAGTCACAGACAAACTTAATTTTGCTGGTTTAAATAAGGCTGTGATAACAAAATCAGATGTGTTAATAATAAATTATAATGGATTCATTTAGTCTAAATACATAATCAAATCACTAACTTTTCTGACATCTTGTGTTGCTTCTTTCGTGACCATTGAATTGCTGCACCTCAATTTGAGATGCAAAACTTCAATCAACCGTGAAAATTATCCTTTCTGTTTGAGACTTCCTATTTCACGCCTGTGCCAGATCACGATTCAGACGATTTCTCATTTGAAAGAGGATGCTTTTTCTTTTTTAACCATCAAACATATTGAAAGCGCTCTGGTTTTGACTCCACATGTCCCATCAGTGCAGTTTAGCGCCCTCTGAGAAACATAAAGCGTCTGTAGATTCATAATTATATCAAATTTACTACCTCTCAGATCATGTAATTGCAGAAGACTGAGAACGAGAGATGGAAAATGATAGCTTAGGAGCTAGAGAGTAACCGAGATTGTGAAGATGGTCAGTTGTTTAGATAAAGGGCAGAACAACAGCAGATGTAATTGGACATGCTGTGAATTTAATGAATGGCTTAAATAAAAAGAGCTTCACACATTACATCCACTGGGATGGTGTGAGATTTCTATTGTTTTTCTTTTTTCACATTCTGGTTCGCTCTTTCAATAGTGTTTTCCTCATACTCAAGTTTTTCTTGTGGTAAATAAATGTGTTTTATGTATCTATGCATTGTTGCAAACTGTTAAATGCAGATCAAATAATGAAAGGATATTCAGTAAAGAACTTCAAGTGCACAAACTCACCAATGACATGAATTGTAAAGGAAATGGTGGTATTATCCTATGCATGTGCTCATTTTTCACCACGCACGCTTTGTTTGCAGCTCTTGTGTGTCTGAGAACCTTACATTTTAGTGTCTTTTGTTATGGTGGGATTATTTATGAGCGTATATTGGAGATGTTCTGCACTCTCCAGTATTGTTCTGGATTCATCTGTTGAATAGTCTGAATCACAGCTCTGCATTGTGCTCTAGGTGCCGCTGCTTTGATGAAAAGCTCATTGAGCGGGACGAAACAGCATGTCTGCAGCTCTTTCCTCTGTTCTTTTCATTTGTTTCTCTCTTTTTTTTGTTTTATACTTTCAGAGATGGAAATAAAAGAAAACAATCCCCTCATCTCTCATTTCAGAACAGATAATACAGCTCTGTCTGAACTCACTCTGAACCTTATACAGTAAAACATTCTCACAGGGAGCATGAAATCATGATATTATTTCAGTAACAGCAATAACGTGAATATTTGATATTTTTAGAGCTTAAATTCATGAGGGTGGCCCAGATCATACTGTTCTCCATGTATAAAGCCCTGTTTTATGATCAGGAATAATTGAAAAGG
The DNA here is from genome assembly GCF_903798145.1 of Danio aesculapii. Taxonomy (NCBI): domain Eukaryota; kingdom Metazoa; phylum Chordata; class Actinopteri; order Cypriniformes; family Danionidae; genus Danio; species Danio aesculapii. The sequence goes on along the minus strand of NC_079438.1, from coordinate 35,683,639 downwards.
AGCAGCCGTGGAGGCTGGAACTATAAAATTGATCACTGTGATATTTAGAGGCTGAAAAGTGAAATATAGTCAATACTGTTCAGCAGTACATAAATGTCTCCATTGAATTCATGTTTATGCATGTGCACAACACACTAAAGTTGAAATCCAGTACATATGTTTATTGGCAATGTGTTTCTATTTTATGACCTGATCTTATCAACTTTCACTTTTTTGAAATAAACAATGCAATATATACAGTGCTGCTTATTCTGTGTGCCATTTCCCAAGGGTCTATTTCGGGACTTTAGTTTTTTCTTTGTTTGTTTTACATGTTTCCCTTAGGGTATATTTTCATAAAACACAGTATCTCCTTTTATTGTTTTGTGAATGATGTGCAAATTTAGTTGGCCATCAGAACAAATGACAGAGTCTCAGTTCAGCCATTACTGAATTGCATGATAACACTAAAATAAGGTTTGGATGAGAACTGTTTATTCTGGGGATTTTAAGTGTGCATTTAGGCTGTTAATTTAGGATCATGTTTTCATCCATTTACCAACAATCCTGATGTGATTTTTGATAATACCTTTAAATTTGACAAACAGCAGAGACTGTTGGCTAAAGTCAAAACGCACCTGCCGTGTATAAGGAGTTTGAATCAATAATTATATTTTTTAATATATATATATATATATATATATATATATATATATATATATATATATATATATATATATATATATATTAGCTAGACCACTGTAATTCTTTATTTATTCAATTGGATCAATATATTCATCAGTGTTTACAGTTTACGTTTACAGGTACTGAAAAGCATGAGCATATTACCCCAGTTAGCCTCACTCCACGGGCTTCCTGTCCATTTCAGGATTGATTTTTGAGATTTTATTGATTGTTTTAAGATTTTAAAACAGCCTCTTCATTTAGTAGAGCTTTTACATGTTCACACTTTTGTAAAATAATGAGGTTGTGTAGTCAGATTTTCCTTGATGCTCTGAGATCTGTGTTAAAGAGCCCATATTATGGGTTTTTGAAAATGCCCTTCCATGTAGTGTGTAACACAGCTCTAAGTGAAGTGAAATATCCAGCTAAGGCTTAAATCTGTAAGTGTACAGTGTTTAAAATTATTGATTCATCTATAAAAGAGTCGACTCATAGTGCTTCAAACGAGTCGTCTTGATAACGAGTCATTATGTGTTTCGCGGTGACGCAGCTATGAAACACAAGCCTCGCCAGTAGTTACGCGCGCAAACCCGGGAGATTTGAAACCTGCGGCCCCGCCCACTAACACAGAAAAAACACTAGACACAGACAGACGCCGCCGGTCGAATAAAGTCACGCTGTGCTCAGATGGATAATATTGACAGTCTCTACCCAAAGATGAAACTGTGAAGAGTCAGTGGTTGAGGTTTATTCACTAGTGTAAGTGCGATTAAAATTGTTGCCTCGTTTACTCTAGCTTGCAAATTATGTATTTATTGTGTTTTGTTACTTGTTAACCTGGTACAGGTTAACTCTTATCGCATGTAAGCCACGTTGAAAACGCGACGCGTGCCGCTTTGTTTACGGATTTAACGTTAAATGCTTTTGTGAGCTCGTGTTCCACTGCCGTTTGTCGTTGCTATGGCCATCATAAGCTAGGAGACGGGAGAGGTGTCGATCTCCCTAGTTCTGAGGAGGAGCGTGATGTGTGTCTGTGTGTCTGTGTGTTTGTGTGTGTGTGTGTGTGAGAGAGAAAAAGAGCAGGTCGAGTGTGTGACGCCTAGGGGTTAGGAGACAGGAGACTCGCGTCGCTCTCCCTAGTTCTTCTGAGGAGCGTTGTGTGTGTGTGTGTGTGTGAGAGAGAGAGAGAGAGAGAGAGAGAGAGAGAGAGAGAGAGAGAGAGAGAGAGAGAGAGAGAGAGAGAGAGAGAGAGAGAGAAAGAGCAGGTCGAGTGTGTGACGGCTAGGAGACAGGAGACTCGCGTCGATCTCCCCAGTTCTTCTGAGGAGGGTTGTGTGTGTGTGTGTGTGTGTGTGTGTGTGTGTGTGTGCGTGTGTGTGTGTGTGTGTGTGTGTGTGTGTGTGTGTGTGTGTGTGGTGTGTGTGTGTGTGTGTGTGTGTGTGAAAAAAGCCTTACACTATGAAGCGTGTATGCACTGTGACTACTTTTATATAGTTGATTAGCAGCTGGGCATTTCACTCTGTCTCTCGCTGAAGCCTGTCACTGTCGACCAATCGCAGCAGGCTGTCATTGGTCCAATCAGCGCAGATTAGCTTCGCGCTGAGGAGGGGGTTGGGAACAAATGAATCGCTGAACGATTCATATGGGAGTCGCTGGGATAATTAGGTAAAAATAAATGCAGATTATAAGACCATAAAAGTGTTTTTTGACCTTGCATGCATATTAGACTGTTGTTGGAGACCCTTACAACCTACATATGACCCTATTTCATGTATAATATGGGCTCTTTAAGAATAAAGATGACCCTGTTTTTTCAGTGACTGCTCCTCCTAATCTATGAAATAATTTACCTGTTCACGTAAGAAGTGCTGCTCGAACTGTTGTTGCATAAAGGTCGCTCGCCGACAGGTTATGTGAAACCACTGACAAAAGTCTGAGGCAAATCGGAGCTTGGTCAGGCGAGCCACTATCACACAGTGTAAATGATCAAAAACACAATCAGAGAGAATCTCTGTGAAATATTTGGCATGGCAAACCTCTGGACTTGTCAGAGATTCAAAATGAGTACTGTCTGAAAAACAAATCTCTTAGCGGAGAGTGTGAGTAGTTATAGACCACAATATCAGAATAAATAAGCTTGACAATAACATTAAACAAAAACAAAGAAGCTTTTGCTTGATCAGCCACAACAGCAGCAGATTGCAAAATTATTTATTGACTTCCATCTAGTTTTTCTCTCTTTGGACAATGCACAGCCCTTGTTTCCTGCATCTCCTCAAACATTTCCTCCTTCACAATCTTTTTTTGTTTTTGTCCTTTCGCTGTAAATCATTGTTCAGCGCATGGACCATTTGTATGGCATATTGTTTAAAATATTTATTGCAGTGCATTTCCATTCTTGCACTTGATCCTTAGTGATCTTATGTGCGTTTTGTGAGCCAGAGTTGTCTGAAAATTTGTTTTCTTTTTGTTGTTGCTGTTGTTTTGTTGTCATGCAGTGTGTTTCCTCCTGTCACAGATCCATTATGCAGTGTTAACACAGCAGCAACTGAACGCAACCCTAGATAGTCATGCAGTTTGAAAGCAACAACGATCTGACCATTATAAAAATAAGACTATGTGAACTTGGCCTAAGACACACATTTATTCCTTGGCTTTCATTCTGAGTTGAGTTTGGATATTGTGACTTTCGACTGCATTGATTTTGTTTGTGTGTTCATTCATTCATTCATTCATACATTCATTTTCTACCGCTTTTCCGGGGCCAGTTCACGGGAGCAGCAGTCTTAGGAGAGAACCCCTGACTTCCCTCTTCCCAGACACTTCCTCCAGCTCCTCCGAGGGTATACCGAGGCTTTCCCAGGCCAGCCGAGAGACATAGTTCCTCACCGTGTCCTGGGTCTTTCCCGAGGCCTCCTCCTGGTGGGACATGCCTAAAACACCTCCCTAGATAGGCATCCAGGAGGCATCCGAAACAGATGCCCAAGCCACCTCAGCTGACTTCTCTCGATGTGGAGGAGCAGCGGCTCTACTTCGAGCTCCTCCCGGGTGACAGAGCTCCTCACCCTATCCATAAGGGTGCACCCTGCCACTCTGCGAAGGAAACTAATTTCGGCCGCTTGTATCCGAGATTGGTGAGAGTAGGAACATAGTTTGACTGGTGAATCAAGAGCTTTGCCTTTCAGCTCAGCTCCTTCTTTACCACAACGGACTGGTACATCGACCGTATTACTGCTTACGCTGCACCAATCCACCTGTCAATCTCACGTTTCATCCTTCCCTCACTCGTGAACAAAACCCCAAGATACTTGATCTCCTCCACCTGGGGTAAGGACTTTCCTACAACCTGGAGATGGCAAACCAGTGGAGCACCATGGCCTCGGACTTGGAGGTGCTGACTCTCATCCCAGCCACGTCACACTCGGCAGCAAACCGCCCCAGTGCATGCTGAAGGTCCGTGTTCGATGAAGCCAACAGAACAACATCGTCTATGAATAACAGAGATCCTGTTATCCTGTGGAGAATCCTGTGGTCCCCGAACCGGACCCCTTCCAGCCCAAGGCTGCGCTTTCAAAATCTGTCAGTATAAATTATGAACAGAATTGGTTACGAAGGGCAGCCCTGCCGGAGTACAACATGCACTGGAAACAAGTATGACTTATTGGCAGCAATGCAAACCAGACTCCTACTCTGTTCATACAGAGACGAGACGGCCCTTAACATAGCCCCTCTGACCCCATACTCCCAGAGCACCCTCCACCAAGTGCCACAAGGGACACGGTCGAATGCCTTCTCCAAGTCCACAAAACACATGTGAACTTGTTGGGCGTACTCCCATGAACCCTCGAGCACCCTGGTGAGGCTATAGAGCTGATCCAGTGTACCACAGCCTGGACAAAAAACGCATTGTTGGTCAGCCATTGGTTTATTTTTTATTTGTTGTATGAATAAAATGGAAAACGGAACTGAAATATACACAGTTTGCACATTAGTTAAAATACCTATAAAATGTACCTATATCAGGTACCTATATCTGTGGTTAGCACTAATTCCTCACAGCAAGAAGTTCGCTGGTTCGAGTCCTGGATGGACCAGTTGGCATTTCTGTGTGCATGTTCTTACCGTGTTGGCGTGGGTTTCCTCCGGTTGCTCCGATTTCCCCCACAGTCCAAAGACATGCACTAGGTGTATTGGGTAAACTGAAATGGCTGTAGTGTAGAAGTGTGTGTGTGTGCGTGTGTGTGTGTGTGTGTGTGTGTGTGTGTGTGTGTGAATGTGAGAGTGTATGGGTGTTTCCAAGTACTGGGTTGCTGCTGGAAGGGCATCAGCTGCGGAAAACATATGCCGGAATAGTTAGCGGTTCATTCCGCTGTGGCGACCACTGATAAATAAGAGACTAAGCTGAATGAAAATCAATTAATGAATGAATGTCCCAAAGTAGTGCTTTTATCACTTTAACATGGATGAGAGTTACAGGTAATACACATACATAATACACATAATTTCTGCCTGTCTTGACCTCCCGTCATCACTCATTTTTGGATTACAAATTAAGACATTTTAGATGAAATCAGAGAGCTCCCTCATCCTCCATAGGTGGCAACAGTCACAAGATGTTCAAAGTTCAGAAAAGCGACCTACAATAAAATCTGTTAAAATATTTTATACTGACTTTTGTTTTGACTCATGGAAGCGTCCTATTGCTCGTATACGTTCACCCTGATCTGCTACAGAAGACGTTGATGAACAAAGTTGTTCTTACATCTTATTTGGCCAACAAAATTGTTCATGGAGCTTTGTATGATTACAGTTGAACCACTGAAGACACATGGAAGGATTTTGGTTCCTTTTCTAGACTCTTATTTTGCTTTAAAAATTAATGTGCGATGGTGTGCAGTTGTACTGTATGTTTGTTGATAGACATTGGGGATTGCATCATCATCCTTCCAGCATTTGTCAAAAGCTTTAAATTAAAGCGACAGGACTGCAATCAGACTAGATTCGCAAATGTGCCTAAAACTTTTTGACCAGACTGTGTATTAAAGCTAATTATATTGTAAAAATGTTTAGTTAATTACACAAACTGACCGTTTCGCAAAGACCTCAGTGCATCAGTGTTTATTGATTTTAACTTATTTGTATGTGTTTATTTTTAATCTAAAAAAACTGCCACTATTGACCACCATTATAAGAATCACCTTCTTTAATGTTCTACTGAAGAAAGAAAGTCTCCTACATCTTGGATGAGCTGTGGATGAGTACATTAACAGGAAAGTTTTGGGTAAACTATCCCTTAAACTCAGATTAGGATTTTGCACTGTTCAGTTCAGTTCATCTTTATTTCTATAGCGCTTTTACAATGTAGATTGTGTCAAAGCAACTTAACATAGAAGTTCTAGTAGATTGAAATTGAAACTGTCAGTCCAGTTTTCAGAGTTGAAATTCAGTTTTGTTCAGTGTGGTTTAATTTTCACTGCTGAAAGTCCAAACACTGAATAGCAAATCCTATTAAACACTGAAACCATCTAGTCAGTCCAAATTATCTTTAAACATGTTTACTTACAAATAAGAAAAGGGAGGAGAGACAGAGAAACAAAGAATGGAAAGATAAAGATTAGCCGTCATGCTAATTTCTGAATTCCACCACAGGCAGTTTTAGCCCTGGTGTTGCTTCTCTCTTGAGCTTTTGCTCATCATTATGTTTTTAATTAAGACACTTTTTTATATTAAGTCATTTTCATTGCTTCCCATCTTTCCAGACAGAGTTAAATGTCATCCTGCTAATTGTTTTCCAGTGTACATTAGCTCAGCTGAGCTCAGAGTGCACCAGTGGGCGGAGCGTATGCTGAGTTGACATACTGATTGACAGTTTTATTTTTAAATGCATTAGATTAGTCCTCGTCCAACACTTATTCTGTCATATATTAAAAGGTCTGTCTGTGCGCTAATAACTTGAGCTGGTGTTAAAGTGCCGGCGTCTGATAAATCACATTTGTATCTCCTCTCTCTTTCTCTCTCTCTCTGGACTGCCTGCAGAGAATTGATTAGTGGACAACAGGCGCAGTTTGCTATTGTTTAGGTTTGTCCCGTGGGATCTTTGGGTCACAGGATCACCTTTCTCTGTCATTTACTGTAGCACTGAATTGTTAGTAGATTTGCCCCCAGCCAGCGATGGCGTTTATATGTCACAGCCATTCAATCACTGTAAATTTCTCATCTCGTTTCAGCCTCTCAGAATTAAATGATGCTGCCACAGTCCTTCATATGCAGTTATTCAGCCAATAACACAAGCCCATTAGAGGCCAATACAACTGATGTTGAGCTTTCTTATTTTCCCACAGATTGAAGAGGTGACTTTCTGACCTTTGGTTATGATTATTTTGAGAAAGTGAGAGACGTCAGCTCTTATATGCTGCTTTTAAAACAGTTAGATGTTAAATATGAGTTATGAAATATGAGGATAAATGGCTGTCAGTGGAACTGAGTCTTGTGTAAATGACTCACGTCTGTTGACTGCTGTTTTATTCTCTGCTTGTTTATAAAATACAGTGTCTGAAAACACATGAAATCTGGGATTTCACACTCTCACTTTGAATACAGACTAATAAATTAATTTAATTAAAACCATAATTAAATGTTTTATTTTTGCAATTTACATTTATAAGTATTTACATTTACAAATAAGTTTACATGCATTTTAGGTTTACTGAATTCAAATATGAAGAGGATGAATAGACACCTTCGTTTTATTTGCATAGGCAGGAAGTGCAGTGATGGCTCTATTCCAAAACCCAATGAGCTATCTTACTATTTACTCTCTGTATAGGCTGTCTTCATTGCAATTAAGATTCATACATTACTGATGTAAAACACTATACAGTACAGATATGAATTCAGTTAGCATATAGAGCATGACAAACTCATTCAAAAAGTGGGAGAAATAATTATTTTTATAGATATTTTAAAGTGTTGAAATAAATACACTCTCAGAAATAAAGGTACAAAATCTGTCACTGTGGCAGTACCTTTACAAAAGATACATTTTTGTTCCTAACAGGTACTTAAATGTACATATTAATACCTAAAAAGTACAAATGTGTACCCCTGCACCTTAAAAGTACACCTTAAAAGGCACCTACGGTGAAAAATCTACTTTTCAAGCTGTTTGGACAGACATATGTGTAGGTATAGTGTATAGACCGTCATATTGGGGTGATATAAACACACCCAGTCCTTTTTTTTTTTTCAATTTAACAACATAAAAACACCGAATTGATTGACAGCCGTGTATTAACAAGTAACGCGTATAATCATATCAACAAGACAGGACGAGCGCAAAGCAACCGGGAATAAAAGGTCTGTTCAATTTGCTAGGATCATCAATCATCATCAAATGTGATCAAGAGTAAGTTTTACAAGTTTAAAATGTTTTAAAACAGAGCATGTGTGGAATGAATTACAGCAATTTACTTCAGATTTAGTGTCTGCGTGTTCGTGCTGTGTGTGTGTGTATCTTGTGTGTGACTCATTATTGCAACTCCACAACAAATGTATCAAATAATCATTCTTCTATCATGTCTGTCTGTGGTCTAAGGCAGCCGAGGGAAACGGTGGGCGTGAAGGACTAGCATTAGAGGCACAGTAAACAAAAACTGCTACATGCTGGTCAGAGTTATAAAAAAGAAACTTATAAAAGGTATAATAAAAAATCTAATGGGTGTTTTGAGCTGAAACTTTACAGACACATTCTGGAGACACAAAAGACTTACTTCTATTAAATCTGGAAAAAGGGGTAACCTAGGTGCCCTTTAAAGGTATTAATGTCCACCTTTATGGTATGAAAAGGTACCAGATTTTGTACATTTATTTATGCATATGTTTATCCTTAATAGTATATATATATATATATATATATATATATATATATATATATATATATATATATATATATATATATATATATATATATACCTCTATTAATCTGGGGTCGCCACAGCGGAATGAACCGCTAACTTTTCCAGCATGTTTTACGCAGCGGAAGCCCTTCCAGCCGCAACCTATTACTGGGAAACATCCACACACACTCATTCACACACATACACTACGGACAATTTAGCCTACCCAATTCCCCTGTACCACATGTCTTTGGACTTGTGGGGGAAACTGGAGCAAACTCCTCACAGAAACGCCAACTGACCCAGCCGAGGCTCGAACCAGTGAAGCGAATGTGCTACCAACTGCACCACCGCATCGCCCTATATATATATATATATATATATATATATATATATATATATATATATATATATATATATATATATATATATATATATATATATATATATGAAATAAGTATGAAATTTACAGACTATTTACAGTAAATCCTCACAATACATGCCAGTTTTCATTACAATAATAGACCAATTATAACCGAACATTACACACTAACATATCTCCCTCTATATATTAATCTTGTGCAGTTTACAGACACAAAATTATATTTAATTTCAACATTTACTCCTAGAATCTGCAGCAAAACCTGCTGGAAATAATATTATATTATACTAACAAAATGCCAAAATTTCTGTAAGTGATTTGTGCTTTGAAATGTAAATTTTTTTTATGCATGTGTTTGAAGTAATCGCAACCGAAACAAGAAGAGTTGAGGTGGGACATAGTGTAGCTCCTCCCCTTTTTAACAAACACTTTTCGTTGTATCACCACTCTGCCAGTGAGAATGGTTGAGCTCAAGTGCATCAAATGAAAAGCAAATGAGAAGCATCCTGAAGGGGGCGGGGCATGTCAGTTAATAGAGAGCATTTGATTGGTTATTATGATTTGACGAGAAACTGAAGTATGAGGTGATGTGAATAAAACTGTTGATCCATTTAGGCAGAAGTGAAACTACACGCTTTACATGTTTATATCAGTTTTATATCTTCTAAACCCAAGTTTTGTCATTGTTTTGGAGCTAATAGTTATCTTAAAAACTATTTACAGTTAAAATGAACAAACTGAAAGTCACAAACAGACCTTGTTTGAACCCCCTCATTAAATGTCAATGAAGGACATTTACACTCAGTTATTCAGGGCTTTTCTAGACCGCCAGACCGCACACCACACACCAGCTGATTGGTGGAGACGAGACAGAGTGATGAAGCCAATTATTATATGAGGATGGTTAGGAAGCCATGATCGACAGAGGCCAGTGATCAAATTTGGCCAAGATCCTGGGGTTAAACCCCTACTCTTTTTCAAAGGACATCCTCAGATTTTTAACGGCCACAGAAAGTCGGGACCTCGGTTTAACGTCTCATCCGAAAGACGGAAAATGCACTAGTACTATGCCAATAGAAGTGTTTTATTTATTGAAACCTTGCTACACTAAATTTACATTTCATAATAGCACCAAGCAAAGTGAAGTCATGGTTTACAGTTAATTCATAACTGCTAAGGAGAATTTTAGGCTTTTTTTTTTTACAACAAGCCTTAGCTGTTATAAATTCACAGTAAACCATGACTTTACTTTTACTTATTGCATTTATAATGTATAACAGCTATGGGGATTTTAGTAGGTTTTTTAACAACACAACTCAGTGTTATAAATTCACTGTAAATCACAGATTCACTGGAGTTATTGCTTTATTAATTGTTTCATGAGAAAAAAAATGTTCCATTAAACTTAAAAAAGTTCAATTATCTTGATATTTATCAATATTGAATGATATACAATGATCATTTTATCACCCAGCCCTGTAGTTCAAATCAGTGATGTCTCCCAAGGTTTCACCACTACATGTGCTCCCTTTGTTCTGCAGTTGCAATTTTTTTAAAAGCAATAAACAATATTATATGTCTCACTGGTTCACTATCACAGTTGTGTCAGAACACCTGTTGAATCAGAAGAGGGCACAAAATGTCACTAAACCTTTCGTGAAGCTTCCACTGAGAGCTGCACAGCAACTCTGTCTGAGTCACAAATGAACGTCCCATCCAGCTTTGAGAGTCTTTGAGCTCCTGTAATCATGTCATGTTTAGATGAAAGAGGCTCAACTCCTACTGAGGTTTTCAAATGCGGCATTCAGTAGCACATCTGCTTGACGGCCTCCAAGTCTCTGGAAAACATCCAGGCCATTCAGAAGTGCATCTTTTCCAGTTAATAGCTCTGTTTTGCGCACTGTCATCTGCACACAATGCCAGGGGTCATTTGGATACTCTCTACCTTCCAGATGGAGAGTTTCATAATCAAATCCTTATTTTTTCTCTGTCCTGTTTATTTAAGGTGTCCTTGGCGAAGCGCCCAGGTATGAATGCTGTGAAACTGAAAAATGTGCTTTAATTGTGCGAGCGTAGGTAATTGATTGTTTAGGCCACTATTAGTCAGAGTTCAAAAGCTTTGAATGTTCTGTGAAGCTGTTTGTGAATAACTTTTCTGTTGAACCTGAGAGCAGTTGGTTATTAGAAGTGCTCGCTTATATTTACTTCTGAAAGGAAAAGTTATTTTTCTGCTGTATTGGACTTTTCTAATATAAATGTGTTTGGCAGTGGATGTAATATGCTTTTCCAGGGTATTGGATGAATTGAAGAGTGTATATTTTCCTGATGAAGAAAGTTTGGTTTTCAGTTAACCCATAAACACTTTTCTTTGTAGAAAACAACAGAAGTTTGTCGTAATTCTTTGCCGGTGAACATGAAATCGATCTTTGTAATGGTCGCTCTGTTTCTGTGTGGATGATTGATTGTTCATTTCTCCTCTTCTAGTGGTTCGGGGATCTGGTCACACCGGTTTGGTGGGAGGACGTTTGGCTGAAAGAGGGATTCGCTCATTATTTTGAGTACATTGGGGCTGATTTCCTCTTTCCAAAGTGGAACATGGTGAGTTGGTATTTTTTTTAATTAACCACACCCCTGATCAGACACAAGCACTATAATGATGATTTTTTTAATTTAATTAATATTTTTTTAATTTCTATTTAAATTAACAGTTTAATATGGTTGTGCCATCAACAAACATAATTTTGTTTTAACTGCTGCGCAGGCTAAACTTCAGATTTAATATACTACATCTTTATTTTAATGAACCGATGTTGAATCTTAAATACCATGGTCAATATTTTAGTCTATACTGTTTCATTTATTGTGCAAATAAAACTTCATTAGACATTTTCTAGCACACTGCATGTCTTATGTTTTGTCCATTTCCATTCACAAATGGTGAAATAATGAAAATAAATTAAGATTTGTCTATTGTAATTATATATGCATTTATTTAAATGCAGAGCCACATTGTATTCAGTAAACAACTTTTTCATTTGAAAAAAGCTATTTTGTATTCAGTACCCCACCCACAGCTTGACCCAATGACTTTGGCTATTTCTCAATATGCCTTCTTCTGCGATTTTGCATCCTCGTGTTCTCGTGTAACGTAATCATCTTCTGCCAAAGTTCAGCTCCAAAACTCAAGACCACAAGAACGGAGGACGCGTGAAAGTTCCCGTTATTTGTTAAAGTTATTTGTCTCAGGAGTTTCCCTACATGAAACGGTAAAAGTAAACAAAACCAAGAAAATCTGTATAAAGGCATAAACACATTAAGGGTGTTTATTTGCTAAAATTCGTATTAAAATTAGTTTTATTTGTATTGTGCAAAGTATATTTGTAAGGTTTTTATGCATAGTATATATTATGAAAAGGTGAAAAACAATAAATCGATGAATGAATGCTGTAATGTTTAAGTAATTTCCATTAAAAATGCGTGAAGGTCATGTGACCATCAGGAAGAACGCAGCATTTCATTTCTCACAGAATGCGTTCTCTGTTCTCTGCGTTCTTGGAATTGCGAAAAAGCATATATCTAGACCGTGATTCATAATCATTGTGTGTACTGAACCTCCATTTTGTGTAGTGTCACACCATACCTATATACTCACACACTATCCAGTGAGAGTTCTAAGGTTTTTCATGCTGTTCAGTTTTCTGAAGTCCTCTAAAACAAGAGCAAATCTTTAATCTTTTATACACGCATGAAGTCTTGAGCATCTGCTCTAGTGCCAAGATTCACTTGAGCAGAAAACAATCCTTGTACAGTGCTTCTCATCTATTCTTTATTTGATTCAGATGTTAACTGTTGGTGAATTACTTATGCTGTTAAATTATGGTGCTCGATTTACAGTACAAATTTCCCCATTTTCTTCCCCAAAACAGTATTCTGTTATTATTATTCATTGTAATAAATAAATTAATAACTTGTAAGCTGAATATTTTCCAAAATATTCAACTTAAGTTAATTCAAAAGGCAGGATCTTATTTATAGATCTTTCCTGATCTTAATGAATAAGTGTGCTAAATGGAGACATGCATGGTCTGGTTCATTATGAGCTTGTAAAGAACAAATTGTTCCAACTGTTTTAATGGTTTTTATGAGCGCAGTTGGAGTTTGACTTCATGTTCATATCTAATGGTGTTGAACTCTGTTATCAACATGCTTCTGTTTCAGTCCTCCTTCATTGCCACAGCAACCAGTGCTTATAATATAATATTTTATTGTATTATAATCAAATGCTAGTCTATATGTAGTCGAACGTTAATGAAGTAAGCCTTAAAATATTGCAATGCCACAAAAACATTAATGAGCTTTGGACTGTGTTAAAGTTAACAACACGTTTAAACATGACTCTCAACTGCGCTAGTCTGAAAATTAGCAAAACAATATTCTAAAACAACATTAAAAGTGTCAGAGCTACATATGTGACAGTCTGATTCAGAGCTGCAATCTCTGCTAAACCTGAAACTGAAAAATACTAGAATTCAAGGACAACATGCTGAGATATAAAATAGAGCCCCAAATCACCCACATGTATGTGTTTCACCACGTTTCCAGAAGGACAAAGCAAAGCTTCATTTTGAAATGCTCAGTCGTCTCACTGGAGTCACACAGGTTCAGTGATGCTCTGAATGCTTGTAAACCGGCCAAGAATTATGAGCCTGTTTTGGCAGACCAGGTGCAAACACCATCATCTCACAATATTTCTGGGTTATAGGCAATGCATTTTTTTTTTCATGTGGAGGGACAAAAAGCCATTTAATGTGCTCTATTGAATGAGAAATAAGTTATCGTGGGAAATTGTAAAAGTTTGGAACATTGTTGAAATTCTTCACATTGTTTTAATAACTGAAGTTTATTTATGAACTAATTTCGAGAGGATTCACCAATGCAGGATTCGCCAATCGGATGATTCCTAACTCACTATAAATAATATATTATTTACAAAAATAAAATAAATAATAAGTTTCATACCTTATTTATCTTTGTCTTGAAGAATCCCCCCTTTCACTCCTACTCCTCCCTCCTTTTTCTGGACAGGGTGACATGGCAAGCCAGTGATTAGCACTGTTGCCTTACAGCAAGAATGTCATTGGTACTTGGACAGTAGACGTTTCTGTGTGGAGTTTACATGTTCTCTCCGTGCTCATGTGGGTTTTCCCCTGGTTCTCCGGTTTCCTCCCACAGTCCAAAGACATGTAACATAGGTGAATGGATCAAACCAAATTGGCACCATTGATGAGCTCTTAATCAGCAATTCCTAATTTGTATAAGCCATATAATAAGCGGACGAGTTTTCGAGACCTACCTGAGGATCAATCATCAGCCAAGTATGAACTCTTGAAACAGAAATATTATAAACCTAATGAAAAAAAGATCTGGATGGTTTAGTATTGCTTTCTATTAAAAAGTTTGAAAGTCTATAATAAGGGAAGAAAATATGAATCAGACTGTCCTGTATGAGTTTTTTTTAAAGATTTTTTTTAAAAAACCTAATACACTTGACCCTGCGCTGTAATAACACATGTTATTTCTTATTTACTGAATTATAAAATAACAAATATAAGGTCATTCAATATGGCCAGGGTTGTCTACGTCAAAGGACAAATCAAATAGACATATCACATTAAACTTAAATGTTACAGCGGCTTGATATAACCATTTTTTGTGTGTGCACTAACTACTTGTTTGATAAAATATACAATACAATATGTAATACAAATACTACTACTACTACAAAATAATAATAATAATAATAATAAATTATTAATTGCTTTGTTCATGTGAACAAATTGTCTGAACAATAAAGAGAGGCTTTGCTCGCCTCAAAAAAAAAAAAAAAAAAATAGTGGGAACATTGTTACAGGATGCTAAACAAATGCAGAGGTGTTGTGAGAACCACGCAGGAGTAAGTCAAACACCTTTCGTGACTTCTGCAGTCACTATATCTGAACATTATTAATCTTTTATGAGACTTTCCGGAGCACTGAGTCATAGCAAGAAAAGGACGTTAACCTTCTTCCCCTAAAAAAAATGCACTCACCAGCAGTTCTTCTGAAGGCTTTTTATTTTATATGACCATTAAATGTGACCATGTGGCATATGTACTGTAGCATTCATATGTACTGTAGCACACATTTTGATTAAGCAATTTAATATCTGTGTATCACTTATTTTTCATATTGAAGTTTACTGTACATACAAGTTTGCTACTAAACAACAGCAACAGCCCTGATGAAATGATCGAAGGACAAACTGTTCTCCCTCCAGATCTGCCTTTGTTTGAGCATAATGTTTTTAGCAGTTAGCATAATGCTATTGAAGCCATGTTGGCCTCTAATGCTGCTATTCGCTTGTTAAGTGGTGAAGGTCCAAGCCGCTACTCATTTGAATTGAGAAAATATAAATTAATGGCCACTTTTTAGTCTTATCACACATTAAATTGAATTTTATATTAAGTCATGGTGCACACAACAGTCTCTGGACTTGCTGAATCATAAATACCAAAATTTTAACAATTTATAAATCACTTCAGGCCATTGGATGTTAGGCATGCATTTGAATGTATATATATATATATATATATATATATATATATATATATATATATATATATATATATATATATATATATATATATATATTGCGATCGTGATTTTCGAAACGTTTATTAGTAAATGTGTATTATTACCATTTGATGAGTCTCGCCATACAGTTTGATAGATAGAGCGCTTGGATTCGGAAGCCGCTTTGCGTGACGTCACACTTAACAAGCGGATTGTGACACACTTGTAGCTTTATTCGTAAACTGAAAAGAGTGCATTGGTCATTAGCCAACTAAATGTGACAGTTTTCCAGCGTTTATGACACTGACAGTTTTTGCTATGAATTAGCAGCCATGCTGATGAAATCTCTTTGTATTTTGTACTCATTATGAGCTATTTGCTACTGTGAAGATTATTATAAGCCATTTATCAAAACTTAGACCTCTTGTTTTTTTAGGCTTGACATAGTGCACATATTTAAATTAGCTTTAATTAGCTATTTTTGCTACTTCAAAACTTCTTGAAAGTATAATTTTTATTTATTTATCTAATATGAACAACACAATTTTGGAATGGCAATTTGTGTAATATAGCCTATGTGCGATTTCTGCGCACATAATGACCTTCTATCCAGTCTGCCCCAGTATTTCACAGCTCTCTGCTTTAGAGCATCTTGGTTATGGAGCATCAGCCGGGCAGAAAGACCATTTAGGGAATGTCATTACAGTGAGCAATTGGGTTTCACGTTCGATAGGTTTTGATGGAAACACTTCATTGCGCTGATAGGACGACTGCAAGCATTTCCCTTCCTAAATACGGCTAATATTGCTCATTTCAGGAGGAAAAAGTCTAAACCAGAAGTGAAAACTCTCAAATGCACTGAGAAATGTTGTGAATGGATTTGACAATAGACTGTAATAGGTCATTAAATCAGCCTCCAGGTCCCTTCACCTGCTCAAAACTGCTGGACTGTTTGTTTTCTTCCTCATTCACATATCTATCATGCTAGAGAAGCTCTCAGAGAGGGATGATTTATGGCAAGCCATTTTAGCATTTAATCTATATCTATTTTCATGATACTAGCACTTCACTCACTCACATTCCTTCAGATTAGTCTCTGCTTTATCAAATGTCACCAGAGCGGAATGAACCAACACTACTAGAGCTTTATTTTATTGGGATATTTTCCATTATGTACTGTTATCTATTTATTTATTAAATCATTAGCTACTACGGCGTGTTCTTTAGATGGTGAATACAATATGTAATAAATTGTAACTTATTTTTAGGATTCTAGTATATTACATCGTAATGTAGTAGTATCTATTCATTAGATACTTTATTTGTTTAGATTTCAGTGCTTATATACTGTACATATCTTGTACTTGTTAAATTGTACCTAATTAATACATACATGTAGTTAGTTATTTATTAGGCACTACTTCCTATTTATTAGAAAACGCTTTTTTTACATTATTACTAGTAAAAATGTATTTCTATCTATCAAAACTTCTTTTTTTTTACTTATGTTATTGTAAGACTACTCATAATAGTCACAAAAGAGTTAAATTATTGATCTTACCTTTTATCTTTTAAAATATAACACTTCAAAATATAACACAACATTTTAAATGGGTCCTAGTATCTAATGTGTAAAAAATCTGTAGAATTGATACTTGTAGCTAAAAAATAAGTACGAGTTTATAACCTTTAAGTTCTAGTCAGGTACAAGTATCTAATTAAGAAACACTTGAATATAACAAAGAGGAATTATTTTCTTTGAAACTAAACGATACATCTTAGCAAGTTACATACAGTATAGAACTGTCTATTCAAGTGCAAGCATTATCAAATCAAATGAAAGCATATCTAATAAGTTAGGCTATTTAATGATTGAGCACTAGTATCTAAAAAGAATTGCTGGTCACACTTTATTTTGATGGTCCGTTTGTTAAATTTAAGTTACATTGCATCTGCATGCTAACTAATTCTCATTAGATTATAAGTAGACTGTTAGGTTGGGGTTAGCGTTGGTGTAAGTTGACATGTACTTGCAAAGTTTCTTATAGTCAGTTAAATGTCTGTTAAATGTCTGTATCAACAGATATTATGCAGACAGTCTTCTAATACTCAAATGGACCATCAAAATAACGTATTATCAAATTACTAGTTCCAATAGAGCTATTTGTTTATAAAAAAATTTAAATAAAATTGTGTTGGAATATATACTCATTGCTATTATCTAATACAGGGGTCACCAATCACGGTCCTGGAGGGCCGGTGTCCCTGCAGGGTTAAGCTCCAACTTGCCTCAACACACCTGCTTGATTGTTTCAAGAATACCTAGTAAGACCTTGATTAGCTTGTTCAGGTGTGTTTGATTAGGGTTGGAGCTAAAATCTGCAGGACACCAGGAACAAGTTTGGTGACCCCTGATCTAATAAATGAGTATTCGTATTTAATAAATTTGTAGTATAAAATGAGGTGAAAAGATATGAAAGAGGTACTAGTATCTAAAGAAAAAGCACCAGTACTTAATGCAAAATACATTATTATGGAAGTAATACATTATAATTATAACATTACAATGAAAAAGACTATTAAAAATAGGCACTAGTAACATGAAAATAAATATTAGTGCAGTTTATAGATTAACTGCTAAAACACCTTTCCATATTTTCTTTCCGATCAGGCTTTGTTCCCATGCTGCTGATCTTAAAGTAGTCGATCAGTGTGGAAGTTTGAGTGCTTTTACAACAGGTGATGATGTTGAGACGTTAATAAGCAGGATCTAAATGAAGCATCATTGGACCTAAACACCTTGTTGAGAGCACATATGGGCCAGATGGAAGCTCTTCTCATTGCACCCGTTTTATAAGTGCACGTTACGTGACTCGCATAAAATCAGCTCTAAACCACCAGCTGTTCTCTTTCTGTCTGTCTGTCTGTGTTTATAGTCACTATATTGCATGTCAAGTTACTTTAAAGGTGCAATATAATGAAAATATGGATTGTCATAGCTGAATAAAAGGAGTTTGGTTGATAGAAATGGCATATTCCGTGAGCCTCAGACACAGTTGTTGCCTTGTTCTTGTGTAAATCCTGTGAGTGTAAAATATGGCCAAAAATGGGCCAATCAGAACAAAATGGCAACTGTGACAATCCACAGCTTATGATTGGCTTCAACGTTCAATGCTTGGTTCAATGCAGGTTTGAAATATACTTGCGGTGGTGGATGGGTTGAAACACACCTTTTACCCACATCACATAAATAGTTAACTATGTGACAAACAAAACATAGTTTGATTTTTAACAATATTTTTATTTATTAATAAACTGTTTCTTTTCAATTGGTTAAAGTTAAAAAAGAAATCCACTATTTCTCTTACTTTTATGCTATATCAGAGCCATGTGAACCCACTGACAAGTAAAATCTGGGATTTTTAACGACCACAGAGAGTCGGGACCTCAGTTTAATGTCTCATCCATTGGACGAATGATATATTTATAAAATATGCAATATATTGACAACATCGAATTAATCAACTAAACAGCAAATGTGAAATAAATGACAGAAAAAGGGAATAAAACAAATTGATTAACCATTTCTAATGCTGCACAAATATTTTGTAGCCAAGTTAGATGTAATTTCATTCTCTCTGAGTATTTGGTAAAGTTTTCTGACTCTGAGTCGTTTAGATTAAAGATTCAATCCTGGACATTTTAATAGATTTTGAATGCAAAATTATTACAAAAGAAATTGACACTAAATATATTTGGGCAGCCGTTAATATAATTGATCGGCCCGCCCAAGTAAAGTCCATGGTTGGGAATCACTGACATTTCCTAGTGATATACAACAATTAATAATTAAGTATTATACTTACTATATATGTGGGATTCTTATTTTATATATATAAAAAAAAATGTTTTAGCTTATAGAGCTCTCAGGTAATGCAACCAGACATGGAGTATCTCATCTTTTCACAGCTTGTTGTCAGAAATCAAAATCTGAGAAAGACAGATTATAAATTTATTCAGCACACACCAAAGAGGCATACAATCTCTTTAAATGTACATCTTGTTAGTTTAATGTGTGCATTGTGAAATTTGCAGTGTATGTTTGTAATGAGGCAGCATAAGACCTGTCTCACTGTATATTGTATTTAATGAGTCAACAGTATGCTTGTTCATAGTGAGTTGGGCAATGAGGCAAAACTGCCGTCAAGGCTATTTTATTCATGTAAACATCAGATAAACTAATTATTTTCTTTTTAATACAGACATTGCAGTAGTTTTTTTTAATGAGTCATCTAAGTTAGCAATAAAAACTCAATTAAAAACTCACTTGATGGATAGTAATGTCTTCAACAAGCATGACTGCACTAGTTGAATTTGTCAACACAAAGTTTTTCTACTGTGTGTACAGTACATATGCTAGTGTAAAGGAGGCCAGCTATGAGTAATGCTCATTCCTGTGATTTCAAGAAGTGATATGGCATTAGACATCATCAGTGAGACTAATGATATTATTCTCGGGCAGACAGGAGACACTTATTGGCGCCCCTGCTGCTGGAGGTGCCCTAGGTGACCGCTTAGTTCGCCTATGCATAGAAATGCCATTAAATTAAATACAAGTACTCATTTATTAGAAAATAGTTCTTGTTTCATTAATGACTTATACTATATCTAGTCTGTTGTTACTAGTAAGACATTTAGCATTTTTGCTAATGAATTGTATTAGGATGTCTTATTGAGGTATTAACTACTGAGTTTTGATTTGTATGTATTCAAATTGTGAGTAGTGCTTAAATTTTATTTACTATATTCCATGTTTCTAATTAAAACATTTGCTTGTGACTACATGTACAGTACACTGTAAATGCACATTCTGACTGTCAGAAAACATTAAAGAGACAGATGTCACATACTGTTCTCTTCTACAAGATCACTTAAAGTATGTAATGATATAAATAGTCTCAGAAATTAGGACACTGGTGGTTTCAAAAAGCACTACTTTTTTAAGATCTTCCCTCTGAAGTTAAAAATGAGGGATAAATTATTGCAGCAGTCCATTAGGCGCAGCATAATTTTTAAAAATATATATATATTAGACATATCTTAAGATAATTATACCTCAGATTTGATTCTACTGAATAGAATTTTACCTTTTATAACCTCAAAAAGAAGTAGCTCCAGAACACCAACAGACACTTTTATCTACACTTTCATCTGTTGATGAGGTAAAACCTCACCCAACAGACACTCATCATTCTTAACTCAAAATTACCTGCATTGATTTAAATTCTCACTTTCATGTGAGTCTATTTTATGTCTCATGTCAATTCATTAATTTGCTTTGAGCAGAATATCTCACACACGTGAACAGGATTTACTGGGTTAATAAAAGACACTGCATTATACTGACATAAAGCCATGAACGCTGTTGATGAACATTTGTTTCTTGATTCATTTCCGTACGTTGTTTGTTTGAGCTCAAATCCCTTGATTAAAATATCCCGCTCTCTTGGATTAATGTCTTCAGTGGGATTTTTAATCAAGCTGCCAAAAGCTTTAATGGCCAAGAATTATTCATAATGATGAAGGAATAAAGGTGTAATAAAACATTTGGAGCATCAAACTCAGACATGTTTATAACAGCTGAGCATTTGGCTGGCTTTCTCTTAGTCAAACAATACAATGATGTGAAAATACTAATAACATAAAGAGTCATTTTAAATCTGGTCGGTCAGCAGAGATTTTGCCAGAGGCTCCATTATGAAGATGTGCAGAAGATGAACCTGCAGTGTAATGCTTTCATATATAATTCATGTTATTCATATTTAATCTGTTTTCATATACGGCAACTGGCAAAAAGCCACCTTTAAATGACTAACTGGAAGACGGTGTCACGTTTTACTGAAATACTTGAGATTGTGGTATTGCATTGATGGTGTTTTTGTTTTTGCTGAACAGATTTTGAATGCAGAACAAAACTTTGGTTAAGGATTATCAGTATATTCAAACATTTAATATAAACAGCTCTTTTCAGTTATTATTATTTTATAATTTGCTGTGTTTGTTCATTTCTGCAGATAATTCAAAGAAAAAGACGGAAGTACCATGGTATTTTTTATTTAAATAGCCTCAATGTGGTGTATTTTCTCATCATAATATAACTTTATCAGTTCTAATCTATTCAGACTTTATTTAAATAAGAAAAAAAACAGGTTTTTCCTCATGTGACTGTATTAGAAATGGAGAATCTCTGTTTCACAGACACAGTCAATGATGAAGGTCTTTTTCTTTGACCCAAAACTTCCACCTGTTTTCATAGTGAATCCTACAGGGAGAGATTTGATGTAGCAGCAGAGTTTCTCTCAGGAGTGAATCCAGTTTATTCTCATGTGCCTACAGTCAGTGTTTCTGCATATCAATGAATAAAAAGGCTTCGCTCATGAGAAATATGAGCTGCATTTCCCAGAAACACTTTCTAATTTCATTTATAGAGCCGATTACAATGATGTTGAAAGTAAAACAGAAGCTTGTATGGGAATGTTTTATGCATTTGATACTGTAAAATAAATCAGTAAAATGTCTCTCTTTCTCTAATCCACAGGAGAAGCAGAGGTTTCTGACTGACGTCCTTCATGAGGTGATGTTGCTGGATGGTTTGGCCAGTTCTCACCCGATCTCTCAGCAAGTGTTTGAAGCCACAGACATCGACAGAGTCTTTGACTGGATCGCCTATAAGAAGGTAAGAGAATCTCTCATGGGCTCCTACAGGCTTTATCTGCATGATGGAAATGACTATCAGCCTTTAGTATAAAGCTGAACTATTGTATACTAAAAAGTAAAGTGAAATTCCATGCTTTATTTTCCTTTTATGAGCAGCCAGTTGAAGAGGAACAATGACTTTGCAAAACAGTAATATCGCTGGTCTAAATCAGGGTTTTATTTATGTGAGGCCTTCACCACACTGATAAAACTTGATCTTTTCTTAAGTCCAGTAAACACCTCAGTTTGCTTGTTATTTTCTCCAGCAAAAATGTTCCCAGTTTATCTTTGTGAATAGTAAATGGAGTAGCGCTGTTATAAGCCTCTTCACATAGGCAAGAAAAACAGTTTAATTAAAAGCTTGTTTTTAAATAAGTCGAGGACAAAATCCGTTCCATTGTGAGAGATTGTGAGGTTTCGTGTACTCTGGGGACTTTAGTGGCACAATAAAACCAGACGACATCTATTTAATTACCTCTTTCTCACTGGAACACACTTTACTGTTAATAACTCCAGCGCCCAAATAAATCCTCTCATCTCCAACATCTAAAGGCCATTAAAGGCACAGAAAACACTAAAGTGAAAATCTTGTCCTTTGTCAGAGATCAGACGCAGATGAAAGCCACTCAAAAATCAACTCTCCTTCCAGCTGTCAATCTACTCAAGGCCAGATTGTGATTGGTTGTTACTCTTCTTCAAGCCCCACCTCCATTTTCCCTCAAGTCCTGTGGCATTATGAACTCTGTCAGTCAAACTACAGTGATCGTGACATTGAGCCTCATCGCTTCTTCCCACAAAACATCCCATGAGTCCCTGAGCTAACAGGAAGTGACACGCATCACACAGACGAATGGGAATGAGATTCTGTCGAATAAGCATGTCAAAGTCACTCAAAGTCAAAAAAAAAAAAACACATTTATTAAGTAACAGAAAGCAGCAAGATGAGTGTCAAAGAGTCCGTCTTTAGATGAACCAGATGTCTTGTTACAAAAAAAGCTATTATAGCTAAAACTATAAAAAATATAATAGTTATTTTAGATGCAAAATGTCTTAACTCTAATGATAAAAAACTTTGCCAGCTAACTGCAATTAATTTGAACTAGTCAATTGCAAAATACTATTTAAATAGAATGAAGATGCATTTGTAACCAATCATTCCACCAGAATTATGATATTCACAGTTTTCTTGTTCAATTAAGACCTATAATATAGTAAATAATCAGATAATATAGAACATAAATAAGAGATAAATACAAGCTTCATATGTATGCATATAAACCTGCATAATGTCACACCCTATTGACTATCATTATATTTTGATTACTGTTTAAGATAATTTCAACTTTCAGCATGTAAGCGGATTATTCTCTTCATAAAGCTTCTTAAAAGTATGTTTTGTTGGGTTTAGTGTATATGTGAACAGTAGTCATGTGTTTAGCTGATGTAAATGTGAATCTATGACTGAAGGCATTTTTACTGTGCTTCTTCAGGGAGCTGCTCTGATCCGAATGCTGGCAAACGTCATGGGACAAACACTATTCCAGAGAGCCCTCAATGTAAGTCAAGAGTTTCTTTCATCTTTTCTCTTTGTGGTCACAGAAGATTTCACACACATGTGTGTGTTTTTACTGCTAACGTATCTTAAGAATATGCTTACAAGGCCTTATGTTATACTGTACATTCTGCTTAAAAAACAACAACAACAAATATGTCTCAATTTATTATTTTTTTCCAAAAGTTCAGTCCTTGTTAAATCTGTGAAATGTTATTTTTAGGGAATCTAAATGTGCTAAAAACAATTCTCACCATTCTCAGCTTGAATATCGCGACAAATGTTGTTCTGAGAGTCACGTAGGTTTCTGCCGTGAGCGTTTGTGAGATTATAGGAGCGTGTCTGTTTACATGCACTTCTTATCTTCAGAGCTACAACAGCTTGTGACGCGCTGCCATCAGCTTGAGGTGAAAGCCACACAATCAGACAAGCTATTAAACGTGTTCACAAACTAATTGAATGTCTGAAGCATTCACAATCAGAAGATAAACCTGTGTCTTCATTCTTCATATCTGGGGAAACACATCAGCTTCATTAAAGGTCTGATATTGTGTTGAAACTGAAGACGAAAGACTAGGGCTGGAGTTTCAATGTGAGGCTTTATGCAGTATTTTGAAGTTTTTCCTCAAGCTCTTTCCTTGTCCGTCTTAGTCTAGACACCCTGGAGAGCGAACAGAAGATCTGTGCTGTATTATTAGAGACTATTAATGCTTTTCTGGACAACATATGGCTGCTGCATCAGACTACATGTAGAAATGTGGTTAAAGGACCTGAGCTGAGTACAAACAGCCTGCAGGTTAGGAGTAAATCTGTAATAAATATAAATTAGGTACAAATCCTTCATGCTTTAATGTGTTTTTACAGAGATGTGCAGTTTCAGAGGCGTAAAACTCACAGATTCATCACCTTGTAGATGCAGATAAAAGTAACTTCTCATTTCATTTCTTTTTAACTTTGATGCTTTCAAAAAATCTGTCAGTTTCGCAGCATATTTCTGGGTTATTTTTGATGTTGTTGTTGTTTTTATTGTTTTTAATGGCACAATCAGGTCATGTTTTTTGTTGTTGTTGTTGCATAGAGACAAATTTAATGCTTCATATACAGATGTAACATTTCCACATACAAGCTTCAGCAAAAATACATGTCTTAAATTCCGCAGAATACTCTGCAGTCTGTGTAAATAACACCAATACTGCCAGTGCGTGTACATTTTACCCACACATGAGACTAAAAAAATATTATTTCACTGTATTATGCCACTGTGTTAACAAAGAAGTGTTTGGAGTCATGGACTGATTTTGTCTAGTCATCAACTATATTGGTTGGTCCTGTTGGTTACACAGTTACACACTTTTAAAAGGGTCGGGTATAAATCTGCTAAAAGCTAAAGTCTGCACTGACAACAATATTTAGAAATAAGAAAATACATATTTGGGTGGTGTAATACTACAATGCAATTTTGTTAATCATATATTAATATTTCAAATGTGTTTTACCACACTGCATATATTGTATGATGCAATGACAAATTCAAGCTTGCAGCTTCACCTAATTAATAATTCATATGCTTGGTCTTATAATTTAACGTTTAAATAAGAGAACAACAGCGATAACATTCAATATTAGGGCTAAAACATATAAATTTTATCATTCATTGTGTCTCGGAAGCTTTAGATGAGCTGTCAAATGAGCTGTCAGATACTGAGTTGACTCAGGGCGCATCACTTATTTCTCTACAATAAGACTCTCCATCATTCCTGGCATTTTGTGCTTCTAATACCCCTACATATTGCCTTCTTTTACTCATTGTTACTTTATACATTTATTATAACCACTAATTCAGTGAACGGAAGTCATTGCCTAGCAACATACAAAGTTAAAACATAGGCAGTGCATAAATGCAGGCATTATATACAGTAGCATGTAAATTAGACTCATGCTGGTGCTTATAGATATAAGTACCCCATTTTTTGAATTTGGTTTCATCTGGGAATTGCAAATGAGACTATTTTATAAGTCAATGACTGGGAGACTTGAATGTTTTATTAAAGGTCTGTTATGTACATTTGAAAAAGTACAATTTTGGGATAAAATTTACCCTGTGCTGGTTCTAGTGTTAAGAGAAGACTTGCGTCATTCAACATATGTCTGTAATCAGCTCTGTTCTCTCCTCTGCTGTGTGTCTTCCTCTGTTGACTGAAGCTGATTTTATTCTCTCAGTGTCTCTCTTTTGCTCTGTGTGGCATCTCTTCTCCTCCTCGTGTCTTTCCAATATTGGAGCAGCAGACAGAAGTGAAGCTGAACTCTTCAGAATACTTAAACAGCAGACAGATTGAAGTCCATTACCCATCATGCTCTCTCTCTTTCTGTGAGCACGAGGGCGTCTTCATTGGTAAATGGTGGATGCGCTGCTGAGGCGGAGGATGAATGTCTCTTATAAAGAGTAGTGGGAGTCATAAATGAAGTCTACTGCTGGAGTGATGAAGCTCCGCCATGTCATTTACACACACTGCCCATCGCTTTTAAAGCCACTTTCAGACGGATCATATTATGGGATGGGAGAAATATTCATTCCGCCTGGAAATGTGAAATCGTGACCTGTGAATAGCAGAGGACAAGTGCGCTTCTGCCCGGGAGAAATAAACTCCAGTGTGTTACAGTCCTCCTTCATCCTCCGGGTGTGATTTGAAGCTTCTCCTTCCCTGAATTCCTGTTTCTCTCAGCGGGTTCCTGACTTGGAGAAAGACACTCTGTGAAATCCCTGTGGATGTTGTGGGATAATAATCTGCTCTGAACACAGATGAAATCGCCAGATAGTCCTCGATTCAATTTGCCAACATCCTGGAACACAAAGAGGATCCATTTTTCCCCATCTTCCTCTTCTTCTCCCTCCGGCTAGGCTGTTCCGCCTCATTATTACTGTTTTCTGTCTCTCTCTTGTGGGAACTTTCAGCATCTCTGTCTGTCTCTGAGTGATTGATGAGAAGAATAGGTAAACACAGCACCTCACCAAACATTCTGCCTCCATTGCCTCCAAATTACTTTTCATATGCAGGAAAATTGTAGACATATTTCTTCTCGTATTACTTTTGAGGGAACTCATTTAGTTGGATGAATAATGAATTATTTATGATCTGCTTTGACTCTGGTGGTGAAGGCTCTCTCAGAAATCTTGTGTTCTAGCTCAGGGGGATTTGCATATCGAAAGTGATCAATCTTTTGTCTCCCTTTATAAGTAATTTGACTTTGCAGAATCAGAAGACAGAACTGAATGTGGTTATAAAATCTGATAAAGGGTCGTTTAGGATATTATTTAGTCCTAAAGAGTCTCTGAAGAGGAACTAGCCGCTGCTAATTACAGTTCGTTAATTACATACACAACATTCACAATGGAATCTTTTTTGACTTATGAAATGAGATTCAATTTAGGCTGTGTGTCTATAGACTGGGGATGGAAAGATTCCCTGATTCTGTCATACTGTTCATGCATATGCATAAAAAGTTAAGTAGTTAAGGTACAGCTGTCATAAAACCAGAGAGAAAGCTGCATGGCTATACTAGTATACTATGTGAGCTGTAATATAACTGTGCTCCTATTAGTCAGTGTTTGAGGAACTGATCTTAGCCTAACCTCTTAACAATGTTAATTTCCAACCACACCACAGTGACTGAGCTTAATCTATGTTCAGTTCAGTGCTGTAAAAACTCAAATAACTGCAATTGAGTAGTTTTTTCTCTGGAATTAAGCTTTCTTAAGCAGTTTTAATTTACTTACTTTTACTTGAGTACATGTTAGGTATGGACACTTTTTAAATGCATCAAAGATGTAGAGTGTGGAGTCATTAAAATGTCCAAAAAGATGCAAAATCATTACACTCAATGACCAAGAGACTGTATGTTACTTATGCGAAGATGAAGAATGCCTATTGTATAATGACTGAAATCACCAAATGGCTTTAAACAATAACTAAATGCACTACAGAATGTTCATTCATTCATTCATTCATTCATTCATTCATTCATTCATTCATTCATTTTCCTTTAGCTCATTCTTTTATTTATCAGGGCTTGCCACAGCAGAATGAACCAGCAACTAATTTGTGCATGTGTTTTACACAGCTGATGCCCTTCCAGCTGCAACTCAGTACTGAGAAACACCCACACACTTTCACATTCACACACGCACTCATACACTATGGCCAATGTTGGTTTATTCAATTCACCTATACCACACCACATGTCTTTGGACTGTGGGAGCACTTGGAGGAAACCCATGAGAACAAGAGGAGAACACAGAAATGCTAACTGACCCAGGACTCAAACCAGCAACATTCTTGCTGTGAGGCGACAGTGCTAACCACTGAACCACTGTGCTGCCAACTACAGAACGTTATGTTTCCAAATACATGCACCGATTGCTTGTATTACATGAGTTGTTTGCTGGACACACATAGCTTGTTAGTCAGGGCTCAAAGCGTTAACATATACTGCACAGCTAAATTTTTGCCCATTAGGTTACACAGATTTTGCTCTACATGTAAACACATCAACCTGCTTTCTGTCATCTTGTCATGGGTGCGAACAGTATATTAGTGTTCTGTGTTCTCACATTAAATTAATCTCATATTTTAAATGTACAGTCCATAAATGACAAATAATTCAACTTACAATACAAAACCATCTTAAAAGTATGACACTTAACTACACTGGTAATTTGCAGGGTAAAGGTGGTTTTATTTTCACATCATAATACCCATTACTCTTGAGTACTTTTAGAAGGGCTACTTTTTACTCCTATTATAAGTGGTATTTGTAAAAGACACGCTTTTACTCTACTTGCACTACATTATTTGACAAGTAATGGAACTTTTACTTGAGTATGTTTTTTTAGTACTCTTTCCACCACTTGTTACATTTGTGTTGAATCAGATCAAATCCTAATTGGATTACACTGCATAGTAATAGTGTTGAATCCAACACAATTTCACGGCAATTTGTAACTTTTTGATTTAGTGGCTAATTCGTATCAATTCATATGATCTAATTCGTACTATTTAGTACGATTTGTTCATCACACAATGACGGTTGGGTTTAGGGGTGGGGTTGGGTGCCACGCCTCCCAATATGATTTAACCAGGCACTAAACTGACAAAACGTAAAATAGTTATGTTTTCTCGTGGGATCTGGCTGGTAGAATCATATCATATTGTATGGATAGCAACTTTGTATGAATGTTTAATGGCTATGCATCATGATGTATTTTATAAAATGCTCAGTTTTAAGATGAACATTTTTAATACTGACACATTTTACCATCATAAGTACAGTCTTGATATCAAGGCTTTTCCAAAAGGCAGATAGGAGCACTTTGCTAGTTGCTAAAATGACTTAATCTGCACTATGATTCATTGAAGCATTGTAAAGGATTTATACATGATAACAAATTAAATTAATTATTATAAACTTCCAAACAAGATAATGAGTAGCCATTAAATTTGCCATGTTAAAGGCTTTTAAGCTTTTCAAAGGTATTTTTCAAATGCTTTTTTTGTATATTTTAAGAAATCCCTTATCCCCTTATATAAAGAGCACAAATGCAATAATTATACCTGAAGCTCCTTTTTTGTAAATGTCTTTAGATTAAAATGTTTAAGTCTTTGTCTGCGCTAATATTGTGTATCATGTTAGTTTAGCAACATATGGTAACCGACTTACTGACTAGCGCATACTAGTCAACTTCCATGCACGAGTTGCACAATATAGACACTAATGTAGAACATTTCAGATCAGTCACATAAAGTTTAATTTAGGTTTGTGGGCTTTCTTACTACATAGATGACAACTCACTATGCTTTGGCTGTCTGTGAGTGTATCTCTCTTTTCTGTTGCTCTGCAAATGCATTTGGTCACTAAACTGTGGTGGGTAGCAACACAGGCATTAAAATACATACTTTTAGGCCAAGCAGAGTGGAAAATGTCAACACCAACATAAAATAGCTTTGAGTGGTCCCTCGCTGCTATGCAAATGTATGCAAATTAGCCAAGTGGGTATTTCATACTGCAACAATCTCATTCAGCAGACGATTTCTACTTGCTGAATGAAATTGGATGCCAGGGACAAGGTTGAATTATACAATTTAATGTCCACATACACCTGCAAAATGCAGCTATTAGACAATAAGTGTCAGGCAGTCATAATCATTATAATAAATCATACGAAACATTTTCCCAAGAATTGCAGCCTTTTATTTATTTACTTAGTGATTTATTGATAAAATTAAAAAAGTGAGTTAAAAGGCAAGGTAAATTTGAATCAAAGAGCATGATTTTATGATTTTATCATCAATATTGATCAAAAGTGCTTAATAATAAAATAAACCAGATTTAAAAACAGAAAGAAAACAATAAAAAAACAAGTATCAAAAAAGGGACAGAAATGATACATTTTTATTTAAATTCACCTTTCAATTTTAACATTTAATAAAAGTTGAACTTTGAATGACAAAAGTTGTTTATTAAAGGGCATCAAAATTAATTAATTATTTAATTAAGTCTATCAGGCTGATTAACACTTAACACACCTCACACAAACTCTTTCCATAACCCTGACTACATACCATCAAGATGTAGCATGCACTGCACTTTAACCAAATCCTTACTTAAAACCATATTGCCTACAATAATTTTCCACCAACAGTCAATGTGTGTAATGTGTGTTTTTCTTAACGCATGTATTGTCTTTCACGTATTTATTGTCTTTTACGTATTACTGTCAACATTGCTAATTGTATATTGTTTTGTTTTTTGGAGTATGTTGTTGTAATTTGCGCTGTCTGTATTTTGCACTAGTCTGAAGCCAGCAACTAAGCTTTTCACTCATCATAGTACATGTGCTGCTGATAATGTGATTTAAAAGTTATTTGATTTACACTTATTTTAGCAATATATTTTAGTTAATATATTTAGAGAGTGAGAGTCCTCTGGATTTTTTTATTTTAAATTTACTGAATTTCCCACTTTGTAAATGCAATTGGCAAAATTATGTAAATGTTCAGAAAGATTGATACAACACAGAGTTTATGCTTTCACATGTATTTTTTACCTTTTTATTAAACTTCAGGGGGGTCACGGTGGCACAGTGGTTAGCACAATCACCTCACAGCAAGAAGGTTGCTGGTTCGAGCCTCAAATGGGTCAGTTGGCATTTCTGTGTGGAGTTTGCATGTTCTCCCCGTGATAGCGTGGGTTTCCTCCGAGTTCTTCGGTTTCCCCCATAAGTACAAAGACATGTGATATAGGTGAATTGGGTAGGCTAAATTGTCCGTAGTGTTTGTGTGTGAACGAGTGTGCATGGATGTTTTCCAATGATGGGTTGCGGCTGGTAGGGCATCCGCTGCATAAAACATATGCTGGATAAGTTGACAGTTCATTCCGCTGTGGCATCCCCAGATTAATAATGGGACTAAGCCAAAAAGATAATGAATGAATATTAAACTTCACTGGCTCAAGAATCTTTAGATTGTATGAAAATGTCAATAATTGTCCAAAAGAAAGAAATAAACACAACAACATTGCATGCCCAATCAATGATATCGGGTGTTGAAGCTGAAAATTAATATCTTGCCACTTTACTCTAAATAGAGCCAAATCCAGAAAAGAAAAATACAATCCTGAACAGTGGCATGTCTATAACACTGGGGATTGATTGATTGATTGATTGATTGATTGATTGATTGATTGATTGATTGATTCTAATTTCAAAATGATTTCACTACTTCAAAATATTAAGAAAATATTATTTAAGAAAATAGGAAGTTTGAGAAAATCTAGGAGTAAATGATGCACAAAACTTTTCAGGCCTTCACAATTTGTGTCAATTTCTGTGGCCTACACATACACACACACATATATTACTCACATTTGACTGACTGACTGAATGACTGGATTTATTTTTACTCCTCTTTCCTCCTGCAGAACAAATCAGTGTCAAAATAATGACAACACACTGTGACGGCCCTATCAGAGGCAGGTTTATGCCACATGGTCACTTTGCCTCAGGGGAATAACTTTACCAAAGATAAAAAAGAGAGAGAGAGAGGAAGAAGAATTGTACTTGCTTAAAACAGATTCGTCAGGATGGTAACATGAATCTGGTGCAGCTCCAGACTCAAATCCCAGATTCTCTGAGAGCTCAGCAGAGCATGTAGAGAGAAGAAGGCCAGCTGGACCGAGTCACGCTTTCAGGATCCCAATGCAATTTGCGCAGACCTCTCAGCATGACTCCTGTTCACGTTTGAACAAGCAGATTCGATTCAGAAAGCAAAGACTGAAGCAATTGCCTTATTAAAAGAATTGGTCACCCCAAAATAACCAAGCCTGTCTTCATCTGCTCACACTTATGACTTTCATAAATCCAACTATTTTGAGTGTTCAGTTATATAGTCACAAACTTTTACTCTAATTGAATTTCTGTAGGAACTCAAAACTGATGCATCAAAATACACAAAAGAGCCAATGAGATTTGTGTGCAGTCTCTCTTCAATTAATGGTGATGAATGATGGTATCAGTAGGTACATTTTCATGGACATCAGGCATCTAATTATTTACCTAATTCTGAATAAGTCAATAGCCCCTTCACACATACAGACCTTTCCGGAAAATTACTTGCAAATGTGTGAACAGGCCCATTTTGAAAATACTGGTAAATTCGTTCTGGCAATTTTCTGGAAAGAGAAGTTGTAAAATTACCGATAATTTGCCAGAATGCTGAAGAAATTGCTGAATGCAGCAGAAAAATTGCTGGAGAGATCACGATTAGAACGCGCTGTCGTGAGACGTGTGCTTCAGCCAATCAGAACATTCAGAAGCATTCACATCCGTGCTGTTTATAAAAATAAAAGCCTTTGAATGTTTTTCCAGACACATTTAGCTGCTAGATATTAGTCAGATAACGTTTCTATGTTCCTTCTTAATGCCATCTGGGTAAAAAATATCAATAAATTGCTTATGATAAACATCATAACATGCAAAAGTGTTCCTCCATATGTTTTCATTGAAGTTATTCGCAATACTTATTCATCTACAGAATTTGTAATGTAGTCAAATGTGTAAATATTTAGCTGCGGTTCTTGCATTTGCCTTTTGATGTCTCTGGGAAAAGGCAGCTGCATGAATGCGAAAGCTTTAAATAAAAGTGAAACCATCAACAAAAGCCTGACCTATACTTACAATTACAAGTGCAGCCGTTTAGAGGTCATTTCTGATTAATGAATTTATGGGTATTTTGGTATGGATGTGTGAATGGTCTTTTTCCCGCTTTACCAGATTCCTTGATAACTATTGACTGACCGATAAACCCATCAAGTGTAAACTGCTCCATGTTTCGTGCTGAGTCGATAGATCAAGTTGACAAAATAAATAAATATATATAATTATTTTTTTAGCATGTTTTTTTAGTGGGTGTGGCATATAATATGCAAGTTTCTAACTCATATGAACATATGAATTATATTTATTTATATACGGCCTTTTTCCGGAAAAAAACTTCGGAAAGTCCTTGCCTGTGTGAATAGTGCTTTTTGCATATAAAGTTGTTCCAGAAATGTTCCGGATATTTACCAGTATCACTGTGTGAAAGGGGCTAATATCATGATTAAGATGTTTACAAGTGTTGCATTTAAAACAAATACAGTGATTAATTCATGGCACTAGTCATTACATCCCAATTTCACACATTAATATTCATTTTTTTATTTGTTATGGTAGCATATATCAGCCCAATCTGTAAAGTAAATGCAATTATTTTACATATTGTTGCAATGTAAAAACATCCTGGTAGCCTTAAATTTTTAAGCTGAACCAAATTAACCCTATGAGTCCATTGAACTTATGTTATGTTAAACTGACTTAAAACTGGTTGCATAACTTAAGAAAAGTAAGTTAGAACATTATTAACTTAGTTTAATAAGTTACAATGAACTAAAAACATATGCTGTCATAATTAATTGTGCATACAGTATAACGTTTAACAGTGTAGACGTTTCTAATTCATTTCATTTGTATGAAAACATGGTTTTAAAAGGAAATATGCATCCAAACCCCACCCCTAAACCCAATCATCACTGGGGATAAGCAACTCTTACTAAAATATATAAAATACATTATACAAATTCATATGAATAAGCCACTAAATCAAAACGTTACAAATTGCTGTGAGATTGTGTTGCAAATACTGTACGATCTTGGGTGTTTCATTTTTAATTTTTTACTAAAACTTCAAGTGCAGTTTTTTATTTGTTATGCTATACATGCAGACAGACCAGGGTGTAAACAAATTCTTATTCAGAGCACTCATTTGGTTGTAGTCAATCTGTTTACCATTTCTGTGGTACCACAAAACACATTGAAAAGTCCCACACAACAGTATGTAATACAGTGCAATTAAAATGTGTGCATGTCTATACTGAACTTCAGTCAGGCAACTAACATTGTAAAATTCCACATTTCTTAAATCAATTTGTGTTTACTTTAAATTAATTTAATAAAGCTGGAATAAGCTAATCAAACAATTTGTTTGCATGATATGGAGCAGTTTACACTTGATGGGTTTATCGCTCACGGTCAGTCAAAAGTTATCAAGGAATCTGGTAAAGCGGGGAAAAGGCCTCCCACCAGATGTTTTTATCAGATGAATGTAAATGTGCTTTCCAGGATCAGACTCCTTCATCTTCATGTCGCCCACCACCTGTATCACTGAGACTGCAGGGCAGAATAAGACTGATAATGAAGAGCTGCCACTGTTTAACAGATTAAAGTCTTTTAGCAGTCAAATGAACACCCACTGGTGTCTTTGCTTCAATAATACACAACACAGATATTCATTCCACTTTTTAGAACATATTCGTCTGTGTTTGATATGAAGGCACATTTTAGTATATATTACATATGATTTATATTTATTTATATACACATTGCTGAGTTTCCAAAAATGTCTCCAATACTCATCATGCATGTGAATTAGTTAATTTATTACTGAAAAATTCCAGTGAATTATATGTTGTTTGAGCAAACAACAGAGGCTTAGTTGGAACAACATGTTATAGTAAGTATACTATACATTGAAACTGATAAATGGACACTAATTTTTTTAAAATCCACTAAAACACTCCGAATTGCTAATGCTGATTTAACCCTTAAAAACAAATACAGCCAACATAATTGTCTCTTTAAAGTTGAAGTCAAGTTAAAGCCAATATAAAACGTGTACTATCAGAATTTTCAGTAACTCAGTCGAGCAATAAATTGACTCAGGTTTCGTTCCAATTAGAGATGTTTACTAAATTCCCATGCAGTATAACAATAAAATCTAGTCAAAAAACTGTTGCTCCATCTTTCTTTCTCTTTTTCTTTCTTTCTTTCTTTCTTTCTTTCTTTCTTTCTTCTTTCTTTCTTTCTTTCTTTCTTTCTTTCTTTCTTTCTCTTTTTCTTTCTTTCTTTCTTTCTTTCTTTCTTTTTTTCTTTCTTTCTTTCTTTCTTTTGTTCTTTATTTATTTATTTATTTATTTATTTCACTTTTCTATCTCGTAATATAACTTAAAACAGTCCAATACAGGTGGAGCAAACCATTACAAACAAAGGTGTAAGGGTGAAATCAGCGAATGTACACAACTAAACATATCAACATATGTAAACTGTACATATAATTAAGCGCTATTAATAAATTATATTAAATTAAATTATGGCTCTTACAAAACATATTTTAAATAAATAGCTTGGATATAAGCAAAATCTGTTGAACCTGAAACTAAACCGTACTGAGATGGAGCTACTTTTTCTTAAGTATTACTTCTAGGTGTTTTTTTGAGATTGTACTTTGTTAATGACATACTGTATCGAGTGGTAATAGTTTTACACCTTGGAGAACAGTTTACCGGTGTTACTTTTTTATTTACTGAAGGAATCAGTGCTTTTCTCCCGTTATTTCCTTCAAAACTTGGGAGGCTTATTTTAAAGTGGATAACTTCCCCATCTTTTGTGTCTTGAATGAAAATCTTGTAAAATCATGTTGCTGATTTGTATTTTACTCATGCAGTGACACACACTGATGCAGCATCGACTTGAACAACATAATCAGCCTCTAATTGGCCTCCTTATGGTCCTCCTTGAACTGACAGCCAATCACACCCAAACATCTGCTGCTTATTTGCATAAGTTCAGCTTGAATTGAGAGGATTAGTAATGTTATTGTTTGGGCTTATTCGGTTTCCCAAGTTGGCATTCCTGTCCAAGTCCAATCTATTCCTCTTTCAATATTGATCTGCGTCTCTGTGTGTTTGCAGGATTACTTGATGACGCACATGTACGGGAATGCAGCAAGAGATGACTTATGGAACAAACTCTCCGAGGTAAGATTTTACACATCTTCTGGGTGTGAGACCTACATCCGTGAGCAGGAATCATGGCTGGGGTCAGTTAACACTCAGCAGCAAGTGAAATTGTGTGTGTTCAACCCACTTAAATTCAGTGAGTGAAGCTCCTGCAGGTGCTCAGAGATTCATATGCTGCATTTGGGTCAGAGGCCATTATATAACTGCACATCATCAGCAGAGCACAATTTATGCCAACACACCACCTACTCACATCAACGCATAAGGGCTTTATACAAATGCCACATGTGAAAGAGTCTGGGTTATGTTTGATTCTCTTGCTTTTACACTTGAGGTTTCACTTAAAATGGAAATGTTTCTTACTGAGGAAGGTCAGATATTGATCCAGAAATCTCATCACTGCAAACCAACTGAATGCAAATGTACATAGATACTGCAAATCAAGTCTTTCTGCTGATTCTGCTGATTTTAATCAGTTTATAAATGACCTGAATCTTAATTAGTGAAGTGTAGCATAATTGTTGACAAGCCTGATGAGTCTCAAGCATGTGTGTTAGCCCTTTAGCTCAGGTATAGTCAAAATAACCCAAGAAGAATCTAAAAATGATCGTCTGCTGGAGGAAAGTTGACCTATTTAATGCTTGACTCTGGCCTCAGGAATACAGTATTTATTGGGTTTGGCATGACTGTCCCCCTCCTGACAGAAACACTCAGGTGGGTTTTCTGTGATCCGCTGCTTCAGTTTCTCTGTCTTTTGTAGTACCACTGAAGGTTTAGCAAACATATATTGTTACTTGCACACTTCACTTCCCATAATTCCTTCTGTTTAATTACCAGGAAGTCTAACATTGATGCAAATGCTCTTTCATTACATGATAATACAGCTAATCTCTTTATACACCATTATCTGGCCATCAGCAAAATGTTTTCATGGTCAGATTTATCAAATAATGATATGATATACCACTTCTAACTGGTGAAACACAATTTTAGACAATTATTTGGTTGGACGTGTTAAACTACAAAATGCCAGTATGCTAGCTCATATGTACAGTGCTATTGTAAATGATACTGATGCCATTTAAAACTATAACTTGTTAATATTAATGTTTAAACTTTTTAAAAGGCAGTTTAGGGCATGAAAAGAACTTGATACTGCAAGAGGAAGCAAGAATTCACTCAAAGAAGTGAGTGATTATTAATAAACGTAGCCAACAGCCATAATCACAGAGAAACTGAGCATTGAGTTCAAGTCCTGAACACTGAGATCTGCTTTTAAAGTCGGACGACTCTCAGCAAGTCCTCTCAGTGCTCATCTCACAAGTGTCATGACTTTAATGAGATTACTTTCAAGCGTAATCTCAACGTTATTATACTTTGTAATATACCAGCAGGACATTTAGCAGCTATCAGTGTCGAGTGAAGCGTTTTGTCATTCACGTCACTCTCCCGGCTGATGGGCGACTTTTTTTCATTTTCTCACTAAGATCTGAAGAGATTTAAAGGTGAATTCATGCGGAGTAGCCGAACCTGGACCCCTCTATCCTCTCAGTGACCGTGTTTGTGAGGCACTGACGAATTTAGCTACATTAACAGTCCGTGACAGCCCATCATCTAATGAATACTGATATGCGCTGTGTTCATTAGCTATTCATGAAATCCAATTTGCTGCAATAATCTGGCAGTGCTTAGCGCCCACAAAGCCCTTTGTCAAGCTCACGACCCATCGCCGGACTGGCCTTCACTGCCTTTAATTATTTCCACCAGAGTAAAGGTACAGTAGCTTCCTGAAAGCCTTCCTACAGAAAATGATTCATAATGTAGGAACATGAGCTGCCGTCATCAGCCTCTTCTCTTCTTCTGTATTCATACGGTAAACAAACCGTGAGTCATCTACAAATGTGAAAAGTCATCCAGTTTCTGTTATATATTCTAGACACTCATCAGTCAGCTTGGTTACGCTCATATTTGAATGCTCATGATGGTCATAATAATCTGTATAAGCAAGAGTTTCACTAGTGCACATGCTCGACTGATCTGGTCAGGTTAAAGTTTACAGAAGAGCAAGAGAGCCTGACAGAGCACTTTTGTTTCTGTCACCACATTCCCCTTTAATCCCCCGGGTCAAAACAACACACTGACTCTGTGCTGCTGCAGAAACACTGTAAATCTACACCAGCTTTACAACCAGTTTCAGACAAAACTAACAATTTGGCTCAGTAAATATGAAATGCTGCACATATTTAGGATGCAGCAAATGGAAATGATTGGAAATGTCTGTAAATCCAATGAAATTTGCTTTGATCCAAAACCTAGCAGACCACTTTTCTATCCACTACCAAAACAGACATCTAGATCAGGACTGAAACAAAACCTCTTAAATTATTGACTTTGCATTGGCAGTGATACAAACACTTCTCATATGAAGCACACAGGAGGCTGGACTGTGGACAATTGATTCCTGTTTTGTTCATTCTTAGCAAACCTAAAATGGAGCTCAGTACAGCAAAAGTCTACACTGAATGGCAGGTACACGAACAAAGATGTTAACGTCTACTAGATCTAGAATCGGTTGCTAGTGAGTGTTTTTAGTCAACACATACTGTCAATCAGCATCCTGAACCTCCATCAAATCCGGGTTACGGCATCGATTGAATAACATCAACCATCCAAACATTCATTCATTAAATTTCCTTCGGCTTAGTCCCTTTATTGAACATCCAACTTATTCAGCATATGTTTTAGACAGTGGATGCCCTCCCAGCTGCAACCCAGTACTGAGAAACATCCATACACTCATTCACACACATACAATTTAGTTTCTCTAATTCACCGATAGCGCATGTCTTTGGACTGTGAGGGAAACCGGAGAACCCGGAGTAAATACATGCAAAGAACACGCAAACTCTTCACAGCAATGCCAACTGACCCAGTCTGGACTCAAACCAGCAACCTTCTTGCTGTGAGGTGACAGTTCTAACCACTGAGCCACCGTGTCGCCCCATTCAAACATGAAATATGAAATAAAAGTATATTTTTTATCAGTATTTTTTCCACATTCCAGTGCATTCTGGGAATTGCTTTTATCAATATAGAGTTTGAGTTCTTTGTTCTGACATATGAAGTTCACTTTGATCATTCCTGTTAATTTGTGAAGTCCTTGGAAAACATTTCTCCCCACAAAAAAACAACAGCATGTTATTCATAGCATTTCCACTGTTATGCATTCACCTACTGTAGTCTAAAAAATGGATACAGCAGCTCAAGGTGAAACATGGAAGAAACTACATGAAGTATTAAAATCCTCATACATACATAGAGCTTTTGAAAACAATTCACTCAGAAAACTGCCAGTTGTCCACCATGCTGAGCCATTTATAGTTGCATTTTTAAAGAATAAGGAGGAGCGGTGTATGCAGCACATTTCCCTCAGGGACAAAATTCATATTACAAGCTTTCTTCCTTAATGAGCCATGAGATGCAATTTTATGTTTTACTTCTTTAAAATAGGAGGAGCAGCTTCCTCTGAACAAATCATACTTATAAATGTAATTCTTCTCTTGTACAAGCATCACACTTGAGTGTAGAGAAGTTAGATAGCTGGAAATTGCTTTGTGATATTCATGTGAGTGCATTATGAGAGTGGTAAAGTTGAATTACTTTTCTATTCACTGTTAAATTTCAGTTGAAAGTCCTGCTTGGGTTTTTAGTTAAATCTCTTTTTTTTTTTTTTGCTACAATCTAAATGAATACATAAAGCGTTACTGGCTTTATCAGATACAATTTATACAACTCTACAATATGATATACTGTATGCATCTATGTGATGTGATTTTGTGTTTTGCGCCACAGGCTATGCAGCGAGAGGGAAAGGATATCAACATCACACAGGTTATGGACCGCTGGACTCTACAGATGGGCTATCCGGTCGTCACCATCAGCAAGAACGACAGTCTGGACAACAGCATCACTATTTCCCAAGAGCACTTTGTCTACGACACAGACGCCAAGATCCAGAATCCTGAGCTGTTCAACAAAAGGTAGTCTGCCATATGTCAGTGGTGACAGGTTGTTACATGAAAATGAAAGCCCATCAGTCAACTGACCTCTTCACATTGATTTTGCAAAAGCTCATAGATCGCTGTAGAAATTTATTGCACAGAGGTCTATAAGTTTGCCAAACGTTGCAATGCTGAATAATGCAAAAATCCCACAAAGTCAGTGATTTCCCTCTAAGAATCCTCAGTGATCAGATCAAGCTCAGACAAAACAAAATACTGCAGCTCTGCAACTGAAGAGAAGGAGAACAAATTTTGATCAAAACTGAGATTAAACATTAAGTTATTTTGGAAGAAATACAGAAGAATAGACCATCTGGAGATTATAAGCACAGCTAGACAGCTAAAGACTAGCCTAGCGCCCCACAGCATGAAGACCCAGAGGATTTCCTCGCTTATCCAAGCAATGTGAATATTTTACTGCTAGCATGTCTTTAGATGTCTGCCTTTAGCAAACCTGATAAAAGAAATGCCTAAACTAGCCTAAAGTCTGGCCAGTTAGCAAAGACCTAGTTTCAGTCTCAGACGTCATGCCAAGAACAGCCCACGGACCTCTGGCTAAATGTTTGATGCATACGACACACTTTTTTTTGGAAACACTTCAGTAGATTCAAAGCCTTCTTCTGATTGGTTTAAAAATACAGGATTTCCAGGTGCATTACATGTAGCATTAAATCTTATTCAACATAAAAAGGCTGTCCGATTGTGACAATGTTCATTTATAGAGTTAGGCTTAACGAAAAGGTTCACATCTTAATATTGTTAAAAGGCATCCAAGAGTTATACTTGAAGTCCTTAAGTGTAATTTAAAAGAGATATTTATGGACAGTTGACTTCAACTACGGCTATTGCGATAAAAAAAAAATTATGTTGAAGCAGGGTAACAAGATCGAAGTTTAAGGCATAAGATTCATGAATATGCACAGGCACCTTTTTTATACAAAATGAAACTTTATTGACTAATCTAACAGAAACTAACACAAACACATATTTATACAAGTTGTAGATAAGAGAGTGTAATGATGGAAAAACCTTGGATAGTGTAAGACCAAACCAAGAGAACCAAATATAATCAATTTTAACCCTTCTTTGGTTTCTTTAGGGTTACATTTAGTTTTCACCAGTTCAGTGGTAATCTGGAGCTGTTACTTGCATTCTTTTTGTGATGGGAAGAACTCCCTCTGTCGTTTCAAATTTTTGAGGCGAAAAAAGGAATAGTCGTGTTGACATCCTGGTTTTGCAGGGTACTAAACTTAACTAGATTCTCGACGGAAAAGAAAGAAAGAAAGGTATCGGCGATGGGAATGTCTGCACTGTGCGGTTAACCGATTTTTACTAGGGTCCAAGTCTTATACTGTCCAATGAAAAAGTTATTTTGCCATAGGAAGTTTAATGGGCCTTTGTTCCAAAGCATAGTGATTTGCATATGCCTTCTAGGTGTAAGCTGATGCAGAAATGTTTTAACCTTCTCAAATAATCATTTAGTACACCAAATTAGCTTTGCAGGGACATCGAACATGAACTATCTATGATCTTTTTTTTAGCTGTGGTAGAGTTAAACATTGATTGCCGAAGTATTAAAACCATAATATTAATACATTGGCAAAAGACTAGTTGCACAAACCATCCAGTCTTTTTCTGGGTAGAAGAGGTTGATGATGTATTATTTG
The DNA here is from genome assembly GCF_903798145.1 of Danio aesculapii. Lineage (NCBI taxonomy): Eukaryota > Metazoa > Chordata > Actinopteri > Cypriniformes > Danionidae > Danio > Danio aesculapii. The sequence continues at coordinate 35,641,665 of NC_079438.1, read as the reverse complement.
TTGAATAAAGCACAATAATTATGTGTTTGATTGGCCACATTCAATACAAAGAATTCTGATTTTTTTGGTCCAATTTTGTTAGTCATCTAACATCAGCTGTGCATACATATGTCAGCAAAAAATGAAAGAAGAGATGCTGACACACCAGTTGGATAGTTCAGTGTTGTGTTCGGTTGTTCATAGCTGCTTGTTGGAATTGAAATGTGGTGAGATATTCTTCACAAACAATAAATGTTTAGCAGGTACGTCTTGTTGGCATGGCTGTTGGCGAAGTGCATAACATTGTACCAATGGTGAGAAATACCATTCCTCTTTCCTGAGACAGAATGTTTGTACAACCATCTTTTGTTTTGGAGGGATATTTCTACACACCCGAAACATTGGTGACAATAGGCATTTATCAAATCTATTAAATGCTGGGTTCTTAAATGTATAGAAGGTTCACATAAAAGGTTAGGTCAGTAAATATGCCGGCTAATTTACTCATTTTTTTCTGATGACAGTTTAAACATTCTGTCAGATAAAATGGGTCTTTTTATTTGTGGATTCTCAAATAGCCCATTTACAAAAAGCACTTTCTGCCATCTCAGTACTTTCATGTTAACTGTATAAACAAAATCCAGGTTGCCTTAAATATTTCAATAAAAAATGTTTAATCAAAAGGGGTGGCATGGTGACTCAGTGGTTAGCACTGCCGCCTCACAGCAAGAAGGTTGCCGGTTCAAGTCTCAGCTGGGCCAGTTGGCATTTCTGTGTGGAGTTTGCATGTTCACCCTGTGTTCGAGTGGGTTTCCTCCGGGTACTCCGGTTTTCCCCCACAGTCCAAAGAAGTGGTATAGGTAAATTCAATAAACTAAATTGGCCATAGTGTATGAGTGCGTGTGTAAATGGTGTGTGTATGGGTGTTGGAAGGGCATCTGCTGTGTAAAACATATGATGAAATAGTTGGCAGTTCACTGCTGTGGCGACCTCTGAAATAAAGACTAAGAAGGAAAATTAATAAATGAATGAACATTTAATCAAATTAATAAAAAAAATTATGATTAATTTTTACTTAAATTACATTGAACTGACTTGTGCAACAAACAAAAAAATAAGTAAAAATATGATAAACTTGACTTAAGATGCATAAAACATATGTTGTCATGACCTTTTTTCAATATAACGTTATAAAAAGTAGAAAAGTGTCACCAAAAAAGCACTGAAACTGAAAGTCTACATACATTACTGATTTCCTATTTGTTTTGTTAATATATCCTTTAGATAAATTTTGATATTGATGGGACATCTTTTTTAAATGTTTGTGAATGAATGATATACAGGTTGCGTAATGAGCTGTTATTGTGCAGACCTTTTCACATTCCTAAGCGTGCAGAACAAAACAAGGCCTGATTGATTGGTCCTTGAACTTTTAAAGTGGCCATAATTTCTTAAACATTGAGTCTGGTGTCTGGCTATGCAAGACTAGCTTATACGCTGAGTTTTTTATTTATTGTTTTTGTCACCAGGAACTGTAAAGTGTAACACAACCCTGTTTGTATGAATCATATTTCATGTCATGTTCACACACACAAGCTATTAAGCTGCTATTAGCTGAGCATTTCATTTAATATTAGCGACCCATGCTAACCTGTCACTGCCACATCCTGTTTGGCAGTGTCTGCGTCGTCACAGAAAACTGTGTGTGTCACTGGCGGATAGATTAGTTTAATTCTTTATTAGGGTGAGATGAATAATTCAATACTGCCTCTGATCCTCTTTTTTGTTTCTTCCTTTTGTTTAGGATCAGACACTGTTAGCGGTGCAAGAATTGACTTAAGAATTGAATTTTAATGCCGAACTGTCAGTCTGAGTGTGCGGAGTGAATGTTGCTGAGCTGTTTTGTCATTGAGATAGTAAGAAAAGTTTCTCATATTGAGAACAAAATCAGTGCAAAAATTTTTTTATTGAAAGACATTAGCAAAACCTCTTGAGCTTATAATATCTAAACTTTGTTTACAACTTTATTGTGACTTCATTAAATGTAGTAAAAATTTAAATCTGTTAGAAATAGTAGAAAAGATAATTCTAGTGAGATTAAAGTCTTCACAAAAGCCTTTGATTTACTATCTGCAAATAGTCCAAGACGTTATGTTTTAGTGCAGCTAGGCTAACCCTTCACATGGAGTCATCTGTTGTGATAAATATGAAACATACAGGTACAAATCTGTTAGTCGACCTCTTTCCTGAGTTCATTTGTTGAGCGCAGACAAAGGCACCTTCCTGTAAGCGTCTCCTCCTACGTAAACGTGTTTTCTGAGAGCTGCGGTTCTTCTGCAGAGGCGTTCAGAGGCACAGCGGCTCCAAGAATCAATAGCCAAGCTGTGTTGTGAGTAGGGGGCGTCTCTTTCCTGTTTTGCCCCTCAGGCGGGTTTTCATCTGAGTACCAGACAACCTGCCAGAATGCAGGGGGATTTGGCACCTTTGTAAATGCAGTGTAACACCTCACTTGAGGCTTTAAGCCAGCCTAGCAAAATGTGCTGACAGAAACATTGGCAGCAACTAAAGGAAAACAGAGAAGGTCAGTTTGAATGTATTTCACACTCCTTCTGTGTGTTTCATGTCCACCGCTGTCTTATTAAAGTTCATAAAGGGTCTGCTTCTGGAGAGGTCCAAACTCCACACAGAAAACTGCAGAAAATTATATTTATTAGACACATTGGACTTGTTCCTGCACTTTGATATTCTGTTGTAGCCGCTCCATAATCCAGCAAGCAAAGAGCCTCACACTTGATGTGCTAATTGACTTCCTCTTTTAAACCTGCATTAAAGCTGTCTTTTAAGTAAAGTACAACTTCAGCTGTATTGATATCATCTTTGGTCTGCTTTAAATTATCGAAGTAATTAACTTTCTCACCCTTCAGTTTTTAAAAAGTATTGGAAACTTTTTCAAGTGCCAACAGGGTGAGTGGGGCAAAACCATATGCCGTATATTCAGTTTTTTCAATGGCAACTAGTAAATACCTGTGTGGCAAAGTATAAACCACTGTGTGTTGCAACTTTCCTGGAATTAATTTATGTCCAGATAGCCCTTGCTATGGCTGGCGGCGACGCTGATGCGCACCTTTCAAAAATTGTAGCCACACGTCGCAACAATGCATAGCGAAAACCCTGTAATTGTCAGCTTAGTAGCTCTGACGAAGATGGGCAGGGCCACAGAGAGCCACGCCAACCTGTTGGAGTGAGTGTTTACAAGTGTCGAGTCCCGTGAAGGAGCTCCAATTGGAAAGTTTTGTTTTGTGTTTACCTTATGATTAAAGTTTTGCACGTCTGCCGGTTCCGGCCTCAGAATGAGCAACTTTTTGCTACATTAAGGTAGCGTTCAGAAAAAACAAAACACCCGCAAAGAAATGTGCTACCCACTGCGCCACCATGCTGCCCCGGTAAAGCAGTCTTGTATATTGTAAATAGTATTAATGCTAAATATTAATTTGAAATAACATTTTAATAATTTTTATTAGACTGTTCACATATTATACATGCTCGAGTAGTCATTGAGATTCTTGCTCACTGCAGCATTGTCCTCATTGTCTTGTTGGTTTTTATATAAATAAAAACCCATTTGGTTAAATATTCTACAATTATAAAATACTATTTTTTGCTGTTGCGCTGTTCAGTCATTCACATGTTAAGGCTGTGAAAGGTATAAAAAATTATGTTAAAACCTGACCGTCACTGACAGCTGTTTTCTTGTAAAATGTGAGGCCAAGACCGTGAATTTTTGGTGTGTCTTAGAGATTCGTTTTACCTTGTATTCTTTCCCATAGGTATCACAGATGTTGTCGCCAGTTTTAACAATGATTTAAAAATAATTTTCTGCGACATTGTTAATTATCATTTAGCTTATTAAGCCTGCAATTGTTCAGGGACAGATTTTTTTCTGTCTGTTAAAAAAGCAACTCTAAATTAAGTTGGTGATAAATCATTAGAAAGTATGAGAAAAGTGACACTTTTACCTGAAATTGTGATGCTGTACTTTAAAACACCTCATCTGAAGTCATCATGAACCATTTGGCACGTCCAAGATAATTAGCAGATCCCGCACTTTTTTTCACCATTGTAAAAACGTCTGTTTCTTCATTAACACCTTTACACTCGTATCATACCTGACTTCTGCTCGAATTTTCACAGCACAGATTTTGTGCTGAGGTGAGATTATAGAGAATATAAACAACTTATTAGTGCTCAATGCCACAAGTGAATTTATCACCGCAGGCCGAGAGGCTCGTCTGTAATGTGACGTTTTGAGAATTATTTTATAGTTCTCAGATGGATGTGAGCCTTATTATGTGCCAGTGTCTCTAAGTCTGTGTGAAGTTGCTGGAGATACAACTGGATTCACATTTAGGCTCAGCTGGTGACCATCTGATGCACTTCATGAAAGAAATCATCAGTCATCAACTTGCAATAAAGCTGTCAAGACCAGTGCTACTGTGAAAAATACTGTATTATTGCTCAGGTTTAATGATGCTGAAAGGCACAATTTATCCATTTTTTTATTAAAATATACAAAAACCACTACAACAGTGTTAAATATTTTGCTGACTTAAGTACTCACATTATCACAAATGTTTTGAGGAATTTCCAAATCCAGAGAAATAAGCAGTTTTAACTGGTGATACTTTGATGTTAACACTTAAGCTCATCCATAAACATGATTTCTGCATGACTCCCATTGAATTTAATGTAGACAACAAGTAGATTCCACACTCAGTTATGATGTCATCAAAATACACCTTTGTTTGTTGTTAATAGAGATAATAAGCACGAAAATCATATACTGCACCTTTAAATGGACGTTTTGTATCATTGCAAATCTGAAAAAACTCAGAATTCATGAGTTATAGTTGTTTGCAAAATAAAATAGCGTTTTATTCTGTACAATTTAAAATAAAACTGAAATTTAGAGCATTTTTTTGATAAAATAACAAAAGGTGCCATGTCTTCTGATATGTTTTTGTTCATTTTTTAGAAATGCCCAATATTTTAACTTCAAAAAAGTTATGAAATCAGCCTGTTTTTAAAATTAAAACATTTGTCAGTCATTATTTTTTTTAAATCTCTAAAAGACGTTTTTGAGAAATTTTTACTTTATAGAGCAAAACACATTAATATTTTAAATAAAATCAAGAGAAAGTGAGAATTTTCAAGTGGTCTCTTGTTTCTTTTTCCATGGCTCTATAGATTTTTCAGTGCACAGCATTTTTATGTTTACCAAATAGCTACCCACTGCAGAGTAATACATTTGTGACATCACTGGAATGTGTTTGGACAGTTAACAGTGCAAGACACACATATTCATCCTAAATGCAGTGAAATATTAACTAAGCACGAATCAGCTAGAATGCCGATGGGCACATGAAGTGCAAGTACAAAAACATTAAATCTAGAGTGTCTTTCAAAGCACACAGCGGCAATGTTTAAAGCAACGAGTGATTGATTTTCTTTAGTGCTCATTAAAAAATTATTTGTACGCTAAAAAGAAGTAATGTTATCCAGAAAGTACACTTGGGCAAAAAGTCTAAAGTACAAAAAAACAAAAAAACTTTTTTTGAAAAAGAAATAACATGTCTTCTGTCTGAATAAAAAGTACATGTTTTATGAGCAAAATTAAGTATGTAAGTAAGAAGTAAGTAAGTAAGTTACTAAGTAAGTATAATTCATTAGTATGGTGTAGGGCCTCTTTTGCGACCAGTACAGTATCAATTCGTCTTGGGAATGAAAGATAGAAGTCCTGCACAGGGGGTAGAGGGATTTTGAGCCATTCTTCTTGCAGGATAGTGGCAAGGTCACTACGTGATGTGAGATAGATCTGGTGACTGTGTAGGCCATGTAGGAGATGTTCAACTTCTCTTTCATGTTCGTCAAACCACTCTGTAACCAGTCTTGCTGTAGGTATTATCATCCAGATACATATTGGTTTATATTGTGTGTAGAGCGGCACAGTGGGTAGCACGATCGCAGCAAGAAGGTAGCTGGTTCGAGCCTCGGCTGGGTCAGTTGGCATTTCTTTGTGGAGTTTGCATGTTCTCCCCGTGTTCGCATGGGGAAGTCCAAAGACATGTGGTATAGGTAAATTAGGTAAGCTAAATTGTCCGTAGTGTATGTGTGTGAATGAGTGTGTATGGATGTTTCCCAGTGATGGGCTGCAGCTGGAAGGGCATCCACTGTGTAAAACATATGCTGGATAAGTTGACAGTTCATTCCACTGTGGCAACCCCTGATTAGTAAGGGGACTAAGATGAAAAGTGAAAGAATAAATAAATTGTGTGTGTATATCCCTATATATATGTTTTTGTTTTCTTTTGCAAAAATTTCCTACATATTTAACAGCAAAGATTTCTGAATAGGCTTTGGCTCTAATCTCTTTAAAATATATTGAAAATATTTAAATTCAAATATATATATAATGAAGCCTTGATTTGAGGGTTTAAGCAAGCAGGTTGTCTTTAACAATTTTTGACTGCCTGACGACACATCTGCATTTACTCTATTAATGAAATGTGTGATCAAATTAGATCCCATTTTATACCTACTTTTCAGAGAGCTTAATCACTTACTGTAATTGTAACACCAATGTAAATGCGTTTGCAAATTCCTAGATATCAGCATCTCCACATTCTGCAACTCAAGAGAATTTTTGATTTTCTAGAAATCCACCACCAGCCTATTTGGTTTCATAAATGTTTAGCTTCAAGTTGCTCTCTACAGGGTAAATACTGTAGTTATCCTCAATATCAAACATATCCCAATCTTTCTAAATCCATCTAGCAGAAAATCCTGATCTTTTTTTGTCCAGTTTCTCATGTCTCAGTGGTTTCACGATGATTGACTGAAACTCTAACACGAGTCTACACAACACAAATGAACACAACCGCTCAAGCTCCACACTGCGACCAACATCCAGGGAAGGTTTCGAATGAAGACACTTGTATCTTTTCCTCTCTTCAGTGCAGTCGGTATTGGATAAAAGTGTTGGAGGATCTGCAGAATCACACATGTTGAGCCACAAAAGCCCCCAGTGACTCATTATAGACTGCAAAAGCCAGCGCTCCCTAAAGAGAGTCTGAGATATTATCACAGCCGCACAGAGAGACTGAGAGCTCACAACCCATGAGCAAAGAGAGAGACGCAAAAAAACAGTGGATGCTGCTTAATCACAGTGAATTTTAAATGTAGACACATCCAGACCACAGCTGTTACTCTTTTACTGCGCTGATATGCACTTCAAGGCACCATCTCAGTCATTATTGCAAATGGGCTATATGCACGGCAAGTGTTTTTCAGCCAAGGATAAACTAACGGTGAGCGGTTGATGTGACTATTTTCAATTTCATAAAGTCTTTTTTATAGCATGGATTTTGTAATTTAATTTAAATATAGCCAGTAAATCGACTTAAGCGTTAATTTAGTTGTTCTAGCATAACATTAGTTAAGAGCCATAAGGAGCAGCAGATAAATATTTCCAAATTTAAAAGACACGGTGTGGGACAGTGCAATTTAATGCAGCTCTTCTTGTCCAGTGTGTGACCAACTTTATATTGTATCTCAATTAGTCAATGAAGATAGTTGATTTTAAATGAAGCAGATCTTAAATATGGCAATTTTATAATGACATAACTGTTCATTGGAAGCATTTGAGCTGGCTTATTCAGTATTAAAAACCCCTTTGCACATAGTCAATTGACTGTATTTTTAATATTAGATTAAATGCTTGAAAAACACCCACCAAAAACATCAAATGAACACCCTTGCAACCAGTCTGGCCACTTTAGTAACTGTACAGCACTTGATCATTGTTGTAGCAAAGTTTGTGCTATTTGAGGCTCTATTTAAGTCGTTCTTTGGCTTGTAATCAAAGGAGAACCAAATTAAGTTAATGTCTTCTTAAAATGTCCTAAATATAAAATACTAATTGATAGAAAACGGGAATCTTATTGATCTGTCTTTCACATTTTGCATAATTTTTCTTGACCCTGGGAAAATCACTGCTATAAAATGGATATTTCTGTTCCTTCATTGTGATCGGTTGAACCGTGTTTGAAGTTGTTAACAAATAGACGCCTGTAATTTGTTTCCTGACCATTCCACTATCAGTAATGAGCCAAAAAACAGTTTTATTGGCTTTGTTTAATTTTGTGAAACCATGCATTGTGCCTAACAATGCACCTCAGCTGTTATAGAATCACTGTAAACCATGGCTCCTTGGAAATTATGGCTTTTTGTTGTGGCATTTTACTTTGTATTTATATACTGTATACTGTTCTAGAGCAGGTGAACAATATCTACAAGTGAAGATAACAAACGTTGCATCTTTCCATAAACATGATATGATGCCCACATGTCTCATCTGACACGCATTTATCCATCTGCTGCAGAGAACCAAACCTTCATTTGTGTTTTATCTAAAGCTCTGGGCCAAAACACGAAGTCCCTGAGGGATGTAAATAACGCTGATGATAACAGACGCTTCCATAAATGAACATAAACACGAGCCACCAAATTACCAGCCTGTGGAGAACTTTAATTTTCCTCTGCTTTCTTATTTTGCTCAATCCCACTGATGAACACGGTTTTATGTAAATGTATTTCATTTGAACACACACAGATGCTTCTATTATCACTGGAATTCAGAAGTGTTGTTATCAGCGCTCGTCTCTTTCACAATCTCTCTCTATAGTCCCCTTACAAACATATGCGGTTAAATACTGTTTCCCAGCAGGGCTTCATATTGCTTCATCTTATGCGTGATGTCTCTTCAACTGAGCTATAGATTCCTTTGTGATGGAAACATTCAGTTCTTGTATCTCCTGTGTTTGCTGTTTACAGCTTAAATTAAAAGTTTATCTTCAAAACGTTGTTTTATAACAGCTTTCTGTATTCAAAATGGGTTTATGCAGACATAATTAACAGACATTATATGATGAATATAATCTTAATGAGTGATTTGAGGTGTCACCAGCAGCTTGAAAAGGATTTTGTCCATTCCTGTGATTTTTCTAACACAAATCCCTAATGATCCACACATCCGAGAGCGACGCCAGGAAATAATCCAGGCTGCTCTTCTCATATCAGATGACTAAATCTTGACATTTTATGAAGGAAATGTGGTGCGTGCCTTTGTAAAGTTCACTGCCACAATGCTAGACTGATGAATTTTTTGTGGTCCTTGCTAAAAACAAAAAATCTATAGAAATCATCACAAGAGATGCACATACAAGTACCACAAAACAATACAAACCAGTACATTTTAATTGTCTCTTTACTGTGTTTTGAATCATATTTCAGGACTTGTTCAAGCTTTTATCTCTTCATAGTTGGACTGTTGAAATGTACACTGTTCATTTGCTTGAACAAATGATCTATGGATTTCAAGTGTGCAGAATGCAGCTGCAGTATCTTTAACCGATACTAAGATATTGCACATATGTTTAAAATCCTTCATTGGCTTCCTATTAGTTAGAGTACATTTTAAAGGTTTAGTTATTACATATAGAGCTCTGTATGGTCAGGCTCCAAGATCTTTTGTATGCACATGCACACTGTCCGGTCTTTGAGGTCTTCTGACCAAGACCTTTTAGTTATTCTCGTAAGTCTCTTTACAAAGGTGACCTCTAAAGTTGAGAACTCTGGACTCTGTTAAACTTTTAGAAAAAGAACATAAAGACAAATCTTAATAATATGGTACCCAGCATTTTTAGAGAGAACCATTAAAACCATTATATTTTGTGATGGATTCTATTGCCTGTTTGTTTTGTTTTTGCTTTTGTAGCAGGGATGGCTTAGGTGTTTTCAGTGTTTTTAGCACACTGCCTCAAGTTGAAAGATGGATTATCATGATGTGTTTTGTTCTAGCTAATGAATAGAGCTTTTTCTGAAGCAATTAGCACTGTGCTAAGAGAGCAGGATAAGCTGTTAACTTGCTGACTGAAAGCAAGTGATATGCTAACATACTGTAGCTGTTGACTTGCTAACCCAGGGCAAACTGAAAAAGATGTTGTTTTTACACATTTCAATACCAGTAATAAAATGCAATTCAAAACACACTCATTACCATTTTTTCAAGAGTATAAATAAAAATATTATTAAGTGATGAATTACACTATATTATTTTACCAGACACTGAATCTTACCAAAAATATCTCAGCTAATGAAGGTTTTTATTGTGGAAAATGCAAATTTAACTACTTTGTATATAGATTAAGTATAACATTAGCTTTCCCAGTTTTACAGTATTTACTGCTGTGGTCTGAGGTGATTTATTCTGGCAGAAAGCAGGCCTTGTCCACCTGTGTGTCTGCCGTTTTGACAGGCTGAAAGCGGGCTGGCCGTCCAATGTGACAGCTGTCAGACAGGCTTTTACAGGATGTGCACTCATACCTGGAGATGTTCATGCACACACACCAACACATGAAAGCACAAACACACAGATGATTCCACGTCAGAATGAGGCGGCGGCACAGAACATGACAGCGATCGGGTGACGAGTGAAACGCGGCTTAGTGTGTGTGACACAGAGAGAGACAAAGCAGTGCAGTCTGGGAAAGAATGAGATATGATTTCTTTGAGCTCTGACACTGCTGGGCTTTCTTTGAGCTTCACAATCATCTGATGTTTCTGATTTTGTCACTTTGCCCGTCGGTGTCAAGACTGAGGATATCGGATGAATAAATCCCACAATCCCATTAAGTGGTGGGAGTCCATATGTGTCAGATTATGTGCTTCATACAGTACGTGACATTTAAACCCCTGAGATCAGACAGACGTGTTTCATCTAGTATCTCTGTCTTTGTTTTATTTCAGCTTCCAGTGGCAAATACCGCTAACGCTGGCAGTGGGAAACGCCAGTCACATATCAACTGAGACCATCATTTGGGTCACAAATAAGTCAGGTATGAATCATGAAGAGTGGTAAGCACAGAAACTCACATTATGGTTGTATTTAATAACATTTTATAAGACAATATATTTTCTATAAATCTTGAATTCACACAAATATACATTAGGGTTTGAAATTACTGAGTGATTAAAAAAACTGCATGTTTAAGAGTCGCCTATTAATGTGGCCCACCTAAGGCACACCTGTGCAATAATCATGCGTCTTGATATACCTTGAGAGGTGCAAAGATTATCTCGGCAAACAGGTTTAGAAAATAGTGTGAACAGTATTTAGAGAAATAGGCCTTTTTATGATTCATTACCATATTTTCAAGAGTATGAATAAAAATGCCATTAAATGATGGAGCACACATCATTTCTTACCAGACATTGAATCTTACCAAAAACATCTCAGTTATTGGAATGTTTTTACTGTGTAAAATGGTAATTTAACTACTTTGTTTATAGATTAAGGCCCTGTTTACACTAATACGTTTTAGTTTTAAAACAGCATTTTAGAATGAAAACGATCCGTGTCCACATTGACGTTTCATCTAGCGTTTCTGAACAACTCTCCTTCCACACTACACCACTGAAAATGCACATTACATGACCACACACGCACACACACACACTGTCATGCGATGCAGCATATGTGGACGTCTACCCAGATGAGAATTGTGCACATCGGACTGTTCATCAAGGATTTAAGGCTGGATGTAATCTCACTATATTTTTTAAATGGGATATTTAATTCATCTTGTTCTCTATCCAGTGACATATTTCCCAACTTTTTGAATCTATTACTTGTTACCACGTACACTGATTCTGCACATTTGACTGATTGCTTGCACTTATTCGCTATAATGTATAAACTTATTGTGTGTTATACTTTTATAATGGCCATTATTGATTATTAAAAGCAAAAGAGACAGGGTATGTTTTGTATTTTCAATGAGAATAAAAGGAGGCAGTAATGTTATAGGCTGCGTTTTGTTATAAATATGCATACAGTGAAAATGCCGATCATATAAATATGTAGCTACACGACGCCTCAACAATTTTGGTGTCTGTTAAGTTGCTAATTTAAAAATTAGAATAGAAAGTTCCATATATTATGTTTTCATTTTATTGCTAAGAAAGTGAAATAACGTAGCCAGGGTGATGTGAATGAGGTTATAAAGTACCCTAATCCCTTTGAAGATTTATCCGAGATGTCCTCGGGAGTTTGTTTTCCAGATTAAACTTGTGATGTCTTACAAGGAGAGGATGCAGGACTGAACTTTGGCTACTTAATATTGAGGAAAAAGCCCCAAACAGATGGGTGAATGTCTGCAGCTACGCCTCCATTTTCAGATGTCTCCGTTTTCCCCTATCCACATTGACACGGAGCAGCATTTTCAAATGAAAACGGCCTAGTCAGTGTTTTAAAAATATCTCTGTTTTCGGCGCTCGAAAACTCTGGCGTAGTATGGACGGATGGCGTAGCCATAGCAAAACTAATTCATTTTCAAACTAAAACGTATTAGTGTATACGGGGCCTAAGTATTGCATTAGCTCTCCCAATGTTACAGTATTTATTGCTGTATTGTACAGTATTTATTGACTGTACGTTTTAGAGTGGCTTTTTGTTGTAGCTATCCTGAGCCACACATGTGCAATAATCATGCTGTCTTGATATACCACATATGGGAGGTGGATGGATTATCTCAGCAAACAGGTTTAGAAAAAGGTGAGAACAATATTTGAGAGAAATATGCCTTTTGTGATTTCAGCTCATGAAAAAACTCACATTCAAAAAGACATTCATTATCATATTTTCAAGAGTATGAATAAAATGCCATTAAGTGATGGATCCACATCATTCCTTACCAGGCACGGAATTTTACTAAAAATATCTCAGCTAATGAAATTTTATTGTGGAAAATGCTAATTATCTCTCCCAATGTTACAGTATTTATTGCTGTATTGTACAGTATTTATTCACTCAGCATTTATTCTAATCAGCATCTTGATATACCACATCTGGGAGATGGATACATTATCTCGGCAAACAGGTTTAGAAAAATATGTGAACAGTATTTGAGAGAAATAGACCATTTGTAAATTCAGCTCATGAAAAAGCTCATGAACTATTGGCACAAGTGTAGCGTTTATATTTTTGTTAAGTTATTTTATGTTTTGTTGCTTTCATTAAAAATGTTAGGCATAAAGTACATCAATAAGGTTGTTATCACAGAATAAAGCCTGACGGAGCAGAACAGAGACTTTAGTTATTACACAACTACTTGCCACAAAACATAAAAATAATACTTTATTAAATCTTTAATTTAACTAAAAGCTGACATAAACAAAATGGAACTGAATGGAGCATTTGCTAACATATTATTATTATATTATTCCACATATTATTATTCATTCACAAGTTGGTGCAAAAACAGTTAATAACATCACCATGAGAGACCAAGAGATACGTATGAATGTTGATTGAAGTATATGGATGTGAGCGGAGGGCTGTTCAATGAAGTTGAAGTTCCCAGATGAGCCTGTGTTATTTAGTGGTGGTTATCTGGGAAAAGCATACCTTGCAATGACCAATCAGAGTCGACTATTCAAGACAGGCATGTAAGAATTTTTGTTAAAATATATTTTGCAAGACTCATTATTTATTAATTGATTGCTTTGAGGATTTTTACACAGCGTGGTGATTTGTTATGAACTGCATATACCTTGTCTTAAAAAGTCAGGTTAGTTGATACAGTATTTAAAGAGATTATTGGTACACAAGTTATAATCATAATTTTTGTTGATTGATCAAGATGTCATGAATTAATGAAGAAGTATGAATAAAAGATAGATACATACATATGTGATATAATAATAAAAGAATTGCCAAACTATTTGATAAGGTTCCTTTTTTCCAGAAAATCATTGTTTTAATGATTAATAATTTCATTATAATTCCATTCATTATAATCTCAGGACAGACGCATCACCCTAACTTGTGAAATGAATTTTAATTAAGAAGCAGTTGTTAAAAACACGCTTGTCATAGATGCAAGTACATTTAAATCATTGTATATGCATATATTTTTATTAAAGAATTGTTTAGATTTCGCTTAAAAAATGTGTTTGACATTAGTCATTGACATTAGAAATCTCTGTCTACTTAACTGTGAATGACACATTAAAACATTAATTACATTATTAATCGGATTTCCTCATTAAATTAGAATAATTTACTCCCATGAGTGCATTTATGTAAATGTCCTTTCTTCAGCAGCTCCACATTCACCATCATTATATGCAATTTCTTTCCTCTCCTTTGAGAGAATGAGGTGGATTTTATTCGGATGGAGCCACAGTGAGTCAAATTCCAAGAGCAGGAATTGAATTTGTTCTGCGAGCATCTCAGAGCTGAGAGTCCACTGATTATAAGAGCATTTAACAGCCTCCATTTTCTGCTCACCTTTCCTGAAAAAGAGGCTCATCAGGGCTACAATGCAGACAACACAGAGTGAAGCAGAGACAATGACTCTTAGAGGAAACAGAGTCTGGAATGCAGAGACCCCATTTATATGCATTAACTCACTGCCTGACTCTTGCAATCTGCTCGGATGCGCTCGGGATCCATCCAGTGCAAAAGCTGGAAAGCATTTAACCAGTGCATTTATTTTCCACGAAAAAGCACAAGGTCTGGCTGGAACATTACAGCAACAAAATGTTGCAAACATGTTAAATTACTGATATTGTACATTACTCAAATGCTAAACGCATCATCTCTTTATGAAAATTGTAGAATAACTTCATTCATCAACAACATGAATATCTTCATGAATAACAAAACTCAAATGCTAAACGCATCATCTCTTTATGAAAATTGCAGAATAACTTTATTCATTAACAACATGAATATCTTCATGAATAACAAAACTGATGTTTTGAGTTTATTCTCATGATAATAAATAGTACTTTTCAACATTGATATGCATGCTGGATATATCAGTTCTCCATTTTAGTTATTAATGTCATTAAAAAAGTGGTCAACTTACGTAAATTGTGTTTTTTATAAACTTTTTTGTTTCTTTTTAACTTTAATTATTGTCATTTAAAACATTTATCTTCATGTGTAAGCATCTAGGCATCATTTTGATGGCATTTGTGAATTTGTTTTATTTATTTGGAGGAAATATTCTAAAAAGCTGACTCACCCACTGGCTGCTATTTAAAAATAGGCTTATTAAAAATGACATTTGCAAATGCTTCTTAAAAAAATAAAATGTATTTATTTAAATACAGCACTAGTCTAAAATGTTCTCATGTTTTTAAAGAAGTTTTGTTTAATGATTGCCAAACAATTGAGGCAGTTAATTATGTATTGAATTAATTATTAATTAAATTAAGGTCACACTTTATTTCAAGGTACAATCCATGATATTAATAAACCAATGACTATGACGTTTAGCTCAACAAACATCTAATTAGCTGCTTATTAATAGTTATTAAAGTAGTAATTGGGCTTAGGTAGGATTAATGTAAAATAAGCCAGTCTTAGTAATAGGCTGGTAATAATCCACTAGTTAATAGTGAGAATTGGTCCCTATTCTAAAATGTTAGTTTAAATTAATTTGCTGTAGTTTCATCATCCATGCATCATAGTTCATAGTTCAGTTTCCCTCTATTTTGTATTTTATTTAGTTTATTTATATGTTCTTTTTTGTTTTATACTTGCTATAATCTAAAGAGATTCACATTTGTCTGTGCGCATCATTTAGCTGCCTGTGTTACTGCTTATAAGCTCCACATTCTGCTGTCAGAGCTGAAATTAAATGTTGGTTTCATGTCCTTGTCCTTTTTTTGCTCATGTATTTATAGAGACGCACAGAGTGGGTCACATGATTGGTGAGACGTGGTTGCTGGGCAACATCAATCAGACGGGCTACTTTAGAGTGAACTACGACCTTCACAACTGGAAACTTCTTATTCAACAGCTTATGAGCAACCCGACGGTACAGAACCCACAATCCCTTTTTTTCCATCTCTACTTGTGTTTCCATCACTCTTCAAGCTGTTAGTTAAAATCTGCCTAATAGAAACATCAATTTGGAACATCAATATGGCATAACTCAACAACTACCTTCACATGAGGTGATTTTGTAGTCAATTGCGAAAAGCAATGTTTCACAAAACTTCAACTTTGGTGAAATTACACAACAGCAAGAATATTACACCAACGAGGAAGAAAGATTTAAATGATTATATTTGAACAGAAAATATATCTATCTTTTTAATAAATGAAAATAAACAATATAAGTCAAGATCAATCACAATGTGCCGAACAAATGTGTTTAAAGCATATATTTAAAACGTCAATCGATAACACTGGCTAATCAATATAGGGGATAAAAATAAAGAAACTATACAAATTTTGAATATATAGTCAGAATGGTTTTTGTCTTTGTAACTGCAAATAAAATTAAACTGGGGAAAGAGTAATTTTTTTCTTTAAAATGCAGGGAATGGTGTATCTTGGCTTGTGTGCATTAATTCTTTAAAAAACAATGCAGGGAATAGGGTATTTTGGCTTGCGTTCATTAGTTCTTTATAAAAAATGCAGGGAATGGTGTGTCTTGGCTTGTGTGCATTAATTTTTTACCACAAAACTGCAGGGAATGGTGCATCTTGGCTTTTGTGCATTCATTCTTTAAAATCTTTTTCCTTCCACAAAGTTTACCACATGTCAAGCATTACACATTCTGTAATTTTGACCTTGATTTCTCTTTTCCAATTTTCGGACACAGTTACTTTAGCATTGCTCCAGAACTAGATGAACTGTCATTATCAGTCTAATATTGAAAGAAGATATAGCTATTTTAGAAGTCCTAACGTTGTATGCTGTTCTTAAATTAACAGCAGTGCTAATTTCGTCAAAGAAAATGAGGACAAACTTTTTGTTGCTTATAGCTTGACAAAGAAAGTTTACAGGTCATCGTAATAGTAATAGTGACTGAAAACTATGAATGTGCATGCTCTGGTTCTCTCATCTAATTAATGAACAGCACATTTTTTTTTAGGAAAAGTGACAAGACTAAAATGTAGTCAAAAAGATAAAAACTAACTAGCATGATTGTATTTTCTTCGCTTCATTGAGCTGTTTATTCATTAGATTGATTGGAATTGCATTCAATTACGTCATTGGCACAACAGACTTTTAAAGATTTTACTTGTGTGAAGAAATTATTTAAATAAGTTTAAATCATGTTTATTTCTATAGCCCTTTTACAATGTAGATTGTGTGAAAGCAGCTTAATATACAAGTTGTAGTAAATTGAAACTGTGTCAGTCCAGTTTTCAGAGTTGAAGTTCAGTTTAGTTGAATTCAGTGTGGTTTAATTTTCACTGATGAAAGTCCAAACACTGAAGAGCAAATCCATCAATGTGCAGCTCCCCAAGTCCCAAAGCAAGCAAGCAAGCAAGCCAGTGGCAACTGATAATAGAACTATTGTATTAGAAATCTTATTGGTATGAGGAGTAATTTTAGATGAGTAACATGAGTGTTGGCATAACTTGAGTCTTACTTCTTTGGATTATCTTTTCTGGTCAATTTCAAAGTGCCTTCACACTTTTATTAATTCTAAATTAATTTTCTTTTCACAAATATTCATGGAAAGTGAAACTTACATCTCATGAGTGGTTGGATTTATTTACGCTTCTTAAAATAATTATAAAATCTTTCTTCTTTTCATATGACTATATAGTGTAACTTAGGGGAGAAAACCTGTACTTCAATGTAAAATTAGACATTGAGAACCCCCCATAGAGCCAAAATGGTATGATCCTCATTTCACAATACCCCTGTGAAGAGATTTGCAGTCGAATCAGGCACTTCCTATCGGAGCATCGATTCTTTGATTATTCATAATCACCCCTGCTAAAAATGTCAATCAAATCACTTTGTTAAACTGCAGAGTTAAAGAGCCCATATTATGGGTTTTTTGAAAATGCCCTTCCATGTAGTGTGTAACACAGCTCTAAGTGAAGTGAAATATCCAGCTAAGGCTTAAATCTGTAAGTGTACAGTGTTTAAAACTATTGATTCATCTATAAAAGAGTCGACTCATAGTGCTTCAAACGAGTCGCCTTGATAACGAGTCATTAGGTGTTTCGCGATGACGCAGCCACGAAACACAAGCCTCGCCAGTAGTTACGCGCGCAAACCAGGGAGATTTGAAACCTGCGGCCCTGCCCACTAACACAGAAAAAACACTAGACACACACACACAGACGCCGCCGGTCCAATGAAGTCACGCTGTGCTCAGATGGATAATATTGACAGTCTCTACCCAAAGATGAGTTGTTAACCTGGTACAGTACACGCGGTTACTCTTTATATTCTCTTATCACATGTAAGCCACGTTAAAAACGCGACGCGTGCCGCTTTGTTTACGGATTTAACGTTAAAGGCTTTTGTGAGCTCGCGTTCCACTGCCGTTTGTCGTTGCTATGGCGATCGATCGTAAGCTAGGAGACAGGAGACTCGTGTCACTTTCCCTAGTTCTTCTGAGGAGCGTTGTGTGTGTGTGTGTGTGTGTGTGAGAGAGAGAGAGAGAGAGAGAGAGAGACTCGCGTCGCTTTCCCTAGTTCTTCTGAGGAGCGTTGTGTGTGTGTGAGAGAGAGAGAGAGAGAGAGACTCGCGTCGCTTTCCCTAGTTCTTCTGAGGAGCGTTGTGTGTGTGTGTGAGAGAGAGAGAGGGAGAGGGAGAGAGAGAGACTCGCGTCGATCTCCCCAGTTCTTCTGAGGAGGGTTGTGTGTGTGTGTGAAAAAAGCCTTACACTATGAAGCGCGTGTGCACTGTGACTACTTTTATATAGTTGATTACCAGCTGGGCATTTCACTCTGTCTCGTGCTGAAGCCTGTCACTGTCGACCAATCGCAGCAGGCTGTCATCGGTCCAATCAGCGCAAATTAGCTTCGGGCTGAGGAGGGGGTTGGGAACAAATGAATCGCTGAACGATTCATATGGGAGTCGTTGGGATAATTAGGTAAAAATAAATGCAGATTATAAGACCATCAAAGTGTTTTATGACCTTGCATGCATATTAGACTGTTGTTGGAGACCCTTACAACCTAAATATGACCCTATTTCATGTATAATATGGGCTCTTTAAATTTTCAACATCATAAGTAGACAGAGTGGAGATCAAGGTCCTATAATGCAATTTATAACTATAAATGAACTGAAAAAAAAACATGAATCATGATATTCAGAACCTGCTAATTAACTTTTTTTCACAATGTGGAAATGTTTTTATGAATGCCTTTTTTATCAATGTATAAAACATCAAATCTGTAATGGAAGGCAGGTTTTTGTCAGTACTTTCGTTCTTGACTCCTGATTCATCAAATCATGTTACCCCTTCAGTCGTGATTTCTCTTTTCCTCCTTCTCCTCATCTCTCATCTATCTGCCTGCTTTCTGCTGCATTATAAATGTGTGTGCTGTTCTCTTGTGGCAGATCATCTCTGTGGGCAACAGGGCTGGTCTGATTGATGACGTCTTCAACCTGGCGAGGTGAGTTGTGTTTGTTACATGAAGCCTCTGGAAACATGCAGAGTCATTCAGAGAGCCCGAAACCTGCACTAGAGATCCATTTAATGTCCTTCACACCCCTGCAGAGTCTAATTCAGCTTTATTTGTGTGCTGCTTTTTATTGTCACACTAACTGTCAGGGTATTTCAGGAGGTCTTTGACCAACCACTGAGAAAGTACAAAGTGACAGCGGTGAGGGAAAACTCTCAGAGTATAAATGCCCATTGAGACCAATTCTATGGCAAGCCATATTTACATCTAACCTACAAAATACACTACTATCTATTTTGATTGTATAGGAACATTTTTATATATTAGCTACTAATACTATTACTTATTCATTAGCACCTATTCAGTATTTATTTGGTAATAGTACCTCTTTAAAAATATACAAGCACTTATTCATAAATCACCAGTTTTTATTTATTAACTACTAGTACTCATGTATTAATAGCACTTTATGATACAGCCCTGTTTTTTGTGTTTGTGCTATTTTTCTTATCATCATCATTACATAAACTGGGTAATAATTAGGTGCTATCTGTGTGTGTGTCCTCTGAACTTAACCTTAACCCATGCAGTTACCATATATAATCCTGATGGTCACATGACCTTCACGCATTTTTAACCGAAAATTATTTAAACATTACAGCATTCATACAGCGATTTATTGTTTCTCCCCTTTTCACAATATATACTATGCATAAAGACTTTACAGATATACTTTGCACAATACAAATAAAACAGATTTTAATATGAATTTAAGCAAATAAAACACCCTTAATGTGTTTATGCCTTTATTAAGTTTTTTATTGTGAATGTTTAATTTCACTGTCTCATTTATAGGGAAACTTCTGAGGTAAAAAAGTTATATTACTGAACAATAATGATAAATCTATATGTAATGCTGCGCTTCCCACCTCAGTCGCAATGACTTCTGGGACTTCTAGAGTGAGTTCGGTGCTCAAGTCTGCATCAGCGTATCCTTGATATCTAAGGAACGTTCAGAAACTTTCACGTGTCCTCTGATCTTGCAGTCTTGAGTTTTGAAACTGAACTTTGCCGGTTGATGATGTTACACGAGAACACGAGGACACAAGATCGCTGAAGAACGCATATCGAGAAACAGCCATTATGTGCACATAATGTAAAATAAACTGCAACCAATACTTTTAGTATCTTTTCTAATTATTACTAGCACCATTTCTTATTACTAGTCAATATGGTGTGGTATATAATCAATGTGTAGTATTTGTTGAATTAGTAGTAGAAGCTAATCAAAACAATTCAATCAATAAGGAATAGTATCTGTTTCATAGATATGGGTGTCTAAATATCAAGTACTAGTATTGAATACAATAAGTCAGAATCAATATGTAATGAATAAATTCTTGTACGTATTGAAAATCATATCTACTTAATAGGTATAATTATTTAATAAATAAATGGTGTTTAATAATGATTAATTAAAAGTATGTAAAAACATATGTAATAGGCATCTCAAACAAGAAATGTAAATAGTACTCAAATTTAATGTAAAAAAGTAGCATATAAATTACTTATATATTTATAGATTAAATGTTACAACAGCAAGAAGGTTGGTGGTTTGAGCCTCGGCTGGGTCAGTTGGCGTTTCTGTGTGGAGTTTGCATGTTCTCCCTGCATTCGCGTGGGTTTCCTCCGGGTGCTCCGGTTTCCCCCACAGTCCAAAGGCATGTGGTACAGGTGAATTGGGTAGGCTAAAATGTCCGTCGTGCATGTATGTGTGTGTGAATAAGTGTGTATGTGTTTCCCAGTGATGGGTTGCAGCTGGAAGGGCTTCCACTGCATAAAACAAATGCTGGATGAGTTGGCGGTTCATTCCGCTGTGGTGACCTCAGATTAATAAACGGACTAAGCCGAAAAGAAAATGAATGAATGAATGTTACAACAGCTTGCCATACTAAGCATTTCAGCACAAAAAAGCAAGCATATAGACTTCACTGTAAATAATTTATATATAATAAATAAAACCACTTAAATGCACTGATGTTTTTTTTGTTATACTACTTAAAAAAGATTTTAACATATATTCACTTTAATAAAACCAGATCAGCCTTTAAATCGGTTTCTTTGAACGTATTTAATCAATTATTTTTATTGATGTATTTTTCTTTATGATAATATGCTTAATTTCTGAATGACACACTGTGGATGAATAATTAATTTCTTAAATCTGATTTCCCTAAAGAGCTTATCATAATCTTGGAGGATTTTTTTCCCCCCACAAATGTCGATCACCAAAAAGAGGGTTGCAATAGCTAAAAGTTGCAGCAGTGCAAATAGATTTTTATCTTCCTGGGATTTCAGAAGGTTACATCATGATTAACATGTCTGTATGGAAATGAAAGGGTTGCAAATCTGTGTTTAAAACCTTGGTTTTGCATACATTAACAGCCTCCAAGCTGATTAAAATAGCATCACCAGACATACAGTGGAGTTCATATTCTATTTGATCCGCTGATCTCAGAAGAATTAAATGTTACAGAAAGTTCAAATCCTGGCATATTCATCAGCTGTGGAAATATAATATGTAAAATGACCATATAATGTTCATCTTAAGTGAATCCATTATGTTTTATATAGCTGTACTTGCAGTTAAACTTAAATAGAAGTGATTAGCCAGTCAGCACCTATAAAACATCTATTACCTTTCTTTTGATTGACATTTGAAAAAGTATATATATGTTTTTAGCATAATTGTGGAACTGGAAATAATGGTTCATTACATTACATTACATTGCATTATAACTGTTTATTCATAATGAAACAAATGATTATTATTATTGTTGTTATTATTATTATTAAATATCATCATCATTATTACCTAGTTTTATTAATTATTCGATTCAATAGAGTATTAGGGTTTCTAAGTTTGTTTTTATTATTTGTTTTTGTTTTTGTGTACTATTAAAAAACAAGTGCAATTAATTACTGATTTAATAAATCATACACAATACATAGACAATTAATTGTTTTCTACTAATATGGCAAGCTGCTTAACATTTAATCTATAAGCATAGAATTCATATTCACACTACTAGTACTTTTTTTTTTTTTAGATTTACTATGTGTTGCATTGCATGCAAGTACATATTCATCGATTGCTTATGCTTTATGTATTAGTTTTCCCCTCTTTAGATAAAGGTACCTGGCCTTTTGGAAAGACTGAATGGTCAGTCTGAATGGATTGTTATAAAGCCGTCCATCACACCAGAAAGAGCAGTCAGATCCAGTCAACTTCTGACTATTCATTACTGACAGATGAAGCTCTTGTACTGTTTGTTCCTTTTCTCCTTCAGCCTGAAGGCATTATTGAAGAAAAAGCCTTTAGCTCATCAAGAATAGACCTGTGGTGAGACCATTCAGCCGTTACTGCCATAGTGGATAATAAGAAAGTGAAGTAAACCTCTGCACTCCTGCCTTTTCACTGTTACCTCATTGTGTAGATCCAGATTTAGAGCTTCATCATTAGCTGGAGACTCTCATACACACGTCCAATGAAACAGAAATGATAAAAGTAAGCACCAGAAGCTGTCATTAGTCCCTTCAGGAGTGACTGCTCTCCCTCAGGTCCTCTCTGTCAGACTCATTCTTTTTAAGAAGTAAATATTCAATCGCGAGCAGCTTGGATGCTAAAAAAAACTAATCAGAGTTTACGTATCACTGATGGACTTTTTTCAACATTGAACGCTGAATATTCTGGAGCTGCTTTGTTTGTTAAATGAATTCAGTTTGGACAGTCATTTTTACTCTTCCACCAAACTAAATGAGGAAGCTGCCAGATGCTCTGCTAGCATTAGCGCTGCTGTTCATCATACCGAAGCGACAGACTCGTCTGCGCGGCTCACGTTGAGCTAGACAGGGGTTTAGTGGGCATGTGGAGAATTGTGTTTTTGGCCACAGATGTTTTCTAACCATGATGATTCAGTCAACTGATAACAAACCCGCAGGGAACTGTGTGTTTATTGCCATCACGTTGAGCTGAGAATGGAAACCTGTTCCTGCTGCGTTGTCGTACGTCATGTTCATTTAGCCTGTTTATTCAGCTTGGCCTTGTTTACCGAAGAGCTGGATAATTGAAAACTAACAGGACTAAATGCAAATCCTTCAGTTCCTCAGCTTAGATTTTTTTTCACGTTAGTGCATATTATTTGTCTCTGTTGTTGTTTACCGCTACTCTTAATAAAACTGCGGATGCTAACAGGGCTGTGGAGGTGTTTATTGGCGCTTACGTACTCAAGAAGCGGAAATGCCAACCTGTGTTAAAAACAGCTTCAGCGTAAATCACTGTGTGTAAAATGTCTCAGTAAATTGCTGGATGATAAAGAGTTTTCATATGACTGAGGGAACTGAATGCCTGGAGTGATGTCACCTAATTAAATGCCCCTGGTGCTCATGGGAATCATTCACACAGATCAATGCAGCCGCACAAAGCTCAGTCAGCCTTTATTGTGATTATGAATTACTGGATCAATTGAGGAGAAGAAACTTGCCGTTGGTAGAGCCTAGTTTGAGACTGAAGATCATATTTAATATGCATTATTAATGGAGGAATATGTTAATTGGGTTAATTGCACAGCTTTGGCATCTTTTGTGGAATAATGTCTTCAATTATATTCAAGTTGTCATAATATTCTTTATTCTGATAATATTCTCATAATAATCACCAGCTCTACTAGAGCATTCAGTAAACCACAAATATTGTTAAGAAAAAATATAATATAATATAATATAATATAATATAATATAATATAATATAATATAATATAATATAATATAATATAATATAATATAATATAATATAATATAATATAATATAGTATACAATAGAATATAATATACAATAGAATATTATATAATACAATATGATTATATTATAATATATAATTATTATATATATTCCCAGTACTGGGTTGTGGCTAGAAGGGCATCCGCTACCTGAAACATATCTTGGATATGTTCATTCTGCTGTGGCGACCCCTAAAAATCAAAGGGACCAAGCTGAAGGAAAATGAATAAATGAATAATACAATATAATACAACAATGTTTACGTGCAATGTAGGATGTAAATTTAGATCTGCATCAATAATATTTTTAAAAATGTGATATATAGATTTTTTCAGAACATTAAAGTGTACAAAAAACACATTAACAGAAATTTTTGTTGATCATTTGCTTCAGACTATACTAAACCAGATTTATATAAATCACTTCCCTGTTTGGAAAAAACAAACAAACAAACAAAAAAGTAATAGAGACTGTCATACAATCCTAATGGCCTTGTAATGTTTTTAATGGTTATGATATAAATTATATTGATTTTAATCGAAAGTATAATAGACTTTTTTGGTTCTATTTGGTTCTAATTTTTCTTTTACGTTCAAAAATTTACTCACTATTTTCTCACCCTCAAGTGGTTTTAAATGGTTCTTTCTTTTTTTTTGCACAAAAGAAGATATTTTAAAAAATGTTGCATATCAGTAACCATTTACTTCTATAGTATTTGCTTTTTCTACTATGGAATATGTGAAGAGTGAGTAAATGATGACAGAATTGTCAGTTTTGGGTGAACAGTCTCTTTAAAACCAATAAAAGATAATGAAACATTTCCAAAGCACACTAGAAACCATTAAAACTTAGTGGTTTTAATGGTTAAAAGGCGACGGTCATAGTGTTTTTAATGGCACATGAAATCATTAGGGTGCATATCAACCAAAGCATTTTTCCCAAGGCAAGCGTATTTTTTCCAGTTGTTTTCAATGAGAGCTCCACATTTTTTAGAAAGCCAGCAGGGTGACAAGGCTGTGCACTCAGCGCTTTTTAAATGTGCCAACAATTGGAGAATCTTCAATACTGAGTAAACGCAGCACTGCAGAAGTGTTCTCAAGGGTTCACAGATGAGTGTTTTTATTCAGCTATGCAAAAATGTGTTGGTGGACACGCACCATTAGAATCTTCTGTGATGAGTTATATGGTGTGTTTTTTTTCCCAATCCTCAGCAGAGTTGTCTTGATCACTGCATTTTGAACCTCCATAGAAACCTCTCATTAATAGCGCTATCAACCTTAGAGACAGATTTTGTGTGCATGTGTGTGTGTTCTGTGTGTGTGCATGTGCATGTGTGTACACTGAAAAAAAATATTTAAAGATGATTCCCGATACGTTAAGTTGTTGTAAACCATTTATTTGGACTTAATTTAAACCAAAAAATTAAGTTGAGCATTACTAAATTTAATTTGTTTGTTTAAATTCAATACAAATAGATTTTTGCAACAGTTTTGCAGAAATCCTCTTTTTAGTGTATGTGTAAAATAATAATAATAATAATAATAATAATAATTTTTTAAACATATAGAGGGTGATTCAAAAAGAATACCACAACTTTGAAAATCTGTATTTAATCAAACAAACATGATGGAACCTTGGGAAATTTACCAATGTGAAGAGTACTTCAAGTTTTTTTCAATAGAAAACAAGTTCATAGATGTTCAATATGACCCCTTCCAGACACTCTAGTGACATCAACCCAATACTCAAACTCAATTAACACTCTCTGGGGGTACATCTTTCCACATTCCACATCTTGGGGGTAACAAATTGGATAGCTGCAGTTATTCCTTCTTTAAGTTCCTCAATGTTAGCTGGTAGAGGTGGTCGAAACACAATATCTTTAACGTACCCCCATAGAGAAAAATCACAGGGGGTGAGGTCAGGGCTTCTTGGAGGCCAGTGATGAAGTGCTCTATCACGAGCTGCCTGGCGGCTGATACATTGGTTTGGATACCTTTCGTTTAAATAGGCAACCAACTGAAACTTGACAGAAAGAGCTTAGCTCTCCTTTTCTTCTTTGCAGAGTTCTCGATTTTTAAAGTTGTGGTATTATTTTTATTCTGTATAAACTGTATTTTCTATTGCCTGACCCCAACTCTTCACCTAACCCTACCCTTTACAGGATACTGTAAACAGTTTTACTTTCTGGAGAGAAAAAAAAAATCATTCTGTATGATTTATTAGCCTTTTAAAAAATGAGACATCAGCAATGTCCTCATAATTCACCATCTCCTTGTAATACCTGTCATACCCCTGTCATATTTCACATTTGTGTCCTGATATGTCTCAAAAACACATGCATAGACGCATTCTTTTTATGAATGTTTTTGTGCAAAGAGTGAAGTCTAATTTCAGTCTCAGTGATAAAGCTTCGTAATAGGTCTGTTTGAAATGCTCTTCTAAATCTCCCACAAAATGAGCCACAATTACAGGCCAATTTAGAAGCCAATGATTTATTCAGGAGCCTGTTATGCTGCTCTTTACATACTCATGAATTAAAAATCTGAGCGAATTTTACAGCTTCTTTCAGTTCTTCAGTGGTGGTGAATGATCGTGTTGCACGATATCACCTGCTCTCATTGAAAAGATGTGATTTTAGGAAACCACATGCAGTTTACTTCTACTGGAGATCCACCATTAATGATAAATAGCCTTTACAGTATGTCATATTTTATGTTTCTCTAAGGTTGTGTGTCTGTGTATCGGCACATTTCTGAAGCAAAAGAGTGATCAGCTCATTCCTTGCAGGGCTCACTAACAGCAGGGAAACTTCAATGCCTTATGACAGTTTTATGGTAATGTTGCGTCTATATTTAATGAACATTTCCCCTCCAACCTTCGATCAGAAAGCTGAATAATTCAAAAATACAAGGAAGAAAGGAATGTTTTATAAAATGGAGAAACTGAATGGCCTCCAGTTGCTGCTGTGTGTCAATGTGGCAGTAATGGAAGTGTCTCTACATATAAATGACAGCCATTATGAGTTCTTAAATGTCTTTATTTTCCCTAAAAATAACATTTTAAAAGGTTCAAAACACATTTCTATTATAACTTTTTACTTCTGATAATGTGATGTGATGTGTTTGATGTCTTATTAAAAATGTTTTAATTAGCCATAGCCATATCACCCTGCAAGACCGGTTACTCACTGAAGCTAAGCAGGGCTGAGCCTGGTCAGTATCTGGATGGGAGACCACATGGGAAAACTAGGTTGTTGTTGGAAGTGGTGTTAGTGAGGTCTGTGTGATACTAATGCCCCAGTATAGTAAAGGGGACACTACACTGTCAGTGATTGCTGTCTTTCGAATGAGACATTTAACCGTCCTGATTCTCTGTGGTCATTAAAAATCCCATGGCACTTCTTGTAAAGAGTAGGGGTTTATCCCCAGTGTCCTGGCCAAATTTCCTTCATTGGCCCTTACCCATCATGGCCTCCCAATCATCCCCATTAACCAAATTGGCTCTATTACTGTGCCTCCTCTCCACCAGTAGCAGGCATGTGGTGAATGCACTGGCAATGTTGTCCTGTGGCTGCGGTCGCATCATCCAAGTGGATGCTGCACACGGGTGGTGGTGTGGAGAGACCCCCCTCATGATTGCGAAGCGCTTTGGGTATATGGCCATACACAATAAAATGCGCTATATAACTACACATTACTTATTTACTTAGTAATTGAATTCACCGTCGTGGTGATTAATATTTGCTTTAGTTCTGTTTTTGACTTCTTGAACACAGCAATTTTTCTCTATAACTTAGTGCTTGTATAACCTCTCAAACTCAGTGTTTGAAAGAGAAACTATTGGTGTTGGACCTTTTTGTCCATTGGGTCAGTGATAGTTTGTTGTTCTTGGACTCTTAAATTTACATTAGACGTGATAACCGTAAAACCATGATTATTCTTTAGACTATATAATCGTACAACCAAAATCTATAACTGTTGTATCCATAATTGTTTTGCAGTTCAAAACATAACATATGAATGTGTCTGAATGTAGAGGAAGCCAACTGCCCAATGCACTGCTTTTGTTGTGCTTTGAAATACAACATTTGAATGTTTGTAAAAAAAAAAAAGAAAAGTCACATTGTACAATGCAGTGATGTTATGTAGTTTCAAAATACAATATATTAACATTTTATTGTGGTAAAATACAACGTGGGTATCTTAAGGAGCAAAAATACAGCAAATGGGATCTCATTCTGTATGCTTGTGTCATCACTCATATTGCTAGTCATATCTCTCCGGCCAATCATTTGGGATGCTTTTCATGAACTGGCCCCCATGACAAGCTAATTGAATAGCCCTGCCATAGAGCAAAACAGACGGCAAAATGGGATAATGCAAGTTTGCATACTCCTGGTGGGAGAAAGACGAGATTAAACAGTGGCTAAAACCTGTCGCTGAAAACAACTACGTAATTTATTCTTTCAAGGTTTGTTTCTTCCGAGCTTATCTAAGTTCTGTTGCATGGTTGTGCTCCATTCATTTATTTAACTACAACTGTTTATTAACAACTGTTTATTAAGGTAAAGGTTTGATACTGATTAGAACTTGAAGTGGCGATGAGATCTTAAAATATTCAGAGAAGGTCTTTAAAAAGTCTTAAAAAAGGATTGAAATTTTCTTTAGGATTCCTGCATATACCTACTTAGCTGCTTTGTTAAAATTAACTTGTAATTTATGTTATTTTACTTTTATTTTAATGAACTCTATGCAGTAAAGGATGCAAACACTGCAAAATACAGTTTTTTACTAATATATGTGTGTAAAATAGTCTTATATATCATTTAAAACTTAGGCTAATATATGAATGGAAAACAGATTTTTATTAAACTAAAAAAATCTCAAAATGCAAAACAATTTAGGTGTAGTAAGAAATAGAAGTACAGTAGGTAAGGAATGGTGTTTTACTATTGTATTGAATTCTATGGAGTAAAGGACATGCAAACGCTGCAAAATATTTTGCTCTAAACTCTACTGACTGGCTTCTCTCGTGTAACTCTCTTCCACGCATTGAATATATATATATATATATATATATATATATATATATATATATATATATATATATATATATATATATATATATATATATATATATATAATTATTATAATTTTTTAACAGTTTTACTTTATTTCAGCAACATTTCATGCCCCTCTGACAAACTCTGAGTTACCGGATGTAAGTATGAAGTAGGGGCTGATAGTTTTAATTGAATTTGATACCGTTTGTAGCATAAACATGTCGTCGGTGATGATGAAGGCATGTGTCTCTAGTCTCCAGAAGTTCCCTATGTGTGTCTGTGGTCCTTTACTGACCGGATAGGTGCAGATCATTTTTTACTATCATTTCGCAAAATACAGCTAAAAGTCCTACATGATTGTAATAGTTTGATTACAGTGTTTACATGTCTGTACAGCACTTCAATAATGCGACTAAAATAGATTGATTTGTGTTTATGATGATTATGACTTCCGGCATATCTAATATATTAACAGGCTTTTCAAAGGAAGGGGAATGCTATTTCATGTCATAGTTAATTTGTGTGGCTACGGTTGTAGCCTCTGTTTGTACACACAGCTGTTGATCTTCGGTTTAAAAAAATGGTTACGTCACACCAGCCCAAGCAACCGAATGTTGCGCACAACACTTTTTTTAACATGATGAGAAATCTTGTTGTGATTAAATTTTGTGAGATCTCATCACACGATATCTCGTCAAACCCCTTACAGTTACTGATTATGTTCACCTCCCTCTTGTTTAGTGTTTTTTTTAATGTTTTTTTACAGTATGTTTAAGTTGTGAGTTTCTTTTGTTCCTTATCTGGTTTCTTTATGCTACCTCACAAGTTAAGCTATGTCTGTTTAAGTTGTATTTCAATTTTTAATTTTTGTTAGTCAAACACCTAAGAAAATATCCTCCTGTCCTCATCTTCCTTGCCTACTCCTGCACACGACACTCTCAGCCACATTCTAGAGGTCAATTTACCCATATAAATAGATGTGATTTGTTGGAACCATTGGCCATCACTCTTCATCTTTAATATGACGTGACAGGTGAAACAATTAATGTGCTATTTAAGCCCTGGAGCTTGATGAGCAACACAACATAATTAATGCATATGCGATATGATTACGCTCAAGTGTTAAAACGCCATTCTTCAGGTTTTGTGCACACATCAATCATAAGAATATGCATTGGATATTTCCATGTAATTAGACTGACTGAATGAACGCCAATGAGTGTGCCATAGCATCATTATAGACTGATTAATTGTTTATTTTAATACAATTATTGCTCATTAGACCACAGTTTAATTCTTCATTCTGTTTGGTGTCGGGTTTGAGTAGATGCATAATCAATGTCAAAGGAAAGTCGTTTACAGACTTCAAATTAAATTTCAAACATGTTTTTAGATAAACACATGGATGTGTGAATTATTGACTCCATAACGGTTGAATTATTTAAAATAACACATGCCTTAGGTGTAAAAGGTTTGCATTTTTAAAAGTATTCAACACCATCACATCTGATTTTAATATATCTATACATCTGACAAGTATTTTAGTGTCTGTAAAGCTTTCTGAGCTCTGATTTTTGAATATGTAAAAGTAAAAGTGAGCAAAAATGTTTCAGTACTTTTCTATTATCATGCATAGGAAAAATCATTTATATTAAAACTTTAAAGCCTATTTCTCCCTGAACTTAAAATATTAAAGGCAGTTCGAAGACTCTCTGTTCTCTTCTAATATATTAACAGGCTGTTCAAAGGAAGGGGAGCATGGTTCATGATCTTAATTAGACCTCTCTGCACACTTTGAGCTAAAACTATTCATAGTTTGATGGTATAAATTCACCATTGCTGGATGCTATATGCACAATTGAAACTTTTTTTTTATGTGGATAGCTTAAATTCTTCACATCCTCAATTGTCTACTGCTAATGTTAATGCAAATCAGTTTCTCTGCAAATGTTAAAAACCTCCTTGGGTAGCAGTGGGTGTCTGTGAGTAACTGTGATTAATGTCCCAATTAAATGTGCGTTGGGTGAATCTGTCCCCGGGAATTTAATGAGTCCGTTTTCAAGTCTGATCACTTCCCTTTTTTGCCCGACCTCCAATTTG
The DNA here is from genome assembly GCF_903798145.1 of Danio aesculapii. Lineage (NCBI taxonomy): Eukaryota > Metazoa > Chordata > Actinopteri > Cypriniformes > Danionidae > Danio > Danio aesculapii. Next base: position 35,610,163 of record NC_079438.1, on the reverse strand, counting down.
GAGCCCTTATGTGCCCTGCATGAAATTGACAGCTTAGGCTCATTGAAAAAACCTGCCTCGTCATACATAATTGCAGATCTTCACAAATGTGAAAATTACTGCCATTTCATTAGACTATTTATTAGTAATGACACATTTTGAAACCTGAACAATTTGCAGCTCTTTTTTTTTACCTTAATGCATTATTTGTGATTTTTTTTTTTGGTTTGATTATTTCTTTGTTACTTTAAATAAAATATAAATAAATAAAATGAAGAAGAACTCCAGTATTACAATGTATTATTCAATATGTAACTATATGGAATTGTGTGTTTCTAATAAGCTAAAATTAGGTGCATTTATGTTGTATTATATGAACGTGTTTTTAAAAAAATAGAAGAAAAAATAACAAAAACAAAACAAATGGCTAACAATTTTAAAAATGCCCTTGCAACTCATGGCCAATGTATTACAACACTACAACAAAATAGAAGAATTACACTTAATAGAGTTTAATATTACACTTAAAATAATGTCAGTTGTTCTTATATTAGCACTGTGTAAAAGTTCACAAAAGACAACTTATATGAATATCAACATAGTTGTACTAGGGATGACCAAAAATACAAATTCTGGGACGAGACTAAAAATGAGACATGCACATGGCCCATAAAAAAAAAACCCTCTTTTTATTGTATGTATTAAATAATATAATTAATGTTGTAAGATTTTTAAAGTCAATAACTTAAATTATACGGATTAAAAAAATATATATATAACCAAATTTTATTGACCATAAGGAGTTAAAAGGTGTCATTTTACCAGCGTTGCCATACTTAGAAATGTCTTGTCGGCACCTTCGACTTTGCTTTTCCAGTGAGCATGTGTGATTTATGCATAGATAAGTATAAGTGTACATCAGGGGGAAATACACAAAACAGAATATTGAGCTATTGAATGTTGCTTTTGCACTTCAAAACAGCAACAACCCCCCTGTGTGCAACCCAAGTAATTGAAATGAATGGGTTTCATAGCACAGTGAAGTGCTTTCTGCATCTGGTGTGAAAGCAGATTGACACCGCACACTGACTACTGCTGGAAGAAAAGTAAAACCAGTGTGATGAACACTACTGGGCATTGAGGCACATTGGGTGGGGGGTGTATTTTCTCTTCCAGGGGGAAAAAAAACTAAAATGCCAAATGCCTGAAAATTTGTTACATCCCTAATTTTTACGGCAAACTCTGTGAATATATACCGTTTAATTGATTAATGTCACAATTAAATGTGCATTGGGTGAAACTGTTGCTGGAATTTTAAGTCTGTTTAATATAATTAGAGTCCAAACTCTGTAGATGGCTTTTTTTCACAAAATTGGGTATACATTGTTGATTAGTATTGTTTTAAAAATATTGACTGTTACTTTTCCAAGTAGACTAAACAAATTATTTAATATCAAATTTTCTATATTTTTAAACGTGAATATTGCTTGAAAATTGCTTTAATAGTTACTTTTTCGTTGGCCTAAACTTGGCTACAACTTGATGAATTGTGTTTAATAGTCAACATTATGTTGCCTGTATTTGAAAATAGCCCTTTGCTAAGAATATATGTTCTAAACTAAGCCAAAGCAAGAATAATTATTTTAATTGTAACATTTTTGCTACAAAATTTAATTTGTCGACATTTTTTGTAATGTACATTAAATGGATAGTTCACACAAACATGAAAATTCTGTCATCATTTGCTCACCTTTTACATCCATAGTATTTATTTTTTCCTATTATCAAAGTCAATTGTGACAGGTTTTCAGCTTTCTACAAAATATATTGTTTGTTAAAGGTTTGTTAAAGGTTTAAAACTACTAATTACTTACGAGTAAATGGTGAGTTAATTTTCATCTTTGGGTGAAATATCTGTTTAACTTTATGAAAATGCCTTGTATTATGACCTAAATACACAGATATTCTTGACTTTCATAAGTCAAACAATTTTGTAAGGGTGTTTTGTTTCCCTACAATCTGTCTGTCCATATAAAGCATTTTCTGAAAAGTTTCTGTGCAAGATAAAACACTTCAGATAAAACCAAACACACTTTAAACATCACTCGATGGATGTTTCACTCAGGAAAAATGCATAAGAACCAACATATCATTTTGCTACTCATTTGCACCACACTGACAGTTGTTTTCAATAGAGTTGACATTAGCATTTTGCTAAATTAACAGCAAACCCCTCTAATAACCATTAAACTGCATAGCATACATAAATTATACATCACAAACCTTTAAAAATATGCCACCGGCAATGCTATCCAGTTCCAAAGCCGTAACTTTGTCTAATTGTGACAGTATGTTTGCTAAGTTGTTTAGATTCAAGGACTCATGGAAAGTCTTGTCTTTATGGTGTTTCGGTCTAAGGATAATGGCCACCTCTCTGTTTTCCCGCTCTCATGGGAGGGTTGTAGGCGTTTCTAAAAAGACTGAAGGGAAAATAGCAAAGACATTTGAAGCTTTTAGAAGAGAGCTTATGTTTTATGGATTTATGTAAATTGGACATGACTGTAGCCGTACAGGAGAATCTGTTTTTTGGTTTCTTTCAGCACATTATGTCTCCCCACGCAAAGCACAATGCCTGGCAGTTATTCCAAATGAATAATGATGAACAAAATGAACTGTTTGTAATCAATTGTTAACGATGTGTGTACCAAAGGGGGAATATGAGTAAAAAAAAAATGTCTTTTTCCTCTTTCTTTCCTCCAGAGCTGGATATTTGCCACAAAACATCCCCCTGCAGATGATCTCCTATTTGTCTCAGGAGACTGAGTTTCTGCCCTGGCACGCTGCAAGTCGAGCACTTTACCAGCTGGACAAACTCCTGGACCGCACTTTAGACCACAGCCTGTTCAGCGTGAGTCTAACCTCACATCAGTTTGATGAATGTTGTGTTTTAGCCTTGTCTAGTTTGATAAGAGACACAATTGATATCTAGCAGCATGTCTCGAATGACTCGACTCACCCCCAGACAGACAGAACAAACTTCCTCTGATCATCTTAGGTCCAGATACAATCCCTGAAGGCAGACCAGCACTGAATCAATATTGAATTGACAATGAAATGTTTGAAAGATAGCACACTTTTCATCAGGTTTGCACACTTGAGTAGTGTCTTTCATTGATGAAAACTAGATCCAATTTTATTTGTTCAACTTATTGTTAAGCAGTTTAATTCTGTCATACGTTTATAAAAGTTTTCTCCAGCTTTATGTTATTAAGTGGCTTTAATTACTGTGTACTTAATAATTACTAAATGCGTAAATGCACTTTTCTGTGCATATACATTTTTGCATTGTACTTATATTTAGATACAAAAAATACCTGCAGTGAATTACATTGATAATTAATTTATGTAACTGCATTCATAATTACACTGTTGACCAATCATTTACATCTTAACCCAGCCTTAAACCCACCCATTTCACCAAACTTGACCAGTACTCCCCGTCATTGTATCACCAATAGTGTTCTCCAATACAAAATGAACGGTAATTACATTGTACTTTTTATGTAAATGCCTAGTAGTTAAGGTCACTTAATATAAAGTGGCACCAAAATAAGTTCTCATTGGGATTGATGTTTTGATGTTGATGTCTTATTGAAAATGTTTCATTTAAAGTCCACATTATAGTAATCAGCGTTAATTCTTTTTACAATATGTATTTATTTTGGTTTGATTATAAGGCGCATTATTTACAGAAGCAGCAACAACAAAAGAAATCCTTCAGAAGCCAAATGTTAATGATGCTATAATAATGACCAATGACCAATCACTTACATGTTTATCCAGCCTTAAACCCACCCATCCCACCAAATTTCACCAAAAGTGTTGTCCAATACAATATGAACAGTATTTGCATTGTACTTTTATGTAAGTACCTAGTAGTTAAGGTCACTTAATATAAAGTGGGACCAAAATAATTCTCACTGGGTTTGACTGAGGTTATGATGTTGATGTCTTAATGAACATGTTTCATTTAAAGTCCACATTATAGTTATCAGCATTAACTTTTATTTATTTAGTTTGATTATAAGGCACATTTGTTACAGCAGCGGCAACAACAAAACAAATCCTTCAGAAGCTAAATGTTAATGATGTTATAATAATGACCAATAACCAATCACTTACTGTCATGCATGGGCTCTCTCTCAGAAAGGCAAAGAATCGCAGGAGTTATCAAGCATGTAGATTATTTACAAAACACTCATTTGGACGACATAGGAAAAACAGGAGACTCAGGAACGACATGATGTGTAGACAACGCATAACCAAGAATACTAGACCAAGGACTGAACAACACATTGGACTATAAATACACAGGATATGATGACTCTGATAATACACTGGGGAGGAACACAGGTTAAACTCATAAAACTGGCTGCTGGTGGGAAAACAGAACAAATGAGCACATGGGGAAGGTCACATGACATAAACACAGGGGACTGACACTTACATCCCAGCCTTAAACCCACCTATCCCACCAAACTTAACCAGTATCCTGCCTCATTATATCACCAACAGTGTTGTCCTATACAATATGAACACAGGAACTACATTGTACTTTTTATGCAAGTACTTAGTAGTTAAGGCCACTTTATGTAAAGTGGGACCAAAATAAATTCTCATTGGGATTGACTGAGGTTTTGATCTTAATCTCTTATTGAAAATGTTTCATTTAAAGTCCACATCATGGTAATCAGTGTTATTTTTTTACATTTATTTATTTCAGTCATTCATTCATTCAATCATTTATTCATTTTCTTTTCGGGTTAGTCCCTTTATTAATCAGAGGTTGCCACAGTGGAATGAACCGCCAACTTATATATTTTATATTTTAAGCATTCCGGCCGCAACCCAACACTGGGAAACACCTATATACTCTTGCTTTCACACTCATACACTTCGGCCAATTTCGCTTATTCAATTCACCTATACCACATGTCTGTTGGGGAAACCGGAACACCCGGAGGAAACCCACATGAACACGGGGAAAACATGCAAACCCCACACAGAAATGCCAACTGACCCAGCTGGGCCTCGAACCAGCAACCTTCTTGCTGTGAGGCGATTGTGCTACCCATTGCGTCACCATGACGCACATTATTTACAGCTGCAGCAACAACAAATAAAATCGTTCAGAAGCTTAATGTTATTGATGCTATTATAATAACTTTAAAAAAATTTAACATAGTTTTAGTTTACTTTTGAAAAGGGTAATTTTAAAGGGTTTGTTCACCTGGGACCCATCAACTTCCATAGTGGGAAACAAAAACTATAGAAGTCAATAAGTACCAGCTACCAGCATTCTTTAAAATATAGTGTTTTGTGTTCAGCAGAAGAAAGAAATAAGTTTTGAACAACTGGGTGAGTAAACTGTGACAGAGGATTTTCATTTTTTGGTGAACTATCCCTTTAAGACAAATTTAACAAACACTGATCACTATAGTTTTTTCTATGAAGCATTTTCAAATGACACATTTTCACAAAAATATCAATAACTGGTGTGCTATTTGTCGTGCTATTTGTAAAATGATTTTTTTATTCTGATTTTTACCCTTTTAATTCCATACCTTAATGGTCTCTGATTAAAAGAGACAAAAAGGGATATGATTTCACACTATTATTCTTGATGTAGAAAACTCTCAGTTCAACACACAATAGATCATAGACGATATGCAGGTATACATAAAAAAACAGGACTGGATAAATCTCGAAATAAGTAATTCAAGTTTGGTTGAACGAATATAGATTTTCTTCCACCTTGATGTAATGATTTAATCATTAAAATAACATTATTTCAGTGTGTGCAGACATGAAGTAAAATCAATGATAAGATTCTGCTATCAGAGATGCCTGTTTAAACTTTTAACTCATACAAACATAAAAAGAATGAGATCTCCAACATTGATTGTGTTATAAGGTCAGATAAGTACCATATTATGCAAACTACTTACATTTTTGCAGTAAACAACATTTAAGGTGTATTAATCAACTTTGATCCATGGTCATTTATAACAGTCAAAACTCGTATCCACAATGCAGCGCAACTTTCATCAACCTCACATTTCCAGTGTCACATATAAGTCTGATAAAATATTTTATATAATAGAAGTAATATTTTACATTATTTGATTAGACTGACAAATGTTTACACATATTTTGTTCAGTGTTTATAAGTAAAATGCTAGTATTTTAAGTAACACTTTATTTTAATGGTCCATTTGAGTATTAGTAGACTGTCTGCTTAATATCTGACGATACTGCTCCTTCAACAGACATTTAACTGACTATAAGAAACTTTGCAATTACATGTCAACTTACACTAACCCTAACCCCAACCTAACAGTCTACTTGTAATCTAATGAGAATTAGTTGACATGTACTGTAGATGCAATGTAACTTAAATTCAACAAACGGGCCATCAAAATAAAGTGTGACCGTATTTTATTCTGAACAGAATGTTTCTCCATCTTCGGTCTTACTTGCTTTCATATTCAGAACTTTGTTATTCAGAGCATCATTCGCACACCTACCCACAATCCTTTGGTGTGCGTGAGTCATTCCTTCCCCTGCTCTGCAATGGATGAGCCTTTAGTGTCCACAGTAAATGTGTGATGAATTTAAAAGTGTCTCAGTAGCTCTCCTCCACCATGTTCACTGTGATATGCAGCAGATGTTTCAGATGTAACTCAAGACAGAAAACAGTTGGAGTAGAACTTGAAGTCAAGTGTCTTCAAATCATGTGACCAGGTGTCAGTCCAAACGTGTGTGTGTGTGTGTGTGTGTGTGTGTGTGTGTGTGTGCGTGTGTGTGCGTGTGTGTGCGTGTGTGTGTGTGCGTGTGTGTGTGTGTGTGTGTGTGTGTGCGCGTGTGTGTGTGCGTTTGTGTGTGTGTGTGTGTGCGTGCGTGCGTGCGTGTTAGCCAGTGTTCCTTATACCTGTCTTAACTTGAGTGAGATTATTTGACAGATCTTGGATCTATTAATTATGGTAAAATATCTGAATTAAGTAGTCTGAGATTACTGTATGTGCTCATGATCATTGTGAAGGGACCATGTTTCTATCCTCGAGACCATGATCAGCAATACAGTGATTGGCTGATGGTCTGACAGCATCATATTAATATCCATTTCCATATTAATAATATCAGAATGATAATCAATAGATAGCATTTGTTAAACAATACACAATTACTTTTCACAATTTGTGAAATTTGCAGAACAGGCAGGACACTATCATGTTTTGTGTTTAGCATCTAATTTTACCTTTAATTTGCTGTATGTGACAGCATTAAAGTTTCTTAATCTCATAAAACCTGTTGCTATGGCAACAAATCCTGGATTAGTTTCAAGGAACCAAACAATCCTGGATCAAATCAAGTCAATGACATTCAAAAACAATGACACTGCAGTAACAGGTTGACAAACTCATGACCAGCTCTACCATTACCATTCATTCATTAATTTCGGCTTAGTCTGTAATTCAGAGGTCACCACAGCGGAATGAACTGCCAACTATTCCAGCATATCTTTTACACAGCGGATGCTCTTTCAGTTTCAACTTAGTATTGGGAAACCCATACACACTCATTCACACACTCATATACTACGAACAATTTAGTTTATTCAATTCACCTAGCGCACTTTGGACTGTGGGAAAAACCGGAGCACTCGGAGGAAACCCACGCCAATATGAGGAGTACATGAAAACTCCACACAGAAATGCTAACTGGCCCAGCCGGGACTCGAACCAGTGACCTTCTTGCTGTGAGGTTACAGTGCTAACCACTGAGTCACCATGCTGTCCTACCATTAGCACAATATTCAAAAACATGTCCTCTACCCGCATTCATTTGTTTGTATATGTGTAAGAGTGTGTTAAGAATTGAATTGCTGCCTAGCAGGCTCTAATTGTGATCATTCACTAGTCTCCGTAAGAGGGCATGAAGGAGAGCAGTCATGCTAAATTAGCCATGACATTACCTGCTGCGACATTTCCCTTCACCATATGGAGAGTCAAAACACAGACACACATACACAAACTCACACTAGGGCTCTGAAATGGCAACGTTCTTTTTTTTGCTCTTTGCTTTAGTGGTGAAACGAATTTTAAAATACCTTTGCAGTGGTTTACTTTTAGACAAAGTTTCTCAACTGTGGTCCTTGAGGTGTACTTTCCTGAAGAGTTTAGCTCCAGCCCTGATCAAACTCACTTGCCTGTAACTTTCTAGTGTTATCGCAGACCTTGAGTAGCTTCTTCAGGTGTTTGATTAGATATAAAGCTGAAGTCTGGAGGAAAGTGGACCAACACATCCTTTGAGAATGCCTGCTGTTAGTGATCACTCACTATCCTTTGGCTTAGTCCCTGGTTTATCGGGGTCGCCACAGCGAAATAAACCATTAACTACTCTGGCATATGTTTTATGCTTCATGCTAGCAAACACTTTTGCAAAATATTTGCTTTGCCATTTTTTTTCTTAAAGGGGACAGCTCACCTAAAACTGAAAAGAATCATTCAGTTTTCCTTCATTTGTTTACTTGCAAGCTTCTGTTGAACACAAAAGAAGATATTTTGAAGAATTCTAAAAAAACAAACTGGTGGTAACTATTGACTTCAGTAGTGTTGGTTTATCTAAAATGTCTTATTTTGTGGTCAACTGAATAAAGAAACGTATAAAGGTTTGGAACCTCTTGAGTGTGAGTAAACAGTGAGTGAACTATCCTTTTAACAACAAAATAAGTGCAGAACAAAATGAGAATTTTACCACGACATCAGTTCTGATTGTAAAAGCATGGATACGTTTAATATTTTTTTTCTGCAGTTTGGCACATCTCATTTGCAATAGCACTTTTGAAAATGTTTTGTAAAATGCAATAAAACAATCTTATTTTGTCAAAAGTATATATATTTACACGTCTTATTTTTAAATAGACACAAAGGAAGCAATTCTAATGTTTGGGTTAGGGTTAGCGTTACATTTTATTCTGTAAATATAAACAGAAATGTTGATGTTAATGTTTTATTCGTTGGGAATTGAGGATGATTAATGTTAAAATTTTTGCAGTTTACAAACATTTTGAAACCATCTGACATGATGTAAAACTACATCTGCTCATATCTCACAAATCAAAGATTCATTTTACACAATCTTTTACCTTTATTACAAATAGGGTTGTATTCATTTAGCTGTGATGATTTTACAGTAATAAATTATACATTTAATTTCTCATTTAGAGCATCTCTCGTATTTTACTTGTGATTGTCTGAGCGTGAGGCACTGAACTGAAAAAACTAAAGGGATAGTTATACCAAAAATGAAATTTTACTCACTATTTACTTACTGTTTGTCTATCCTATATGAGCTTCTTTGTTCTGTTGAACACAAAAGAAGATAGTTTGAAGAAAGCTGAAAACAAATACCAAGTCAATGGTTACTTGTTTACAACATTCTTCAAAATATCTTTTTTTGTGTTCTACAGAAGGAGGAAAGTCAAACAGGTTTGTACAAATAAACAATGAGTAAATTATGACAGAATTTTCATTTTTGGGTGAACTATCCCGTAAGCAAAAATTATTTTTAGGTCAAGAAAGCCTTAAAGCCATAGCAACCTACTACATAAATGCTGCTAAGCAGCAGTAGGACTAGAAGATTTTTTACTCAAATCTTGAATAATTATTTGGTCAGATGGTTACAAATGTACATGTAAACTAATTCATTACATTTTAAACATTACTAAGTGACCAAATTTTGCTGCTTACTTTTTTGGTAAGCGTCTTGCGGTAGTTGAGAGTGAGCTTTATACATTTGAAAATGAAAACACACTGTTTATACAAAATAATTTGAATTCCCTGTCTTAACTCGTTGACCATTCTCACTCATGTTCTGCCTTTTGTTTGATTTTGCTGTTAAATTGTATATTTAAATTGGTAGCTTTCTAGCTTTGTTTTGATTTTGTAATGATTTGCTTTATTTGTTTTTACTTTTATTTGTTTTTTCTTTGTATTTGTTTTGTTTGAATATTTTGCTTTGTTTTGCTTTCTTTATTGGCACCGTTTTGTACATTTGTTTAGTTTTACTTTGCGTTTTGTTTTATTCCTTTTTTCTCTGTGTTTGTTTTACTTTAATGCTTTTCTTGTTTAATGTTTTGCACTTTTGTTTGGATTCAGTTTGCATTTTTATTTCATGTTTTGTTTTGGTTGAAATGTTTGTTTATGGTGTTAAGGTTTTGTCTAGGTTTAATAGTTTGCTTTGTTTCATCCCTCAGGATTATGTTCTAAGACAGGTGGAACCAAAGTATCACAAGCTAGGCTGGCCAGCCACTTCCCCTGATGGCTCCTTCATCTATTCAGCTTATCAGACAGAGTAAGTCTTGCATTTCATCCTTCCTGAATTATTTATTGCTGTTATAAACGTATATGTAGTTGAAGTAAGGACACTGGATTGCAAAGTGTATGCCATACATTTTCCACCTCAAAGAGAGGGAATGACCTCAGCAGAGATGTATTTAAATTTTAATTTTCCCCTTCCTGCTCCTGTACTTTCCTGCTGGTTTCCGGCCCTCTTTCCTCCTCAGAGAGCTGCAGAGAGAGGTGATCATGCTGGCCTGCAGTTTTGGAAACAAACACTGTCACCGCCAGGCTGTTTCTCTCATTTCAGACTGGATTTCCAGCAACAAGAACAGGTGAGCATTTTTTTATTCAGCTCAAAGCCTTTACAAATAAATTAGTCTAAATCATGGATTAAATCATCAACTCTTAGATTTACTGAATCTACCCAGTTTAAGTGAGTAGTTACACTGCACTTTTCACTCCATTGACTTGGCATTGCTTAAGAATGGAAATGTGTGTCTGTGTGTGTATGTATATATGAAGAGTTTAGATGCAAAAACCTCTAAATGCTGTTTAATTTTTTCTTCTAAAATTTGCATTTTTCTTCAATTCCTGTGTGTGGACTCGGTCATTTTACTGTTATAGTGAAGAATACGTTATTTTCATTGCATTTTAAAGTGAAATAACTGCACATCAATATAAGAGGCTGAGAACATGCTCATTTTAGGACATTTCAGGCGGCATTTAGAGGTTTTTGCATCTGAACTCTTCATATGTTTTATTTCTTGCTTGTTGGATTGTTTGGTATATATAGCCTATTGCTTAGCTTTCATTTGCGAATTAGAATACTGTTACATAAACACAGTCCTGTACGAGACCTGGTATTGCCTGCCTCAATTAAGCATTAACTTTTCAACTTGTAAAAAGTTTATGAAGTGATTTTCTATTTTGTCAAACACACTACGTTACATATCTGAGGGACATGTGGACACTTTGAGGACTGATCAATATAGTCTGCTCATCAACCCTCCAAACATTCATACTGTAAGATCTCTATGCCAGGTGTCCATGGCAACACGCATTTGTTCATCTAATTTGTTTTCCCTGCTGCCCACAGCAATGTTCACATGCATGTACTGTATGCAATATCACACTGGCAAAAACCCCAGGCCACCGGCAGGGACTAATGACCAAAATGGAAAATAAACACAATTGTGGGTGTCTGTTTGTGTATCTGAAGAAATCATGTTAGCCTGCACAAGATATTGTGTTTGCTCAGTTTTTAGGAATATTTTTTTTGTCCCTGAGCCAAACTGTTGGCCGCATGCCTATAAATACATGAAAGGCCACACACACAGTTTATTTAATTCACATTGGCAACCTCAAGCGCATTGGAAATTTGCTTGCTTGCTTCACAATCATGCTCTAAAATCAACAGATAGACACACAGATGCTGTTTTACTCATTATATGTATCACATGTTGACCTTGGCTTCTTTAATATGTATTTAATGCTCTGTTGAGGTCACATACATGACCTAGCTTCTGATAGCAGTGGGATGCTATATATAAAGAGGGTTTCACTAATATGATTGCTTTCAATGTGAAAAACATTCAACTGGATTCAGTCAGTGTTGGACCTTCTCAGTTGAAGAATTTACACTCTTTTGACCTGAAACTGCTCAATTGCTCTAGCAGTGGCTCTGTAATTATTACCCTGTGGAGACTAGTGTGAGGTTCTGATTGCTAAATAGACAGAAGTCTCTGTATTGAACTCAATTTCTCCTGTTAAATTCAACACAAGCTCATTGGAAATACTGTAGATGCTTGAGCCTACATTTTTGTGAAAATGCAAAAATGTACTTCAAAATATGTTTGACTGCTGTTTCTAATTAAAAGAAAAAAAAAAATTACAGGTTGGCATGGGCCAGGATAAGATTCTGGTGGAATGATAACCTCGGATAAAAATATCACGGTTTCACGATATCACCGCATTGCTAACTAATAATTAACATACATTTTTCCCCATTGAACACAATATATTTTATTTTATTTTAAGAAACATTTAAAATATTTTGAAATAGTAAACATGTCAGAAAAAAAAGTTTATAAAAAAATTTATAAAAACCATAGGAAAGGTATAACAGACTGTTTTTAGCAGTTTTAAAACCTTGACTTTTCCAAACCGCGGAAACCTTATAACCAACTATTGTCCCATGCCTAGCAATGGGGCAATATGATGACAACAGCATTTGTTCCTTTTCACATCAATGATATTTACACAGACATATTTTCAAAGAAATAAAGAATTAATATCATGCACTTCAACCAAAAGAAATACCACAAAACACCTAAACTAGTGTCTAATACCCTGGTTCAAGTCCAGTAAAGCATGCTTTCACAAAAGATTTAAAATCTATGTGAAATGAAGATAAACTTCTGTGGTCGCAGTGCACTTTTCTCTTATGTTTGCGTGGAAAACACTGTTGGTTGGGTTTAGGGTAGGGTTTAGGTCAGGGATTCGCTGGAGCTCTGTAGGACAAGCAATGCCTTCTTGTGAATGTGTACAAGAAAGATGTGTATCTCAAACATATAGCAAACATACCCTAAGTAACATATTTCAGATTGCCTAGAATGTAGACAGCTCCCTCTACTGGATTTGTCATGTGAAACATGAAACAGACCTGGAGCATTGTATGTTATGTTTCGATGTATGTAATAAAATGTATTGTAATAGATTTCCAATAGTCTGGACTGTTTAGGTGCATCATTACATGCACATGTTAGCCTGATCTACAGAGAAACATGAAAGTTATGAGATATTTCATATTTAAGGCATTTGGCAGATACTGAATGACTAGTTAATATTGCTTTAGTTACTTGTACAAATGTCAAAATTAACAGATGGCAAAAAAAGCTCTTGAAATGGTATCTTCTACAAATAGTGCAGCCTTTCTTTTACAGATTTTTATGCTATTAGTTATATCATCCTTTTGATACTTATGTTTTCTTTGAAAAGTTGGTCTACTTTTTGCATTTTATGGACTGTTTTAATAGTTTTATAAATGGTGTTGTTTGCCTCTGACCTGCCAGCTGAAGTTTGGGTCTGCCAGATGTGTCCTTCAGTGTCCTTTCTTCACCAGTGACCTCTAGTCCTTCTGGGATAATAAAAAGAAGCAGTTCAGTTTGATATTCAGAATTGAGCACATCATAAAAGAGCAATGTGTTTGACCTTTATGTCTTTTTATGGTTAAGGTGGTGATAATGTCATAGGAATGACCTAGCAAAGTTTATGAGCTGCAGACAGAGGCTTCAGATCACTGCACAGCAAAAGTCAAACACTGAGAAAATCTCCTCATGTGTTTTATTGATTAAAAAAGAGAAAACAGAATGAACATAAGAAACAAGATTTACTATAAAGGTAGCAGAAACTGCTCAAGCTAACTGACAAGTTTAAAACTGTGTTTGAAACAATTAATGCTCACACATTATGAGAAAAAGTAGGTGTAAGGATTCCATGGGTCAGGAAGTTTCTGGAAAATCATGGAATTTTAAAGGTAAATTCCAGTCATTGAACTTGTATGATATTATATGATCTATTTTAGACTAATTCATGGAATATCAGTGATTTTCTGAAAAATTACGTATCACTACGGCCCATCAGTTCAAACTCAGCACACTTAAAGAGACAATAGGTGAAAATTGGCATGTAAAAATGTGCGAAAGCAAAACAAGCATTTTTAATACGCATTTCACTGCATATCATACTTTAAAGCTGCTTGTTTTTGGAAATCATAGAAGTTTAGCTTTTTTCTTTGTGAAAGTGAAGGAAAAGTCAGAAATATTGACATTTAGTTTAAAGAAGAAATCATATATTTATATTCAGGTTACAATATCAGAAGTAAATACTAGATTTATGACTCATGTTGTCTCTTTTTCTCTTGCTGAACATTCCAGATATAATGGCAGCTACCGGGAAGTCACAAATATTATTCTCTAACTATGTTTTGGAAATCAGTAAAACATCCTGCCATTGGCAGTCATAAACAAGACATCACCTTCTCAGGTGTGGAAATTCAGTCTATACACTCCAATTGGATGTGACAAGATTTCATATCGAACTGAAGGTGCTGTTCTTGGTTTTGCTACATTGAAAACTCCCAGAGGCTCAGACGGCTCATCCAGAATCAGCAGGTCTTTATTGCGCTTTGTTTGAGCAAATCAAAAGTTCAGTCACTGTATCGCCGCAGCTCCTCCTGAGGTTTAATGTTATTTCTTTCTGTACGAATATTACATGCATCGCCTCACAGCCTGAGATACTTTTCTCTCCGTGTAGCTCCACTATACTCTGCTATTCTTTTCTCAGATTTATAACCAGATGATATCATGGGTCCATAGAGAGCTCTTTCTTATGACCGATATATCGCCAGAATATATATATTGCACTATGAGTTACTTTTGAAGGTCCCGAGTGAGAATTCAGGTCATATTTTCACCACTTCATTTATAACCTCGCGAAAGATCATCAAATTAGATCAGCTTGTGTTAATATGGACATTTATCATTGTGACATTTCAACTGATTTCAACTGAATTCAACTGATTCAAAGTGATTGCAGACAGCAGAAAGCCACTTGAGCCAAAGTGGTCAATCTTTTAATCTAAAGTTTTTTTTTCATTATATTGTCAGCAGAAACATTTTGAGTCAAAAAAACAAAAACAAAGAAACAGCAAAAGAAAGCACAGCTTCTCACTAATAAAAACATGCAGACGTACACTCACACAATTTTTCATTGATTCTAATGGAGGTGAAAGATTGGCTTGTGATTTGCCATCTTTAAGCAATCCTTGGGATTTCACAGATTCCTTCTGTGAAAAAAGCATGTCTTCAGGAAAAACGAATTCCCAGGAACATAAATAAGAATTAGCCGTGAACACAATGTAATCTAAAACATGTAAATCTATTGCAAACCTCAGTAAAATTTTAATGAACAGACACTGGGGAATGCTAATCACCTAAACCAAACAATGTACCCACAATTTCCCCTCTACTCTAACATATTTATGTGAAAGAAAATCAGTAGAGTTTGGATCTACTTTGGTATTTACCTCAAAATGTATCTAACTATAAATGTGTTTTCAGCTCTTGGCTTCACTCAGTTCTTCAATCTTCTGTCTCACAGGATTCCACCCAACGTCCGGGACATTGTGTACTGCACAGGTGTTTCTCTGATGGATGAGGATGTGTGGGAGTTTATCTGGATGAAGTTTCACTCATCTACAGCTGTCTCTGAGAAGAAGGTTCTTCTGGAGGCCTTGACCTGCAGTGACAACATCTTCCTGCTTAACAGGTCAGTTGAGGATCTTACATCATTTATAAAGACATGATGGCAAATATCAAGCTTCTGTGGTGGATAAATGAATTAGATGCATAAATCAAACAACTCTCCCAACAGATCTTTGCATCTCTGTGCCATTCTTTAACCTGAAGATTGATTTCCTCTTTTCTTTATGTCATTTTATTAGCAAGAGGTGTCTGGAGCATGTTCAACACTCCTCTCTCTTGTTAGTTTACTGTACCTCATGAGGCAATCTGTTTCAGTCCTTTTCTTCACATCATGTCACTCACACTAGCAGAATTTCTCACTCCGCTTATGGGGCAGGAAAGACAATGGCTGCTCTAGGAGCTTTTCCCACAGCTATCTATGGCGCCTTAAATCCTCTACCTACTCAATAGCAGGATGAGGACGGTGACGGATTACACCCTGTCCAGTCCAGACGAGGATCTCACAGCCCACACAAATTCTGAAGCAGTTCTCTCAGGATTCACTGCTGGTTGACTTCTCTATTTATTTTGTTTCATTTGGTTGTTTTATAGATGCACTGAGAGAAAGAATCTTGGCCATATAAAGAGACCCACCATGACCCTTCTCTGCAGTGAGTGTTCAGCACTCAACAAGCAGATTCCTGTGGGAATCTTCAGCATGAGATTGTGGAGGGGGATTATGTCTTGCTCGAAGGAGAAGACAAATAGATTCACATTTGGCAAGCACACGTTTCAGTGCTCTACATCCAGGCATCATCTTCTTCATATTTAGATACTATTCATCATATACTAGTCAAGGAGGAAACTTTTCATTTTCTGTATGCTGGTAATTGCCTTCCTTGAAGGTAAAATCAATGATTCTTGCAAGCTCTCAGTGATCCATGACTCTGCTGTAATGTACAATACACCTAGACTATACACCTAGATACAGTATATGGAAACCATGCTGCTGAACCAGGAATTCAAAATCTCCTGCAGGAATCTCCAGCATTCACCTACAGTAGGTCATCATGTCCTTGAAATGGACCGTTTCTGGATCAACATTCTCTCAGCTGGTCAGATTGTAGGATCTGGTTTATATGTTAAGGGCATTAAAATAGGGTTCCTCAATGGTGCTTTAAATATAATTTACCCATCCTCCAGTTGTAGTGGTAGTTATTGACAGTGTTGTAATCAAGACCAGCTAGTTTCCATGAGTCAAGACCAACGATCAGGCTAAATATAAGTTTACTAAGACCAGAGGAGGGTCAAGTTTATGCCAAGCTTCAAACCTGAAGAGGGCCAAGTATGAGTTAAAGGCTAGACCAAAAGAAGATCAAGTCTTAGTCAAGATGGACAACAGAAAAGCTTCATACATGGGTGAAAACTGAGACAAGAAGATATTTGAGTTTGAGTCAAACCTTTACAAGAAGGTCAAATCTAAGTACAGAGCAGAGGAAGAATGGAAGTCAAGACCCACACCAGAAGGATAAAATCTGAAGAAGAAAATGAAATTTAAGTAAACCTCAAGACCACATGAGGGTTGAGTTTGAGTCAAGTTTGTGACCAGGCAGAATATGGTCTCAGTTTAAACCAAGAATGTGACCAAAAGACATTAAATAAGAGTAATGTCCATTCACAACAGGATTTTAAATCAAATGTGAGTCTGATTTGCAGGTTAAAGAACTTTCCAACAGATCAGGCTGTAATTGTGGGCAAATCAGTGGGTGATCAGTGATGCATCCAAGAGACTTACTTGCGTGCCACTGTCATCTCGCAGATGAAAATCCAATATCTTAATATTTTGGACTGGTCGGCCGACTCAACACCCAAATTGGGTCAGATGTGGTGACAAGCTCCAGCCAATGAGAGAGCAAGTCATGGGTTGACTGTCTGTTGTGTTCACAAGCTCAACAGAAATTGCTGCGATTGGCCAGAAGGGTCATTGGTGCACTCGCTTCACCCAGTGGTTACACTGACATAAGAGCATAATAAAGTCATGTTTGTCAGCTGAATTGAACATATATATGAACGATCGGTCTGCTAATGGATCAGCCGATTGACGGTGCTTTCAAATACTCCCTTAAACACTTTCAGAGAGAGTTTCAAATGCTGTGTGTCATTTAGCAGCCAATGGGGTTCTACTCTTTCTGACAATTGTGCCCTCAACATTTCATTTGTTGTTGTTTGGGGGCATGACAGAGTTGTTGGTGACAGAGTTGTTGTCATTTTGTGTAGTGTGAGACCCCATCTTGTGCATTATTTACATAGTGTCATATAGTGTGAAATACCACAGTGATTTATAGACACAAAATAAAGTCATGTAGTCTGAACAGCACAGCGATCTGCTGAGAACTAGGCTTAAAGAACAAGAATCTAGACCAATAGACCAAAAAAGAGCTTAAGACTGAGAGGGTCAAGTTTGAGTCAAGTCCACATGTCCCTGAGTCCATCACAAGACTCAAAGACTCAGATATGTTCTTGCTGTAGAAAACTGTGGAGACGTTGACTCAGATTTGATTAGAGATGCTCAAGCTACTAGTAATAACTTTGGTTATTAGTTGGAGTGGACTATTTATTTTGACATGATCGCGTTACACTTGAATGCATCTTTACTGGCAAAATCATGATCGCTTTCTTATGGTAGGTGGATTTAATGGGTCCAGCTGAGTGGATCCAATCAATGGTTGTTAGCTCATTCCAAGCTTGTTTAGGCGGTTGATCAGCCAAAGTGACAGTCATTGACCTGTTAAATTCTGTTTGACTTGATTAGCTTGTGTAGATGTACTTGATACAGACTTGAGCTAAACCTAGTAAAGTGGTAAGAAAGTGGTTTCAAGTTGAAGTTAAAGACATCTTGTGTTAGACAATCCTTTTAACTTAAGCCTGGCTCACACTGCAATTTCAGCCAAGATTTGATCCTCTATTGAATTAATTTTAGTGGGTGAAAAGTTTCTTTGAATTCTAATTGCCGATGTGATCAGATTTTCTCTCCGATGAAATTCTAGCAGTGTCAGAAGGTTTCAGACACTTTCTTGCAGTGTGACTTATGCTACGACAAGTGTTAAACCAGGAACTATAGGAGCGCTGAACCTGATAAAGTAATCAGAGCAACAACTTCACCTCAGGGAAATGTCGTTTTTTTTGTTTGTTTGTTTCATTATCAAGGCATGCTATGAGTGAAATTCATGCTACAGATTGTTTATATTTGCTGTGAAGTATAATTTCAGAACAGATTGGATTGTTGACGTCAATCTCCAAATGAGTCTTGTGATTAGCACGTCTTGATTATCGTTCAGTCTAGCATAAAGACAACTGAAATATTACAGTGTGACATAGGGATCATGTACATACAGTTTGACAACCTTGTAAAGGATTATTACAAATCACAATGAGGGATAGGGTTTAAGGGAATGGATTAAGGGCAAACCTCTTTTTAAAATTTGTAAGTTTTCATTTGGATGAAATCGTATGAGTTTATAAGAATTAGATTCTTTTCAAACAATATGTAAAGTAGTTAAGTTTCCTCATGAGATCGAGCTGTCTGTACAGTGAAGGAATGTGTGTCTATGAATCTGTGTAGTATAAATGAAACTTGGTCAAACTACTTTCCCCATGTTATTACTGTCGCATGTCGCATGTTAGTTGTTTCACTTTATTTCAATTCACAAGTCCTATAACCATTACCTTTTGGGATGATAAAGTGTCATTTAAATTCACACCAGAAATAGTAGGTTAATAGTAGGGTACCTTTTTTCACATACAGTTTTTTCATCTATTATAAAGAAGGGAAATATATTGAACATGGCTATAGTCTGCAAATGTTTAACAAAACTGGAAAGCAAAGATCAAGAAAACTCATTTTGCACAATAAAAAATGCCTGAATATTACCGAATGATATTTCACAGGAGAAGAAGCTGTGACTTTATGGTGTTGAAGTTGTAGACAAGGCTCCAAAAACACAATTGCTAACAACACTATGTCAATTAGAAAATTGCACCTAGTGCTGTAATGCATTAGTATGATGTGATAGCCACACTGGTGTGTGAAAAACCTGCAACTATCTTTATAACAGTAAAAAAAAAGTTGGGATTTTTCCCCCCTGAGAGTTTTATCACTGTAGTTAATCTGGAGCTCTGCACTTTTATTTTAATTTTATTAATGGAATTCTTTGAAATAAAGGTGTCTGGCATCTTTAAACATCACGCACGTAGCACCTAGGAGTCATTGTTGTGCAGAGAGAATTTGTATTGCTTTTTATACTTAAAATACCTCATATTACCTTTCAGATCTGTTCAAAGGTCACATATCGTAAGATATTTGAAAGATTTCACAAATGCAGCATTTAGACAACCACTTTTCCTCTAGTGTTGAATTAAGAGTAGGAGTTCACTGATTTCAGTCACACTTAAATTTCGCTTCATGAGTTTTGTGTGTTTTTGATATTTTGTCTTACCCAGAAAAGTGTCCCTGTGTTTGGAGCGAAAATGAAAACATGCTTCAATCATTTCGAATGAAGGATACGTGTGTTTAGTATCGATTTCTATGACATGAAGTAAATTGTATCCCTCCACCATACACCTCCTTAATCTATTTTGATGATGTGTTATAAGGGACCAAACATTCCTCATGAGACTATTGACCTTATTCTTTAATGCGGAAGTGCATTCGTTTTTGCAGTTGTTTGAATACTTCTGATTCAGCTGCCTATAGAAGAAATGACTAGGAATAATCAACCGCAGAAAGTGGCCAACTACTTGCTCTACAACCAAGTGTTTGCATGATTATACAGACAAAGCAGAATCATATAATAAGAAATAATCAGTTTGCAACATTAAGCAGCATAACGAGCTGTTTTTAACGTCTAAAAATTAATGGAAGTGAATGAGACCGAAAGTCTCAAGCCAAAAAGATTCAAATGGCTGTGCCCGCTCGTACATGAAGAATAAGGTGAATAGGCTACCAGCTGTGATATCTAATCACAATCACAATACTCTAACTTGCATATCACCTTGGATTAATTCATTATTCAAATATACAAAATTTTCATAAATACATAAATGAGACAAACCAGATTTCTCCTGAATACTTTATTAGTCTTCATAAATAACTAATTGTTTTTTATCATTCAGATGAAATCTGTGTAAATGAAAACCCTAGAATTGCTGAAGTGGTACAGAAATGGCATCTAAAACCACATTTAAATGTGTTTACGTTGATAGTTTAATGCTGCTCAGAGGTAGATTTCTGTCGATTATGATTGCATACAAAATGGAAATAATGGAAACGATCAAAAATAGGGAAACAATATTACATTTGTATGGGAAATAACAGGGATTACTTTCTTTCTTTTTTGCTTTCTTTTGATTTCATTCTTTTTTCTTCAGTCAAAACAAAATTGTTTTTAGAATAAAAAAATATTCTAAAGCTCATTTTGCACAAGCTCTAGAATGTGACATTACATATTCACGTTATGTCAAATGACGTAGGGGGAACTAGCAAACCACATGAACAGACAATTTTAAATAATAAACTTGAAGCTGCATTTTGGAAGCTTCTGCATTTGGAAGTCTAGTAAAGAAAATTACTGAAATGTTTTACTTAAAAAAAAACATAAATTCTTTATGATTAAAGAAAGAACGAAAGAAGGAAAAGAAAGAAAGAAAGAATGAAAGAGAAAAAAGAAAAGAAATGAATATTCATGATGTCAAATGGATGAGTAAATTATCTGTACATTTTTGTGCTGGAAGCTGATTAATTATTTAGATGGGAGGCTAAAACTAAAAAGTAAAGTCTTAATTATTGAGTCGCTGCATTATTCATTCAATAATTAAGCAATTGGCTGTTTTTATTAATGTTCAATTGAATAATTAAAACATTTTTGCCCATATTTCTTGAAATTTCCAATACTGACAGAGGACATTATGTACAATATGTTAAGCCCTGTAAAAATATATCTGTTAATTAACAGGTTCCGGATTTTGTGACACATGGTTTTTGTTTAAACTGTGCAGTTTAAAAAAAAGTTTTATTGATTTTTCATAGTTTGAAACAATACATTGCATAAGACATAATAATATAGAGAGAATTTACAGACAAAGCACTGGCAGTGTACTACCACGTTTTTATACCATAATTTACACTGCCAAACCAGGCAATCAATATTTCACACTATTTCAAAGTATTAAAAATGTAAGTAAAAGTCAATGTTGAAAAGCTGGATATTGATCTTGTTACCGGGAGGAAGGAGGCGGAGAACCGACGAAACTTTAAAGGTATTTATTAATAAAACGGAGACTGCCATCTAAACCAACATAACATAACTGTGTCCAGGCCTGGACTTCTCTCAGCTTCCTCTGCCATCGTTCCTCCTCTTATAGTCCAGAGCTCCTTCCTTGAGACTCGAGGTGCTTCTCATTATTCACTCACGTGCCGTCCTCGCTCTGTTCCCATGGCTCTCAGCCCCGCCCCTCACCACAGACATTTTTTTAAATGTTACAACATCTAAAGTTGTTAAAGGAAAGATTAGGGTCTCATAATTAAATTCAAATGCAAATATAAATAATTGAGGGACGACAAAGTGGCTCAGTGGTTTACACTGTTGCCTTACAGCAAGAAGGTTGCTGGTTCGAGCCCCAGCTGGCTCAGTTGGCATTTCTGTGTGAAGTTTGCATGTTCTCCCTGTATTTGCGTGTGTGAATGAGTGTCTATGTATGTTTCCCAGTACTGGGTCACAGCTGGAAGGGCATCCGCTGTGTAACACATATGCTGATAAGTTGGCAGTTCATTCTGCTGTGGCGACCCCTGATGAATAAAGCGACTAAACCGAAGGAAAATGAATGTATGAAAAAAATTATTGAAAAATAATTGTCAAAAACAGAAAATAATTTACAGATATTTATTTTACAGTGAGAAATGCATTTGCTTTATAATAGTAAAATGACATACCATGCATTGAAACAGTTGATCAAGTGCAAACGTTATTGAATGCAATCATGATTAATGTAGATGTATTTGTCATCGCAAAGATTGTTGGAAAAACTATTCGTAGCTGTTCCAGTAGTGTCAAGTAACCAAACGAAAACCAAAAGAGTGTGTTATTTTATAAAGACATGATGATGAAATTTGCCTTAAAATTATCTAAAATGATGCCTATTTTTAAAAGCATTTCCAGTCTTTTTCTCCTTGCAAGCCTCTGCAAACAGTGACATTAAAAGAAATGAAAAAAAAAGAAAGCTTTGTTGACATTGTCAGACAATTTCGCACCTTCACACAGATACCTGCTGGGATTCAATCTCATGAGTCAGATATCAGAATTGCCACCACTTTAAAAAGTGATTTGACAATTAACAAAACTCTTCTGAAAGCTTATTCGCACTTGTCCACAGAAGAAGCAGAAGATGTCACATTTGCGATCTGTGAAGCTGCCGTTTGCACTCAGATCTGTGGCAATAATCTCCAGGGTGTGCATGAAACATTGCTACAAGCCACTTGACGGCATATGAAGTCAAAAGCCGAACTGAAATCAGAGACTGAACCACATTGTAGAAATTACCTCACATGTTCTTGCAAATTGAAAACTTGTGCACCGTGGCAGCGTCTTTATGTGTAACATCTCATTTCCTATTTCTTCCCTTTTCATCTACTTGACATTTCGCACCAATTTGAAGCGAATGGGTCTGTATGCTTTCAATTTGGGCTTTTCAGGTTAATTACTTTTCGAAGACGCTGACTCACAGTATTGAAGGCGTATTTGAATAATTGTGTTTCGCCGGGCCTGTCAGAGGGTGTCTTTTCTGAAAAATGCATAAGAATAATGGGTTTTATATCTCTGATGTAGCCAAGCTTAAAAATGATTGAAAATTTGATTAGAATGGCTTAATTAGAACAGACGCTGTAATGTTCATGATAATAGACATATTTGTCAAGCGGCAGGCATTAATAAGCCAAGTTTTATATTTAAGCCAAAGTTCTTCAAAGCATAAGATGCCAACTAATGAAGTATGTCATTTATTTAGGGTTTTATAACATGGCAATATTCACTAAATTCACTATAATACAAAACATTCAAGGGTCAGTGAATCAAATTGTCGTGGTGTGAGAGTGACTTCTATTACTTTTATTAAGTTTTGAAACAATCACTTCTGTTATGGATTTTCAAATAATAACATTATCTATGTTAGCTTTGTAGATGTAGAAAGCCTGCTGAAGTTTTAAAGATGACAGTGCACAACAGACATAATTATTCAACCCAGGCTCATTAGAAAAACGTAGGCCTGACTACATTTCTAGAGAACCAGATATACGTACAAATAGGTACGCTTCCCTGCACTTTTTTAAAAATAACATCCGCTAGAGGCGCTAACTCGTTTTAAAATGCCTCCGCTTTAGATCATGCGTGTTTATTAAAAATAAAAACAAGGAAATTAAGGTTCGATCTTCTCTGTGCACGCTCGTTTTAATGTGAATTAAGTGAGTGAGGAAAGACGTGTGGTATTTCAACATTCAACCTAGTTTGCTGGGATATACTCGGGATATAAACCACCGTGCCATGTTAGTTACGTACCAAACAGCACAAAATTATTATTGAACAGCGATAAAATATTACTTTGTATGTGCATCTTTTGTTCGTTTCTCACATTAACGGGAATGACAACGTAAATGTAAGTCCATCGTATTTAAAATAATACGAGGAAAGCACGAAGAAATAATTTAGATAAAACGTAGCAAAGTTACATTTCAGTCAGGTGGTTTTATGTACTCCTGAAACGTACAAGATTTCTAGCAGATACTCGCTTCAAATGGTGAACAAAATATGATTTGTACGAGCAAAAAATTGACACGCTCATTTTTTCAAATGTTCTTCTTAACAAATGTGTTATATTTTAATTTGCCTGTTTCATTTGTTCTTTCATTTACAACGACAATTCAAGACTATTTTGAGCGATTAAAAGCACAACGTTTTCAGTCTAACAAATTAATAACTGTTTTATTTCGACTTGATTTAAATTAGCATTAATTAAAAGCATTTGAAAGAGTGACGGTTATCAGTGCAACCCTTGTTTTTATTATAATTTTTAAAATATGGCGAAGTTTCAAAAGGCGGGTTAACGTTACACCATAAACTTTTAGAACACTTTTGATTATTATCATTTTTAATGAATTTGAGAACAGGGGTCTGTGAATTGGGATGACGTATACATCATGCGTCGAAGAGCTGGATTTGCTGAAACAACGTGATAACAGGTAATTTTTCATGTACCGTGCACAGCTTTAAAATATATTTTTATGCATGCCACCGTGTTACCTATGTTTTATTAATGTTATAGTGTATTTAATGTGTCTAGTTTATTTAGTCAAGACATAAATGTGGATCATAATCATGCGGGCAATATTATTGAATTTATGTAATTGCATACTGTAAAATTAAGCAAATATTGTGTACTAACAAGTGTTAGTAACTTATTAAACCTTATTGCATTATTTCATTATCTAGTTTATTAGTTTCGCATTTGTTAGACTGTATGTAACATGTTAACTAAACATATATTGATGTGTTAGTAAATGCATTAGTTAATATCAACAAATGGTGAGCAATAATTTAATTGATCATTACGTAATCTGTGTTAATGTTAACTTTACCATATTTTCACATCATCAGCTTAATTTACGTTTGCTTACACATGCACGAATGCATTTATGAAGTAGATATGAGCTAACAATGAAATATAAACTATTCAGAAATGCTAATTTTAATGTTAACTAAACATATATTAATGTGCTATTTAATACATTAATATGTAATGCATTCGTTAACATAAATAATGAAGAAATATTAGTAACAAATTAGATAATGTTGGAGTAATGTACACTTTACAATTCCTAATTCCCTTAACAAATGTCTATAGTGATGAATCATTTTAAAAGTCCACAACATGAACAACATGCAAGTTAAAGCTGAGGCGTCAACTTTTACACCAAAAAAGGTTTCATTTAAAACTTCTTTGTCTTTGACTTTGATCAGTGATTTTGAATGTGTCCTAATATTAATCATTTACCATGCATTAGTATGTACGTAAGTAAGTCTTGTACATTATTTATGTTAACTAATTCATTAACTAATGCATTTATATATTTGTAAGTTTACATAAACAAAGATTTAGCATTTCTTAATAAATGTGTTGTTCATTATTAGCTCATGTTACATAATCTACAATTAATTATATTAGTGTGTGTAAGTAAAGATTAATGTATTAGGCATTAGAACGTTAACATTAACAACAGTTGTGATGCTAAGTGAAGTTAATATTAACTAATGTATTAACACATTAATGTGTTTAGGTAACAATTTTTTTTTTAAATGTAACAGTTCATTGTAAATTTGTGTTAAATAATGCATTAACTAACATTAACTAATAGAATTTTAAAGTGCTATTGTCATTTCTTTATAAAATTGTATGATGCCACTTAAAAGAATGTTTAGTGTGTCTGAAGGAAATACAATTTCCAAGCATTCCTTTTGCTGGTGTAGTAGTTATAATCCAGTGCAATTTCTGTTTGCACAAGAGTGGTTTTAATATAGTTAGTCTGTGATTACATGAGCCAAGACAAAATCCAGCAAAGAAGAAATGTGTAAATTGTGGCATTGTCATGTGTGTGTATGTATTGTGTATAACATCTTGGCCCTTTTTTCTTTGCAGGGATGCCTGGGAGTACCAAAAAGACATGCATTAGCTGCAAGGCCACAATAAGTGTGGCATGTAAAACATGTCCTTCTTGTAAGACTTGCCAGCCTTACAAGGCAAAATTACAAAAAACAAGGGACAAATTTCAATTAAATAAAGCAAAATGGGCCGCCTCAGTTAAAAAAAACAGCAACAAAGCTAAAGTTGTTAACAGCAGTTATTGTTTGGTAAGTGTTTAATTCTAGGTTTGCATTGATATGGGAACATGTATTACTGAATAATATGAATGTAATGTAAATTGTTTAGAATTTTTGTTATTAATGTGAGATGTTCTGACATTCATAAATGTCAGAATTATGTTAAATTTAATACATAATATTATATAATACACTGAGTGAACACTTATCATTAAAAACAAGAAGAGGTTTTTTTGTTAAATTTATGTTTACTATTAACATTGATGAAATTATCTAATAGCAATCTCTTTGTGCATTTTTTTATTTAATATTTCAGCTTGACAAGTTAGCTGCTCTCAACCTTCACCCAATACTGCTTCTTGGGAAAAACATGGAACAAACCATTGTGGCTGATGTCATATTTGGTGGAGACCATGTGTTAGATGACGATCTCCTCCAGAGGTTGAAGATTGTCTACGAAGCAGTATTGAAAAGTTTGTAGAAGTTTCTTGCCTTGCATTCGCTTTTCAGTTTGGTTATTTAATCATAATTTATTTTAGAGACCAGTTCTCACTGTTAACTAACTGTTAACAACAACTTTTAATTTATTGTATTTTTTATTAGTGCTTATTAATAGGATTGCAATTGTTAAATTTAATGTGGTAGTTGTTAAGGTAGTAGTAGTTGTTAAACTTGGACTACAGTGGTAGAATATGTTCATGTATAATATCTAATTTTCAAATAGTGATAATCAGAATCAGAAAGAGCTTTATTGCCAGGTATGTTCACACATACGAGGAATTAGTTTTGGTGACAGAGCTTCTACAGTGCAACAGGATTACAGAGACAGGACAAAAACAGATCATAAATATATTTTAAAAAATGTATGTAGTGTATGTAGTATGTAGTGAGTGCAAATATACAGATTGACAAGTGTATGTACAGCTATATTACTATATACAACGTTATATGTGCAGCTGTTATGTGCAAATTGGCAAGTAAGTGTGTTGTTAAATAAGTGTATATGTGTATAAAAGTGTATGGCAAGTAGTGATGTTGGTTCCACAATTATTATCTTCAAAATAGACATTACTGTAATAATATACATGCCAATAAGAAACTAGCTTATAACAAGTATAATAAACAATAAGTATAATGTCAAAGTATAATAAAAAGGCTTTATCAATAATTCTTTGAAGATTGTCATATTATAAACTAGCTGTAGTGGTTCTTATTTATCCTGCATTACTTCCCATATAGTTTCCTAATAATTGTAAACTATTATTCTGTAATGATTCCCATTTAAAATGTTGTTATCAAATTTTAAAGTTCATTTTCAGAGAGGAAAAAAAAAAGGAGCGGCCTCAGATAGCTTTAGCATCACCTCTGCTGTGACTATGCTGGACCCCACCACCGCTCCTGTGCCTGTGCTGGACCCCAACGCTCCTGTGCATGTGCTGGACCCCACTGTGCCTGTGCTGGACCCCACCATGACTGTGCAGATGCTGGACTCTACTGTGCCTGTGCGAGACCCCCCTGTGCTGGATCCTAATGTGCCTGTGCTTGACCCCACGGTGACTGTGCATGTGCTGGAACCCACTGTGTCTGTGCTGGACCCCACCGCCCCTGTGCCTGTGCTGGGCCCCACTGCTCCTGACCCCACCACTTCTTTAACTAAAAGAAAAAAAGGTAAATGTATTTCCAAAGTTTTTAAACAGTTGTGAATGTAAAACTTTTTATCCCATATTTATTTACCAATCTAATCTATTTATCAATAATTCTTTGAAGATTGTCATATTATAAACTAGCTGTAGTGGTTCTTATTTATCCTGCATTACTTCCCATATAGTTTCCTAATAATTGTAAACTATTATTCTGTAATGATTCCCATTTAAAATGTTGTTATCAAATTTTAAAGTTCATTTTCAGCTGGACCCCCTTGTGCCTGTGCTCAACCCCCCTGTGCCTGTGCTGGAACCCCCTGTGCCTGTGCTGGAACCTCCTGTGCTTGTGCTGGACCCTATTGTGCCTGTGCTGGATCCTATTGTGCCTGTGCTTGACCTCACTGTGCCCGTGCTGGATTCCACTGTGCCTGTGCTGGACCCCACCGCCCCTGTGCATGTGCTGAACCCCACTGCTCCTGACCCCACCACTTCTTCAACTAAAAGAAAAAAAGGCAAATGTTTTTCCAAAGTTTTTAAATCTAATTTTAAATCTAATCTTTTTTTAGAGTCAACAAAAAAAATTAAAGACAAGAAACATAAAGGTGAAGTATATCAAAAGGCTAATATCTAGTACAGAAATATTAGGTTTTGCTGGTATGTGTTAAAGGCGTAATAACATATTTGTATATTTCCTATATATTTATTAATTTTGTAATGTACTCTTTTTTGTTTCATTTATAACAGACCAATGTTCAGAATGCATGGAACGGCTGGAGAACAACAGCTTCCCATACCAGAGGATATTGAGAAACAGAATGAAAGGAGTAAGTGATTTTGTTAAGTAAGTTCGCAGTTTTGCTTGTTTCATGTAGTTTTACATTTTACAACTTTTTTAATTCTAGAGATTAAATTTGTTACCTTTATTCTTATAGCAGTTGTTTATTTATAGCATTTTATAGATTGTTTAAAAGCAACTTTGGGGTGATCAAGAGGAAAATTATCATTCAATGATGCAAACACAGTTTAATTGTTTAAAGACAGTTCAGTGTTGTTCAAAGACACTTCAGTGTTTTAGTTTATCATCGACATTAGATATGTTACATTACACATGAGTTATTTTTGGGGGCAGAATATTGTTTTCTAATTTTTGCTTTTTCACACAGGGTAACTCCGAAGTCCTTGTTAGATGGGCTCCCTGCACATCATGGTATGTACTCTTGCTATATTTCAATACATTTTCATTGGTTACAGCTTCTGTCTTAATCCACTTTTATTAAACTTGCATGATTTAAATTGTATTTTTTTCTTTTTCTTATTTTTCTGTTATAGTGGAATCAAGTGGAAAGACTCTTGGGAGCCATCATCATTTGTTTGACTGTAATATTGAAGTGTATTTGTTAGTGATTCTACGGGCTCATGTAAAAAAAAAAATAAAAATAAATAAAGCATGCTTTTACCATTGCTAAAACAGTTCAGATAGGACAGTTATTATCAGTTCAGCCATGTTGCTCACTAATCCACATGCAGTATTTGTTAGATATAATAATAATAATAATAATAATTTACAATAACTGTTCCACTCAGATACACACACTGCAATTTATAAAATGGCATATGTTAATTAATAATGATTACTTATGTTGTTATTTTTTGGAAATATAAATGGTGTGTATGCTTAACACAAATAAAGTTAACTGTGTTTGGTAAATAAGTTCAGACTGCTTATTTGCATACTGGGATAGTTGACATTTATTTAATGTTTTATTCTAAAACGTAATTCCGTTTTCAAAGCACTTAATTGTTTCATTTAAAGCAATTACATGAAGTGCAACAATGGTATCATTAAGCATTTAAATTATGTTAATTATTTTATAGTATCAGCACCAAACTGGATCTAGAATTGTATTTGCACAGTTGTATATTCAATGTTTACATGCAGTTTCTATTTCTGTACACATACATACGTATATATCATAGAAGTTTTCTCCTATTTGCTATACCAACCAAATTTGTTATTTATATGCTACAAAATAGCCATTTGCAACGAATTGTATCCTGTATGAATCCTTCAAGGTAAGTAAAGCATTAGAATCTTGCTAAAATTTATGCAATTTTATAACTTTATAAATTTGTCTTTCATTTACTCACAATAAAAGTGAACAATGTTTGTAGGAAGTAATTGAAGATTAATATTGTAAAATGTATCATAACCAGATGAAAATTGAGGTGGGTGTTAAGGAATTAACACTTTAATAGAAAATACATAGTAAATAATAATTTAATTTGCCTTTTTTCACATTGTCACATTATGCACTATCAAAGACAAAATTCATATCGTCGTTCTTAATAATCATTTGCTTATTCTTTAAATAAATAAAAAAACATGTTTTTATATCATTGTAGCTGAATAAGGCATGAATTTTGTGCAGTTACACGGGCAGTTCGGGTTCAGTTTAATATATAAATGAACGTATAAAAAATAGAAAGATAGATAGACATATTTATATGTAAGCTTTGGTCGGAAGCTAAAACAATATACGCCTATATAAAAATAAAAAAAAAAAATATATATATATATACATAAAATATATATTATATTAAAAAAAAAAAAAAAAATATATATATATATATATATATATATACACACACATATATATATATATATATACATATACATATATATATATATATATACATACATATATATATATATATATATATACATATATATATATATATATATATATATATATATATATATATATATATATATATATATATACATACATATATATATACATACATATATATATGCATACATATATATATACATACATATATATATATATATATATATATATATATATATATATATATATATATATATATATATATATGCCTATATTTTGACGCCTCTGACCAGATCGGGTCGTCATTGGCTGTTGACTCCCTGTAAAACTCCTTGTGGTTGGACTACCTTTCAAGCCATATAAAACAGTGCATTATGTTATAAAGTATGTTTTTATATAATCACCACGTTAATAAAACATCATACTATCAGTGAAGCGTTGCTATGTGGAGAGAAATTACCACTTCACTGAGATTCAAACCCTAACGGCGGGTTCTTTGACCGCATTAATAAACTACAAATAACCGCGCCATGTTTACCAATTCCCTTGACTGATTGACAGAGGCTTATGGGAAATGTAGTATAAAACTGTTAATGTAAAAAAAATATATGTTAATAGTTTATTGGATGGAAAGATTTGTTTAAATATGTTCACAGTATAAGACCCCATGACATATCTGAAAAGCAACCTAAAATTTTATATTTTACGGTTCACATTTTTTAAAACACATTTTTTTACACCTTTCCATATAAGTCTGAAACTATGCACAACATTATTGTATGAACATAGCATGAGTAGTTATCCTACCAATTTTCACTTTGATATGCTGATCACGCTTTGAGTTAGAGTCATTTGAAATCTGGATTTTTGTATTGTTCATTTGGGGCTCTATTTGGTCCCTGGGGGTTGAAGAGCAGTAAAAGCCACATATGTATTAAGAGCATCATGCACAACTATCTGTGGTGTCAGATTTAAATCTGATTCTTTTCTCTTTTATATTCTCACAACATGCTTGTTTATAGGATTTGTAGGATGTTTTGTGCCCATCAGATGAAATACAGAAATATTTTATATAAAGTTTTAATACTACTACTTCTAGTAGTAGTAGTAGTTGTAATAATGCTAACAACATAAATTAGTTGCTTTATTGAAAGAATACCCAGGCCTAAGTGTGAACCTGCAACTACTTGCAACTCATTGCCAGGAAAATTGGACAGTTTAAACAAACATTAAGATGCTTACCTGTTACTATAACAAATTACAGCATTTCAGAAACATGTGGCTACATGCAATACTTACAGTTGGTCAGAATTATTATCCACCTTTCAATTCTTTTCTTTTTTAAATATTTCCCAGATGATGTTTAACAGAGCAAGGAAATGTTCCCAGTATGTCTAATAATATTTTTTCTTCTGTAGAAAGTCTTATTTAATTTATTTCGGCTAAAATAAAAGCAGTTTTAACATTTTAAGGTCAAAATTATTAGCCCCTTTAAGCTATATATATTTTTTAATAGACTACAGAACCATCACTATATAATATAATAACTTGCTTAATTACCCTAACCTGCCTAGTTAACCAAATTAACCTTAAGCCTTTAAATGTCACTTTAAGCTGTATAGAAGTGTCTTGAAGAATATCTAGTTAAATATTATTTACTGTCATCATGGCAAAGATAAAATAAATCAGTTATTAGAAATGAGTTATTAAAACTATTATGTTTAGAAATGTGTTGAAAAAAATCTTTCCATTAAACAGAAATTGGGGAAAATAAACAGGGGCCTAATAATTCTGATTTAAACTGTATGTCATATTGTGTCTTATGCTGGGCATCAGCAATCTGCTTCCTTTTTTATGCTGTTTAAGATTTATGTTGTACTATATTTCGATACATCAAGTATTAGCTGTTTGTAGCAATATGGCCCTTTTCAATATTCTGTAATGCACATTTCATCTCTTTTGCTTCTAAAAATAGCACAATTAGCACACATCAGTAAGTATACGCAAGCATCCCTTTTTGTCCAAAACATTTTTGTCCGAAGTTAATCAATGTAAACATATATTTTTACATATATCATATAAAAATTATTGAATAAAAATGATTTGCCAAGTCGCTTACGCTTAAAAATTAAATAGATTTATTTACTTTTAAATAACATCAAACCTATTCTGATCTTCTTCCTGTTTGCTTGCTTGTCCATTACCCGATCAATCTTTTTCATCTCTCTTCACAATGGTTATTAAGCACCCTGCTGCATAATTGACATACAAACGACATATCAACAATTTAAAGTATAATAACTTTATTGTCACAGTACCATAAAAATAACTGTACAGATCCTGCAATTCATTTGTGCAAACTTTGCAGCCGGACAGTATGGATTGCAGGTATATAACACTTATGCAGAATTACAATACACCAGAGTAAACATTTTAAATGAATCACAAAAAATATAATGATAAATAAATGAATGAATGTGTTTATAATTTTTAGAACTTTGATTAAAGGCTTTAATCCACTTCAAAATTATGACTACTGTACACATAAGATAATCAAAAACAATCATGAACATTATATGACACACATATTGGTTTTAAAATGAATAAAATTACTTCAAAAGGGTACTTAAGATTTTACTGCTAATACCTATTTAACTAACACTTAATAATGAAAAAATGAACAGTTAAAAATTTAAGCCACCAGATTAGAAAAGGTCACAGTTACACACACACGCACACACACAGACACACACACACACACACGCGCACACGCACACACACAGACACACAGACACACAGACACACACACACACACACACACACACACACACACACTCAGTCAGTCTTTGTCACATGTTGAATCACACGAGTCACTTGAGTCAACTGATTGGCTTTCATAGCAGTCCTCGTCCTCTTCAAGAGCAGGCAAGCCATCCCATCCAGTCACTATTTTGTGGTATGTCTCCTTCACCGCTTCTTTTTCTGCCTTAAGTTCATGGAGCTGCCTCAGAAGAACAGACAGCAACCCACAGTATGCTGACTCTGAAAGTCCTGGTGGATAGGCTGAAATAATAAATTCATAAACATAAAATTAATACATTAGATCAAATCAGCATACAATTTTAGAATCATCAAAAGCATACAATAATAGAAATTTAAAATTGCATAGAATATCTCAGGCAGGGATTTATTTCATGTTTCCAGTGTTCACAGAAGAAGTGGAAATTATCATAATTGAGTAGACTTCTAAAACAGTGAATTTATTTATTTTGAAACTTTTGCTATTAGCAAGACATAAGATACATGATAGCGCTGTTACCGTATGACTTTTCTATACAAAAAACAATTTTAAAACACCCCAGTAAGCTTTTTTTGTGTCAACATAATACATCCACATGTACAGCATTAAAGTTGTTTGAAAACTCTTTTCAAAAGCAAATGTCTAACCTTAATAGATATGTTAAAGTGGTGTAAATAAATGATAAAAATGGTCCAGTAAGAAGCTTAACAATGAATATCTAAACAATAAATTAGCAGAGCATGTCAATTGTTTTCAATAGAACCTAAAAGAGCAGCACAACTATTCATCATCATTAAAATAGATTAATTTGGGGAAAAAAGAAAAAACACTTACTTTTGGTGGACAGGCTATCCGACAATGCATCAGCCTGATCGTTTACATTTTTTATAGTTCTGCAGATTTGATTCCAGTGCCTTTTCATTTCTTCAACAAGTATAGCCTCTTCTTCCTCGAGTCTGTCCAACTGCATCAGTTTGTCAAACACCGACTTTTTCAGGCCCAATGATGAATCATCAACTGAAACAAAAAAGTGAGCTTAAAAAATAAATAAATAAATAAAAAATAATATTAATAATAAAAAAAAAAAAAAAAAAAAAAAAAAAAAAATATATATATATATATATATATATATATATATATATATATATATATATATATATAGTTAAAATATAGATTACCACATTCCCATGGCCAGATCGGTCTTTCTGCAGCAAGCAATTCATCGACAGACTTCAAAGCTGTTGTTGAGCTTTCCAGAGAATTATACTGACAAACAGCATCAGATAATTTCTTCTTCTCTTCTACTATTCGGCGTCTTATTTTATGCCGTTGCTTGTTGCGATCTGGTACATGTACCAAGAAATAAAAATTGACAGAAGTAGTAATTATATTTTAGTAATATCCCTTTAAAAACAACAGAACTAATTGTGATGATCTAAACAAAAATTAGATATTTAAAACATTTTATTTACCCGTCATGCGGTACAAATCTCTCTTTTTCTGCTGAATGCCAACATACAGCCCTTCGATCAAATTCTGCAAACCCACGGAATCATTCATTCTGTTGCCATCAGGAACTGTTTAAATGAAAATAAAAAAGCATATTAAACTACTTAAACTGGACATTCAAAACATACAATTCAAGGAAGAAAGAACATTTTGTTCCAGTTTTAAATAATTTCAAATATTATACTATACAAAGACAGAAAGCAAAAATGAACATGCACCTTGAGTTGCCCACTGCTTGACATCACAGACCCATTGCTGCAGCTCCTCATTTGACCTGGCCAGGCTTGCTTTCACAGCCTCAATATCTTCTTTGGCCTCTTTCGTCTTTTGCACAGTCTTAAACATACAATTATTTTACACTTATAGGAAATATACACTTCATTGGGAAAGACCATTTAAAAATAAATGTTATATTAAAGTTAAAAACTTCAGTTTAAAACAACAGCATTTTGAATTCATATACCTTTAAGTATCGCTGAGACAAGTACACGTGGAGGCTTTTCTTTTTCAGCTGATTCCATCCTTTTGCATGAAGTGTGATCATGTCCACTCGTGCTAAACAGAAATAACACACACACACACACACACA
This sequence comes from Danio aesculapii, assembly GCF_903798145.1. Lineage (NCBI taxonomy): Eukaryota > Metazoa > Chordata > Actinopteri > Cypriniformes > Danionidae > Danio > Danio aesculapii. The sequence continues at coordinate 35,574,445 of NC_079438.1, read as the reverse complement.
CACACACACACACACACACACACACACACGTGAAATGTGAAAACTATTTTCTTTGTTCAGTGCTTAGTTGCTGTTAATCACAGCACTTAACTTCACAAGTTCTATTTCACTGACTATATTCCAATTATAAACCAATCATTACACTATCAATGTTGTTAAAGCAACCTCATAAAATTCAAGATAAAGTCACACAAATTTTTTACTTGATGTTTTCTAGTGGGCTTAAGAAAATGACATACACATGGTCAACTACCAGTGATTTTTCACTTTACACATGTTCAGTCTACACACTACATTGCTATGTACATGACACTTACCAGCCTTGCTCATATATTTTGTTGTAAGAGCAACACGTGATAAAAAACTGTTAACTTGCTCAACTTCCTCTCCTATTGTAGTGCCTGCTCCTGATTGATTTCTGCCACTCCACTGGACCTATTAAACAAACAAGGAAGTTTTAACAGACACAATTAAATACACAAGACCTAGCACAATTATTTGTCATTTAAAAACTTACCTCACAACTTGTAGAGTGTCCTTTTGCATGCATGATAGAAAGGAATGGCTTCATCTCTGTTAACTTCTGCAGACTTGGAACTACTTGTGCAACCTTTTGTAAGTAAGGCCAGTATCGGCACATGATGTCTGTGCAGAAGAATCTGCAGTTTGTTTTTGAGGCGATTTCCTTTTGCAAATACATAGGGTATGCAAAAATCTCACCCCTGCTCATATTCAGGGCTTTAAACAAAATGTTGTGTCTGCACACTGCCACTTCCAACCCCTCCTCATCCAATTTACCACTAGACTTCCTTGAAGTCTCTCTGGCAGCAGCCCAAGTGGATTTTCCACATGTGCCTTTTCCTTGTACCTGTATTAAAGAAAACATATCAATAGTATTAAGTGAATTATCTATATTTGTTAAATAATAGTTAAATAAAATTATAAAAGCATACTGAGCTGGTCTTTTGTTGAACAAAATTGACAAAATTGGTCACATCCTCATCCTTGGCAATGAAAACACCATTAAAAAAAGGCTGTTCTTCGACTCTATTAATAACAGAGGAAAAATATGATATGGTCAGCATAAACTAATATGCATAATCCATTTGCAATTACTACTGTGAGTAGTATGCTCTTACTCTCTGGCTTTGTTAAACCGATATAGTTTGCGGTTTCCATCTGCAGACACTGCAACAGCATTTGGGATACATGCAGGACACGAGAAGTGATCAATTGCACTGAGCTTTTCTTTCTCATGACGACAATATGTCCACTCCAAAAATGCCTTCTGGAATGTTTTGCCACATATAGTGTCATTCTAAAAGTTGGGGGAAAAAAAACATCAATGGAGCTAAAGAGCTGTTTTTTTCTTAACATTTGAGTAATTTGAAGCATTTTTACCCGTCCAAAGTTCTGTGACCTTTGCTCTAGCATCTTTATAAATGCTTGTCGTGATAGGCCTGGTGCAGCGACTTTAAACAGCTCAAAAGAAGTGAACAGATCAACCTGATATATTGTTTGAAATGTTACAGAGCCTGGCCAGTAACCACTTCGGGCAAGGTCCAGCAGCCCAGGTGTCCATGATTTGTGGCAAGTGTTGCAGCACCACATAGGCAAAGAGAGATCATAGCGACCTACAATCAAATCAAATTACAGACATTTAAAAAAAATAAAATAAAATAAATAAATAAATATATATATAGGCACATATGAAAGGCACATGTGCATATATATATATATATATATATATATATATATATATATATATATATATATATATATATATATATATATATATAAACACACACACACACACACACACACACACACACACACACATACAAAAAAGGATAAATTTTAATTGTAGAAGTACAAACCATTTATGTTGATGAGCTGTATTAATCGACCAGTGCTAACAGACAAGTTTTGGTCCTCACAATCACAAATACTTCGTGGCTCTTGTATGGGTAACAAACATGCTAAAGAAATATAAAAACCATATTAATATTAAGGCATGACTTAAAACATATACCCAAACGAAAGTGTTGCTTACCTTGCTCACATAATGTTTGCTTCCCATTGATTTCTATCACAACGGCTGACGGAGGAATAGGGTTAAAAAAGTTTTCTAAAAAACACTCTCTGTTATGCAGAGTATAGTGTTGGTGAGCTGACACATCACAGCTGCTGCAGTAATGTGGTTTTGGCAAACAGTCCTTGCACCTTATTACTGCTGCTTTGGCTCTGCAGTGATCACAATTTAAGCACTCTACCATCTCTGATGTTAGGGAGTAGTCCAAGAGGGTTTGTCTTGCTTGTAACCAATGGCTTTCAGATAATACTTGTCTTAAAGTCCAATTGTGAGACGCAGACACACTTTTGTCTGAGATAAGCGCTTGACTCAGTTCCTGTAACTGTATATCTTAAAAGACAAAAATGCCATATTAAGAAAACAAAAATGTGAATGTCCTTAGTGTACAGTGTTTTAAATGTCCAACATTTAGGAAACTTCTGACAAGATAGAAATTATTTTGTAACTTACCAATGGCACGCTGCGCATGGGTTCCCATATCTGCAGGAAAATCATTTACTGAACACTCAGTGCCACTTGAAGTTGCTGTATAAAAAAAAAACATTTTTTGATTAAAAAATATATACATTAGATTTATTTATTGTTTACTACTATATTTACAAATATGGTTTACCAGGATCAATCATAGTTCCATCACTTGATGTTTTGTCCGTTGAAGCTCTGGATTTATCTGTAAAGATGGTGATAAAGGTTTGTGAAGACAGGAAATTTATGAAAAAAATTTATTATATTATCACTTGCCTCGTCTTCCTCGTTTGGGTTCTGTTTTTGTATACTCCAGGAGACCTTTTTTGTCTCTTTTTTTCCATCTAATAATTGGAACAGCTTTCTTTTTCTTTTTAGGCCTCGGTTTAGGAGCGGTCTCCTCCTAACCATAACAGTGCATAACAAGAAAAAAAAAAACTCTAATAACAATGATACTAAGTATATTGTGTAAGACGTTTGTGAAACATATTCATACCTGTAACTCTTGCAAATCAGATGTTATTTCATCAATGTCGAGCTGTAATTCCCTTTCCATGTCTTCTGTGGTGGTATGATCATCATTGGTGGCCATTATCCTAATAGTTTTTTTTACTTTGAAGCATTCCTAGAAATACAAAAAGCCAAGATACTATTTACAGTATGTATGCACAGATTATATAAAATATTAGTCTTGATAGATCCTATTTTACAGTTCTAAGTCATAAATTATCGAATATACTTTCACAGTAAAAACCTGGCTCATGTAGGCAAAGACAGACTATAGTGAAATTAGACTCTTTGTCACATAGATATTAAATTGGGTTATAACTACAAATACAACAGAATGCTTTGAAGAGCAAATTGTATTTCCTTCAGACACCCTACAGTGGCATAATAAACTTTTTTTGCAGAAAAATTACTAACACATGTAATTATTTTGCATATTTCTACAGTATGTAACTGCAATAAAATCAATACTATGATTTACGGCATATTATATTTGCTTGATATGCACGGTTATTTTGATAAGTACTTGGTTGTCTTTGATAGTGCACATCAAATGATTTCTATACATCACTCACAATATAATTACACTAATAAAACCTAGCTAACACAGAGGCATGCATAATAATATATTTTAAAGCAGTGTAACGTTATACAGTACATGACGGTTACCTGAATGATCACGCTGCTTCTGCAATATCCAGCTGTTCGACGCACGATATATACGTCATCGTCTAAACAGATCACCGCTGTCCTTAAATAAATTAAAAGTGCCAAGAAAACGAAACAAGCAAATATATATATATATATATATATATATATATATATATATATATATATATATATATATATATATATATATATATATATATATATATATATAAATAAAACAAGCGTGTTATGGAGTAAACCCGTCTAATAATAAGGTATTACATATAGGTTACTCTCACAATTTAACTTTTTTTTTTTTCAAATATATGACAAAATTTAAATCAAGTCGAAATAAAACAGTTATTAATTTGTTAGACTGAAAACGTTGTGCTTTTAATCGCTCAAAATAGTCTTGAATTGTCGTTGTAAATGAAAGAACAAATGAAACAGGCAAATTAAAATATAACACATTTGTTAAGAAGAACATTTGAAAAAATGAGCGTGTCAATTTTTTGCTCGTACAAATCATATTTTGTTCACCATTTGAAGCGAGTATCTGCTAGAAATCTTGTACGTTTCAGGAGTACATAAAACCACCTGACTGAAATGTAACTTTGCTACGTTTTATCTAAATTATTTCTTCGTGCTTTCCTCGTATTATTTTAAATACGATGGACTTACATTTACGTTGTCATTCCCGTTAATGTGAGAAACGAACAAAAGATGCACATACAAAGTAATATTTTATCGCTGTTCAATAATAATTTTGTGCTGTTTGGTACGTAACTAACATGGCACGGTGGTTTATATCCCGAGTATATCCCAGCAAACTAGGTTGAATGTTGAAATACCACACGTCTTTCCTCACTCACTTAATTCACATTAAAACGAGCGTGCACAGAGAAGATCGAACCTTAATTTCCTTGTTTTTATTTTTAATAAACACGCATGATCTAAAGCGGAGGCATTTTAAAACGAGTTAGCGCCTCTAGCGGATGTTATTTTTAAAAAAGTGCAGGGAAGCGTACCTATTTGTACGTATATCTGGTTCTCTAGAAATGTAGTCAGGCCTACGTTTTTCTAATGAGCCTGGGTTGTAATTATTGCCTCGTAAATTAAAGTAACATAACCCAACTGGCAAAACTAGTTGTCAGCATTTTAATTATAGTTATGTAACTGATCTATGTAGATTTGTAACACATTTGCATAATCCTAGGCTATGTTTTTGGCTGCTCACAAACAGCATACTTTGACCCTCATCACGAGAAGATTGCACTATAATCATTGAAGCTGCAAATGAATATGCTTCTTACATATTATCTTCACTTTGTTGTTTATGAGAAGATGAGAGTTTAGAATGTAGTTCAGCAGTAGAGACATACTATATAACCTTTTTTTTTGGGGGGGGGGGGGGGGGGGGTATTTCCTAAAGAAGCATTTCAAGAGTTCACACTTAGATATTGCTTGATGCTATTAACAGGTTTGGCCTACTGTCCCCTGAGCTTGGAGATAATTGAGCCCAAGGCTCTTGCCTGGTCAATGAGCATGTAAGGGAGTACGAGATCAGGTAGTTCTCGAGAGCTCCCCCTGGTAAAGGAGGAAAAAGGGAGATGGGGTGGATGGGGGATTCTTTCCAAAGGCGAAGATAAGGGAGTAAGGCTAGACAGGCTGTTTATAGTGAGTTTGGAATGATTCGATTGGTTTTCTAATGATTACACATGAGAGACCAGCCGCGATCAATCATATCACATGCTCCTCTTGAAATTACTTTGCGAATCTTCACTTAGGGTGCTTTCACACTGGCACTTTTGGTCCGCACCCGGATTCGTTTGACATCAAATTATGGTACATTTAGCTAGTGTGCATGTGTCTTCTGAACGTGGGTTCTAAACCATACCCAAGTCAGCCTGAAAGAGGTGGTCTGGGGTACGGTTCATGCCAACTCTGGTATGATTCACTTCTGATATGAATGCGATCATACCAAATAACAGAAGTGAACTGGTAACTGTACAACAAACTTTAGTTTTCATAATGTTCCTTTGTGTGTATGTCTGTGTATCACCTACCTTGGTGACAAGCGGGACTGAGCCAGTGCAAACAGTGATAAAATATAATTTTTTGTGGCAAGTAGATGCAAGTGGCTCTCTGTATTTTGGTTTTGGTAACAAAAGCTTTGCTTTTATAGCCATCATCTAGCAACAGCTGTACACAAAACAGCAGCTTGATGACGCAAGCGTACCAGGATTCAGAAGGAAAAAAGACAGAACCAGCCAAGAAGGTGGCAAGGGAGACAATCAGGTTCGATCCAGGCAATTGAACCAAGTGTGAAAGCACCCTTAGTGAACAGATCTAAAAAGAATCATTGTTTGCTTGAGTGAACCCATTTCAACTATAAAGTGCCCTATGTGGAATATAAAAGCTCTATATTTTCAAGTGGCAATTCTCACTATTATCTAGTGGCTTATTACATGTCCATTATTAAGATAATGGCTGTTTATTAGTACTTATATAGTATATATTCTGCATGATTGTTCATCCCTAATCCTACCTAACAACTACTACCTTAATAAATATTAATAAGCATCTGTCTTAACCTCCCTCTAATGGTTACCAGTGAAGCTCAAAGTCAAGTTTAAAAATTTTGTTTTTGTTTTTAAAGGTCTACATGGTCACCATCGCACCATTTGTACACTCCACTCAAGTCTCTTAAATCTTGCAGCTTTGGGTTGCTGTCTGTTTGCAAATCAAAGTTAACCAGCACTCATTTTTGGGTGTTTACACCTACCTAACTTTATATAGTAACAGTTCTTGACCCCAGTGAACTACAAGCAAAAATTAGGTATCATCTGAAAAAAGATGCTTTACTGTGGTCCATCTGGAAAGTTTCATGCACAGAAAAATGTAATTAATTATATTATTGTATTATTTAATATTTAATGTAATTAAATATTAATGTAATAACCTAGAAAAGCCTTGAAAGCCAAGTGTCTCATGAGTTTATATTTCAAATTTGATGAAGATAGCATGCAAAATGAGATTTCTGCACAATGTTTTCGGAGGCTATATAAGTGTCCTTCTCTCCATCACCGCCAGAGGCACTTTCTCAAAAATGACCTTCCCAAACTACGTAAAACAGTAACAGTTGCTGAATAATTTGGTCTAAATTCACAGTTCGTGCATCTTTAGAAAGAAGACACTTTTTAAAATTAGAGTACAAAATGCTCAAAATGAAAAAAGATGCTTAATTATAGATGCTTAAGTAATGTAAAAAAAAATGCATCGCACTAAACAAATCCATGACATTAGTCCTGGAGCAACACAGAAAAGTAATAGGTCAAAAGCCACAAATCTCATGAGTATATATTTTAAATTTGATGGCGATATCACTCAAAATTACATTTTTTGAATTATTTTTCTCAGACGATGTCTTGTGATTTTCTCCCTCTCCTTGTTTGTGGAGAAGCAGTCTGATGAACATATGTGCTGAAGGTTTCTAACAACTATTTTGGTAATTTCACATACCACTTCTTTTTTCTAATAGTAAAATAATAGACAGAAACGTATAGTATGAGTGATTTATTTGAGCACAAGAAGTACATTGGGTGAAATGTGTCCAGTGCATGTGCATCAAAAAAGTCTACTACAGTTGTTTTTGCCCCACTCACTCACTGGCAGAAACAGGTTCTGAGACTGGAATATCTTTTCCAAAGAGATTGTTGTTGGCTGGTGCGTGAAACCCACTCCACATTGTAGAGACCGCACGTTTGCCCACAACACTGAAACAACTTACCGATATCTATTCGAATGTTGTCATCACTCTCCACTTTCAAACTTAAACTCACATCGCATGTACAGCACTTTGGTCAACCCTTGTTGTGAATGAATGCTCCCTTGAAGCAGCAAATTAGGAGTTTGCTGAGCTAAAAGTCATAGTTAATGGTTTGCTAATAGCAAGTAATGTACTTTAAAATAAAGTGTGATTGACAGATTTTTTCAATTTTAAATCCTCTTTTCGGAATTATCAATGTTAATAAAGTATGAGAAAAAAGAAATTTTGACCTCGGATGCATGTAAATCTATTGCAGAAGATCTCCATAACGAAATTATAAACCTTTAAATTACCATAATATGGCATTTAAACAAACGCTTTTTCTTTTGTACAAAGTTTTGAAGTCCACATCATGCTCTTGATTGTTTTGTTTTCCGCAGGCTCCTGAATCTGTCCCTCACGTCAGACCTGGTGCCGGATCAGGATGTAATTGATGTCATCATACACGTGGCCCGCAATCCACTGGGAAGACATTTAGCATGGAGATATTTCAGAGAGAAGTGGGACATTTTAAACTCCAGGTGAATGCAGTTCTATTCATCCCTGCTTATCAGTGAATTTAACCTTCCTTTCAGTCCCTGATATGAATTTTGCATCCACACTCTCATAAGATATTTATTGGTGAATGTTATTTCATGTTTGTTGTTGGAGTACCAGAACGCATCTATTGGTGTTTGTTTACTGTTTGGCTGAATAAAATGTTCTCAGATGTTTTTAATAAAAGACTTTCTCAATTGCAGGTATGGAGAAGCTTTATTTATGAACTCAAAATTAATCAGCGGTGTGACAGAGTTTCTCAATACTGAGGCCGAATTGAATGAGGTGAGTCTGGATTTATACTCCATCCTGAGGCAAATTAACTAAAAACACTAATGAGCTATTGACAAATCTTCATGGGACATTAATACTTATAAATAACTTTGGTCAGCAGATTGTTGAAGTTGAGAAAATGAGCAAAAGTACAGTTTGATGACTGCAGAAATGTGCCATGGACTGTTAAGTTGTGTTATTTCCTCATTGTAACTTCCTATCATTATTAGAGGTAATGTAACACATATTCACTTATTCAAATTCATTCAGCTTCAGTCCCAGAGGAAACAGACTGCTGATGCTTCTCACTCCAGCACTTTCTCATCCCGCTGACTTTGCCTTCCACAATTTATCATTCATACAAAGATAATATGAACCCCATCATTGTTTTCTTAAGCAGAGCATTAGAATACTGTCATTGACAATCAGCTGCTGCCAGAGCACTTCATCCACAGATTCACTACAATCAGCTTCATGATTTGAGCAATTTTTTTTCTTTTGAAAGATTATATGAGCAAAACAAAAGCTTTCAGTAGATGTATTTAATATATATACCTCATGACATGATGAACTGTGAACCATATTCATAACATTAATTTTTTCATTTTAGAATTATAAGGTTCTACTGTATGTAATGTTTTTGCCAAAATCAAGTTTCTCACATTCTGTGAAAACTTGCTTATATTCCCAATTTACGTTCTCTTACATGTTCATAAAAAAAAAAAACATTTAATAGAAATCAAAATGATTTTATCTGCAAATTCCTTAATGACTCCTAAGCCAGTGAGCAATTTTCACTGCACACCATAGGACCAGTCAGAATTTTCTCAGAGTCCAAGATGAGTGCTATTAAGTCTATGTATAAATGCATGTTCCGTCTATCTAAATACATTAGCAGATAGAGAGTATTATATTGTTGGGTCGAAAAATGAAAATAATTAATTTTTATATAAGAATGTGAACCAAAATATGCAGCACTATTGATATGATCAACATCTTTAAATGCAGAGCTCATAAACATCTCACCCTTTAAAAAAGTAATGATAGTGTCATAGTGTCAGACGTTTTATGAAATTACGTGAAATTCATTCTTAAAACTATTGCTACATATACGTATGTGTGTGTGTGTAAATGAAGAGTTTATTTGTAAGAACAGATTACTAATTTTTTAGTTAAGTTAAAATGTTTTGAAAGATTGAGGTATCCATTGTCGCAAATAAACTCTTTATACGCTATGATGGTGTGTGTCTGTGTGTGTGAATATATGTGATGTTTAATTATATATACACACTGTAAAAAATATCTGTAAATTGATAGTTTCTTTTTCATATTTTTTATGTTTTTTTTCTCTTATTCAGGCTTTTGAATTGCATCATGGAACCGTTATCTTTGTTCCAACAACTTTAAACCTTGAAAAGTTTGAAAAAGTGACTTTTATGAACATTTTTAATAGTTTGAAGTGATATATTGTCTGGGTTGGTATTGTATATCATGCTGCAAAAACCTGATAATAAGCAGCCAGTACGCTTTCTGTTATTTTACAAACGTGTTCTCTATATATTATTTCTTATCTTGTCTCAAACTACTAAAATGTCAATAAAAGTCCCTTTGTTAAACTGCAGAGTTAAATTTTCAACATCAGAAGTTGACAGAGCAGAGATCAAGGTCCCATAATGCAACTCACAACTGTAAATAGTGTAGTTAGTAAGTCTTCAGTGTGAAAATACTTGACTGAATCATTGTCTGTTTTCTTGCAGTTTTTAAAGGCTTAAAATGTCTGACTTGTAGAATATTAAGCCATTTTAATTACCCATTTGAATTCTTTCCTGCTTACTCGCATCTGCTGTGGACAAAATGTATTTGCCATAACTTTGTCTTAAATTGAATAAGAAATAAATGGATTTATACCAATATATGACCTAAGTAATCATAGAAACACATTGTTACAAGACATGCAAGATATAACCTTGTAATTCATATTACCTTATAATTCTAAGTGGAAAGTGATATTACTTTTAAGAATGATCTGAAGTGCTCCAAAAATCCCCATTTAAACATTTGAGAGTATTTAAATATTGTAAATTAACAGTGCATTAAGTATCTCTGTCATTTTCATGTATACTTGTTCCCTTACTCTTTTTTTGCCTTATTAAATAGAAAAACTTTAAAGCTGAATATCTCAAATCTTTCAGAATGCAGACAGCACCCTATAACTTCAAGGTGGCGATTTGGGAAATGGAGATTTTGATGAGGTTTAAACTGTGTTATAGTTTTTTTTCCACAGACACCCAAATGCCCTTTCTTTCCAGACAATCAACAACACCGATAATTCTGTTTACTTCAATGCATTCCCACACCTCATTATCATAAACATCATTGTTATCTGCTAAATTACACATCAGGCATTTGCATGTAAATGCGTCGTATATTCTGACGCTGTTTATCAGTCAGAGACGAAGGTGCCACTTACAAACATAAACACACAATCTCTGATACATATGATAATGTTAATGAGAATTGTTTATCTTCTCCTCAGCTGAAAGAGTTCATCCTGACCAGCGGAGGAGAGTCGGCGCCTGCGTTCGCTCGAGCCGTCGAGATCGTTCAAGCCAATGTAAAATGGCACATCCTGTTCCAGGAACAGTTTTACCAATGGCTGCGGAAAGCTCCCGATGGATAATGCAACATTTCGCATGGAGCGTTCAATTAGCATGGAAACTCATGGCCAGCGACGTAGGGAGATTTAAGCGTTTAAAAAAACAAAAATCAAAAACCTATTCCAGACAATGAAAATGAGCTTTAATTTCCCTGCTATTTTTGAAGGCCCTCGCAATCCAGGATGCAAGAAATGACAGATAAAAACCCGAAGGAATCAACATCGGAAATTGCATGGTGGCGTCAGCAGCGACAGATGATTTACATTCAGTTTCCCCCCTCGTATTTTGCATGAAAGTCATTTCCTTCTTCCAAGTCATTCTGAAGTTTGACCTTTTTCCGAGTCCTAAGAATATCGAATTTGTTTTGAAGAGCGGACGGCGGTACACAGAGATTGCTCTTCGGTATATATAAAAACACAATTTAGATTAAGCACAACAACGTGACAATCAGTGCTATGATTGGAAGAGGACGAGGAGGACAAAGAAGAGAAACATTCATGTAGCCTTTTCTCTCTCTAAAGCCATAAAGGGGAGCGATGACTGAATTTGATGTCTTGTACAGAATATGACGCATATTGTTTGGTCAAGCGACGCCACTCGACGGCCGTCAGAAGAGGGAGTCTTTAAGTCGTGCTTGAACCAGTGATGGTTTCACCCACTGGTGTCCTGGATCATTTGCATTCTCATGGTGTTACCGTTGGCTCTCCTGTTTTGGAGGGTTTGTCCTTGAATATGGTATGTTTGTTTGAGTGGAAAAAATAATCAGTGTATCAATATTTTCATGTATAATTCATTGATTGACTGGACTGAGGTCAGTTAATGCAGTGCTGAGATGTATTATCGTTGTGAGGTTCTGAATGGATGCTCCTCATGGAGACTAATTATAAGGTTTCCATTGTTTTATGTTTATCTTTTTCTTTACATGAACATGAATGCACAAGAAAATGTCAGATTATATACAAAAACTAACTCATTTGTACAATATTTACTCAACTGCATTGTACTCAGCCAAAAATAATGTATATGGCCAACTGAATTGGATATAAAACTGGCGAATTATCATATATATTTGACTAAGGTTTGGGCAAAATTCAGAATTGAAGAACATGGCTGGAAATACAAGTACACAGTGACACAACAGAGGATTTTCAGTAGTCTAACAACAGGATAGAGATGAAATATAGATAATTCTTTATCAACGATTCCAATTTATTACCTGTTAGACCTTTTTCTCAAACATAAATTAAATACAATGAAATCGGTGAACTGTTATGTGTCCATATAGACACATGATGACAGTATAAAATTTCATAAGAGTCTTTAATAGTAAATCTAAAAAAAGAAACAGGAGATCGCAGGAGAAATGTAGCACCAACTCAAACTAATTAATCAACAATTAATTAATCAACAATTATCAGAACCAGATTATATATACTGAAGGAGCTGAGAGACTTATGGTGCAATCTTGTCACGTCAGTTAAATCATATGTACAAATTAAATGTACTTCACAAAGCTGTTAATGTAAGTGGAAAACATTTCTTAAAGCCCCGAGTTGTGTCATTGAGAAACATGGTGGAATCGATAAATGTAAGATCTATCAGGCTTGTCATGGCAAAAAATAAATAAATAACTTTGAATGTGACAGGATTGTAATGTAACAGTTAATGTTTTTGTGCAATTTAGGTTAATGTGGCTTCATAAATTAAAAACACACCTGATGCAAATTATTTCCACTGTCTGTATTATTACAGATAAATTATTTCAAAACCCTGCTGTATTTGATTGTAATTTATCAAAATAAGTTACGCCGCTATCTTGTGGTACTTGATGTCATACTTAATTATGTCGACTCTAAGTACAAACTTCCTAGGAGGACCTGAATACAGCATTAAATGCAAGGGATTATTAACTGAATAGGAACAAGTGTGTGGAACCAAAGAATTGCCATGGTAACTAATTAGTGGAGGACAAGATAGAGCAAAAAAAGATTAACAAAAGCCAAACACAACATTAATATACACTCTCAGAAAAATGGTACAATATTGTACCAAAGAAGGTACAAACCCTAGTCACTGGGGCAGTACCTTTTTATGGAACAGAATTGTACCCTAAGACAAAGAAACAGATTTGTACCATTGCAGTTTGTACCTTTAAGGACATAATTTGTACCATGGAAAGCCAAAATGTACCTTTGGTTTTTAAAACCTTCATCAAAGGTACAAATCTGATCCATGAAGGTACCACTACAATGACTACACATTTTGTATGTTACAGTGTCAAATGTGTTCCTTCAAGAACTATTTAAAGGCATTTTGCTAAATCCAAATTGCGTAAATTTATTTTCAGTAAAAATAAAACATCGAATACATTTTTAAACAATGTTTTTAAAAAAAAGTTTCTATTTGTGTAAATGCACCTTTTTTCATTTACAATAAAGAATAAAAAATACTTTAACATTAATCAAAAGATCTGTTTGCTAAACATTTCACAACATTTTTCACAAAAATATTACAGAAACACATTCTCCCATGTACAATATACAACTTTTTTATTTTCTCCAGTTTTCACACAATACCTTTGTAATCACCCTTAAAGTTCATTTAATTTACTCAATTTTAAAATACAAATCGAATTATACACAAGTATTGTAATGAGATATGCACAATGTTAGTTTTACAAAAGTAGAAAGTCTGCATGAACACTTATTGTCTGCATATGCAGGACTTTTGCCAGCTCACGTGCGTAGTGGAAAGCAAACGCTAAAAGGTTTCATCAACCTTCATCAAGGACATCAATAATGAAAATGTATTTATCTGAAAATACTTATTATGTTTATTAGAAATACCTTAAATGTTTAATTTACAATACTTATAGTTTTGTTTTACCAGTTGTTTTGTATTATAGAACTTAATAGTTAATGTTTATGAGTTGCATATGCTTTTAATTGATGATTCGTGTTTTAATATGGAAATTATTCATAAAATCACTTTGCTTTTCCAGTAATATTTATTTTCATAGATATTTCAATAGGGAAGGAGTTGTCCAACAAGTATCTATCTTTTTTTATGAGAACAATTGTGAACCTTCATTTCAATGCTTATGCCCCAATGATGGTTAGGTTTAGGGGTGGGGTTTGGTGTCACCCTTTTAAAATCATACATTTTTGTACGACTGAAAACGTAAAAATTAGGTACTAAACTAACTAGTAAAATAGCTATGTTTCCTCGTGAGATCAGGCTGGTTATTACACTATAATAACTGTTTTTAAAAGCAACAGTTGATAACATGATATCAAGGGGTCCATGTGGTACAGTATCATGGGGTCCATGTGGTATCATGGATTCACTTTCCATTTTCATATAAATGCAAATTTGCTGGTTTATGTTTCTAATGTAGTTATAAATTGTTTTTTAAACATTAAAAACATTATTAGATATGCACCGATACTGAATTTCTCAGCAATACTAGTTGATCATCTAGAGTGATATCTGCTGAGACCAAAAATGTAGTAGTTCTGCCTTGAAATAATGTTAATCAATGACATGATTTGAAAGAAATGAAAATTCCTAACTTTATTATCTCAACAAGCTTTTTTCCAAAGTTAGTGGTTTCAATCATAAACAGAACATGCGTTGCTCAAATTAAACAGAGATTTTTAACTAATCAATTTGTATTAATTCATATTTTAAATGGACTTAATTATAAAAATTCAATGATTTTTAGACACAAATTTGCTAATCAAGAACAAACATGTTGTGTTAAATGTGAAATTTTTGCAGTGCAGACATTGCAGACTTAGGTTGCACACTTTTTTAAGGTGTCCTTCTTACAGTGTAACCCTAAATGTCTCGTCATCTTTGCCACCCAATTTTACACAAGGAACCTTTTCTTTTAAAATTTGCTTTATTTTTCCACCATGTTTTGATTGACAGAATATTATCGGCCTTGATAATATATAAGATCTGTTTTTAAACCGACTATTGGTGGATTTATCGATGCATCCTTCATTAGTACATTAACACAGTTGCTTCGTTCATTATTGTATGCTGTAATTGATTATAACATTACCTGCAGGTAACATGTTCAAATTTCTCAAAACAGTTTCTGTTGTCATAATTATTATGTGGTAAAAAACAAGGTCACATTTGGTGCTTCTTTTCCCTTAGCAACTGCTTTCATTAAAGAAATTTGCATTGATAATAAAATATTTAGACTATATCCAATATTTTAAACATAATAATTTACTTAATGTGAAGTATCTATGTAGTAAATGCCTAAAGGAATGAATAGGAAGAGGATAAGGTACTTGGCCATTTGTTTTGTCCATTAAACTTATTAGAAAAGCTCACATATTATATTATATTATATTATATTATATTATATTATATTATATTATATTATATTATATTATATTATATTATATTATATTATATTATATTATATTATATTATTGGAAATTCCTCTGTGTGTATATTCTGTGTATGTATTAAAATTTCCATCACATTTTCAAATCTCTCAAATACCGGAAAAAAAGGTATTTAAAAAACTGAAGTAAATGAAAGCTCTACAGTGAATTTCACTCCATTATGAATTCTTCATCCTCTTTGCTACCTCAATTCAAATTCAGGAATTGAATTGGAATTTGCAAGCCATCCTCAGTTCAATTCTGAATGGTGCACAACCCTGGTAAACTTAGTATCTTCTGTCTGCTTGGCAGTGTGGATCTCTGGAGGATTAAATCTGGAACATAGGCCACTTTTCTTTTAACCGACTAGCGGGGTCTTTAATGAAATCCCCAGACAAAACCTTTTAGTCGGATTCTTTAAAGTTGTGAGTCGCCTGTGTAATATCAGACTGATTCAACATGTCGTTTTTTTAATTTCCCTCCTTTCATGTTGTGTTTGACGTAAAGCTCTCTTTTGTTTCTAAATTAGAGATAATATCCTCTGTGTTTTGAGCAGAGCTGCTTAGAGATTTTAATGCTTACAATAAATTCTTTTGTACAGTAATGCATCACTGTCTGCCGTGCCTTTTATTGAGAGCTATACTTCCATCCGCAGCTTTGCTTTGCTGCTTAAACGCTTATCCTATTATAGCAAATCTCCATCGGTGGAGGCAGACATCAAAGGTTTTGGTTGGTTTGGAGGTTGGTTGGGTTAAGGTCAAACTCTGAAGTGCCACTTTTCAGTGATTTACCTATTCCAAGAGTTTGATTCTGTTAGACTGAATACATGGTTTAACTTTTTTTTCATCTCTCTGTTCCTTCTTCAAACTTCGTCCAGTTTTCAACTTTTATTTAATTTTATTATTATTTTATTTTATTGTTTCTTTGTTATTATTTCATTCCTTTTATTTAATTTTAGCACAACAAATCTGTTGTTTTGATTATTTTTCTCAGCTACATGAAAAAACCAAAGACATCTTGAAATTCATACTGATTTAAATTACTGATAAAATGTTGGATATTATAAATCTACTGTAACGGAGAATCAAAATAGTGAAACATAGTAAAAATAATGGAAAATAAATAGTGTTTTGACAGGAAATTACAAGGCCAGTTTCTGTTAAATTTACTGACAATTCCATAATTTCTTTAAAAAGTCTAAATATTATTATTAATAATAAGAATAAGAATCATACAAGAAACTCCTTTATATTAACATAATACATTGGGCTCTATTTTAAGGTGTTTTGCCAGGAAATTACAACACCATTTTATAATAATAATAATAATAATAATAATAATAATAATAATAATAATAATAATAATAATAATAATAATACAGAAAACTCCTTTATATAAACATAATACATTGGGCTCTATTTTGAGACATTTCTTAGTGTGTACTTTGATTTAAAAAGATATCAAACTGAGCTTTCAAAAGACAGTCTTACTTAAAAACTAATTCAGCAAGTTAGAACGTTAAATTAATAAAGATAAATTAAATGGATAGTGGATAAAGATGGACAATAGAGACCAATTTTGGAGGGGGGGGGGGCATACTTTAGTTGTTCCTCCTGTATGTATTCCGTTTACTGTGCCTTTCTAATTAAAACTAAATTGTTAAATAAATGAAAAACAAATAATGAATGAACATCTTATTTATTGCAAACCAAGGATTTCATCATATGATTTTTGTAGAAAGTCAACACTAGTTGCCTCAACATTACCAAAATAGGTAATGTTTAGGTAACACCTATCTGTAGGTATCAAACAAGCCTAAAGCACTAAATTAGTTTGATCAGTTGTGTTTAATTAGGGTTGGAACTAAACTGCAGAGCTGCGGCCCTTCAGGAACTGGCTTTGACACATGTGGTTTAAGGAATTGTGCATTATTTTATAATGTTCTGGGAGGTTTCCTTATAACATCATTAATAGTTTTTCATTAACAAAAACATCATTTAAAAGTAAAAGGCTCTTTTTCTACTATAGTTTTGACCCTCCTTTTAAAACACCATTTTTATAAGTGTGCCACTTTTTGTAAGATTTGAGTACGAGTTTAAGTACCAATTCTCACCATTAACAATTGGCTTATTACCTGCCTATTATTAAGATATTGGCTGTCTATTAGTACATATCCTGCACGATCTTATTCTGCATGCCCAATCCTATCATATGTTTTTGTTAATTCTTCTTTTAATTTTTCAGTTAGTTTTCAACATTACTTTTTAATTCACACAAATTGTAACTTCATATTTTAAGTCAGTTTAATTGATGCTAGTTAAAAGATTTGAAAAGTTAATTTGATTTAACTTTAAAATGCAAAGCAGCAACAGATTTTTACAGTGCAATAAATCTGAAAATTACAGTGCCTGAGAGAGCTTAATGCACTGCAACTTCAGAAAACACATACAAATAGTAAAAAAAATACAGCAAATGTAGAAAACACCTTCATTGATTTGACAACACGTGTTGCAAATCCTTACAAAATTTGAAACTAAAGAAAATTTCTTAAGTTAATAAAGTTATATTTGTATTGTATGTTGTCTGAATATTTTTATATATATTATTCTTATCTGCAATTTATTTGGACCTTGTTTTAACAACGAATCATTGCAAATTTATTTTCATTATCCTTAAAGTTATATTTAGTTGAAAATATTAAGTTCATTTAAGTTAAGAGCCTTCTTTATTAAGATTAAATTCACCATTTTATGCCAGTAGGGATTTGAAAGCATGATATATTAATTAAAATCTGTGCATTATTTACGTTTTTTAATTATTCCTTTATATATACTGCAAACTTTTTCACAAAGGATTTTCCCTGTGGCAATATAAGCCGCACCTAAATGAAAATGTATCTTTTCTTACTCAACACTTTATTAACATTATTACATTGTGACTCAACTCATTATTACTTTTTTGGGTAATCCTTTATTTTAAGATTTGAAGGTGCAAGAACATGCAACTCAACATAAGCCTCAATTCAATGCACATAGAAAGTAGTTAAATAATATTAAATAGTAAGTACTCAGTATAGGTAAATGAATAGTTAAAGGATGCATTAAAAAAAGTGCACCCATTTTTAGAGAAGGCACAAATATCAGAGATTTAATGGAAATATATGTATAGAGTTGAAGTCAGAATTATTAGCCCCCCTTTGAATTTTTTCTTCTTTTTTAAGTATTTCTCAAATCATTTTAAACAGAATAAAGACATTTTCACAGTATGTCTGATAATATTTTTTCTTCTGGAGAAAGTCTTAATTGTTTTATTTCGGCTAGAATGAAATTTAAAATTTTTAAGCCACTTAAGGACAAAATTATTAGCCCAGCCCCTTTAAGCCTTTAAATGTCACTTTAAGCTGTATAGAAGTGTCTTGAAAAATATCTAGTAAAATATATTTTGCTGTCATCATGGCAAAGATAAAATAAATCAGTTATTAGAGATGAGTTATTAAAACTATTATGTTTAGAAATGGGCTGAAAAAATTACATTATTAAGTTACTGAGAGTGCATTTTTACAAGAAATGACTAACCTATAGTTTTGTTTTGTTTTAATTTCCTTCTGTTTCAGTTTGTGCAACTGGCCCACGAAATGTCCTCTCTGCTTTTAAATCCATTTATCTCTCTGTTCTTGGTTGAGCAAGAGTGTTGACTCATTCTGCCATGTTTCACCTCTTAGAGACGTAATAAACCCTGTGATCTGTAAAAACTTCAAAAAGCCTCAGAGTATAAATAAATAATTCTAATCCGGCAGACAACGGCAAACTTTCCAATTGTGCTGACATTTCAGAACAAAGCACTACAAGAGACCATAAATCCTTTTTGTGCCTCGAATGCAAATTAATATTTTGCCATTTCCACAATACCTATAATCAGAGCGCTTTCACATTCAAATCAATGGCGGGATTGGGAACGGATTCTCTCTTATCGCAGGCCTTTGTTCTCTGTAGAGTCGGAAAAATAAGGGAGAAGATCCAAGCATGCGAAAAATAAACAACTTAGTGCCACTCTAGATTCCTTACAGCAAGACGAATCACAGAAAAACCTTAATCTGTTTCATCTGCTTTGTAAAAGTACTTCAACAACACCTTCAAAACCACGATGAACTGACACTGAACAGATACAAGGACTGCTACTATATTTTTGTAGTAGAAAATTGTTTTTTCCAGACAATTAGATTCTTTCATGCTTAAACACATTATATTAAAATTATATATCATGTCATCTTGGACACGGGATATTTGAAATTATGCAAACAAAAGGTTCAGTGACATTTTACTTCAAGGAGGGCTACTATAACATTTGGGATATTCATGTCAGGAATTCACTAACCTTGCTTTGGCTTCAAGGACAGAAGTTAAAGTAAACAGTGGAACAGCAATTGATATGAATCCCACGCTTGCTTAAAGCACTTAATAATAAATGAAAAGTACAATGACCTTGACTGACTGTAAACACTGCAAATGCACAACAAATCTGTGATAAATACTGTAGTAACAGTGCTGCAGTACTCTATAAACCAAAAAACAAACACTGGGAGCTAACATAATCTGACAGCAAACACAGAGGTGATAGGTAAAAGGGTGAACATTTTTAGAGGGATATGATGACAAAGCTTTGTCTATGAAAAAAAAATTAATAATTTGGATGAGGATAAATTCCCAAAGTGAGGGTCTTCAGAAGAATATAGTGAGTAGCCTCTGTTTATGGTCTTCAGAAGTTTAAAACTTCTACATTTAAAGTTTAAAGTTGTTTGGTGATTGATTGGTTGATCTTTCCACAACAATCAGAGATAAGCTGTGGTAAGATGTTATTTAAACCCAAACTGCGTAATATATGGACTAACCCAAGCATTGGGTTAAATTTGATCCTATTCATTTAAATTAAAATAACCCAGCAGTTGGTTTTGTTCGTATAACACCCAGAATTGGGTTGAAATACCCTCATAACTAATATCATAACTAATACCCTCATAACTATAACTAATATTTAATCTGACTGCAAACACAGACACAACAGATGAGAGATATATGGTATGAATAATAATATGACGATTCATCTTAATTGTTTATCAGGAATGTATTTACATTTTATGTTACAGCTTTATTCCAAAATGGTTAAAATGCAAACATTTTCTCAAAATTCTTCAAAAATCTTGTATAATTTTTCTTGTATCTTGCAAATATTGCAATATTTTTATTATTATTGTATTATTTTTTATTATTGTTATTTAAAAATTACATATTAACAACTAAAGGGTCTATACTGGTACATCAAAAGACTACATTTTAGATGCAAGTGTGTACCACAGCACTGAAAAAAAATATTCAAAGATGATTGCTTAGATTTACTAAAAAAGATTGTGTAAGTGGTTGTAAACTATTTATTTGGGCTGAATTTAAATGGACAAATTAAGTTGAACATTGCTACATTTATTTTGTTTGTTTCAATTCAACACATAAATTGTTTGCACAATTTTGCAGACATCATTTTTTTCAGTGTGAGGTAACAATATCGGGGAGTCAATTTTTGATGTCTTCAGAAATCTTCAATTGGGTTCAGGTCTGGGCTTTGTTCGAGCCACTTAGGAACATTCACATTTGCACTGACACATAGTTTTGTGCTGGCATTGTTGTGCTGTTGAAAGTTGAACTATTATCCCAGTGTGAGGTCCAGAGCACACTGGAGCAGATTGCTACATTAATCTTTCTTCTTGATCCTGACTGGTCTCCCAGGTTTTGTCACAGAAAACAACATCCCCCCAGCTTCCAGCATGCTTCACTATAGGGATAATCGTTGCCTGCTTTCAAACAAACTTCTTTCATGATGTCATTGTGGGTGGTGTTTTTAAATTTTTTGGGAAATTATGAGAGGAATTCAACCCATTTTCATATTCAATGTTATAAAGCAAACACACAATTCATCACCATCAATACTTGCCCAAAGATTTATTAAATGTAACGTTTCCTTCTCCTAGCGTTCAGCAGATTCAATGTTGTAAAAGCAAAATGCAGAAAAACAGTAAAGCACTGTGAATACTTTCCGGATGCATTGCATCAAGAAAAAAAAAAACATCAAAATGAACAATACAGATGATGGGACAGGCTGCTTTGGGGAAACTAGTGGACTTCATGTACTGTACTGAGGAAAACGGTGGTGACTGGTGCTGCTGTTACCTTCGGCAGATTACTATTGATTTCTGTGCCACAAGAGGGTTGGCCTTTAAAGATCAAACATATGCCCTCACATCCTGCCCCACAGCAAATGCAACCACTTTCTGTGCCAGTTTTTGCCTCTGTATTGTCCTCAGTGGATTGCGTAGCTCTTGTACAAGCTTCCCATGTGTACTGCGAATTTCTTTGAACAAGTGAAAAAAAATAAAATGCTGTGTTTTGGTCACAACACCACTAGAGAGTTGACTTTTATACATATAAAAAATTATTTCTCAATGTCTGTTGAAAGATATTGATTTAGCACAAGTACATGTCATATGGATATTTCTGTATGAAGTTGTTGCATAGTTTAAGACTAAAATTTAAAAGCAAAATTGTCATAATCAATTGAGTTTATCCAGCTATCCTATACCCAATCATGCTTTTTAAAAAAAAATAATTATGATGGATAAAAATCGAGCACAATTTTTACTACAGATATGAATTATTTAAAATTATTTCAGTTCTTTGGAAGAATGGACAGTTTGTTCTACATCAAATTGTATTATTTAAACAAATCAATACTGTTTCTGATGGGCACATCAAGTTAAATATTGTGAATATATTTTATTATTTAGGAGAGTTTTTCATTTTATTTTTCTATCTAAATGATAAATAGAACACTGCATGCAACTTGCTTTACATGAGGATAACATGTTTCAAAGTACTATAGTCTACTGACAACAATTATCTGTGTAGTTCTTTAAAATTAATGTAAGTAAAGACAATGTATGTTTATTTACATGCACTCAAAAAATAGCCTTTGATGCTTTTTCAAACTAATTTAAAATGAATTGAAACAACACAATTCTTATGTTTTTTGAGGGGACAACTTAATTATTTTATGTTCAATGGACTTAAGTGTGGAAAAACAGTTAAGTAAACTTAAGTGATTCTGTTGGGACAAAATGAAGGAATAGTGTGAAACACAGCATTTTTTACAGTGTCTAAATGGTGTGTTTATTTGTATTTCAAACCAATAAACTGCACTGTAAAAAAATTCGTAATTTTACCCTTTTTTTTTTGGCAGCTAGGGTGCCAGAAAAAAACTGTAAAATAACGGCTGTTAAATTACAGAAATTTACTGTAAAATAACATGTTAAATTACAGAAATTTTACTAGAATTTAATATTTAAGGAATTTTCTGTAATTTAACATCCGTTATTTTACGGTAAATTTCTGTAATTTAACGACCGTTATTTTAAGTTTTTTTCCAGCACGCTAGCTGCTGGAAGAAAACCGTAAAATTGTACATTTTTTAGTGTTCATTTCTATCTTTTTAACTTTATTTAGTAATTTTTAAAATACTGTTACAATACAGATGGCCACAATAAAGATAAAGCAAATACTGCGCCACGGAAATTTGACACAGTCACTAATATATTTGTTAAGCATATTTGTTATAACTTACATTTACATTAAATTTATTCATTTAGTAATGCTTTTAGCCACTTTTGCTTTTAAGCAACTTACAAGTAAAGATAAAAAAGTATATTAAAGCCCAAGTCTAAGCTAATTTAGCAGTTTAGCCTACTCGCCTGACTGAAACACACTCAGTATTGCACAATGTTTTCTCCAAAACATGGACTGTTGATAAGAAAGTGTCTTATATATTATTCAAAGGCACAGTATTAAAACTTTAAATAATATATTTGAAATATACACTTTTAGAAACTTCACAGTCATCCAAAGCAACAGCCTCTAATCTTACTACGTGTTTTTGAAATCCTGTAACATTCCGTAATCTTTCCTTATCCTAACAACATTGCTGTTCTCTATTTTTAAGGGTTTAAACTGTTTTTTTGTTGAATGTTTTTTTACATTTATTTTGTAAAACACTCTTCAACAGCACTCAAAGATCATTTCTACTTGTTCAAACTACTTATTTAAAATTTTAAATTAAAAAAACTTAATTGTTTTATGTTCAATCCACTTAACTTCGTAAAAACAATTAAGTTAACTTATTTAATTTGTGTTGAGACAACTTTAAGACATTTTGTGGAACCCAGCATTTATTAAAATGTAGCATGGCAGCACCACAACAAAAATTTCTTGTAATGTACAGTCATGTGTGTTTATATAGCAAATTTATCGTGTATGGCCATGCACCCAAAGTGCTTTACAATCATGAAGGGTGTTTAACTTTGTCCAAAAGATGGCGCTCACTGACAGTATAGTGTCCCCTTCACTATACTGGGGCATTAGGACTCACACAGATCGCATGTTGAGTGCCCCCTGCTGGCCTCACTAACACCACGTCCAATAGCAACCTAGTTTTCCCATGTGGTCTCATATCCAGGTACTGACCAGGCTCAGCCCTGCTTAGCTTCAGTGAGTAACCGAATAGTCTTGTATTGTATAGTCTTGGGCTGCAGTGTGATATGGCTGTGGCATTTCTTGAATTTTTTTTTTTTTACTTTGTTTATAAATTCTGTATTTTTATTATATTGTAATGCATTGTGTTATTGATTTGTGCTCTTCTGATGTATGCACGTTATCAAACATTCCAAAATGTCTTTTCCAAAGGCTCTTGCTGTCGCACTGTCTGAAACAATTTTTTCATCATCACCACATCTATGCCCGGTCCCTAAAGCGACTCCACAGGGACCTTGTTCTCATTTCTCTCTTCTCCCTCTGGAGCGATGCAGGTGATCAATGTCTGTCGGCTACACCAGGCCCTGCGGGACGCCCTCGAAACCAACAGGTACTCTGTCTGAGAGTCGTCAAATCGCTCTCATTCATCTACAAGCTGATTATGTGACTCTGGGGCTGAGATGGTATTGATCAGGGGTCAGAGAGCCACAAGACGGCCATACACATTATCTAACCCTCAGTGTAATCTATAAGGCTGAGAGTAATCTTCTTTCCTGACGCTCCGACTTTACCCAAGATGGAGAAGGGGAACATGGAAGATGATTTATAGGGACAAAGCCCAAATGAAATAGAGCGAAAGAAGAATTGAATGAAGGCACAAAGTGAAACTCATAGGACAAAGGTGGAGCGATCGTTGGGAGGAGTGAAAATGGCTCAAGAGTGGAATTAATTGTAAGGAAATGGAAAGCAGATGGCAGAGATGAAGTCTGTCAAGCAGAACCGCAACCAAGTTCAACTCTTTTCCCCAACTCGGTCTTGTAATCTGTATCAGTCGTGTTAAATCAAAAAGCACTTTATACACTGAACATGTTATGAAACCTGAGCTTGTATTGAACCTATAATGAAAGCAGCTTTTCAATTACATCAACCAATAAATCAATCAAAAATACATTCTTAAATAAACTTAATTTTGTATTAGAGGTTATTGACTGGTTTTGGAGAATTGTGAAGCAATTTTCTATAATAATAAGCATAATAATTTTTTAAAAAGGCTTTAACAAGAAACTTAAAGGTGCACCAAGCAATATTTGACATTGTGGTCAAAGGGGTTTTTCACTGTCATTATTAGCTCACAGTGATTAGTGAGGGGGGTTTGGGGCACGGCAAGCTAGATAGACCGTCAGGCCACCCGGTGCTCCTTATGGCCAGTCCGCCCCTGGTTGCCATTCTTGGAGCACCTCTGACACTTTTCTGCAGTTACTGTATAATGAATTTTTACATATCTTGCACTCTTAGATTGTACCTTCCAGATGGGTAATAGTGCTGATATAGCACAAACATACAACTCTTTAACACCCCCATGCCATGCCACCTCCAACATATTCAGTTTAATATATTTTCCTTTTCTCTCTCTCTAAAATGAATGCACATCATATATTGCTTATGCACATATACTGTTTGTTGCACAATATGTGGGTTATAGTGTGGTTCTAATATAATATAATATAATATAATATAATATAATATAATATAATATAATATAATATAATATAATATAATATAATATAATATAATATAATATAATATAATAATAAATACAGTGAAATAATTGTAGCTGTGTAGCGTGCAAACAGAATTGTGAAGTATTGGACAAGTTAATAAAAATAATTGAGTTTGTGTAATTATCATCAACATGGGGCAAATGGGAAAAGTCATAGAACATGTCTTGTCATAGTTTAAAGCACAATGCATAGCCCAAAGCAAAAAAACTGAACGTAAACAACAACAAATAAGGCAGATTTGGTGCAGTTGTGGAGAAGTTTAAACATTAGCCTCACTAATTTACTTGAACAACCAAAAATATAATGTTTTCCAGATTCATTGACATGAGTTACCCTGAAGTGATGCACGGGATTCATCTTGTACTTTTTTTGCCTCTTCTTGGCTCCAGACTGCTGCGGGCATAGAGCTGCAACTTGCATCAATTGTAATTATATGGTGATAGCAGCCACAAAGATAAGTAGGACCGGACTGTAAAAAAATTCTGTCAACATATTATTAATCACATATTTTATTTACACTCAGTTTATGTTAATATTATTCAATAAATATTAATACTTTTTTTAAACAACAGAGATGAACCCCCTCTCCGGAGTTGATGCCCTATGCAGCCTATAGGAAGCGGTGGTACGGTGTCTATTAGTCTTCTAAACATAGTCATATTGGCTAGAACAAGGCTAAATTGGGGGTGTCAGTGAAAATCTAATAGACTTCTAAAACTAGGCCAAAACTAGATTAGTCAACAAATAAACAGAAATGAATGACTACACATATATTGTAAAGTCTGTCTAATCTGTCTATCTGATGACTAGTTTTGGGGTATTCTTAGAAGTCAGTTAGATTTTCACTGACATCCCAATTTCAGCCAAGCAGCCTATGTTTAGATGTTTATTAGATGTCCGTTATACACAAAATTGTTTGCTGGGATGTTTTACTACTTAAATACTACTGTATTTTCAACACTGTAAAAAATCCCACACTCCCTCTGAAAGCAAAAATCCTGTCTACTTTAATCTGATTGGCCACCTAATAGCTCGCCATTTTGACACAAAAAAGTGCTGCTACAGTAGATGGCTGAGGCAGACCAGCCAGTAGAAATTATAGCCACTGAACTGACAACACAAAATAGTTACGCTTCCTCATGAGATCAGGCTGAAATGTCACTTTAAACCATCTTGCGAAGAGTTCAGTGGAAAGAATATAGACATAAGCAATCTAAAGCAACGGAAAATTGGTATTTGTGTCATATATTTGTATACAAAGTTTGTTGCATTTTGTGCCTATTCAAGCAACTGCTTAGCTTAGCATGCTAACAACAACATCTAAAATGCATTGCTAGCTGTGTGTGAAGTTGTGTGCGAAGTCATTGTCAAGTTAAGATTAATTCAAGAGCTTCCTATTTAGACAGTAAACAACAAGGGAGCTCACTAGGTGTGATAGCATTGCTAATGAGAAGGAAATAGGAACAGCAGGTGATGTGCTAACTGTTAAATGTTAAATAGTGTCTCTTGCCCCCACTGAATCAACTATTAAAACCCCAGGCCTTTTGATAAAGGTAATTAGATATTGATTACATTGCTAATCCAATATCCGCCCGCATCTTCAAAAGCAGGTTGCTCTCACAGGAAATTCACATGAGAACAATCGGTTACATACAAAGGAGAAAAATAAGTGTGATCAAATTGGATATTACATATCTCACCTACCATATCAAGCTCTTTACTTGTCTTCAAATAGCTGACGTAAAGAAAAAAAAGTTAAATATCTATAGTTAAATCTCTCTGCAAGGTATAATGGTGTAATTATCCAAAACACTTTCAGACTCTGTTCGGCGAGGTTTAATTAAATCCCCCACAGCAAATATTGTAAAATTATAATGGGAATTATAAATACAGAACGGAGTGCTGATAAGAGTAATGGAGCTTTTGGAAGACAAAGTCACAGCAAGGTTACTGTGTTTTGGAGATTAGACCTGTCTCTATTTCAGACACATTCTTGGTTAAGTTTGACTGCACCTATGTGTTTTACAAAGCAGATATTCAAATGGGATCAATGCAGGCTTTGAATATAGATACATCTTCAATCTTAGGAATGTTTGAAGAAAATTCAAGGTCAGTGTGAAATATCATCACAAATACCACCAGAACTGTTTTGTCTTTTTCTGTTCAGTGCCTAAGTTTTCATTGTAACTATCCCTGCATCTGAAAATGCCTACTTTAATATGCAGGTAAATACAGTATCTGAACAAGTACTGTATGTTCAATTTTATAGTATTAATAAAACACTAGTTTAAAGCTATTTTTGGTTAAAGTCAAACCTATGAGGTCATAATTGTGTTTGGAATAACATAAATGATAGTAGATTTATAAACTTGAAATAAAGTAATATAATAATAAATCACAATTGTTTATAATTAATTATTAGATTATAATTTTTTTCCAGAAGACATTTATTTCTAAAATGGTTCATTTAACTGGTCATTTAATAAATCAATAATAAAGTTTCAATTGATAACATTAGTTTAAGCTTAAGCTATCAAACAAACAATGACCAATACATTTGGTAACACTTTATTTTGGTGGTTCATTTAAGTATTAGTAGACCGTCTGCTTAATATCTGTTGATACTGCTCCTTTAACAGATATTTTAACTAACTATAACAAACTTTGAAAGTATGTCAACTTACACTAACCATAACCCCAACCCTAACCCCAACGTAACAGTCTACAGTACTTATAATCTAATGAGAATTAGTTGGCATGTAGATGCAATGTAACTAAATTCAACAAACAGACCATCAAAATAAACAACTTTTTGATTCTCTCCCTTCACAAATTTGTCATCCAAGGCATTGGTTCTCAAACTTTTTACACCACGTACCAACTCGGAAAATATTTGTTTCTCCAAGTACCACCATATGGACCTGCAGTAAAATACAGTAGTGTAGTGGGCCTAACTATGTAGCTACAGCTCTGCACATTTCTAAAAACAAGTTTTCTTGTATTTAAAGTTTCCATTGTGGCGCATTTCCATTGTACAACTTGACACACTGCAGCCGATGATTTATGGATTTCCCCATTCTGCACATAATGACAAACATCATTAATTACAAACATTATAATTATGTTGTAAAATATCTGATATTCTGCTTCTCAAATATGTGTAAGAACATGCACTTACTGTAGTCATTTAAACAGCTCGTTAGAAGGAGAGATTGTTGCTGCTAGATTTTCAACATGTTATTTCATCAACTGCTTCTGAATTACATTAAAGTAAATGGCTGTTGAACTGGGAGAAGAATAAAGTAATCTAAACAGTGTGTATCTGCTGTGAATAACAAACATTGTCATATATTATGTGTTCAATAATTATTATAGCCGTCTCTTTAGACGTCAATGTGTATTTTACAAACCATAATGGTAATATATTGCTAGTACTTATATGTATTTATACAACAGTTCTTTCTAGTTCTCAAATCTGATTGGCTGATAGCCGTGCAATATTCTGCAATAGCGGCACTCGTACAGCCTCTTCACATTTTTGTATTACTCCACCCATAAAGAGTGACAACAGATCAATAAACTCACCACAGTTTAACAAATATTGCAGCTGTTGGACAACATAACATAGTTTTGAGGCTTTTTTAGGAGAAAATATAGTTTTTTAGACTGCAACTTTGCAGGGGTGCATTTCCGAAAACCATCATTAGCCAACCAAGGTTGTAAGTTGCGTCATTACAAACATAGTTTGTTGATTCAGCATTTCCCAAATCTGTCGTTCCAACAAACATTCGCAAACTGCGTCACAAACTTATGTGCTTGCAATTACACCTCTGGAGCTGTAGTTAGAAACATAGTTCCTGGTTGTGTCCTATTCCCAGTTATCCCCCTATGACCTATTTGTTGAGAACATTCTAACACTTAAACTTGGAATGATTTTTTTTAAACATTAAAGTCATCTCTCTTAAGTGTAATTTGCTTTCAAAGCATTTTTAAAGTTCAGTTTAGCGATCTTTATGTTTACAATTGTGCTCCCTTCGCAGTGCACTTGTGAAAACATTTATGATATTTTGAACACAGCTGTGGCTCATGAGGAAAGCTATAGGTGACCTATTATTTAAAAGCGGAATTTACGTTACGTCTCAAAAGCTTGTGAAAACAAAAAACATAGCATACGTTAATCATTTAAATTTATAGTGGGTTATATATTAAGTATCTGTACTGAATATGACATGGGCCTGTTGTTTAGAACATTTCAGCAGTGGTTTGCATGTGTCATATTGCAAATGTAGACTTTTCAAAAAATAAAAATTAAACGATATACTACTTAACAACAACAATAATAATAATGATAATAATAATAATAATAATACTAACAACATTATCATCATCATTATTATAATTATTATTAATATTATTAGTAAAGTAGTTTTTTAAATTGCCTAATAAATAATAAATAAATAAAAATTTCATTTCTTAATAAATAGCCTCGTTATTTATTTATATTATTTAAATATGATATTAGAATACGCTTTTGTAAGTGATTTTATGTTAATTTAGAATAGACGGAATATATGGAATATTCTCAATAATATTTGGAAAGGAATCATATACGCCCTATATTTGCCATTTAAATATATTTCAGTTAATATGGAAAGCGAGTGCATGTTTTTACCAAAATTAATATTGGATTTTTTTTAATGCGTGTGCGTGTTTTTTTTTTTTTTGCACAATGAAATCATGGGGTTCTTCTTTAAAGAAGTTGTTACCACCCCATTTAGAGCATCATTATAGGTGTTTTACGTTATAACTAACGTGTTTCAAACGATGGATCTGCGACAGAGAAACTGAGGTTTTGGGAAACACTCGTCACTACATGGTTCTTTTCCCAAACGATGCATCATACTATGATAGTTCAGCCACGAGTAATGTCGTTGTTTGGGAAAGGCACCCCAGTTCATTTATTAGGACAGTGCTTATTTTAAATGTTTATAATTTCTGAGATGCAGTGCGTCTGCATCCATCAGCCTGTCATACTGAGCAGAGCAAAGACAGTTGACGTTCCACCTTAAGATGGCGACAGAGACCGCATAATAAGTCTTTAGAGGAGAAAAACTCTGCGTAATTTCTTTATAAAACAGGTAAGTGACATTCTAAGTCCATCTCTCTCTTATATATGTTGTACTGCAGTGTTTATACCAAAGTCTGGTAGTGTATCTGGTAGTGATTGCTTTGCTTTGGCTTTTCCAGGGTTTATTATTGTGATATTGCAATTGCAACAGAGAAATACTGGAAAATGTCTTTAGACTGATGGCAAGTCATGAATGTTTGAAAAATTTTAGAAAAATCATAATGTTTTGTCATTACTTTAGATATTACAGAGAATAAATCGAATACTAGCTTTAAACTGATGTTTGTGAAGTCGCAACAGTTTCTGCTGTTCTGACTTCAGCTGCAGATGTCAATGAATAGCGGAAAAAATAGTTTCTCATACAAAAGCATTTTGAGACTCTCCGTGCTTGATCTTTTTTTATATACACAATTATGCCTTCAA
The DNA here is from genome assembly GCF_903798145.1 of Danio aesculapii. Lineage (NCBI taxonomy): Eukaryota > Metazoa > Chordata > Actinopteri > Cypriniformes > Danionidae > Danio > Danio aesculapii. The sequence goes on along the minus strand of NC_079438.1, from coordinate 35,543,351 downwards.
ATTGTTGTATAAACGCAGTATCACACTCGTAGCGATGCAATATGGCTGTATATTGTCACTGGTAAGGCACAACACGTGCCTCCCACCAGTGCCGATATGCAGCCATATCACACTGCTAATCGTGCGATATTGCTCATTCAAATTTCTGAAACCTAAAATAAACGTTATTTGTTTGGAAACGCTGAAAATGTATAATTTGTGACAAGAGTCATGCAGCTATTCCTCTGGCTCAGCTTGAGCCATTGTCAGAAGCAAATTTATGTTCAGCAGCTAATGACGTGATGCACTAAACTTTCTAATCACCCCGGTATGATTGACACGTCAAAGGGTTAAAAATGTTTTAATCTCCACCAGGTGGCACTCCACCCTGCATCTCTTCCATTCAGCCAGACTGCACTTCCCACTATGCATTGTGACAATCAACCCACTACAGCTGTGACCCATCTGAACTCTGATTACACTATACCTGCAGGACATTACTGACTCACATATAACCACCAAACTCACACACATTTAGGGCTAAGTGTTTTTCACTGTTGTGTGCATCTCTCCACATTTTCCTGTTCCTGTCTTTTCACTGCATTGTTTAGTATTTTGGATTATGGATTGACCTGTCCTGTTTCCTCATGTTTCGACTACTGATTGTTGACTATTCTTTATTATAACTCAGTTCCTAATAGTAGCACATCAGTCAAGACCAAACAATGTACATTATTTATTATGTACTTTTCGAGAGTTATCAGGACAGAATTGTATGCTAACCAGCATTTCTTTTGAATATCTTCCATGTTCAACAGAAGAAATCAACTCATTTAGGTTTGGAGCAAGTTGACGGTGAGTAAATGGTGACCAAATTTCTATTATTATTGTTCCACATTATTAATGTTCCTTTCATTTTGCTTGTTTTAAAATGAATACAAATGTAATTAGCTATTTAATTCATGCTATTTTTTAATAGCTTTGTATCAGCAAAAAAAAGAGAAAAAAATCTGAACAAAATGAAACAAAAGCAATGTGGGTGTAAGAGAATATTTCTGTCCTCTGAACACAATCTCCGCTGAGATTTGTTTCAGATGAGATGTCCGCTGTGAGATTTAGCGCACAATATCAGAGCTCAGAGAACACAATGACAGCTTGAGCGCTGTTTTCCCATAAGATGCTCAGTCAACCCACAGTTTCGTTATTTTTCCCTTTGATTCATTAAACTGAAACATCAAAGCCTATTCCTTTCCCAAACATGTCAAATGCTTCGAATTCATTAGGATTTGATGTAAAAAGAAGTCTTTTCTTCAAATTCATTGCAGTCTTCCTTGATAATTAGCACAATAGACTTACATTGATTGATCATTAGCAAAGCTGTTGTTTGATACTGAAAAAACCCGAAGGATCTGAAATGCTTACTAATTGTGTGTGACTCTAATACGCGAGAAGAAAATGTGCAGAATTATGCAAATGTTTCCATCATCTTGAAAAGGTTACCTTAAAGATGAAACTCTTTTCACTTTTTTTTTTCACGGAACAGTAAACAATGCAGAGATTTATTCATTTTCTAATTGAATTTCTCATATTTTTTAGATTTAGGGCTGATACAAGCCATACATGATTAATAACGGTGGCCATTCAGACCAAAACACTGAGCATCAATAATTCATGCTGAGGTGATAAAATTGGTTTTCTCAATTTCGCTCTCCCTCTCACTCTCCCATCAGCCCCTGCATTTGGCGCGCATTGTTGTTTTGATCTGTTGTTAGTGTCTCGCAGCACTTTTCCAAATGGAAGAGAACAAGGACAATATTAGCCATTGTACTTGGCCATCATGCCACATTAGAGCCCAGAGCGAACTGAATGTCTGGTAAAACATCTTCACTTTGCTGATAAAAGAATGGCTAATGTGTTTCCATTTTGTTGTCTCTGTGTTCGTATCTGAAAGAAGAAGGAGAAAAAAAACCCAACAACAACAGTGGCCTCCACTTACCTGTACAGTAAATATAGAGCACAATGTATTTTGATGGACAGGAGTGAAAAGTTTACATGAATGAACTGTAATAGAAGGAATTTATCAGAGAAATGAACATTTATGAGATGGAAATATGTTTAAGGGTCATTCCTGGTGGATTTTATGAAACAATAGTGAATATCTGACATTTAAATGTACATCAGCTGGTTTTCAACATAGTATACAATGCATAGTTATACCACATTGTCACAAAGTGCTTATACTTAAAAGAAATTGCCATTATCTTTATATGAGTTGCAGTTTAAGTTCCAATTTATTTGCTTTTAATTGTGAAATAAGGTCAGTTGTAACCATAACCTAATCATTACTTTTGATTTATGACCTAAATTAAACACATTAATATAAAAAAATGTGAATTTTGAAGCTGTAATGTTAATTTTAGAATAATAAAACTAGTTATAGCAGACTAGATAAGAACGTTTATGTTGAGTCTGTGCAGTTTATGATGTAGAGCAAAAAGTCTAAGTATTGTCTTTATAAAAACCAGAACCAGCAGTTCATTTGTATTCTGAGTTTTGAATCCACAAACTGCAGCACTATATACAAGCCAGAAACAATGGGGATATCTTATGTTGTAAATAAATGTAAATTTTAAAATAAAGTTTTATTGTTATTATTATTATTTTATTATGTTCTTAATATAAAATGCATTATACATTATGTGTGTGGCCCCTCTCTATACCTTTATGAAGCTTACATCTCTTCTTTTAACTCCTTGGAGTGTATAGTCACATTTATAGAGAGTAATGTACAAATATCTGTTAAACACATAAAAAATATTACAAAAAAATTTAAACTGTCAGCGAGAGTCAAAAGCACATATAAATGCAAAGCTACACTTCAAACATGATCAATAGCCCCCATTTATTTATTTATTATTTATTCTGCATTACATAAAATAACTATTATTAATTTTGAACTAAATCTTCAACCACTTCGAGTCAGAGTGGCTATGTGCATTCAAGTTGTGAACAAACTGATTCATAACCTGTGAAACTGTTTGGCAAATTGCTTCTTTTGTCAACTGGACTGATATGATTGCATTTCTTTTTTTATTCCATAACTCACTAATTCAAACGATCCATTCAAAGGAGGTCTTCTAACGGTTCACAACCAAGAACGGACAATAGTGTCTGGATGCAGCCTTTATGATGCAAGATGAGACTGCATATCTCAGTGATACAATGTCAGACCCAATGCTCTCAATGAATCTAGTAACGTCACTGTGAAATGTAGAATTAGGGGGTGGGATTAGAATCATTAAAATCATTGCATGCAGTTCAGATTGCATCTGCACCAAGTCTGCAGTCAGACCTCTCAGAACGGCAGGTCCGCAGAGCTTGATTGATCAAAAATATTTTCAAAATTGTCCTAGGACAAGGATGTTGTACAATAGTTTTAAGACAACTTTGATGACAGGATTTGATCTACTTCAAATGTTGGCTATAAAGAAGGTTCACTTGTTTTCTTTTAGAATTATCATTATCAACATTTTGTAGTAAGCTAGTGCATACGTTTTCATTCATTCATTTTCTTTTCGGCTTAGTCCCTCCATTAATCAGGGGTCGCCACAGCGGAATGAACCGCCAACTTATCCCACATATGTTCTACACAGCAGATGCCCTTCCAGCTGCAACCCATGACCGGGAAACACCCATACACTGCCATACACACACACGCAGACAATTTAGCCTACCCAATTCACCTTTAGCACATGCCTTCGGACTTGTGGGGGAAACCGGAGCAGCCGGAGGAAACTCACACAAACACAAGATGAACATGAAAACTCCACACAGAAATGGCAACTGACACAAACGAGGCTCAAACCAGCAACCTTCTTGCAATGAGGCGACAGCACTACCCACTGAGCCACCTTGCTGCCCCTAAATAAGGACAGACCACCCTGCATAAGTTTCCATAATAAAATAAAATGTTTTCTTTAATAAAAATATATGCTTATATTACTTAAATCAGTATATATATATATATATATATATATATATATATATATATATATATATATATATATATATATATATATATATATATATATATATGTAGCTTATCCCTTTAATACTGGGTACGCTTTAATAATGTGTCTGTACTTTTCGATTTGTGTAATTCGTCCACTACTTCATCCACTACTGACACATCTTGAATGGCTAGAAGAAGGTATGTAACAGTAATAAAAGAAACAAAAAATACCAAAGCAAAAAGAACTGTTAATTATCTTAAAGCCTTAAATCTTCTCTTTGAATAATTGTAATTTTTATATTGTATTTATTTTGATGTCAATTTAGTTTTATGTTATTGCCCTTGTATGTTTTGTGTTCTAAACTTGCAATAATAATGATAAAAAAAAACATTAACAGCACAAAAGTTTTGGCATGAAGTGCTACCCCTTTACAATTAATGGTGCGGTTCCGCCGCACAAAGTCACATGACCATAATCAGCAGGTGTTCATTAGTTTCACTGTCCCTACCTGCAAATGGATCATCTTTCTGAAGTGCCAAACGCTGTAAAACAAAACAAAACAAAACAAAATACAAAGTAAGTCTTAGATATAAACATGCCTGTCTTTTCTTTCTTCCAAAATGAAATGTTATTCCCCGAATAGCGCGTTGTTCTTTCCTATAATGTAATGTGTATCATTATCGTTAGCTTAAAACTTCCTCCCTGTTAAGGTCCATCCTGTTATATGAAGTAAGTTAGACTGAGACTGTCTGCACTGAAAGAACGCAGCAAAGTAAACGTTTCATATCGATTTGTCTGTCATTTTAGAGGTATTGAGTAACGCTATGTCATAAATAAATGGAGGTTATATAGAAATATAACTCATGCAGTGTAAATAGTAGGCTAACGTTAGTGTCGATTATTATCATTATCGTGTTATCGTATCAGTCGCGCATCACTGCACTTTCTGCCAATGATACGCTTAAGGACAGGCATAAAGGGTAGTACTGACATCTGGTGAAGCATTCTTATAATAGTGAGGTACTGCATGACACATAACCTACTGTATTCCAGCTACTTTTTCCAGTTCTGCCTCCCTCTTTCAATTTTATCTTTGACCCTGCGCCAAACTTTAGTCATCCTTAAAAGAAATACACCATTTCACAAACCTTGAAAGCATAAGAGTGAGGTTTTTATAGCGTAAAAATTGCCCTGAAGGGATGTTCTGGAGTTTTTGTCATGGTCCTTGATGTTGCCTCATGGATCAGAACAATTTCTCCAGTCACAGTATATAGTGCTGCTATTCTGGCCCCAGTGTTCACTTTCTTGTGTCGCTCTCAGTGGTGTGTGTGTAGAAGAAAAACCTGTACACAGACTAGTGGTCTAGTGGTCTCAATTTTGTGGGACTGTGAAACATTACTTTGATGATTATGACTGATTTATGGAAAATATGCCTCAGCAGTCACCTAAAACTTGATGTGAATGAACTAGAGTATAACACAGTAATATTAAAATATCAATATAATATTTAAAAGCTGGAATCTGCTTGATCAATTTTTAAATATTAATTTGTGTAATGGACAAGCTGAATTTTCAGTTTTACTGGATCCTTCATTAATAATTATGATACTCTGATTCTGTGCTCAAGAATAATTTCTTATTATCAGCGTTGAAAGCAGCAGTTCTTCCTAAAGGTTTAGTGTACCAGGATACTTTGTTTTTGTAGGATTCATTAATTTATAGAAATGAAAAAAGAAAGCATTTATATAAAAGAAACTTTGTTAAAACAAAGAATAACTACTCTAATATAATAAATATTCTGTAATTTTGATACACTTTCAAATACAGTAGAAAGACAAAGCATTTTTTGTATCTTTATGGATTTTTAGCAAAAAATAAAGGCAGTCGTATGTATTTTTAGCATTATTTACACACGAAATGCTAAAATGCAGTTTGGTGTAAGAATTATATATATATATATATATATATATATATATATATATATATATATATATATATATATATATATATATATATATATATATATATGTGTATGTATATATATATATATATATATATACATATATATATATATATATATATATATATATATATATATATATATATATATATATATATACATATATATATATACATATATATATATATATATATATATATATATATATATATATATATATATATATATATATATATATATATATATATATATATATATATATATAAATCAGGCATAGAAGAAGAATCTTTTCACAGTGTAGCCACCATTAGGTTTTACCCATTTTCCATCAAGAGTTAATCATAATTAAAATATAATACAGTTTAATATGATAACTTAACGTATAAGAATCAGTATGTTGCTTTATTATTTACATAAATATAATATTTGAAGATTTTTTGACTCAAAACTTTTCTTGCTTTTTATTGGATTTCTATGTATATAACAAAGAATTAATTTGCTGTAGGTAATTTGATCAAACATGAATATGAAACCTCACATGTTTTAACCAAATTGTATATTTGCAAACTAGCCAAGGGATTTTAGAACCTGTCAGAGATGCTATGGTTATAAGTGCATTAATATGTGAAGGAATCTGAGAACTTCTATTATGTATTTACAGGGGCCTGATGCACAAAATGAGTTGGACAAACACCGGGTTGCACAGTAAGTTTTGGGTTAACAAATTCAACCTGGATGCTTAAGATCAGGTTACTGTAGGTGCTTTCACAATGTTTATAAATGACATAAGCGTTCTCTGTTAACTCATAGTTTAACCAAGAGTTTGTAATTAACTCTGGACAGCATGCACCTGAAATAGTGCTGCAAACAGCAAATCACATGACACATGAGAGTATCAGTTTGATTAATTTCTCATGGGAGTGTCAACAATTCACTTCTCTGTTGATTAAGATATCATTATTAGAAATACTGTATAATGAATTTAAACACATATACAAGGCAGAAATAAACACTTCTGATCCAGTGAAAGTTTAGGAAGGCAATTTATTATATAGTTATATCATTGCATATCAATCATTTATTTTAATAATGCAGGTTCACAAGCAGCTCAAAAGACAGACATTTTAAAAGCTTTATATATTAAAGGAAAATGTATGCTAATATGTAAATGCTTAATTAAAGCCATTAGCAATTTATCAATTGAACATTCTAAACTGTTTGAATATTAAATGTAGTACAAGTATAAATCACTATAATTGGTAACACTTTAAATCAGTTAATGTTAATGTATTTACTAACATAAACTAGTAATACATTTATTATGACATTTATTCATCTTTGTTAACATTAGTTAATTTTGTTTAAGTCCAATCAATGTTAGTTTATGTTAACTTAGAGTTCATTAACTAATCTTAACAACCCCAACATTGGATTTTGATAATGCATTAGGTAATGTTGAACTATGATTAATAAATGCTTTACAAGATTATTCATACTTAATGTTAGTAAACAAATTAACTGTATAAAACTAACAGACCATTATTCTAAATTGTTACCTTAATATTTGTATAATATAAATAAATATTTAGCAACAGAATATAATTTTAACTCAAAAATACTTTTATTGTAAAGGTTTTAATTTGGAGCAAGAAATGAGCACTGCGGGTGGCTTTATTGCATTGATTCAGTTTGGGTAGGCGATCTAAAGGTATACCAATCAAAACCAACCTACCATCTTGAGCTACAAAACTCAGTGTTTGCTCGAACTAACTACAAACTTACTTGGATAAAAACCCTGGCTTTGTGCAACAGACCTCAGACTTACGATCTCTTTCACTCTTCATGATTTCTGCAAAACCGCACTGAAAAATTGATAAATGAAAACATGTCTATTTTGAGACACAAGATTATTTTCAACTGTGAGAGCTAATGAAGCTATTTTTCACTGTGACATTTAAAAAAAACTGAGGATAAATAGTTTATTTACAGCTTACAGTTACACTTATAGTCTAAGGTGCATATTTTGAGTGCAACTATGAGAATCAAATTCACTGCTGTATAGCAGTCGCCTTCAATAAAAGAGCTCATTCGCAACCACAGGCAGCAGCCACATGATCGAAATGTGAAAATGTGAACTTGATGAATGAGTAATGCAAGGCAGTACTTATCAGCACTTCAGCATGGGGTTATGGGAAGGAAGAAAGTGTGCTCATATTTTCCAGAAATTCTTGTCACCATTCAGCTTTGAACACACTGATCCAATCAGACAATGACTGGTCAGTTTTCCCCCCTATATTGTCAATTTCTTTTGGACTGAGAACAACAGTTTGGCTGATTTGTCAGACCTTAACTATAACTTTTCATTTTGGCACCACCATAAATAATATCAAGGTGGAGAGATGTTTTTTTTTATGGTATAATATTGCTATCCTGTTGTTTTACGAACGCTCAACAAAATAGAGTGATAAACTGAACTCATCCAGAGAAAGAGCAGACGGTTGCAGAATTGTTTTGGCTTGTGCTGTATACACTACAGCTGTTTTATTTGGTCGTCTGTCAAGCCTTTTTATGTCATTTGTTGCACTTTTTCCCATCCAATGCAGTGATTCACAGAGTAACAGTCACAACAGAGCCTGAAAATTTGCGAATACTGAATATTTGCGATCTTTCTGTGTCCTGTTTTAGATACTAAGGCACTATGAAGCACATTTTATGTTTTCCCAAATTTCGTTAACATATAATTTTCTTCCTTAAACTCCATTTTAATTTATAGATTTTAATTGAACAGATTTAGTTTTTTATTAAAATTTATTTTTTCTTGTTTTCTTCTCTTTTATGACAAAATAATACAAACGCGTTACAAATCATCACTGGTAGGCCTAATGTAAAGCCAGGATGTATACAGTGGTTACTATGGACAAACATACAATATTACAAAGAAAACCTGGCGAGTGATTTTAAATTGTCTTACAAGACATCGTTAAATAAGACCAGAAGTCTTCCCACATTGGGATACATACAGGGACCCCTGATTTGTCCTTATTATGTAATTTGTAAAGTAAATATTCATACGAAGCAGTTTTAGTTATTATATTGACCCATTCTTTTAACTCTGGAATTTTGGGAGTTTTATTATGTTTTAAGATGACTTTAGCCATCACTGAAATCCCCACCATGATCACTGTGAACTCTCCTTTTGTAATATGTGACATCTGCTCCCTGTCTCCCAGTAAGCAAAACCTTGGTGACAGTGGTATTAATGTTCCAAGCCATTTACTCAGAATATATAGGGTTTGGGGCCAAAAAGGCTGAACTAGTGAACAGTTCCAATTACAATGAATAAATGTGCTTCTTTTTTGAAATTTCAAAGAAACGTTATTATTTGCCAAACCCATTCTATTGAGTCAAACAGGTGTGAAGTAAAACTTGTGAGTAAATTGTCCTCTAGCTTCTCTTACATATTTACCAGTATTTGAAAACACACTTTTCCATTTCTCATCCCCTTATTGCATTCTGAATATCCTTTTCCCAAATTGTCTTTAAGTGTGTGCAGTCAATGCTGAGCACATGGATGGTCATCTTGTAGAAAACAGAGGCTTTTTATTGAAGATGAGGCAGTGTTAGAAGGTCTAGGATATGGTTTCCATCTGTGTGTTGGCAGATTTTGGTTTTTAAATGCATGTCTAGTTATTGAAGGTTCTTCAATTTAAAAACATGTTTAGAAGGGTTAAATTGACAAAAATGTAATTAGTTTGAATCAGAATTAGTTCCAGATCTGTACAGGTAATTCAGATTTTACTGCATTGTAGAAATAAAAGGGCTAAATTATATACACTCGAAAAAACAACACAATTCTTGAGTTTTTTGGGGTTTAAGGTTTTATGTTTAATCCACTGAAATTTGTAAAAACAGTTACGTTTACTTGATCAATTTTTGGTGGGACAACATGAACGAATTGTGTGGAACCCAGCATTTTTTTACAGTGTTTGAAGAATTTAGAATCTGCTTCAAAAAATAAAAATAAAAAATAAAATCACGGTCATAAGAATATTAATGACAGTTTCTAGATTTACTTTTAGTGTATATGCTAATTTCTTCCAGTCTCATCTGCTGTTGTCTTTGTGTTTCAACGAAGCTCCTGTGGACTAACAGTGACTTCTTGGTTGACCTTTTTTGTTTTGCAGTTGAACCTTCTGGACTTCGGTCTACACCCTAACTCTACCCTCCGTTGCATGGTTAAAAGCATCAGGTAACTATTTTGCTATATCAAGTATATGGCATATATTAGTATTATTTCTTAATAGTTTCTTGATTTTGAGGTTATACAATTTGATATTGTATAACATGACTTGACAAATTGTATACAAAATGCTTGTTATATGCACAGTGAATTTTAAAAACATTTCTTTCTTAAAAATATGAAATAAATTATTACGCATAATTATTGTAAAACATTTCAGTCATTTAATGGTTATGCCAACATTTTATTTGAATATTCACAAAATATATATATATATATAAAAAAAATATTGAAACTCATAATTTGAATACTCTCATCATAGACGCACAGCATTCCTCTCACTGTCTATATAAAATGCATAAGTACAATCATTTAAAGGGATAGTTCAGCCAAAATTCAGTAATTTAAACAGCCATGCTTGCTTAACATGCAAGCCAATGAGCTTTATTCTTACATGAGTGACCTTATTTGATAAGCTCTACGTATGTGCATTGATCATTGTTTAATAAAGGGCTGGATTAAAAATGTCATGTAAGACAAAAATGATCTTGAATTAAACCAATCAGTGCACATGGATTACTTTTACCATGTCTTGATACTCTTACAATGTCGTACTTTTGATGTTGCTTTTTAGGTTGCTTGAAAAAAATATTTAAATGCCTTTATTTTTGCTCCAAAGATGAAGAAAATGATGAGTAAATGATGACATTAATGCTGTTTATGGGTGAAATATCCCTTTTATTAAAAAAGAAAAAACAAACAAGCGAAAAAAATCCACATCTTTGACCCATATGCACTTAACTTTGTATAAATATATACATAAACACACATACATATGCATTTCCCTCAAGTTATATCATCATCAATACCATAGAATGTCCATTGTAAAAACTCACTTTCAGTCCACTACTGACCCAATACAACAGAGATATAGGCACCTTAAAGAATTCCTTAATTAGCATCGACCCCTAATAAGACAAACCTGTGTTTGTTCATGATAACGGACAACTGACAGTGGCCTGGTCTGAATCCTCCTGTGACCTGTAGTTATCTTTAGCTAACTGTTTGATGAAGGTAGATATGGCCTCATTTGATACTATACAAAATAGAATTCAACAAAATGGTGTGATTGTGCAAGGAAAGCAAACAGCAGCTTATCACTGAAATTTAAACCTTTTTTAAAAAAAAGAGTCTTCGTTTCTTCTGAGAATCGCAGCAGTCCTATGGAAAATAAAGGCATGTATTATAGAATAGTCCCTTTGTGGCCATTTTCTTTTGTTGTTGTTGGTGCTATCAAACATGAAAATACAGCTTCTGAATCTGGCTGATTTGGGGAAAGAAAATGTAAGATTTTTTTCACATTATAACCGTCCTAACAACACTCGACCCAACAAGATTCCTGTATCAAGCAATCAAGCAAACATTTAAATGCCAGCCATTTTTAAGAGAAGAATAGTACACTCAACAAAATAGACAGATTTACAACCGAATTAATAAATAATAAACCTATTTAATGTTATTACAAGAACATACTGAGTGATTGATGATAATTTGCACGCTTACAGTTCTGATGTTTATATGTTGCTGGCTATTTTATTTTCAACATCTGAAGGACTTCTGTATCTGCTGTCATGTAAAAAGGTATTCAAACTCATATTGGTAGCAATTAACACTGAATAAAGCACAAAATAAGCACCTGAGGTGATCTTTGTCATGCTGTTTTTTCAGCCGTGACATTGCAGAAAAAGAAACCCTTTCATTCATTCATTCTCCTTCGGCTTAGTCCCTGTATTCATCAAGGGTTGCCACAGCGGAATGAACCGCCAACTTATCTGGCATACTGTATGTTTTATGCAGTGGATGGCCTTCTAGCTGCAACCCAATGCTGGGAAACATCCATACACTCTCACATTCACACACATACACTACGGCCAATTTATCTTACCCAATTCACCTATAGGGCATGTCTTTGGACTTGTGGGGGAAACCGGAGCACCCAGAGGAAACCCATGCGAACGCTGGGAGTACATGCAAACTCAACACAGAAATGCCAACTGACCCAGCTGGGACTCGAACCAGAGACCTTCTTGCTGTGAGGTGATAGTGCTAACCACTGAGCCACCATGTCACCTGGAAACCATTTCTAAAATAGTAAAACTGTGTGTCACCATTGTGGATGGTTTGGGCAAAAACTCCCTTTAACATTGAAAAGATACTTTTTTTATTTGTGTGTCACAGCATCGTGTGTAGTTAGGACACTGTGATACGAATGCAATCTGACCAGAAAAAGGATCAAATATTTGCCTGTTTGGCTATTTATTTCTACATGTGTGGTTTGTAGTAAATTGGGACTTGACTGAGACCAGAGTATTGACAATTTCATCTATTCATTTTATACCAGGGGTCTCAAACTGCCAGCCTATGAGCCATTTACGGGCCACCCTTCCTCTCCCTCCAGCCCGCACCTGACGTTAAAAATATAATGAGATTCTGCCTGCCAAAACATAGATTTTTGAACCACTATCATTGTTGTGCAGTCACGTCTAGCCACTTGGGGTATTGACCCGCCACCTAGTTGATGTTTATGGTACTGCATTCAGATTCGTTTTTCTTATATTTTTTCTCAGTGTACGGTCAGGAGTAACACACATGCGTTTTAATTTTTATGGCTGATTTAAACGTTAAAATATATGTCTGTAATTTCTCTATTTTTACTAAAGCTCTATTATAGTAAATATTCAAGGGTCGTTTGATTATTATCAGTTTTATACTATTGCATTTTGTTGTACAAACACTTCTTTATGGCTTGCACGTTATGCTGGTGGTGTAACAAATGTGATCAGTTTGCTAATAGCTGATTCAAATGGTCCCATTTAATAGATTTTTTTCATACGCTTATTAAGATTTGCATAAAAACTATGTGCATAAGTAAAATTGTACTGCTACTTGAAATGAACTTGTTAAAGTAAATGTGAATGTGTACATTCTTTTTCCCTCTTTGCTGTAGTTTTACAAAAAAGAAAGAAATTGAGAAGAACAATTGCCAGTAAAGTCACTTAAGTTACCCAAACTGTTTTCTGCTGTTCTAACACTATTGGGACAATACAATTGGTTGGGACAGAATAATAATTATTATGCCTATTATTTGTAGTATTTTCATAGCAATTTAAACGACCCCTTCAATATGTACAACAAGAAACAAAAAGCATACTTTTTGTTAGGTTTCCACTTTTTTGTGCTTGCATGTTAAAACGGTCCTGCTATGAATTGTCAGTCACTGAAATGGCCCCCCCATCAATTTGAGTTTGAGACCCCTGTTTTATTCAAGCTGCCAGTCTCCTCTTCATTTTACAGTCTCAGTTGTAGTAAGTGTGTTGGACAGCAGGGCGGCACTGTTGTTTTCTGGGAATTTTTCCTGATCCATCAGTCCTCACATGGATATAAAAGTAAAGTTGTGCTGCTTCCCAGACTCTGTAAATGTTTGATCTTTAATATGACGTAGGTGTCCTCATGTCACTGGCCTCGAAATGTCTAATAGAGTCTCCATGCTAATTGAACGCTCCATGCTAAATGTTGCATTATCCATCGGGAGCTTTCTGCAGCCATTGGTAAAACTGTTCCTGGAACAGGATGTGCCATTTTACATTGGCTTGAACGATCTCAACGGCTCGAGCGAACGCAGGCACCGACTCTCCTCCGCTGGTCAAGATGAACTCTTTCAGCTGAGAAGAAGATAAACAATTCTCATTAACATTATCATATGTATCAGAGATTGTGTGTTTATGTTTGTAAGTGGCACCTTCGTCTCTGACTGATAAACAGCATTAGAATATATGACGCATTTACATGCAAATGCCTGATGTGTAATTTAGCAGATAACAATGATGTTTATGATAATGAGGTGTGGAAATGCATTCAAGTAAACAGAATTATCGGTGTTGTTTTAGTTGTTTGTCTGATAGGGAAGGACACGGGTTTCTGAAAAAAAAAAATAAAATTATGATAATATTTTCAATTGGTGATGTTGTGAGGTCTTGTGCATATGAAAGAATGTGCACTCAGATTTAGTATTCAACATCTTTGTTTAGTTTTAATCCATTTCAGAATTGCATTTCATAGAATCTTTCAACAGAAATGTAGAAATGCCAATCCAACAGTTAATGTGAATCTGTGGATGAAGTGCTCTGGCAGCAGCTGATTGTCAATGACAGTATGCTAATGCTCTGCTTAAGAAAACAATGAGAGGGTTCGTATTATCTTTTTATAAATGATAAGTTGTGGAAGGCAAAGTCAGCCGGATGAGAAAGTGCTGCAGTGAGAAGCATCAGCAGTCTGTTTCCTCTGGGACTGAAGCTGAATGAATTTGAATAAGTGAATATGTGTTACATTTCCTCTAATAAGGTTAAGAAGTTACAATGAAGAAATAACCCAACTAATCAGTCTAGGGAACATTTCTGCAGTCTCCAAACTGTACTTTTGCTCATATTACATATTGCTCATCTACTTTGCTCACACAATCTGCTGATAACATGGTTCACTTTTCGCAGTTTCGCATTTTTTTAGTGCAATTTGTGCGCAAATTGGTTGTAGACCATTGTCAATCTATCTTCTCTGTGCCGTGTCTCCTGTAAAGTACAGAATGTGTTCAGCTTGCCAAATTGACATTAATCTTTGATTGCTAGTAGTGTGACTCTGAAGTACTGTACTGTATGCTTGCAAGCTTTCTCCCCAACAAACCCCATAATGTCAATGAAACTTTCTGCACCATCGAAGGCACCCATGGTAGCACCCAAAAGACAGAGAAAGTTGCCAACCATTACAAATAAAGTTGGACTTCTAGACATGCTCATGGAAGGTAGAAATTTACTGAGTATTTAAACAAGAGAGTAAAGTATGAAAATGTTAATGCCTATCTGAGAAAGTAGTGTAGTGAGGGTTTTACAGTCTCAAAACATCTATGATAATTGTAAAAAATAAAGAGGACTACTTTGCGGATTTCACCTATTGGGGGCTATTTTTAGAACTATTTTTAAACGAGGGACCACTGTAGTTCATTAGTGTTTATATATAATTTTTACAATGGTGTGTAGATAAACAAGAAAATTTTCTGTTATTTTTTAAGCTTAGTACAGATGACTATTTCCATAGTGACCCCATTCATACTTAAACAGAAAATGTTGTGTTATGCATACCAAATCAAGTTGCAATGCCATTTTGTGAAAAAATACTTCTTTTCAGCACTCATATGTGACCCAAAACCAGTCATAAGGGTCAATTTTTGAAATTGAGATTTGCACATCACTTGATGTATATGTATATTGAATGAACAAATAGGTTTTCTATTAATATACTGTATACTCTGTTAGGAAAGGTCAATATTTGGCTGAGATTCAGCTATTAAATCTGGAATCTGAGGGTTAAAAACATCAAAACAGTGAGAAAATCACCTTTAAAGATGTCTTAATGAAGTGCTTAGCATTGCACATGACTAATCAAAAACTTTTTTGATATATTTACAGTTATCCAAATCCAAACAGCAAATCCAAACAGAACATGATCATTAATATTCTAATGATTTTTGGCGTAAAAGAAAAAAATATATAAAATTTTATGGTAACACTTTATTTTGATGGTCCATTTGAGTATTAGTAGACTGTCTGCTTAATATATGTTGATACTGCTCCTTCAACAGATATTTAACTGACTATAAAAAACTTAAAATCTAATGAAAATTGGTTGCAATGTAACTTAAATTCAACAAACGGACCATCAAAATAAAGTGTGACCAATTTTATTGACCCATATAATGTGTTTTTGGATATTTTGGTTTTGTGCTCCAGGGTCACATATACTGTAATGTTGTAGTCTGTTGCTGTTGTTAATATGTTAGTACAAATTCTTCATTAAATAGATTGGGAATGCAGTTTTAGGCTCTCAAAACGTTGATGCCATATAAATTAATGGCCCAATTGTGTAAAGATTTCCATGTTTATTTGAAAATGGTGTCATGCAGACTCACCTCATTCAATTCGGCCTCAGTATTAAGAAACTCTGTCACACCGCTGATTAATTTTGAGTTCATAAATAAAGCTTCTCCATACCTGCGAATGAGAGACGCAAACTATTTTATTAAAAACTTTGGGGAGCCTTTAATCAGCCCAGCAGTAAACAAACACCAGTAAATATTTCTCATAATTCGTTCTGGTCCTCCAACAACAAACAAGAAATAACATTCACCAATAAATATCTTATGAGAGTGTGGATGTAAAATTCATATCAGGGACTGAAAAGAAGGTTAAATTCACTGATAAGCAGGGATGAATAGAACTACATTCACCTGGAGTTCAAAATGTCCCACTTCTCTCTGAAATATCTCCATGCTAAATGTCTTCCCAGTGGATTGCGGGCCACATGTATGATGACATCAATCACATCCTGATCCGGCACAAGGTCTGACGTGAGGGACAGATTCAGGAGCCTGTGGACAACAAAACAAAATTCTGTCATACTTTAGGTACAATTTTCGCCATTAACAAATCATTAACTATGATTTTAGCACAATAAACCCCTAATTTGCTGCTTATTATTAGTTATTAATGTAGTATTTAGGTCTAGGTATTAGGTAGGATTAGGGATGTAGAATAAGATCATGCAGACTATGTACTTCATATGTACAAAATAAGCTACATAGTCTTAATAGGCAAGTAATAATCCACTAGTTAATGATGACAACTGGTATTTAAGTCTAAAGTGTTACCCAAATGTCCTTAGTTTGTAAGAATATATTGAAATCTTTATAAGTTATTCTAAACAAATCAGTTTCGCAATCTACTGTATTTGAGCCAATCTTCTCATTCTTGGTTGTTTTCCACAACATCCACTGACAGGCAGCAAAAACGCAATAATTCAAAAATGCTTTCAATGCTGTGAGTCCGCATCATCAAAAAGTAATTAATCGAGTTCAGACAGACCCATTCACTTTAAATTGGTGCAAAATGTCAAGTAGATGATGATGGAGGAAATAGGAAATGAGATGTTACACATAAAGACGTTCAAGTTTTCAATTTGCAATGACATGTGAGTTAATTTCTTCACCGTGATTTCAGTTCAGCTGCTCTTCCGGGCTTTTGACTTGCGTCATGAAGTCACTTCCTGCAGCTTTTCATTAACAACCTAGACATCATTGCCACGAGGATAAAGCTAACATCTGAGTGAAAACAAGCTTTTAGAATATTTTTCATTCGTTCAATCATTTTCCTTCAGCTTAGTCCCTTATTTTTCTGATAATGCACCTGTATGGATTAACAAAGTAGGATAATACTGTTTTAAGTATTTAATGTGTACATGTATGTCATAAGTGGGGTGTGGCCGAGAGCTATGGGAATAAGCTGATGAGCATCACGTGCCACCAAAGTCTCTTTGGCTGCATCCAAAATCGCAAACTTATATATTAGTTCGCTAAAAACAGTATGCAAGCCGAGTAGTATGTTCGAATTCATAGTATTCGAAAAACAGTATGTGAGGAGTACCAGGATGACCTACTACTTGCGGCGAGATTCTGAAGTGCGCATCCGATGCACCGTGAGAGAATTCATGAATGGGAGTGAAGCAATGCAACTGACTTGAGTAGGTTATGTGACTATGACAAAATGGCGATTGTAGTACGTAGTACGAGTTTCATTCATCCTACTCACATTTATACTGTATAGAACGTACTTTTTTTTAATAGTCGAGTAGTACATTCAAATTCAAATGCACTACCTACTGAGTAGTAGGTAATTTCAGATGCAGCCTTTGTGAATTATGGATGCCACCAAAGTGAATTCTATTCACTTGGCTGCCATGTTTACAAAGCAATGTTTGCAATCCAAATGAGTGGGGAATCCTGAAATCCCCAAAACTGCTTGCTTTAATTTTACAATAAAGTACATACTTTACATCAGCAACAAGTAGTGACCTGTCCCATTACTTTTGCTCTAATTACTACTTAAGCTCTAATTACATGAAAACATTTCCAGTTTGCTCTAGCTACTGTGCATGTGCAAAGATTGACAAAACCCCAGTCTCATTTACCGCTGTTTCAATTGTAACCAGAGGACATAGTTATAAATTTAAAAAAAAAAAAACAGAGACAGAACCCATAACAAAAAAATGGAACATGGAAAGGGAAGGACACAATATGTGACAAGTTCTGCAGTCCAGCTCAAAAGCACCCACATCACTGGCCTCGCTCCATTCACAATTCCATTTATTACTATATACTACGTTATATGTGCAGCTGTTATGTGCAAATTGGCATGTAAAGTGTGTTGTTAAATAAGTGTATAAGTGTTGCGATCCAGTGTGCCTTAAGGCTCAGGTGGATTAGACTTAATTTTCCAAGTTCAGCTCTGTCTTCAGCAGAATTTCTATGTTTTTGTTTTTGACCATGAAAATGTGTCATTTGCGCAAAATGTGTAAATGTTGACAATGTATACTGCATTTAAAACATTTACACATTTTGCGCAAAGGACACATTTTCATGGTCAAAAAAAAACAAAAACGTAAAAATTCTGCTGAAGACAGAGCTGAACTTGGAAAATTAAGTCTAATCCACCTGAGCCTTAAGGCACACTGGATCGCAACACTTATCAAAAGAAAAAAGAACATGGAGGAGGGGGATACAATTTACTTCATGTCATAGAAATCAATACCAAATGTACCCATGCACCCCATCCTTCACATTCAGTGATTGAAGCACATTTACTAGCTCACTCCAAGCAGGGTAGTTTTTCTCTGTGGTAGATTAAATATCAAACACACACACACATGTGCGCACACACTCACACAGCTCATCTGGGATGGGGCTTTGCTTGTGCTTGCGGTGTGAAATTTAAGTGTGCCTGAAATCAATGAACTGCTGCTAAAGGTCTTCTCTACTCTTTTAAGTCTGGCAGTAGAGCAAAGGTGGATGTCTGAATGCTGCAGTCAAATGTCTTCCATGTTTGGGGTTCTGGATAACCCTGAATGAACTGATATTAGAGTCACTTCAAATGCAGGCAGGTTCCTAATGTAATGTGTAGTTTCTACTTGCATGGCTTTTTAAATGAGACTCGCTGTTAAGTGTGTAATGTAGACCTTACTCTTGAGACCTCATTTGAGAAAAGCACTTAGACATTTGCACCTTTGGATCATGATCTGGATGTTTCTGAAATCACACAGTTTAGATAGCCAAGAATAAAGGGATGGAAATCCCAGTACAAATCCAATGGGACAAATTAGGGCTGGTAAGTGTGGATTCCTGTTCATTTACGCACACTGTGAGAATTATGGGTCTTCAGCAACAGCAAGTTGAAACTAGGAAGGTATATAAATCTTACTGGCATTAAGTCAACTATATACTATAAATACATCTTCCTAATGTGAATCAAAATCAATTCTTAGAGAAGAAAGATTTTGAAGGATATAGCAAATGTGAATAAATGTTTCCCCTACATGTTGTTTAGAGATAACAAACACTTTTATATCATGGAGAATGATATTTATTAACACGGTTTATACTCTCAGAGGACAGTCAACAGTAGATCCCCCCCCCCCCCCCCCTTTGAGCTTTGACTTTGTTACAGGTTCTCCACACAGCAGTGTGGCTATCACATCATGCTAATGCTATGCATTGTAGCCCTTGGTGCCAGTTTCTAATTATCACATGAGTGTTTTTAGCGCCTGTGTTTTTCTAACTATGATGTCTAACACTTCAACACCAGCACATCACTTCTGCTGCTGCTGCTAGCGCCACATCATTTGCTAATATTCATATATTTTTGTGATGTGGAAGAAAAAAATTTAAGTTAGCAACCAGATTTAAACTACTGTACCAGCAAAGTTGATCTTACCATGATCTGATCACACAAATGCAGTGTGTTCCTGGATCAAGAATTACAGTGTGTCAAAAAACACAGTCCTAATCAGTAACCAGTGTTGTAGTCAAGACTAACTCATTTGAGTCAAAGTCAAGACTCTATCCAAAAAAGGAGTCAGTCCTATTATAAGATCAAGACTTAGAGTTTTGGAATCTTGGCTTACAAACAATAGGTACTGCAACAAACTAGATAATGCAACAGCAGTTTTTCTGCACAAGCTTATTGATGAAGAGGAGAAAAGCAGTTAGTAGATATTGGGACGGTTAGGAGGGCACGATAAACAGAGGCCAGTTGACAAGTTTGGCCAAGATATGAAGAGTTTTTGAAGGAAATCCTGAGATTTTTATTGACCTCAAAGTTATGTCTCATCTGAAGTTTCTCATTGATAGTGTCACTATACTGATGACTTGAACCTTAACTCAAACACTCTTTGGATTAAAATCTTCATTCAGACCCAATGTTATTTTGGTTTTGACTGTAATATTATACTATACAGTGTGTCCTTGTCACTATACTGGGGCACTAAGACCCACACAGACTACACCTCTTTCAGCAGCAACCTAGTTTTCCCATATGGCCTTTCATCCGGGTACTAACCAGACACACCTTGCTTAGCTTCAGCGGGCAACCATGTGAAAGCTGCAGAGCGCTAGCTGCCTTAACCCTGTTCTGGCAGCTGATTTGAATGTTATCACTCGATTGAATTGCCGTTATCAGTGGTTATCATATCATACATATGGGCCAGTAGGGGCCTTCTGCGCCTACTGGTAGACTCAGAAGACTGTTATCATTCATCCACATGGTTAATCAGCTATAGATCACATACGACTGCGGCTGGAAGTTAATGAGAATTATTTATATTATTTATTAAATTTGCCATTAATTGCAATTTCTACCCCTTCCCCAACCCTAAACCCAATCGTCACAGTAATGTAAAAACAGATCTGGATCTGGAGTCTTCTCTATTAGTGTAGTAGGTTTGCCCTTTAAATGACTGCATTGCGTGCTAATCATGCCACGGCTTTATAGGAGCAGGTGAGGTCTCCGTCTCTGGTTGGCATTTTGTTGTTTTGACCTGTTGATGGGACTCTCTCCACAAGCCCTCCAGTTAGTAAAGCATGTTGGAAACCGTAAGTAAGATGGAATGGATTATCAATTTTAAATGACTGTATTTTGGCTGTAGGAAATTAACTTGATTGGGCGCAGCCCAATGTTAAGTGTACATGTATAGTTAATTTATGGTGTACATGTATAGTTAATTCCAAAGGTAAGTCTTCTGCGTTAGAGTATATCTAGGGAAAAAAAGAAGAGTTGTAAGGAGTTGTTGTTTTACAGAGTCTGCTAGCTGCTGCTTTGCTGTAGCTTGAGTGTCATCTAGCCTTATGCGAAAATGGCATTTCCATGTGTGTGTGTGTATTGGAATTCTGACATAAGCACATTGAATTTCACATCATCGGTGGTCAATTCATGTGCGCTGGCTTTGTATGATTTACAAAAGTCCTCAAACCACCTGCGCGTGTTGCTTTTGGAAACCATCATTAGTTAAGTGTGTTTGTGAGAGGTGAGTTTTGTATTAGTGTTGTTATTATTTCGTTTTCTATTCTTTACTTTTGTATGTGCTATTATTATTACTTTTTTTGAGAAGTTGGTATCATTGTTGTGATTGTAGGGATTATGTGACATTACACTTGTTTATTGGTATTGCCAAATCGGAAGCAAGAGTTTGGTGTGCATTTGATATTTTGAATTGTGTGGTTGGTGGCGTATACAATTCATTATATTTTGATTTTTGGGGGGTTTGTGATTTTGTTCTCAATGATTATGGATGATATGTAGTGGTTATATGCTGGAGTGAGACACATTGAATAACAACTGATAACTAATCTCATTTCTGTTTGGTTGTATGTGGAATATATATTGGTACAGACTTCTTGGTTATTGTATAGATGTTGTCTTTGATTATTTTGTTCTTGTATTTTTCTTTCTGTTGTATTTTGCTCTAGAATAACAAAATATGACTAATTTTTCTTAAAGAGTAAGGCCTTAAAGGGTACAGAATTGGTAAAGTATTTGCCACTAGGAAATTGTTCAATTAAGGGAATATTTTTATTGTGATGTTGAGCTCAATATTTTAAATAGTAAATGTACGAAATAAAATTGAGATTTTTTTAACTGTTAACTGCACGTCACTGTCCATTAAGTTGGAAACTTACCATTTAGGAGACCATCGTTGGTTTGGTCATAGGGGCCTTGAGGGCCATGTTCTCTGCCCATTTTACATTAGAGTAGCTGAATACCCATGTGGATGGATGATAATAGCCTTCTGAGCCTACCAATAGGCACAGAAGCCCCCTACTGTGACATATCTATAAGCTGATAACCACTGATAATGGCCATTCAATCGAGTGATAACATTCGAAGTGGGTGGTTCTCAGACTCGATTCTTAACACAAACATAACACTCTTTTGACTAATATCTTTTTTAAGACTCAACTTTCTTCTGGTATTGATCCTGACTCATATTCAACCCACGTATGGTCTTGACCTTTATGTAAACTTAATTTTCTGGTCTTGAACGTTGACTCAGAATTGAGTCAGATTTGGCTTGATCCTCTTTTGGTCTCAAACCCATACCTGCCAACGCTGACGTCTTTTTTTTCTGGGAGTCTCTCGTATTTCACTCCCATCTCCGTCCCCCCAAGAACCTTAACTTCTTTGGTACACCCCCCAGCCCCCAGTTTTATAGGAGAATGGTGGTTCCAAAGTATCTGTTAAATGTAGGATTCAGCTGCTTCACTTTAATGTGCTGTATTTTGGTTTGGTTTACAGAGAGCTTGTAAGCCTCATTGATTTTACCTTCAAGGAAGGCAATTACCAGCATCTAAAAAAAATGAAAAGGATCCTCACTGACTGTAATTTGATGAATAGTATCTAAACATGAACAAAATGAAATCTGGATGTAGAGCACTGAAATGTGTACTTGCTAAATGTGGCTCCATTTGTCTTCCCCCTCTACCAAGGCAAGATCCCTCTCCACAATCTCATACCGAAGATTCCCACAGGAATCAGCCAGTTGAGTGCTGAACACTCAATGCAGAGAAGGGTCATGGAGGGTCTCTTTATATGGCCAAGTTTCTTTCTCTCTGTGCATCTATAAAACAACAAACTGCAACTGAATAAATGGAGATGTCAAACCAGCAGTGAATCCTGAGAGAACTGCTTCAGAATTTGTGTGGGCTGTGAGATCCTCGTCTGGTCTGGACAGGGTGTAATCCGTCACCGTCCTCATCCTGCTATTGAGTCGGCAGGATTTAAGACACCATGGAGATTTGTGGAGAAAGCTCCTACAGCAGCCATTGTCTTTACTGCCCCATCAGAGGAGTGAGAGTCACTCTGTTGCTGTGAGTGGCTTGATGTGGAGGAAAGGACTGAATAGGATTACTTCATGAGGTACAGTAGACTGCAAACTAACAAGCGGGTTATAGTCAAAGTGGAGCTGTACATGCTCCAGACACCTCCAGATACTCCTTGCATTCAATGAAATGACAAAAGCTTTGTGCAGAAGTGAATAAAATGGTTGATGCATCCAGGGGTGGAAATTTCTTCTAACAGCAGGGGGGACGAAAAACATAAAACGTTGTAAGACCAATTTCTTAAGGGGGACAGAAATAAGAAGACTGAAATTAGTCTTTAAAGTTTAACCCCTCTAATTCAATAGCTACAATACTGTTCCAAGTATGTGAAAAAGTGGAAAGCAGGCATTTGTACCAAAGCAATTCAGGGGAAAGGAGAGGGAGACTGAAAATGTTCTAAACCTGTTTGCGTTTGTCTTGATTTACACATTTCTAAAGGTATAAAATTGACACATTATTTAAAGTGTAAAGCATTGTTATTTACAATTTTTAATCATAGTTTTTTTTGGGGGGTGGGGGGGGCAAGTTTGACAAACCTTAAGTGGGGGTAGGATTGGGGGATTTCCACCAATGCATGGTACAGAGTTGTCAAAGATTTTTCAAAATTTATATTTATTTCAAACAAAGTTTAAATTAGCTGATAAATGCATCATGCTACATAACCGTATTATTATTATTATTATTAATATTATTATTATTAGTATTATTATTATTATTATTATCATTATTAAAGTGTAATAGTGTTGGCTGACCTGTTAAGCAGGAAGATGTTGTCACTGCAGGTCAAGGCCTCCAGAAGAACCTTCTTCTCAGAGACAGCTGTAGATGAGTGAAACTTCATCCAGATAAACTCCCACACATCCTCATCCATTAGAGAAACACCTGTGCAGTACACAATGTCCCGGACGTTGGGTGGAATCCTGTGAGACAGAAGATTAAAGAACTGAGTGAAGCCAAGAGCTGAAAACACATTTATAGTTAGATACATTTTGAGGTAAATACCAAAGTAGATCCAAACTCTACTGATTTTCTTTCACATAAATATGAAGAATGACTTTTAGAGTAGAAGGGGAAAATGTGGAGAATGCTAGTACTTGACATTGCATTCCTTAGGTGATTAGCATTCCTCAGTGTCTTTTCATTAAATATTTACAGAGATTTACTGTAGATTCACAAGTTTTAGATTACATTGTGTTCACGGCTAATTCTTATTTATGTTCCTGGGAATTCGTTTTTTCTGAAGACATGTTTTTTCACAGGAGTCGGTGAAGTCCCTTGGGGTTGTTCAAAGATAGCAAGTCACAAGCCAATCTTTTCACCTCCAGAAGAATCAGTGAAAACAGTGTGAGTGTATGTCTGCATGTTTTTATCAGTCGTACTTTTTTTACCGTTTCTTCTTAAACAGTTTTTGCTGATAATATCAATGTTAAATAAAGGCACATTTACATTTGAAAAAGACAAGTTTGGCTAAAAAAAATATTGTCTTAAAAATAGATAGACATTTAGGTAAAAAATTGCTTTCTGCTGTCTGCAATCACTTTGAATCAGTTGAATTCAGTTGAAATCAGTTGAAATGTCACAATGATAAATGGCCATAATAACACAAGCTGATCTAATTTGATGATCTTGCGCGAGGTTATAAATTAAGTGGTAAAATATGACCTGAATTCTCACTCCAGCCCTTCAAAAGTAACTCATAGTGCAATATATATATTCTGGCGATATATCGGTCATGAGAAAGAGCTCTCTGTGGACCCATGATATCATCTGGTTATAAATCGGAGAAAAGAATAGCAGAGTATAGTGGAGCTACACAGAGAGAAAAGCATCTCAGGCTGTGAGGCGATGCATGTAATATTCGTACAGAAAGAAATAACATTAAACCTCAAGAGGAGCTGCGGCGATACAGTGACTGAACTTTTGATTTGCTCAAACAAAGCGCAATAAAGACCTGCTGATTCTGGATGAGCCGTCTGAGCCTCTGGGAGTTTTCAATGTAGCGAAACCAAGAACGGCACCTTCAGTTAGATATGAAATCTTGTCACATCCAATTGGAGTGTATAGACTGAATTTCCACACCTGAGAAGGTGATGTCTTGTTTATGACTGCCAATGGCAGGATGTTTTACTGATTTCCAAAACCTAGTTAGAGAATAATATTTGCGACCTGCCATTATATCTGGAAAATTCATGAATTATAACATGTTCAGCAAGAGAAAAGAAGACAACACGAGTCATAAATCTAGTATTTACCTCTGATATTGTAACCTGAATATAAATATATGATTTCTTTTTATATTTAACGATGTGAAGGCAACTTTAAACTAAATGTCTTTTTTCCTGACTTCTACAGAGGAGAAAGCTTAATTTCCCCGCCTTATAGAAAAACAAGCAGCTTTAAAGTATGATATGCAGTGAAATGCGTATTAAAAATGCTTGTTTTGCTTTCCCACATTTTTACATGCCAATTTTCACCTATTGTCTCTTTAAGTGTGCTGAGTTTGAACTGATGGGTCGTAGTGATACGTAATTTTTCAGAAAATCACTGATATTCCATGAATTAGTCTAAAATAGATCATATAATATCATACAAGTTTAATGACTGGAATTTACCTTTAAAATTTCATGATTTTCCAGAAACTTCCTGACCCATGGGATCCTTACACATACTTTTGCTCATAATGTGTGAACATTAATTGTTTCAAACACAGTTTTAAACTTGTTATTTAGCTTGAGCAGTTTCTGCTACTATTATAGTTAATCTTGTTTCTTATGTTCTGTTTTCTAATCAATAAAACACATGAGGAGATTTTCTCAGCGTTTGACTTTTACTGTACAGTGAACTGAAGCCTCTCTCTGCAGCTCATAAACTCTGCTAGGTCATTCCTATGACATTATCACCACCTTAACCATAAAAAGACATAAAGGTCAAACACATTGCTCTTTTATGATGTGCTCATTCCTGAATATCAAGCTGAACATCATTGTTTTATTATCCCAGCAGGACTAGAGGTCATTTTTGAAGAAAGGACACTGAAGGACACATCTGGCAGACCCAAACTTCAACTGGTAGGTCAGAGGCAAACAACACAGTGTGAAAAATACAGTTCACAAGTATCAAAAGGAAGATATAACTAATAACACAAAATTGCTGCAGCAGAAAGACATCACAATTTTTCTAGCAGGTGCACTTTTCAAGTAATTTCTTACCATCTGTTGAGTTTGACATTTGTACACAAGCAACTAAAGCAGTTTTAATAGTCGTTCTGGATAAAAGTATGCCCTAAATGCCTTAAAAATGAAAATCTCTCAACTTTCATCTTTCTAAATGTCTGCCAGTGGATTAAACTAAACTCACATGATGATCCATCTAGTAGGAAGTATTGTGTTCAGTACAGAGACTACTCCACAGGGTAATAATTAGAGCCACTGCTAGAGCAATTGAGCAGTTTCAGGGCAAAAGAGTGTAAAATCTTTGACTTGGCAGGTCAAGCATTGGTTTACTTTAAGTATTTCACATGTTAAAAGCAAAAATATAAGCCAAAAAAAAATCTGTTAAAAGAGCATTTCATTGCTACAGTATCACAGTCACATTCGAAACCTAAATCAATCGTTAAATACACATAATATGAATCCAAGGTCAAGATGGGATACATAATATGAGAAAAACAGCATCTGTGTGTAGATTTAAGGTCTATCTGTCGATTTTAGGTCACGATTTTGAAACAAGCAAGCAAATTTCCAATGCGCTAAAGGTTGCCAATGTGAATAAAATGAACTGTGTGTGTGTGTGAGGCCTTTCATGTATTTATAGGCATGCGGCCAACAGTTTGGCCCGGGGACAAAAAAATATTCCTAAAAACTGAGCAAACACAATATCTTGTGCAGGCTAACATGATTTCTTCAGATACACAAACAGACACCCGCAATTATGTTTATTTTCCATTTTGGTCATTAGTCCCTGCCGGTGGCCTGGGGTTTTTGCCAGTGTGAAATAGCATACAGTACATGCATGTGAACATTGCTGTGGGCAGCAGGGAAAACAAATTACAGTAGATGAACAAATGCGTGTTGCCATGGACACCTGGCATAGAGATCTTACAGTATGAATGTTTGGAGGGTTGAACATACTAAACAGTAACCAACCTTTTTTTTGTGATTAGACCAAGCAGGAATCAGTCTAATACAGTAACTTTCAAGTCTGTAACAAATTTGCTTGCTAAATTAATTTTGTAACTACAGTGAGCAGAATCACTGAGCTTGAATATAAGCTATGCTGTATATTTGCTCACCTGTTCTTGTTGCTGGAAATCCAGTCTGAAATGAGAGAAACAGCCTG
Organism: Danio aesculapii; assembly: GCF_903798145.1. Classification (NCBI taxonomy): domain Eukaryota; kingdom Metazoa; phylum Chordata; class Actinopteri; order Cypriniformes; family Danionidae; genus Danio; species Danio aesculapii. The sequence goes on along the minus strand of NC_079438.1, from coordinate 35,515,509 downwards.
GCGGTGACAGTGTTTGTTTCCAAAACTGCAGGCCAGCATGATCACCTCTCTCTGCAGCTCTCTGAGGAGGAAAGAGGGCCGGAAACCAGCAGGAAAGTACAGGAGCAGGAAGGGGGAAATTAAAATTTAAATACACCTCTGTTGAGGTCATTCCCTCTCTTTGAGGTGGAAAATGTATGGCTTACACTTTGCAGTGTCTTTACTTCAACTACATAAACGTTTATAAAGACTATAGATAATTCAAGAAAGATGAAATGCAAGACTTACTCGGTCTGATAAGCTGAATGCATGAAGGAGCCGTCAGGGGAAGTGGCTGGCCAGCCGAGCTTGTGATACTTTGGTTCCACCTGTCTTAGAACATAATCCTGAGGAATGAAACAAAAAGCAACACAAAGCAAATCATTAAACACGGTACGAATTAAAGCAAATCAGTCTGTCTGACCAAATAGTTAGACAAGATTTGACTTACAGAAACTGCAGTTAAAACACAGATGAGTTGTTCTAAACCATATGTGTGCACGTTTGTGTGTGTGCACAGGTTATACTATTTTCAACCAAAAAATCCTCATAATTCAGAGATGTCCTCACTCACTAATGTAATGAAATTTGTTGAAAACAGAGTAGTTAGCCAGATCTCACTAGTTAAAAAAAGCATATATATCGGCATAATTATGTTTATAGTCATGAGTGACATTAGGGGTGCTATCATGGAATACCAGTCATCAGAAAGGCAGTCAACCAGTGCTCAGCAGTAGTTGGTTATAGATTTGAAAGCGTTCACTAGAACATATGAAATGTGTACCAATCAGCTGATCCATCAGCAGATCACTCATGTACTGTATGTGCATGGTTCGGCTTATAGACCGCCAACCTGTATTCACCATGTTGGACATGTTCCTAGATCAACATCTGTGTTGATCCTGGATCAACATTCCACTCAGCCAATCAGAATTAAGGGATATGTTTACCGTTTATGTTAATTTTAGGTTAAGTTTGTGCACTTCTACATGATTGTTATCCAACTATTATTCCCCTGTGATTTTGGGAATAATTTACAGTTATGGTTGGGTTTAGGGGTAGGGAATAGGTATGGATTGCATTTTTGAACAAAAATGATGTTCCAGAATCAACATAGATGTTAATCCAGGATCGCATCGTACATGGCAAAATCATGATGTTCTCTTATCGACGTGGCTTTCAAACTGTCCTGCTCAGTGGGGAACATGAATCCATGATCATTTTAGCCAATCACAGACATTTCTGTTGCACCTGATGAGCATGTAAAGTCAAGTCAGCATACCAGTCCAGATATTTGGCATGCTAGATATTAGGGATGCCACAATTCAGTATAATATTATGAATTATTATAATATACAGAACCTTATGGCTCAATATGCATATGTAAATTGCGTTTTTTCAGTTTTGCATTTAAATGTAAAAATCCATTTTTTATTTTCCTCTGCCTTTTATGACTTTCTGTCTCTGTGCATGTTTGAATGTATGTCCATGAGCTGAGAGTGGAACATGGCTCTCCGCGAGAAGATATTTAGTCAGAGAGGGCTAAAGTTTGAAAAGATTTGCTTTTAATTAGAGGTGCAACAGTTCTCGATAAAATAATAAAATAATCATAATAATTGAGCTGTATTATTCTTCATCCACATGTTGTTCTTGCCATCTGTTTTATAAAGAATCTAACTCGTCTAATCTGCAACCAAGAATCTTTACACTGCATACCTAACCAACTGCACAAACACAACACTGAGAACTAAACACACACCGTGAACACTAGTCACTATTTGTGAACATTGTTCAGTCCGTGTTCAGTCAGGTGTTCAGTCATTCATGCCATTTTTACTCACGTTTTAACAGTGTGAAAATGTGTTTGGGACCAGAAGCACACACTAGCTGTGTCTGAAATGGCACACTATGCACTTATGCACTATGTACTTATGCACTTACACACTCAACTATGATTGTAGTGTCATCCCAAATGGAACACTAATGGGTTTTTACCAAGCGGAAATTCAAACCGTTTCTCAGATGACATTTGATGGTTGCCAAATTAGTGAAATAAATCATGAAAGTACCAAATAATATCTGTCATGAGTATAACCACGTTCACCATCGGGAGGTGACATAATCACTTTTGTTGGAGAATTTTGCTTTCACAATCCAAAATAAATACCCCACCCCTTCCGCTACTTAAGCAAAGCGTTTATCATTACACACTTCATTTTAATGGTTGAATGGTTGAATGAGTTTGAATGGTTGAATGAGTGCATCATCTGTGTAATTAAAGTGCACTTATTCTTTTTAGAGTTTTCAGTGTGAACGCACTTCGTTCACTATTTAAACTACAAAATGGCGTAGAATAGTGCATAAGTATGCGATTTGGGACACACCTACTGTATATCGCTATCCATGTTTACATTTATTTAATTTAGGTTTCTGTTATTTAAACATTCATCCCCAAGGCACCCAACTTGACAAGTATTCAATCAGTTTTGGTAATGCCTTAGAACATAAACTCTCCAGAAATTGTGTAGCCTGTAGGAGAAAGTTTGCTTGATTTGTGGATTGTCTTAACAATATCTTTTGGATACCTGAAAAATTGGAAAGCAGATTATGTTATTAGTATCTTTACTATATTGTATATATCAGTGCTTCTGCTTGTACAGTAGATATATTTTTCTTTATTTTTATTTGACATTGTGCTATTTTGTTTACTGAACATATCATAAACAAAACCGTACTGTAACTGTGGCCATAAAACAATGATACCAACCGATCCATGAGCAATCTGTACCATTGCACCAGAACTAGATATTTGTATTCATGTCAGTGAGGCTCTTTGATGTGTTGTTGAGTAGTTTGCACATAAAGATTGCTAGGCACGCGCTTGTTAATTTGCTAATCAAGTTTAAATCTGCCTCAAAATCCTGTATTGGGATGTAGTGTAGGTTGTTGTCTCGATACTTATTTATATTTTCTAATTAAAATATAATTTGCTGATGGAGGTACAGAAAGACACATTTTGCTGATTTTTTATTACTAACCTGATAGAATAATCAATGAAATCAATGAAATGTCTGTTATAGTGAAACAAGTGTGTGCTTGTGTCTCTGTTTGACTCTCCATATGGTGAAGGGAAATGTCGCAGCAGGTAATGTCATGGCTAATTTAGCATGACTGCTCTCCTTCATGCCCTCTTACTGAGACCACTGAATGATCACAATTAGAGCCTGCTATGCAGCAATTCAATTCTTAACACACTCTTACAAAAGCAGGCAGAGGACATTGTTTTTTTAATATTGTAGTGATGGTTGAGCTGATTATGAGTGTTTGTCAAGCTGTTACTGCAGCAATTGAGTGATGTGTCATTGTTTTGTCTCAGATTTGATGAATGATGACCCTGTTTGTAAAAAGGCTGAAATACACTGGCCAAGACACAGGTTCGGATTGAAACGTGGTCACATGATTATAAGACACCTGACTAAACTGCTCCAGCTGTTTCCTGTCTTGAATTCCATCCAAAACATCTGCTGCATATCACAGTCAATGTGGTAAGAAGAGCTACAGAGACACGTTTAAATGCATCACACACTCACTGTGGACACTAAAGGCTCATCCATTGCAGAATAGGGGAAGAAATGACTCATGCACACCAAAGGATTGTGGGTAGTTGTGTGAATGATGTTCTGAATAACAAAGTGATGAGTTTGAAAGCAAATGGACAGGTAGGATAGAAGCCACAAAAACACAGAAAGACTCTGAAATCATGTTAAACTATACACCTGATGAAAGTCTTGTCGCCTATCTAAGGTTTAGAAATAATAATTTGACTTCTAGTTGATCATTTGGTATCAGAAGTGGCTATCATGAAAGGCAAAGACCTCGAGATTATGCTTATTTTACCAAAATAAAATATGATCATGCCTTGTTTTTTAATTAGTTAATTAGGATAGTAATGTCTAACTTTGCTTAGACAAAAGTCTTGTCACTTAACAGAAATAATGTACAGTATATAATATAAAGTCATGGTGCAGTGGAAGAAGAATTAATATTGTGTATGACTCCCATGAGCTTGGACAGCTGCATCCATACATCTCTCCAATGACTCAAATAACTTATTAATAAAGTCATCTGGAATGGCAAAGAAATCGTTCTTGCAGGACTCCCACAGTTTATCAAGATACTTTGCATTCATCTTCAATACCTCCTCCTTCATTTTACCCCAGACATGCTTAATAATTTTCATGTCTGGTGACTGGGCTGACCAATCCTGGAACACCTCAACCGTCTTTGATTTAAGGAACTTTTATGTGGAGGCTGAAGTATGAGGAGCGCTATTCTGCTAAAGAATTTGCCCTCTCCTGTGGTTTGTAATGTAATGGGCAGCACAAATGTCTAGATACCTCAGGGTGTTGATGTTGCCATCCATTCTGCAGATCTTTTGCATGCCCCTGTACTGAATGTAACCCCAAACCATGATTTTTCCTTCACCAACCTTGACTTATTTCTATGAGAATCTTGGGTTCATGCGGGTGTTCCAATAGGTGTTCCAATAGGGATGCAGTTCAACAGATGATTCATCGGAAAAATCTGCCTTCTGCCACTTTTCCAACTGATCGTCTAGAAGTCAAGTTATTATTTGTTGCTCTTACAACTAGGATCGATGACAAGACTTTTGTCAGGTAGTACTGTACATACTTTAAAGTATACTTTTTTGCTCCTCTAAAAATCAAAGTTTTGTTTAATGTTTGACATAATTTCAACTGAAACTGATTTAATTTATATCACAGCTCTGTCAGTCAGAGTAATTGAATTAAAGCATATCTGACTCATGACAGCCACAATTTATAATAGTCATGCTGAGACTGTCTGATCGTTTCTCTTCTTTAAAATGTGACATTCTGTTTCACTCAGATGGGTCCAATATGTTTTTTGGTCCTTGCCGATTTGCACATATGGCATGGGTCTGTGATGCCATCTATCTCTTGGTTGAAGCGGATCATGTAACTATGTGCTGCAGTGTTTCATAAAATATTAACATGAAATTAGACTTCATTCACCACAAAGGGACCGTATTTACATTGTCCAAATTGCTTTTCCCCCTATATAAAACTATTAAGCATATAAAAAGGTCACACTTTTTTTTGATGGTCCGTTGAATTTAAGTTACAATGCATCTACATGTCAACTAATTCTCAGTCGATTATAAATAGACTGTTAGGTTGGGGTTAGGGTTAGTGTAAGTTGACATGTACTTGCAAAGTTTCTTATAGTCAGTTAAATGTCTGTTGAAGAAGCAGATCAACAGATATTAAGTCTACTAATACTCAAATGGACCATCAAAATAAATGTTACCTTTAAAAACTGTAATTATGTCTAATAGGTTTAGTTTTGAATCTCCTAGTTGAATACATACACATATACTGACTTTTACATGTGTGTGCATTGTGTTTTGCGTGTTTGGAGCTTGTCGTTGATAAGTCAGTGATTATACACACAGCATATTTCAACGGGATGTAGTGTAGCTTCTTCCCCTTTTAAAAAAAAATACAGATAATAGCATTTTGTTTTTATCACAGCTCTGCCAGGGAGAGTGGTTAATAAGTTTGCATGCTGTTGTGGATGTTTTCATCCACTCTGAGGTGATTTTGAGTCTTAATTTGGCAACAACCTTTTCTGATTTTCAGCAAATGGAATGATTTTTGGTGACAAATCTAATTTTGACACAACTTGGGAAAATGCCTTGAAATTTTAAAAAACTTAATACACTCTGGGCAACTTTACTACCCTTTCATTATGTTAGTGGCTGTTTTTGCCCCATTGACTTCCATTATAATGACAATTTTAACTATATTTATGCATGCACATTTGTTGTTTTACTCCATAGAACTCCATTTACAAAAAAGCAGGAACTTTTTGCCACAGGCCTATCTGAAGGGTTAATAGTGCCAACTGATAATCAACAGTAAAAGTTTCAAAATTTGCCTCTTCCCAACAGGAAAAAAAACACCAACATTTAAGAATGCATGATTATATGCTGTCATGGATTTGCAATCAAAACATGGTGTTCTATTAGAAGTCACTGGGACAAATATAGCCACTAACATAACAAAAGGGGGCAGGATATGTCAAATACTAGAGAAAATTTGATTGGTCTGAAGATTTGAAGAGTGACATCAAAACAAATATGTTAATCCATTTAGGCGGACGTGACTGACTGCAAGCTTTGAATGTTTATATATTACTAATATGAATTTTGTCACTGTTTTGGAGCACACTAGATTTTAGGAATCCTTGAGACTATTATACTGATACTAGCATCTAAAAAACTTTATTTTGATTTTACGGAGACTTTAAGAGTAACATACTGATCCTAAAACCCATTTCACTAGCATTTATTTTTTATTGTTACAGGACAGCAGATTTTTGCAGAAAAATGTGGGACACCATGACTCATGTAAATATTGATTGACATAAATTCTTAAAATCAACTTGTGTACTGCACACACTGTACTGAGCTTGTAATTTGTTACGGGCACTAAGTTTGATGAGGTTAGAGTCAAGTGATACCTTACAGGAACTATTCAGCCTGTTAAATCTGAATATAGCAAACTAGTACAGGTACCTGCATTTTAGCTAAATCACTGTAACTTGATCTGGCAGCTCTAATAAAGATCTTGTGAAGAGAAAGATTTTGTAAAGAATATATCTAGAAGTCCATGCTGGTGTGATATTTTTTAATACATTGAGCATTATTAGCAGGGGGAAAAAAACAAGAAACAAACTTTCTCTGAATACAATGTTTGGCCTTTTTTCACCATTATAGCTAGAACATGACTGAAGGATTAATGGATATTTAAAAATCAACATTAGTTTTTGTTCATATTTAGTATACTTTTAATAGTGATATTGGCCAAAAATATGCATCTAAAATTTAAACGTGGGATGCTGTTTAAGTCTTGGAGGATGCAGGACAGATCTCACAACTATGGATGATCTAAGATGCAAAAATATTGGCATAACAGCAGAAATAGTTTGAGTAGTGTGATAGTACAATATCCTGACATATAAGGGTGTATTCCCACTAGGCTATCTGAACTATGTGAGGGTGTTTGACCCCCAAATGCCAGTTCGTTTGACAAGTGTGAGCACTCTTGGTTTGATTGGGGGTGAACATGAAATCTTAGATTTGAAGTCATTTTAACCATTCCAAATGGATTTATAACACATTCTTAACATGTAAACGAATGTGAATTGTCGTGTTTATCAAAGATATATACTCTTCACTGCACTTCAGCTTCAATATTACAAATATGTTAATATGTGCAGCATGATGTGTTAAAAATTTGTGACGAGTGGTGGATCTGTTCAGCAATCTATTTGGCTGCGTGTCACTGCATCCCAAATGATTTAAAATAATACACCACAGTTTAATTACAGCAATGTACTCCATAGCACTAAACGAGAGCAGTTCTCTGCATGTTTTCCCCTAAGAATTGTATTGTAATGATGCATACATCTTCATACTTTGAAAGCAAAGTACAGTGTGAGTGCAGTATGGTGGGGCAGGGTGCAGAATTGTTTCCTGGCTCGATTCAAGGCAACCTTACCTAGTTTGAATACACCTTAAAACACAGCTAATGGTAGATTATTTATTTATTTTTTTTAAATTGCCATTGTGTTTGGAAACATTGTGGACTGGATGATCAGTTTTGGATGACAGTTTTCAGTTCTTGGATTCATTGATTTTTGATGATGATCAGAGGAAGTTTGTTTTGTCTGTCTTGTTGTGAGTCAAGTCAATCAAGTCATGATGCTTGATATCAGTTAAACACAACATTTATCAAACTGATGTGAGGTCAGACTCACGCTGAACAGGCTGTGGTCTAAAGTGCGGTCCAGGAGTTTGTCCAGCTGGTAAAGTGCTCGACTAGCAGCGTGCCAGGGCAGGAACTCAGTCTCATGAGACAAATAGGAGATCATCTGCAGGGGGATGTTTTGTGGCAAATATGCAGCTCTGGAGGAAAGAAAGACACATTTTTACTCATATTACCTCTTTGGTTGGCACATTGTTAACATTTGATTACAAACAGTTCATTTGTTCATCATTATTCATTTGGAATAACTGCCAGGCATTGTGCTTTGCGTGGGGAGACATAATGTGCTGAAAGAATCCCAAAAAAAAACAGCTTCTCCTGTATGGCTACAGTCATGTTCAATTTGCATAAATCCATAAAACATAAGCTCTCTTCTAAAATACAGACATGAGCATTAACGGCACACATTCACTGTCATTTAGAGTAGCGCATCAAATCCCAGATGTGTTACAGCAGGACCTTGGGCTGTAGTCAAATGAGACCGTGTTTCTAGGGCACACATCGGTGCCTTCTTCATTTATTTTCATTCCACGTTTCTTTCCGACTTTCCCCTTCAGTCTTTTTAGAAACTCCCACAACTTTCCCACGAGAGCTGAAAAAGTGAATGTGGCCAATATCCTCAGAGCACAAACGCAAGAGAGACAAGATTTTCCAAGATTCTTGAAAGAGAATGCTTAGGGTTTTTTATTTTTTTGGCTAAGGCTCTGAATTGGAACACTTTAGCAACCACATACTGTAGCATTCTGGAGACCTAACACAGGATGGAAAGAAGTTATATGCATCACAAATACTTCAAATACATTCTTAGGGAAGTTTCAGATTTACATTTATGCATTCGGCAGACCATTTCATCCAAAAAAATGTACACCAAGTTAAAGTTATACATTTTTATCAGTCCAACTCCATTGACTAAATATTTACACATATCAATGCAGGATTAAAACAGTTACTCTGGCATGGGAAGGCAATCTGATTGGCTGTTCTGCTACAAATTGATGCACAAGAACAACAACTTAGTTACTTACTCCCAGGGCCGTTTATATTGAAGTTGATATTTAGCTGCATGTTGGTGTTTCGTAAATTCAAATTGTGCATCAGCCCAACGCTCAACCCCTGACTTGGAGAACCAGGACATGCACACATACACTACGGACAATTTAGCTTACCCAATTCACCTATTGCGCATGACTTTGGACTTGTTGGGGAAACCCATGTGAACACAGGGAGAACATGCAAACTCCACAGAAATGCCAACTGATCCAGCCGGGGCTCGAACCACCTTCTTGCTGTGAGGCAACAGTGGTACCCACTGCGCCACCATGCCACCCCAAGAACTAAAATGACAAGTAAAATGACAAAACTAAGTGACCAACACAGGTCAAGAGGGAACACAAAAAAGGCTGCCATTTCTTTGCATATCTTACATATTTGCAAATGATATGGATTATCAGACATATTTTCACAAGTGAATCCCTTTGTGGTGAGTGAGAAGTACTGTGAAAATGCTGTATAAATGTATACGTGTAGCGCTAGCTCTGACAAAACAGACTAGTGCCATCTGCAGGAAAAGAAAGATATCGTAAATCAGTGGTCCCCAACCCCCGGGTCATGAACCGGTAGCACTCTGTCGATCAATTGGTACCATGCCACACAAGAAATCTTTCATTATTTCCGTTTTATTTATTATCTGAGTCTGAACGGTCTTTTATTTAGAAATATATTTTATTTTGAAAAAAAAATATTATTTTGTTCACTCGAGCGCCAACATTTTACACAAGCTATCAAAATGAGCAAAAAACAGACGCCTTTGGAAAGTTTCTTTGTGAAGGGGAAAAGGCCCAGTGAAGGGCACAAGAACTGCCAAGGAATGTATCTGCAACCCATTTGTCACCAAATCAGGTGAATCCAGCATGTCTGTCCAAGAAACTGAAGATTGCTGGAAAACTCAACTGCTGGAGATCGCAAAAGACAGCGGTTGTTCACATATTGCATCTTTCCATGCGCAAATTCAACTTGACGTGCTCGTACCTTCCAGGTGCACCACCCAGTTACACACCGCGAGTCACATGATCAGAACTGACCAATCAGCTTTACATTTTGTATGCAATTTAAAATTGTGATCACTGAATCTTAACGCAAAATCAACAAATAGTCGCAAATTTCTGCGATCCTGCTAAATTCTTAATTAAAAGCTAAATAATCGTTAAAATAATAATAATTTCATAAAACATCAAATTCTAAACCATATAATCAAATAATATTTATTTCAGTTTGCAATGAATAGTTTTACATAACTTATAGACGTGGTATATGCAGCTCACTTGATATATTTCAGTGCCTCTCGAAAAGTAAAGTCTCACCTACGCCCTCACAAGCAGACGCAGATGGAGCGCGAGTGATTTACATGTGAAGTCAATGCAAAGATGAGATATAGGCATCTTATAGTGCAAATTGGCCGTTTTGTGTGTTTGACATGCTTCAGACTGCAAAAGAAAGTTGAAGCAAACTGGAACAAACAGGTGGAGATGAGATTGGTTCAAGAGTGACGTCCGCTGGACGTGATCGAACTGAAGGACATTATTTGTGCTTTACATGTATGGCTGGTATTATGATGTGCATCAAATCAATAAATTATTTCGTTTAACTCTTTCCCTGCAGTTAACAAAAGAAAACTATTCCCTGCCGTTGACGAGCTTTACGGTAGTGCGTGTTTTAGGTGTATTACGGTAGGGGAAGCCCTAACGCATGCCCTGTGTGTGACGATGTCAGATGCCCTGGGCAGTGAATTCTGGGAAAAAGTAACATCGTGGATAAAAATAAGAGTAATACAACCTTCCTTTGGCTTAATTCCTACCATTTATATCTTGACACAAGACCAAAATAAAGAAGCTAGCAATCTACATACACACACCACCTGGGCTGTTTTAAAAATTGTCAAGCGTTGACCGGTCCATGGTGATAAAAAGGTTGGGGACCACTGCTTTACATCATCTCATGCAGGTGCTGAACGAACATTCTCAGTTAAGCTGTCCGGTGTATTTATGCTGAGCTTTTTGGTGGTACTAGACACAGCCAGCGCGCGGTGACAGGAAAGTCAGTTTTCGTTGCAACTAGTACTTTGAGATCGTCTTGGTGCTGCTTCTAACTTCTTCTAGCTGCTTCTAACATCAGTTGGTAGGGCATCTCTTGAGGTAAGTTGAGTGGTGTTTACTCAAACAGCTTCTACTGCCTGGCTTTAAGTTCAATCTGTCCCTTTAAACTCATTCTTATCCAGTTTAAAACACCAATGTAACCCTACTATCTATGCTTGCACTGCTTCAAATGGGATTCAAACCTGAGATTGTATGCACTGACAAGGACTCTTAAGACCATAACTTTTATGGGTTAGTCAGTAGAGTGCATCTTGAAGTACAGTATGTAGAATGTTTGTATTTGCTTATACTGGCTGATCTCTATTACACTAGGCATCTTGCTTTTTTGCCCAGCAAAATTTATTCAAACAAGAATATACACGTCAGACATTTACTGACATTGAAGAGATGAAATTGTCAAATAAAGTCATGAAGGTGTTCTCAAAATTTCAATATATGAACAGTTGACCCCTTGCTGACTATGGGTCAGAGAACTCTTGGATTTTATCACAAATATCTTAATTTGTGTTTCAAAGATGAAAAGTCTAACTGGTTTGGAATGACTGAGGGTGAGTGATTAATGACAGAATCTCTTTGGTAGATGCACTAACAGAGGTACTAAATGTATGACCACCGCCTCTAGCTTTTTGACACCTGGGGAGTGAGGTTTTTGCACAGTCATTGAAATGAAGTAAAAATTGATGTGAAATGTCTGCTTTTTGTGTTTAGTACAGAGGGACAGTGGTGGACTGTGGTCACACCAGACACTGTGTATGTACAGCAATCAGATTTGCACACCTAAGCACACTACTAAAATGCTAAATCTAGTTTAGCTCATATTTATGTTCCACTTGTGCTGTGGTCTTCCTGTTAAAGGCCTTCCTCTGACTCATAATGCCTGAAATTAATCTTCATTTCTTATAATTCCATGCAGGGCACATAAATGCTCTGTATCAGAGGTCAAGAAAAAAAAAGGAAGTGATCAGACTTGGAAACGCACTCATTAAATTCCCGGGGACAGATTCACCCAACACACATTTAATTGGGACATTAATCACAGTTACTCACAGACACCCACTGCTACCCTAGGAGGTTTTTAACATTTCTAGAGAAACCGATTTGCATTAACATTAGTAAGAAATATTTGAGACTGTGAAGAATTTAAAACAAATTTCAACATCTCAATACTCACGTGTTGAATCAAATGTACTGAATTTAGAATATCTAGCAAAGTAAAATATTATTGTGTAACTGAGAAGAGATTTACTTCAAATTGTCAAAAGGTTTGTGTGTTAGTAATGTCATAAACCATGCTATTCATCTTCATATTCAGTATATTTAAAATTTTGGATGAGATATCCCTTTAACCCATACACATTATTTCAATTATTCAATGTAACTTAATACATTGAATTACACATGGTTTTGTTGTAGAAAGTAATATTAACTGTCATTTAATGTACAAATATAATATATAGTAAAAATACAGTATAAGTATTTTTTATCCGAATAACTTCCATGTTAAATATGTTCCACATTTAAATAGTTGAAGTCAGAATTATTAGCCCCCCTTTTTTATTTTTTTCCCCCAATTTCTGTTTAACGGAGAGAAGATTAATTCAACACATTTCTAAACATAATAGTTTTAATAACTCATATCAAATAACTGCTTTATTTAATCTTTGTTATGACAGTAAAAAATATTTTACTAGATATTTTTAAGACACTTCTATACATTTAACATTGCTTAACTTGCTTAACGTGACATTTAAAGGCTTAACTAGGTTAATTAGGTTAACTAGGCAGGTTAGAGTAATTAGGCAAGTTATTGTATGCTTTTATTCTAGCTGAAATAAAACAAATAAGACTTTCTCCAGAAGAAAAAATATTATCAGATATACTATGTAAATTTCCTTGCTGTGTTAAACATCATTTGGGAAATATTTAAAAATTAAAAGCGGTGCTAATAATTCTGACCTCAACTATATATATATATATATATATATACATATATATATATATATATATATATATATATATATATATATATATATATATATATATATATATATATATATATATATATATATATATATATATATACAGGCACATCTGTCTTCACAGATACAGTACATGAACTTTAATGGATTCATGTCATGTAAGACAAGGAAAGGGGTTTAAGGATTGGTTTTAACCACAGCGATTTAAACTGTAGTTTTGCCGAATGACTAAAAAGTTATCAGTATGATGGTGAAAAACTGTACATTACTAGTCAAACCATCCTTTTGCAATCTTATATAAAAAATGGAAAAATGGTGTTGCTATTATGTGATTATATTGTATTGCAATATGGAGCAATCAAATGTTTATGTTAAGTCAAAAGTAATTCACAAATACTAGAAAATGAAATGATTTAATAACAACAATTTGCTATGGTTAAACTGAATTAGTTACAAAATAACTGTATAAATCATGTTCTCCTCATGTTGGCGTGGGTCACTCCGGTTTCCCCCACAGTCCAGACATGCACTGTAAGTGAATTGGATAAACAAAATTGGCTGTGGAGTATGAGTGTGTGTGTGTGAATGTGAGATTGTATGGGTGTTTCCCAATCCTGGGTTGCAGCTGGAACGGCATCCGCTGCGTAAAGTATATACTGGCATAGTTGGCGGTTCATTCTGCTGTGGTGACCCCTGATAAATAAGGAACTAAGCCAAATGAAAATGAATGAATAACCGTATAAATTATAAAACATGATATTAATTGTACCCAGCTTAAGTGTAATTAAAGTTACCCGAGAGAGAGAGAGAGTTGAGCAGAGAGTAAGAGCCAAAGAGAGAGCCAGATAGAAGTAGCCAGTGAAAAAAGGCTCCAGAGCAGGAAAGAGCAGAGTAGGAAAAGAGAAAGAGCAAAGTTTACAATTCAGTTTTGTCTCTTCCTTGACCATGTGAGCCCACATACTGTCAAACAGTCAAACTGACCAATCAACATATGACCACATCACAAAACTCCCAAGATACACACACATCTTCGTCAGGCCCTAATCTTAGCAGAATCTGACTTTGGAATATGTATGAACCTTCTTGGTGAAAAATATATGCAATATAAACAAATGCATATAATAATTTGCACTCTGACAGGGGAATCTGATAACTGTTCCTACAAAGTTGAGAGTATGTAATTGTCAAAAATGTCTTTGTATGATAAAGCATAAAAACTAAGAAATGGCAAGCCAAGAATAATAATAATAATAAAAAAACAACAACACCACCATAATCCTCTCTCAAACAAACTTTACACTTTACACAATACAGTCAAGCAAGAACCATTCTCCTGGCAAACACCAAACATAGACCTATCTATCAGATTGCCAGACAGAGAAGCATGATTAATTACTTTATTATAATACCAATAAGTGTTGACTGTAGAATATTTAGCAGTTTTTAAAATTCAAGCATTCAAGCAACACCACAGTTGAGTTCAGTAAGCTTCTGAGAGCTACCCATTCTGTCACAAATGTTTGTAGAAGTAGTCTGAATGTCAAGGTGCTTGATTTTATACAGATGTGGCCATGGAAGTGTTTGTCAAACTTTTGCCAACAATAGGTATTGTATCCAAGATTCAGTTTGCCAGAACTAAGCATCAAAATTTCATCTAATGAGCCATGATTGTACAGTATATAATAAACAATTAATCAGTCTGTAATGATGCCGAAAAATTCCAGACACTCATCATCTATCATTCTTTCAAACTGATTACATGGAAATATTCAATGTATATTCTCATGATTAATGTGCACACAAGATATGAAGGATGGAGTTTTAGCATTGCTTCAAGAGCTTAATCATGTCATGCGCATATTAGTTGTTGTGTTTCTCATTAAGGTTCAGTATTTATAGACATTTCAGCACAGCGTATTGCTATATTTGAAGGGTTTGATTTAAAAAAAAACAATGTACTGTATATAGTATTTTGGTACAGATGGTTATGCGTTAAAATCCCAGTAGGATTTGGTTGGTTTGAACTTCATCAAATCTTTTTGACTGTCTGTCTAATTGCATTTATTTGCTACCACTTGATTAAAAACTGTTAGTCAGCACTTATTTCTGGGGATTTGCACCTACCTAAATTTAAATAGTAACAGTTCTTGACTCCAGTGAGCTACAAACATTATTTAGGTATAATTGGAAAGAAGACAATTTGAGCTTCACTATGGTCCGTCTAGAAAGTTTAGAATGCTAAAAAATATAAAAAGTTATACATCATGATGTAATGAGAAAGAAAAATTGTACTGTGTTAAAAACTTGTTTTTCCATATACAAACAAAGGAAAACATTAATGTAATAACCTAGAAAAATGCCTTGAAAGCCAAGTTAATCACTATTAAATTGAATATGAAACACAAAAATAATAATTTACATGGAAAATAGCAAACTTAAAATCATTACTTCATAATAATCACCGATGCTTCAATTATTACCACATTTTAACAGTAGCAACTGGAATAAGGTCATTGTATTTATACTCTCCATGAAAATCCTCATTTCCTTTTTTTATTTTTGAATTATTCAGTAGAAATAGCCATTAAAAAGAAAAGATCAGAACATTACCATAAAACTATTATGAGGCACTGACATTTTCACTGCTTTTGGCGATCCAAGTAATGTATGACTTCTTTTGTTCTAATCAAAAGAATCATACTAATGTATGATCTTTTTTGAGACATGATATACACAATGTCAATGGGATAGCACAGAGAAAATATAATATACAATATACAATTTTAATTTTTTAATCAAAATGCAATAGCTGTGTTTCATTTTTAAACAAGGCAAATGCTGCTGACATTGAAATAAATAATGAGTAACATAAGAGACTCCTAAATAAATCATTGACTTCTAAATTGGCCTGTAATTGTAACTCATTTAGCCCGAGCTTTAGCAGAACATTTCAAACAGACCTATTAAGAAGCTTCATCAATGAGACTTTAATGAGTCTCTGCACACAGACACACACAATATATATTTTATATATAATTAATTTTATTCAAACGAACGAAGTATGTGAAAAAATATATTTTTTCAGTTCTTTCTTGTTGCTGCGTGAGATGCAACAGAATTGTCAGCAAGTGTTGTGATGTTTTTTTAAAGCACTACAACCTTTGGACTCTGTGGTAACAACATTCTGATGTCAATGTGAAGTTAGAATCATATCTGTGTTTCTTTGGAAGTTCAAAACACAGCGTTAAGACAAGTAATTTTAGATCACATTAATGACTGAGAGTTGTTAACAGCAACTGATAATTACTTAAGTAGATGCAGTTTAGGAAAACTGAAGCAAACACCCAACGCACAGGGGTGGGTACAGGAGGCAGATCTGGTAGCTACAGCAGAGGAATTTATTCAGTTAAAAGTTATTTAACAGCTGATATCATTTTAGAGACATTATTTTACGGTCGAAAAACTTGCATAGTGCTGCTTTAATACCAAAATCAAAACAAGCAAGCACTTAAAAATAATGTTCATAAGAAAATGATTTGCTATTTTAGCATTCTAGTAGAGGTTTGCAGTCCAAAATTATAAATTTCTGAATAAAACATGGTAACTCTAGCGGTCTAACAATATAGTGTTCCCGAGTCCCGATGTTATTTCGGAACAGTATGTTTGTGATTTCCTCATTTTTATTGAGCACAGCCATGTACAGCCATTGCTCACGACTGTTACACATAATGCATGCCCAGTGCTTTCTGCATGTACTTTTTTTTTTTGTACAGTCTGTGCAAATCTGCATAACGGTCCTCTGAGCGGGCTTTACTATTGCAAAGCAAACTGAAGATGCGCTGTCCTTGAAGGACGTTCAGCTTGCATTACAAAACAGTCAGTTTACTGTTAGAATGTATGGAAGTCTTTTCCTTTTGTCATAGAGGCAAATGGAAAAAAAACTACCCTTTGCATGATGTGATAATACCTCAAAGTTTTACCCTTTAGCAGTCACAAGACTGGAACCTCAGGTTTAAGGCGGCACTCATGTCTCCTAACAAAGGGGCAAACAAAACTGACATTTAGCCTACAATGTTTGCACAACCTACAGTTTTATCTGTTACCTCTCTCTTTTGGTAGTACCCAATTTAAATGTGAGATTTTGGAAACCAGATCTTAATTTAACGGGAATAGTCGGTTGGGTACAACATTAATCTAAACAGGCAGTGGGTGAACAAAGACTGAATATACAGAAGGATTGGTCGAGTGCGGAATAAAACGTCACAAGAGCGAGACTATAAAAACAGTCCTGCACAGACCTCTACTTTCTAGGGCTATTTTCATGATTCTTAAACAAATTCTCTTCTACAATTAGTACGAAGTGAGTTTTTTTTATATTAAATATAACTGACTATGACCTTGTTAATATGTTAACTGTAAACATATTTTGTCTTTTAACTTTGCAAAAAGATTTAAATCACTTTTTTATTTTAAATTACAGTTCCATCAAATGTTTAAATGTAACCTGATCTGGAGTCGGGTGTGATTCAGGCAGTGGTGCTGAGTATTATGGATGATCTAAATAACGACCATGGCACATGTCCAAGTGAGTTGGGTAACACTGGAAAGTGTAGCCACATGGGAAAGGTTGACATTTAAGGCCAGGAATGTCTGGTCATTAGGAAGGATAGGGTAACAATCAAATTTGGCCTCTATGTTCAGGATGAGACAATTCCATCCATTGAAGAGAGTCCTAACAAGTGCTTTGGCAAACAGACAATTTGGTTGAAGAATATTGACTAATCCAGAGTTTCTGAAAAGTTTAAATCCTGGCTGTACCAGCACGGCCTTCTCCCCAAACTAATTTGGCTCCTCACAGTCTATGAGTTTTTTCTAACAGCTGTGGAAGGCATTGAAAGGAAAATTAACATGCACCTGCTGAGGTGGTTGGGGATACCCTACTCTATATTCCATCAGGTCAGTTGCAGCTCCGTCTTTCATCTGTCTTGGAGGAGTTTAAGGTGGCAAAATGTAGAGTCACACTAACTCTGAGAGATTCTAAAGATGCTCTGGTATATCCCTCATATGCAAACCACTCTGAAAACAGTATATTGTTTTTACAGAAATTATTCACTATTTCCTTGGAGATCATAAACTTGGACAGCATAAACTTAAGCTCTGATTTCTTTAAAATTAGTCTTCACCACCAGACTGAGATATTATATAAAATGGGTCTCAGACCACACAAGAATCATTCAGTTTATATCCATTTTTTGTGCCAAATTTTTATAATATGAAATGTATTCTACCACTGTATTTCCAATGGGGTTTCTAAATTCGCTTGCTGCTACTGACGGTGCTTGCATTTTAACCGTGATTCATTTTGTTTCACACTAGAACAACTAAATGAATGCTTAAGTCTATTTAACAGATTATATTTTAAATGCATTACAACGTCGATGCTGTAAAAGGAACCTTATGAAATTTAAAATAGTAGTATTAACCTTTCATTGAAAGTTTATCAGCAGCTGAAAAATACTTAGGGGCTGATCACACCAAACGCGCTTTTTGCGTTGAGAGGTGCCTTTTTTGAATGATTTACCAATGGCCACGAGCTAGTTGTGTGCTGCTTATGCTTCCTGCGTGCCTTATGTTTTAACTGCCTGCTGCGCATCACATTTTTGCCCTTGCCAGCTTTGCTCACAGTTGAAAAATGTCAACTTTTGAGTGGAAAAAGTGTGTTATGTCAGTTGCGTCTTTTTCATTCTGCAATCAAACGAAAACAAAGGTGGGGTTTCCGTTGAGGGGACAGCACTGTTTGTGTTGTCAAGATGACTACAGATATTTTTGAAGATACAGGAGAGACTTGTGGTTGCTGTATGACAAATCTTGAATTTTAAAATATTATTAAAATTTTAATATTTTAAAATATAAAAATTATACCAATATCAACAGCAACACTCGTACAATACCCAGTTGATTCAGTCATTGCCTAGCGACAAAACCACGAAAGAACCATGTTTCTTTTTTCTTGTCAATAAACGCGTCTTGCATTGTTGAAATGTAAAATCTCGTTTGGTGTGACCGGGCCCTTAATGTGCATATAGCCCATTGTTGATTGTGTTCACCTGTGTCTTGTTTAACTGATTTTCCCTGCGTGTATTAGCACTATCGTTGTTGTGTTGTGTTTTTAGGTGGTGTCTCTTTACAGCAGATTACTGAGATTATGCAATTCTCTATTTATTATTTCTGGCTGTTATGTTTTGTATATGTTGGTTACATATATATATAATAGTAGAAATATCTGAGTTTGATTTGTTGTCTGTGTTGTTATTTTATGTTTTAAATCTGGCTTAAATATGACTTAAAATTTTAATGAGACTAATCAAACCTCTCTGTAGAGCTGGTGCTGCATATGCCAATATCTCTGTGTTAAAGATATTTTTTGTAAAGTTGCAAAATTATGCAATTAACCCAATTATTATATTCCTCCATTAATAATGCATATTAAATATGATCTTCTGTCTCAAACTAGGCTCTGCTAACGGCAGCTTTCTTCTCTCCAATTGATCCAGTAATTCATAATCACAATAAAGGCTGACTGAGCTTTGTGCGGCTGAATTGATCTGTGTGAATGATTCCCATGAGCACCAGGGGCATTTAATTAGGTGACATCACTCCAGGCATTCAGTTCCCTCAGTCATATGAAAACTCTTTATCATCCAGCAATTTTACAAAGAGACATTTTACACATGGTGATTTACGCTGATGCTGTTTTAACACAGGTTGGCATTTCCGCTTCTTGAGAGCCAATAAAAACATCCACAGCCCTGAGGTAGAATAAGACATCCTGTTAGCATCCACAGTTTTATTAAGAGTAGCGGTAAACAACAACAGAGAGAAACAATATGCACCAACCTGAAATAAATCAAAGCTGAGGAACTGAAGGATTTGCGTTTAGTCCTGTTAGTTTTCAATTATCCAGCTCTTCGGTAAACAAGGCCAAGCTGAATAAACAGGCTAAATGAACATGACGTACGACAACGCAGCAGGAACAGGTTTCCATTCTCAGCTTAATGTGATGGCAATAAACACACAGTTCCCTGCGGGTTTGTCATCAGTTGACTGAATCGTCATGGTTAGGAAACATCTGTGGCCAAAAACACAATTCTCCACATGCCCACTAAACCCCTGTCTAGCTCAACGTGAGCCGCGCAGACGAGTCTGTCGCTTCGGTATGATGAACAGCAGCGCTAATGCTAGCAGAGCATCTGGCAGCTTCCTCATTTAGTTTGGTGGAAGAGTAAAAATGACTGTCCAAACTAACGTCATTCAACAAACAAAGCAGCTCCAGAAAATACAGAGTTCGATGTTTAAACAAGCCCATCAGTGATACGTAAACTCTGATTAGTTTTCTTAGCATCCAAGCTGCTCGCGATTGAATATTTACTTCATAACACAGAAAGAATGAGAGGCCCTGAGGGAGAGCAGTCGCTCCTGACAGGACTAATGACTGCTTCTGGTGCTTACTTTTATCATTTCTGTTTCATTGGACGTGTGTATGAGAGTCTCCAGCTAATGATGAAGCTCTAAATCTGGATCTACACAATGAGGTAACAGTGAAAAGGCAGGAGTGCAGAGGTTTACTTCACTTTCTTATTATCCACTATGGCAGTAACGGCTGAATAGTCTCACCACAGGTCTATTCTTGATGAGCTAAAGGCTTTTTCTTCAATAATGCCTTCAGGCTGAAGGAGAAAAGGAAGGAACTAACAGTACAAGAGCTGCATCTGTCAGTGATGAACGGTCAGAAGTTGACTGGATCTGACTGCTCTTTCTAGTGTGATGGACGGCTTTATAACAATCCATTTAAACTAACTAGAAAAAAAGTGAGTGTTAGCTTTGAGATTAAGGTCCTTCCAAAGGCCAGATGCCAAATTTCTGTATTTTTTTTGGACAGAATTAACTGTTCATTCCATGTCAACCAAAAAAGAGGTGGCATTTGCTGCTGATTGGCTAATTATTTTGGATTGATAAGGTTCACAATAATTATGAGCAGAACATAATTATATATTCAAATTAAATTAATATTACAGGATTTTATTGTTAAATGTTAGTATTCTGACATCAGAAGATCAAATATAACATGAACATTATTCTGGTGGTGCTATTTTGAGATTGTTATGAAAGCATGTGGCGTCAAATGTTGTGAGACTAACACATACATGTATATAGAAAGCTTACAGACAGTTGTTTTGGAATCTATAACAGTCTCAGCTTGGTGACAGATCAATCGAGTTGCATGTTAATACCAGGACTGAACAAGTCTTTGAGTCTTGCAACACTTTGCTTTCATACTGATCTGTCAGTCATGATGTAATCTTTTGAAATCTCATGAAGATGAAAATGTATTTGCTCTGTTTGTCTAGACTATAACCTTAAGTTTAAGCTCCCCGTCTGTACTTTGACATTTGAAAATTGAGAATATTCATGCAGAAATAAAGCTTATTTTTATTTAAAGTTACATTTTCAAAATGATAGAACAGAAATGGGTATTTTCAGTTAGTGGAACAAAAAATGTGTTCAGTTTTTAAAAAATGACTATGGCAACTTTTTATTTTGTCATTTCATTTACAAATATCCAGTGGTGGAAAGTGTACTAAAAGTATTCTCAAGTAAAAATTCCATTACTTGCCAAATAATGTAAAGTATATTTTTTGAATACTACTGAAACTATGAGTAAAAAGTAGTCCTTCTAAAAGTGCTTGAGTAGTGAGTATTACGCTGTGAAAATTATACCACATTATACCATGCAAATTAACAGTGTAGCTTACAGTCATTTTCTTTTAAGGGTGTAACTTTTAACTGTAAGTTTATTTGCCATTCATGGAATATAGATTTAAAATGTAAGATCAAATTTAGCTGTGACAATATGTAAGTGCTTATTTTGCAAGCTACAAGTGTCCAGCAGTTGGCACTGCAAACCAAGCATGCGTATGTGTTTGAAAACGTAACATTCTGTAGCGCATTTAGTCATTGTTTAAGGCCATTCTGTGATTTCAGTCGTCCTACAATAGGCATCCTTTATCTTCTCACCAGTCTAAAAAATCTCTTGGCTTTTGCGAGTAATGGTTTTAATGATTTTGCCTCTTTTGACATTTTTGATGCTTCCACACCATACATGTTTATTGCATTTATAAAGCATCCATGTTTTAAAGTCAGTCAGTCTTATGGGATTTTTCTGTGTGATTTGATGAGATGGGAATCACGGCACTGATTATTCTACTTAGCCAATCACTGTAGAAAACATAAAGTACTAATACAGCACTAAAATGTAGTCAAGTAAAAGTAAAGGTACACATAAAAAAAGTACAATTTCTGAGGAAAAACTACACTATTACAGAAATGTGAGTATTTGTAATGCATTACTTTACACCACTACACATATCTGCAGTTTGGAAACCAAATGGTGTATAAGTGATGTTAAAAAAATAAAGTGTTTTACCACATTTGAAAATACCACATTCACTAAACCTTACCCTAAAGTGATCAAAACATGCACTAAAAATCCAAGCATGTCATTTTATGTTGTATTTACATGGTTTGGGATAATTATCAAATTGTTTTATGGGACTTAAGCACACAAAAAAGTGTTTCATGAAAAGTTCAATGCTTTACCAGGTGAACTATTGAGCAAGTTTACTACGAAAGAAAATACATGCAGAGAAAGATGTTTAATGTAAGTGATTAGAAGTATTATTTTACAAATTACATAGTATGGTAGTACTGTACAAAGGAGTGTGCAGAAGTGTGTCTTCAGTAATCAGCTCTATAATCAGAATTATAATCAGAATTTATAATAAAGTTGGTTGTATGAGCACTCAATAGTCTGGATATATTCACTTAATAATGTGTAGACTTAATTAATTAATTCTGACCATAGCTACATTTACAGAGATGAGTTTCATTTGAACAATTTGTGATTGTGTGTGTGAGTGTGCTGAATAACCCAGACATGCTCTCAGTGGGCTTTTATACTCTGAGAGTTTTCCCTCACCGCTGTCACTTTGTACTTTCTCAGTGGTTGGTCAAAGACCTCCTGAAATAACCTGACAGTTAGTGTGACAATAAAAAGCAGCACACAAATAAAGCTGAATTAGACTCTGCAGGGGTGTGAAGGACATTAAATAGATCTCTAGTGCAGGTTTCGGGCTCTCTGAATGACTCTGCATGTTTCCAGAGGCTCCATTTAACAAACACAACTCACCTCGCCAGGTTGAAGACGTCATCAATCAGACCGGCCCTGTTGCCCGCAGAGATGATCTGCCACAAGAGAACAGCACACACATTTATAATGCAGCAGAAAGCAGGCGGATAGATGAGAGATGAGGAGGAAAAGAGGAATCATGACTGAAGGGGAAACATGATTTGAAACAGAAAGAAAAGATGACAAAGTGACAAAAACCTGCTTTCCAATAATTCATTCGGGATTAAACAAACAAACAAAAAACTACTGCAAAAAAAAAAGATGTTTCCATTTGCCATTGCTATGCAGCTAAATAATATTTTCTCTTCTAATGAGAAGTAATTAAAAAAATTATAACGACAGATGTTGTTAGGTTCATTTGTATGGCTGCCATATATTTAATCAAAGCCCACATGAAAGAAATACTAAAGTAATTTATAATAAATACTATAGTGTTTTTGAACTATACTATAGTGAAGTATATTATACTGTATATATTGTAGTATCTACACATCTTCGCTAATGAATGCAACTGAATAATGTAGTATTACCTATAGTGAATTGAAAGATTATAATAAATACTGTAGTTTTACTTCAATACTTTTTTAGACCCAAGATTCTCCCAGAAATCAGTCAAGTTTGGTGAAGTTACTTTCAGTATGGGGGCATGTGAGAGATCTGAAGAGTGAATGGCAACATCAACAGCATGAGGTATCAAGACATTTGTGCTGCCCATTACATTACAAACCACAGAAGAGGGCAAATTCTTCAGCAGGATTCCTCATTCTTCTGCCTCCACATCAAAGTTCCTGAAAGCAAATAAGGTCAAGGTACTCCAGTATTGGCCAGCCCAGTAACCAGACATGAACAGAATTGAGCATGTCTGGGGTAAGATGAAGGAGGACTGAAGATAAATCCAAAGAATCTTGATGAACTCTGGGAGTCCTGCAAGAATGCTTTCGTTGCCATTCCACATGACTTTATTAATAAGTTATTTGAGTCATTGCAGAGATGTATGGATGCAGTCCTCCAAGCTCATGAGAGTCAGACACACTATTAATTCTTTTCCCACTGCACCATGACTTATATGTAAGTTTTTTTCTGTTAAGTAACAAGACTTTTGTCTAAGCAAAGTCAGACTTTACTGTCCTAATTAAATGATTAAAAATCAAGGCATGATCATATTTTATTTTGGTAAAATAAGCGTAATCTAGAGGCCTTTGCTTTTCAAATAAGCCACTTCTAATACCAAATGATCAACTAGAAGTCAAGTTGTTATCTGTTGTTCCTAAAACTTGGATAGGCGACAAGACTTCTGTCAGGTAGTGTATTATTTACTATAGTTGTTGTGTAACCATAGCGAGCATAGAATTACCACAACAGATTAATTCAAGAATTTTACTATAATATGGTTTAAAAACACATCATTATTTACTACACTTTACTATAGTATTTTTTTCATGTGGGAAGTGACATAGTCATGTTACCCAAACATTGATGGCAAGGAAAGCCCCTTATACTTGGCAGTACGCAGTATTAGATGCTCCTGGTACATTATAATTTGATTTTCAGGATGAACAGATCAAGCTTTTTTGAGTTGTGCAATGCAATGTATCCAAGAGAAGCAGTTTCTTCAAATAAACCCATCATAAAGACTGGCCATGGGACTTTACATGTTGAATGTAAACTGGTGATCTGTAAATGTGAAAAACTGTGATTACAGTTTTGTGAAATATAACTTTTATAAAATGGCTTAAACCACCTCAAGCAAAATATGGGAGTTTTAACATATGTCCATTAAGTATATTTTAGTCAGCTTGTTTCAGTTTGCACAGCTTGAAGCGGAATGGAAACACACATAGAGATGGATGAAAGGGATTGTGGGATTTTTACCGTCGGGTTTCTCATCAGCTGTTGAATAAGAAGTTTCCAGTTGTGAAGATCGTAGTTCACTCTAAAGTAGCCCGTCTGATTGATGTTGCCCAGCAACCATGTCTCACCAACCATGTGACCCACTCTGTGCATCTCTGTAAATACATGAGCATGAAAAGGAAATCTCTGTAGCTACAAGCACGCACATGTTTTGAGCAAAAAAATAAATAAAAAACCGGTAGCACTTGTGTCACATCTGGTGTATCTGTGTTGTGTCATGTGATGTTATGTTGTGCCGTGTTCCATGTGTGTGTGTTTATGTCATGTGACCCCTTTGTTTTGTTTCCCTGCTGTCTGTTAATGATCATTAGTTCCACCTGTTGTGTCACCCCTGTTTGTAATCTGTGTAATTGTGTCCTGTGTATTTATACCCCTGTTTTGGTTTAGTTTATTGTCCGATATTGAAGTGTCAGCCTCCATGTGAGTCCTGTGTGCCAAGTTTCTGTTGTAAGTGCGATTTTGTAAATAAATAGGTGTTTTTGATAATCTCTGAGTCTCGATCATCTGTGGTGCGACACCGACTGTGACAACTTAAAGAGGTGTAAGATGGTGTAAGAGGTTTATGGGAACTCTCATTAAGTGTCAGTCACACAGTTATACACCCTTACACACCTTTAAGTGCATTTGACATAACCAAATAAATGATAACATGTTTTGTCATGACATCTTGACATTACAATAAAACCTATCAATGTTTTTGTCATGGCAGCTTGACATTATCAAGACAAGACAACATAACTTGTCATAAATCTGTCATGACTGTCATGAAGCCATTATAATTGTGTCACGAATTGTATAAAAACATCATTATTAAATTTCTTGACCTTAACTACAGTGGTATAATTGAATCTGTCATTAAAATATCAATAAATGTCATTAAATATTAATGGCAAGGTAAAAAAAAAATGATTTGACAATATTGACACTTAAAGAGAAAGTGTAATGACAAATTCAGTTTGTTTGAAAAAAGTCATGACACATTTACAGTGGCCTCAAAACAATCAGATTTATGACAAGTTTTGTTGTCTTGGTAATATTAAGTTGTTATGACAGACACTGAAAGGTTATGATGGATTGGTTATGAGTAGGGTTAGATGGAATCTGCGGACGTTTTTTGCTATTTCTGTTGAGAATTTTGGTAAAAATCTGCTGATTTCTGCTGAATTATTTTGGGAGCATCATAACTAAAACCTTAATTTGTGAAATAAAAAATATTATCTTTTTAACTTTTATTTAATGTTTAAAATGCAAATCCAATTAGATCCACTTTATTTGGTAAACAAAGATTCTCATATAATATATATAATATCTCTACTAAAAGACAGAAAATATTACTTTAAAACTGCATTGTACATAAATCAGATGAACATTTCCACATTAGTCAATAATATTACTGTAATTAATAAAAAACTGAATAAATATAGATTTACACACATTTACTCAAGTAAATAAACAGAATTAATGATGGTCTAAAAATCTGCGGAAAAATCTGCAGAATTCTGCGCGCGCAGATTCCGTGTGGGCCTAGTTATGAGTCATATCAAACAATGTCATATTTTTATTTAAAATGACATAAGTGAGCAAATGACACTTAATGGCAGTTGTCATAAGCAGGCATAAAATATCATTCATATTCATGACATGTCATCTTATAATATTATAATATTATTATAAAGGTGTCAAGCTGGTAATGAGCATCACCTGTTCGCGCACCGGTCTTAAGTCTCACGGAGGAGCGGAAGCATAAAAAGAGGAGTGAAAACAAAGGAAGAGAAGCGAGAACCAAGCCTAAACACTTGTGTTTTGTTTTGCTTTTTAAGCCATACAACCTTTTTTATTACAGTAACATTGGGTTAATTATTTTGAATTCAATTTAATTGATACTTTTTAACCCAATGGTTGGGTATGTCCACATTTGACCCAATTTTGGGTTACAACAATCCAGAATTTTTTCGAGAGCAGAGATAAATTTGCATGTCTTAGAGGCCAATCACACCACTACGCTTTCAGTTCTGTAAGAGAGAGACACTTTTTATGTTGCCAAGCAGTCGTTTTATCATCAGTCTTTTTGCTGGAGTGTGTGATATTGGGCACTTTTTCCTCAAACAGTTGACTTTTCAGCGACAGTCGCACAGAACACTCCATCAAAAATGCGAAGTGTGATTAAAACATGAGCCTGGGATGAATAAACAGCGTGAGTAACATTAACTTCCAATAGAAAACCATTTTAAAAAGGTTTCTCTCATAAAAAAACACATCCTTTGTGATCAGGACTTTAGGATAGCATAATTTGGTTCATTATTATACATTTTATCTAAACTTTTGATAAAATATAACTAGACAGAATCTTACTTTTTGCTACTTCTCCTACTACTTATTTTTGAGAAATATCTGTAAATTATGCAGAAGGATGTTGAGAGTATAGGAGCTCTAAGCTGAAAACTTAGGATTAAAAATAAAATAAATTATAAAATTGTATTTAGGCGTTACAATGCAAATCCAATTAGAATCGATCATTTGATAATAAAAAAAAACAGCAGTCATATTTATAATATTAAAAAACTGAAAATATTACTTTACAAATTGTATTTTTTTTTTTTTGCATTTGCATATTATTCAGTAATATTAATGACATTAATATATAACCTGAATAAATAAATATTTACACACATAAGAAAATAAATAGTAATTGAATGATTCAAAAATGTGTTAACTTTTATGCAGATTTCTGTGGTAATAGATTTCTTGTGTGTCTAAATATAAGTAACAAATGCTCACTTTGTCACATGGACTGATAGAGTTTGCCTGACTGCACTTGCAAAATGTTGAAAATTGCCATTACTATTTATCATCACTCGAATGAACTCATAACAGCAGTTCTGCATAAATATATACACGAAGAGATGATGTGTTTAGCATTTGAGTAATGTACAACATCTGTAATCTAACATGTTTGCAATATTCCAGCCAGACCTTGTGCTTTTTTGTGGAAAATAAATGCACTAGTTAAGTGCTTTCCAGCTTATGCACTGGATGGATTTTTGGAGTGTATCATGATCCCGAGCGCAGCCGACCAGATTGCAAGAGTCAGGCGGTGAGCTAATGCATATAAATGGGGTCTCTGCGTTCCAGACTCTGTTTCCTCCAAGAGTCATTGTCTCCGCTTCACTCTGTGTTGTCTGCATTGTTGCCCTGATGAGCCTCTTTTTCAGGAAAGGTGAGCTGAAAATGGAGGCTGTTAAATGCTCTCATAATCAGTGGACTCTCAGCTCTGAGCCGCTCGCAGAACAAATTCAATTCCTGCTCTTAGAATTTGACTCGCTGTGGCTCCATCCGAATAAAAT
This sequence comes from Danio aesculapii, assembly GCF_903798145.1. NCBI lineage: Eukaryota > Metazoa > Chordata > Actinopteri > Cypriniformes > Danionidae > Danio > Danio aesculapii. Next base: position 35,486,988 of record NC_079438.1, on the reverse strand, counting down.
CCACCTCTTTCTCCCAAAGGAGAAGAAAGAAATCACATATAATGACGGTGAATGTGGAGCTCATGCAAGAGTGTGTGGAGTGTGTGAATTACTAGCAAAAAGCACTAAAATGTTTTCATAAAAAGACATTTTACATAAATTCACTTTTGGAAGTGAATTATTCTAATTTAATGAGGAAATCCAATTAAAGTTGTACTTTGTAATTATGATGTAATTTGCTGTTATGGCAGCATAGACTTTAGACTTCATAGACTTTATAGGTCAAGGACTCTCAAAATTTTCTTTACACTCAAATACACTTCTGCTATGAGCATGTTTTGCTTTTTAATTAAAATTAGTTTCTCTTTCGACTTAGTTCTTGAAAAGTCAAAAAAGTCAGGGTGATGCATCTGACCTGAGATTATAATGAATGACAAGCCTTATTAAAATAATGATTATCTTGGGAGAGAAAGCTTGTGAAGCTTTGAACTCATTGGCATTTCATTGGCATTTCATTGGCCATTATTGAATTTTTATACTCTTTCAGATGATTGGATTCTGATAAAATCCCCATAGTGAAAGTTTTCCACATAGCATTTTCATCCCCCCCCCCCTTGGGGAACGAGGGTTACTTTAGTAACCGTTGCGTTTTTTATTCATATTTTTGTATGTATTTGTTAATTTACTCGTGTGAAGTAACTAACATGCAGTCAATACGTCAGTCAATCAATGTATAAAACATACTGTTGTGCATCATGGTTATTAAGTCTCTTAAATTTCTGTATCAAATAATCAAAAATCATCATGTTGTGAGAGACATCCCCCCCCCCCCCTAAAACATTGACAATTATCAACAATTTAAAAATAATGAACAAGAATTTACCCCCCTGATAAATGCAATTTTGACAATTACTTTACAAATTGTGTGTGTTACACATATTTACACAGTAAGAAGGTCACTGGTTTGAGTCCCGGCTGGGCCAGTTGGCTTTTCTGTGTGGAGTTTGCATGTTCTCCCAGTGTTCTCTTGGGCTTCCTCCGGGTGTTCTGGTTTCCCCGCATAGTCCAAAGACAATGCGCCATAAGTGAATTAACAAAATTGGCCATAGTGTTCATATTTTTATTATTATTTAGATATGGAGTTGTCGTAAGAACATGTCTGGTGCAAATGTGCAAACCAGACTGGTTCAAGTGTCAGAGAAATGAAAGAGTGTGTGTTCTAAAAGTGGTTTGTCAAACCCACTCACCTGTGTGAGGCACTATCAGAATTGCATTAAGTTTTGAGGTTGTTGTGTGGTGTGGTAGGGGAGAGAGAAGAGTGGATCCTGGTTACACAGATAAAAACATGCCAGTCCATGTAATGCCCCAAACATTTACAAAATTGTCTCCAGTAAGGATTTGGTATTATGCATTTAGTTTAACTGTGCATTTTTAACCCCTATATGAATTTATATTTATATTATATGATAATATATTGCTGAACTTTTAAAAAATGAATTAATTAGTTAATTAATTAATTTGTTATTTCAGTTATTCAATTAGTTTGTTCGTTAGTTAGTTAATAGCATTATTGCCACAAACCCCCAGTATTTTTATGACTCTGAGTATTTTCTTTAGTGTTCGAGGAAAATTCTATTACTTTTCATCTAGTGTTTACACCACATGCCATATTCAGAGTCCTATTAAAAGTCATATCGTGACTATGTTCATCAAACACTGATAATAATTCATACCTGTTTTATCTGTGACCCAAATGATGGTCTCAGTTGATATGTGACTGGCGTTTCCCACTGCGAGCGTTAGCGGTATTTGCCACTGGAAGCTGAAATAAAACAAAGACAGAGATACTAGATGAAACACGTCTGTCTGATCTCAGGGGTTTAAGTGTCACGTACTGTATGAAGCACATAATCTGACACATATGGACTCCCACCACTTAATGGGATTGTGGGATTTATTCATCCGATATCCTCGGTCATGACACCGACGGGCAAAGTGACAAAATCAGAAACATCAGATGATTGTGAAGCTCAAAGAAAGCCCAGCAGTGTCAGAGCTCAAAGAAATCATATCTCATTCTTTCCCAGACTGCACTGCTTTGTCTTTCTCTCTCTCTCTGTCACACACACTTTCATTCGTCACCTGATCGCTGTCATGTTCTGTGCCGCCGCCTCATTCTGACGTAGAATCATCTGTGTGTTTGTGCTTTCATGTGTTGGTGCGTGTGCATGAACATCTCCAGGTATGAGTGCACATCCTGTAAAAGCCTGTCTGACAGCTGTCACACTGGACGGCCAGCCCGCTTTCAGCCTGTCAAAATGGCAGACACACAGGTGGACAAGGCCTGCTTTCTGCCAGAATAAATCACCTCAGAGAACCCCAATAATGTAATACTGTAACATTGGAAGAGCTAATGTAATATTAAATGCAAAGTAGTTAAATTAGCATTTTCCACAATAAAAACCTTCCATTAGCTGAGAAATCCTAATGGTTTTCATTATAAAACATTATAAACCATCAAAATTTAACCAGTAAAAGCAGTAGATTTTGGAATATGTTCCATTAGGTTGGATTTAACATGCAATAGAAGGCACAAATTGCCAGTAGAGACATGAAAGGAACATTATAATTTCCATTAAAGCTCATTATAAACATTAAAACAATAAAAATGTGTATTTATCAGCAGGGATTTTTCAGTGCCTCATAAGAAATGATAGCGCCAACCATGACTTGATGGTGTTTTTTTATTCATAATCATGAAAATATGGTAATAAGTGAATTTCAAATTGCATATCGCAATACATTTCTAAAGTTAAAATGATTACGAACCACATCCTTTTCTGTTTGCCTTGGGTTAGCAAGCTAACAGCTTATCCTGCTTACCATAGTGATAATTGCTTCGAAAAAGCTCTATTCATTAGCTACTGTAGAACAAAACATCACATTAAATTGTCTTTTATCTTTATGCAAAAACACTGAAAACACCTTGCTTTTGACAACATCCAGTCATCGCAAAAGCCTAGCATTGTGGCAGTGAACTTTACAAAGGCACGCACCACATTTCCTTCATAAAATGTCAAGATTTAGTCATCTGATATGAGAAGAGCAGCCTGGATTATTTCCTGGCGTCGCTCTCGGATGTGTGGATCATTAGGGATTTGTGTTAGAAAAATCACAGGAATGGACAAAATCCTTTTCAAGCTGCTGGTGACACCTCAAATCACTCATTAAGATTATATTCATCATATAATGTCTGTTAATTTTGTCTGAATAAACCCCTTTTGAATTAAGAAAGCTGTAATAAAAGAACGTTTCAAAGATAAACTTTTATTTAAGCTGTAAACAGCAAACACAGGAGATACAAGAACTGAATGTTTCCATCACAGAGGAATCTATAGCTCAGTTGAAGAGACATCACGCATAAGATGAAGCAATATGAAGCCCTGCTGGGAAACAGTATTTAACCGCATATGTTTGTAAGGGGACTATAGAGAGAGATTGTGAAAGAGACGAGCGCTGATAACAACACTTCTGAATTCCAGTGATAATAGAAGCATCTGTGTGTGTTCAAATGAAATACATTTACATAAAACCGTGTTCATCAGTGGGATTGAGCAAAATAAGAAAGCAGAGGAAAATTAAAGTTCTCCACAGGCTGGTAATTTGGTGGCTCGTGTTTATGTTCATTTATGGAAGCGTCTGTTATCATCAGCGTTATTTACATCCCTCAGGGACTTTGTGTTCTGGCCCAGAGCTTTAGATAAAACACAAATGAAGGTTTGGTTCTCTGCAGCAGATGGATAAATGCGTGTCAGATGAGACATGTGGGCATCATATCATGTTTATGGAATGATGCAACGTTTGTTATCTTCACTTGTAGATATTGTTCACTTGCTGTATGTTGAAAAGTGTTTATAAATAAGAAGTAATAAGGCAGAACAAGGAGTGTATTATAAAGCAATAATCTCCAAGAAACAGTGGTTTACAGGGATTTTATAACAGCTGAAGGGCATTGTTAGGCACAACGCATGTTTTTACAAAACTAAACAAAGTTTTTGGCTCATTACTGATGTGTCTGTGTTTATAATCTTCAAACATGGCACAGTCTGTCAGAATGAAAGACAAGAACTATTATTTTTACACCAGTGATTATACCACAGTCAAGAAGAATTATGCATAATCTGAATTAAAATGTAATAATTAGGACATTTTAAGAGAAAATGTAAAATGCTCTGTATAGTAGTGGTGCAACGGATCACAAATCTCACAGTTCGGATCACACTGCGGACATACAAGCAGGAGACAAATATCATTTGCTTTCCATTTATACAAAAAATATTACTGCAAAAACCATTGGTTTTGACAAACAGAACTTAGAATCTGTAATTTTAACAAAAATAAAAATCAAGGAAGAACCAGCTGAAAAAAAACGAAAATATTCAATAAGAGAAATGATCGTTGCTACAGCTGCTGATAATGCTAAATATAGAAATCTAACATCTTGTACAACATATCATATTTATTTTCAATTAATGATTCAAAAACTTAATTCATTATAGGTGGATAATTTTTGAAAACCTTTTCAGTGACATAATTTTGATGGTTGTTTGTCGCCACCCATTGCTTAAACAATGTAAATACTACAACAGTCACCAGCGTCAAGTTCCATTAAACCAGGGGTCTCAAATTGGTGATCGGCCATTTCAGTGACTAACAATTAGGAGGGCCGTTTTAACATTCAAGCACAAAAAAAAGTGATGCATCTTAAGACAACAGATATGACGTTTATATTTCAAGCATTGTCTATGCAAATCAGCATGTTTTTTGCTTCACACAACTTCTGAAAATGGCTGTTTAAATTAGCATTTTGACATTTAAATAGTCATAATATTGATAAAAATAAATATTATTATTCTTTCCCAAACAATTGTTGCTTTGCCAAAAGTTTAACAGATAGCGTAATAACAGCAGAAACAATTTGTGTAACTTTAGTGACTTTACTGGCTATTGATCTTCTTAGTATCTTTTTTTTTTTTTTGTAAAACTACAACATAGAGAGGGAAAAGTTTTGTACATACTCACATTTACTTTATCATGTTCAGTTCAGCCAGCAGCAAAATGTAAATAGTTTTTTGTAGAAATCTCAATACACTGTATGAGGAAAATCTATTAAATTGGACCATTTGAATCAAATAGTAGCAAAATTATTATATTTGTTACACCACCACCATAACGTGTAAGCAATAAAAAAGTGTTTGTTAAACAAAAAACAGGTGGTGTATAACTAATCAAATGACCCTTGAATATTTACAAAAATTGAGTTTTAGTAAAAACAGAGCACTTATGCACATTTGTTTTAACGTTTAAATCAGCCACAGAAATAATAAGCATGTGCGTTGCTCTCAACCACACGCTCAGAAAAAAGACAGTAAAACAGAAATACAGTATAATATATTGCAGTACTTTAAACGTCCAGAAGGTGGGGGGTTCAAAACCACAAGTGGCTATACGCAACAGCACAATAATGGTAGTGATTCAAAATATATGTTTTGGTGGGCTGAATCTCGTGTTATTTTTGACGTCATTTACGGGCAGGGAGTTTGAGACCGCTGCATTAAATGGGGATTTTAATCTTTACCATAAACGTGTTTATATCTGAACTGTAAACTGTTCTCCCAGTACTTCTGTGTTATTTAATGGTTTGTAACGAACTGAAAAAGTGTAAAAACAGAATCTATCTCGATCAAATGCAGATTTAAATGCAGTGCTTTGAAGGATTAATAAACATATACAAATCATTATCATTTATCATCCATGTTGCGCGGGTTTGAATTGAGATCACGATCTATTAATGATTAATTTTGCAGGTTTACACTGAATGCGTTACTGCAGGCTAAACAAACAGTGACAGAAAACATCTTTATTAATAACCTAGGAAAGCATTTAGGTAGGTCCACAACTTCTTCCTTCATCATTATGTTTTACAAGGAAGCCAAAATGCTTTCATACACGTGATTTGAATAACGCGAGAGGTAATCTCTCTGCAATTGTTATAAATGTTGGATTAACTTACAAGTTCAAAAAAGTTCAATTAAAAGTTATTAATCAATGGGTCACATGCATTCCGAACTGTGGGTAGTCATCTGTATGGATCCGTTACACCCCTACTGTATAGACTGTGCTGCAACAATGTTCGAGTGCTGTATGTTTGCTAAGGTGTTCCAATGGGTTGCTAGGGTGTTCCCTAGATGTTCTTGGTGGTTGATTGCAAGCATTTTTTTCTAATATTAAAAATTCAGGCAATTTCCAATAATGACTGAGTTGGTGCAGTGCTTGAGCCTTGAAGTGCATATCAGCGCAGTAAAAGAGTAACAGCTGTGGTCTGGATGTGTCTACATTTAAAATTCACTGTGATTAAGCAGCATCCACTGTTTTTCTGCTGCTCTCTCTTTTGCTCATGGGTTGTGAGCTCTCAGTCTCTCTGTGCGGCTGTGATAATATCTCAGACTCTCTTTAGGGAGCGCTGGCTTTTGCAGTCTATAATGAGTCACTGGGGGCTTTTGTGGCTCAACATGTGTGATTCTGCAGATCCTCCAACACTTTTATCCAATACCGACTGCACTGAAGAGAGGAAAAGATACAACTGTCTTCATTCGAAACCTTCCCTGGATGTTGGACGCAGTGTGGAGCTTGAGCGGTTGTGTTCATTTGTGTTGTGTAGACTCGTGTTAGAGTTTCAGTCAATCATCGTGAAACCACTGAGACATGAGAAACTGGACAAAAGAAGATGATCATGTTCTGCTGCATGGCTATGGGATATGTTTGATATTGAGGAAAGCTACAGTATTTACCCGTAGAGAGCAACTTGAAGCTAAACATCTGTGAAAACTGCTGTAGGATTTCTGGGAAAACGAGGGAGTACTAGAGACTTACAACTAAAGTTTCTGAAGGCTACAGCAGTCAAGTATGAGTAGGAAGTGTAAAAGTTCTTGCTTTGAATGGCTTCAGCACATCTGAACACAGGACATCAATATTAGTCTCTAGGTCAGCTCTTCTTCAGTCTCTTTCACAGTTCACTGACTGTAGTGGTTTTCTTAGCCATAACTTTTGGCCAAGGATTTTCGATAGATTTTTAATCATGTTAAAAAACATTCTTCAGACCATGATAGATTCTTCTCAACATTTCACAGACTAATTAAACATGCTTTTATTACTGAAGTAAACTTTGGACCATTTCTCTGTCCACACAACCTCCTCCTCAGCAAAGGTTACTCCTTTGATTCCTTCTACTGACGAAGGTTTGGCCACTGTTGGGATTTCAGCCCAAGTTTTCTTAAAACAGATTAGGCTGTTCAGAGCTGAACTGATGATCAATTCCAGGTGAGAGTCTTAGCATTTTCCTGTACTCTTCTGCATTTGAAAAATTGAAAATTTCTCATGCGAATTATAGGTGCGTTTCCATCCAGTTGCTAGGGTGACTGTCTGTAATATCGGTAATCTAGGAACCAGCAGTAAACAAGGTAAGCACAATGGAGAAAGCTCATTAGTATTGTGATTAGATTATATAGTAATTAGAGCCAATCATAGCCATTTCTGTTGACCATGTGAACACAATGGCCAATCATAAGTGTTTTAAAAGCTCACTCGACAATTGCTCAAGAAGCAAGTGGGAAACGGTGGTACCTCACTTAGTAGTTTTTTACTTTTGTGTTTTCGCTTTAATGGCCTGTTTCCACTGAGTGGCTTGCGTTTCCACTGCATAAAGGGTACCGATTGTACCCTTTTGGTGGGTGTGGTGTATGACAGTTTCAGTTGACATCATTCTCACATATAAGTCAAAGTAAAGCTAAATAGGTCATTCATATATCATATGATGCTTTATACTCATAAAAACTTGCGTTTAAATGTTTATTACAACCCTTTCTATGAATATGATTTGATTATAACTGCAGATCAATAATGATGCAAAATAGCCTACTGTGATGTCTACAATTATATAAAATAAATAAATAAATGCAACATATATGAACACTTATTCCATGGTCTGTTGAAATTCTGGATTCTGATTGGCTGGAGGGTGTGCTATATTTTTGTTGCAACGTTCCAGTCAGTTTTGATCACAGTTCGAAATGCTTCCAGCTTCCAGCCTCCGGTGCTTAAACTGCAGCTCTGCACAAGACGTTTGGCAAGTGGAGAAATGGTTGTACCCATCTGAGCCTGGTTCTCTTGGGGTTTTTTTTTCTTCACTTTTGCCAATTGGTGAAGTTTTAGTGATTATTAAATCACACTGAACTGAGCTAAACTGAACTGAACTTAAACTTTAAAAACTGAACTACACTGTTTTAATTTACTATGATCTTTTATGTGAAGCTGCTTTGACACAAAGCGATATACAAGTAAAGGTGAATTGAATTAAATTGAAATAATGCGCTTCTCCCAAACATTTATAATTACCATAGCAACTCGCATTTGATGCACAGGAAACCAATGAGGACTTTTAATGGCGGACGGGAATCCGCAAAATTTGAAAAATACTCATAAATTATGCCACAAAATTAAGTTTTAAGAGTTTTTCAAGCAAGAATATAGTTATTTTAAAGTCAAATCGGCAGTTTATGTATCAGGATAGCGCGTGTTTAAAAATGTTGGATGCTCCAGGCGGTCAGCAGCAGAGAAGCTTTATATTGGCCAGACCATCTCAGGACCTAGGATCTAATCTCTTGCATCTCTGTTGTTAAAACGTGATATATAATTGATCTTTTGTGTATCTAACGGTCAGTCTTTGGACTTTTGAACCTATTATTTGTTCTCAGGTGTATTTTTTGGCAGATCGCAGAGATAAGTTTCATAATTAATTTATGACCATAAGTAATGTAATACTACACTGATCCTGCGTGTTTGGCAGCTTGCTTTTGTTTTAAAGAAGATAAATAAAGCAGAATGTTCTCCTACCTGTCCCGATATGTTTTTTTCTTTTGCTAAATTTCCTTACATATTTTACAGCAAATATTTCTGAAAAGGGCTTTGGCTGCTTTTTCTTTAATGCATCTTATGTGCCCTTGGACTGGCGTTTCTTAAGTTACAGCTTTGTTGGATTAATGTGTTTTAATAATCGTAACAATATTCTACTTAACGCAGTGATCGCGGTATTTTTGTTAGATCAATTCCATGAGATCAGTTCTCCACGTCCTGCCTTAAAATCCTTTAACACACGGAAAGCTGTTGATTGTCCCTTACATACAGACCCTTACAGTCTCCGATATGTTACCAACTACAGGAAAAAATTACACACAGCATACATTTAGTCGTTATTTGGGTTCAAAAACAACATGCAACGTATAGCCCACAGTAACCTCTCGTCTGTATCTTCAATCTTCACCAGGACAGGTAACCTCTATTAAAGTAATTTCGTCATTCCGAGTTCATAATAGACCAAAAGGCGGTGATAATAGTTAATCATGGTAGTTTGTTTTAGGTTGCTGAATGAATCATTTGCTCCTTTGTTTTTTTCAAGCTTCTCCTTTGATTTTTTTGTGATTCGCTCTCGCGTTTGTCCGTTTCTGAAAGAATAGGATGTCAGAACAACAATCACATGCATGTTATTATCATCAGCTCAAGAAGTTCATTTCAAATATACATGCACATGTGAGCTCCATTGAGAAAGTGAAACTGCTTGCTCTTTAGACGGCCTTGTAAACAACAAGGAAACAGGGAAGATTCTGCTCTTCTTCTTGGCTGTGTGGCAGTTCATCAAGACGACGACAAGGTTTGTTTGAGCTCGGGTCGTCCATGGCTCCTTATTATATGTATATATTATTACCGTGTACTGTCTCGGCTGTGTATTTAAAAACGGCGATTTCTTTGTTGGGATTCTCCTGCTTGTGTACAAGCTAGTGACGTATCTCTGTAAACCAACAGTGTTGGGGAGTAACTAGTTACATGTAATGGCGTTACGTATTTTAAATACAAAATAAAAGTAACAGTAATTCGTTACAGTTACTGAGAATTTTTTTTTATTACAGTTACTTATGAAAATGTTAAAGATTACAAATGGGGTTACATCTAAATATGCTGAATAATATTCATCTGTTGCTTTGCCTGTTTTTGAAATTCACAATGCCTTCTGCTAAGGCCATTTATTAAAGCAGTGCTATTCTGATGCTTTTGATTGGTTTTCCGGTTTGATTGCGGCGCACCACATCTACCACTTACGGTAATCCTCTCTGCCGCTGAAAACAGTAGGCTACTACGACCAGTCTGAGAGCTGGTACCATAGTAAGTGATAAAAATGCATTTCATTGCTGGAAATTACAAATAATTTCACCCTGAAATCCGAGAAGGGCACAAATATAACAGTTCAGTGCAAAATTAGTTTGCCAAAGGCTTCAATGTCGAACCTGGGGAAGCATCTACAGGTACGCAACCTAGCCTTACTTGTTGATGATGACATATTATGACTCTCAAGGTTATCGATTTGTGAAATTCAGGGCACCAACAGACTCCTCCGGCCAAAGCGATTTTATCACATTAACAGTGTTGGGCAGTAGCGTCGCTACAAGTTGTGACACTACTAGCTTAATCACATTTCTCAGTAGCGTTGCGTCGCTACTTTATAAATCAAAAAATTTTCAGAAGCAAAGCTATTTTAATAGCGAAGTAGTGCAGTAGTGTCCACACAAGCTACATTTACCGATCGCGGATCAATAAGTGGCAGCACCTACATTCACAGAGCTGTGAGGCCGGTGTCTAGCCGATGAAAGTAAATCCATATGATATCGAGGATGATGATTTCTTCTTCTTGCTGTTTTTCAGTGGTCAACAACAAACTTTTTGGTGCATTACTGCCACCTCTCGCTCTGGTCGGTGACGTTGCCAACCAGTTACAGCTAGGCTGACACGAAAAAATTTCCTTGATGGAAAGATGACTGAGGGAAAGGAGGTCTATATATATATATATATATATATATATATATATATATATATATATATATATATATATATACTGTAGTAAAGGCTGAAGTATACTATGTTAATTACTATTAGTTCATGATAGTTACTAATGATACTACATTATGTAGTGTAATTTATTAATGAAGAGTTGTAAATATATAGACAATATAATGCTTTTCCCTAAATATTTCCATTTAATATAAATTACTATAGTATTTTAAATGTGAAACACCTGCTTTTATTGGATTTTTTTTAGTTTTTGCTGTTATATATCATTTGTTTCTGTTTGGTACAGCATATTATTTACAGTAAATAACTGAACTGAACAGTTATGCCTCATATGCTTCATTGTCAGTTTTATTGATCACTAAGATATGATTGACTTGGATTTAAGTTGCTTTGATTTAAAAATGAAAATTGCAAAAATAGCTGAGATGTACTGTTTATTGCGAATGCCACAAAAATCACCCTGCACAACTAACAAAAATTTAGATGTTGTAACAACAGTAAACACATTTTTGTTATAAGGTCTGGTTTTGTGGTATCTGTACTTTAAAATTAAATTATTATAATTTTAATTCAAGTGATGAAAGATTTTGAAATTCTAACAGTAATCAGGGCTATTGTAAGGTCACATCTGCTTGGTATAAATGCTTGAAATTGATTTAGTTGAAAATCTCCATTAGAAACTTAAAAGTAATCAAAAAGTAATCAGATGTAATCTGTTACTTTACTTTTATAAAGTAATTGAAAAGGTACACTACTTATTACTTTTTAAATTGGGTAACTTGTAATCTGTAATCTATTACATTTCCAAAGTCACTTCCCCAACACTGTAAACCAACATCGTTCAACTGCACGTCTTGCTCTGCCTTTTGGTACCCTTTTGAAAAGTGGTACGGTACGGTTCCCTTTTTGGTACCTTTTGACAGTGGAAATGGCCACAAAAGCTTACTGAACTATACTGTGCCGTACCACTCAGTTGAAATGGTCCATAAATGCTCCTATTGTCTATTGTGCCCGTAATGTTACTTGAGCTGTTTGATACATACAAGAAGTGTTTTTTTTTTCTTTGAGCAGGTACAATTAAAGTTTCAGTTCATATATCTGACTGCTTGTATTAAAAGACAAAATTGTATTCTTGTGAAGTAAAATTAAAAAGTGTGGATGGAAAACTATGTCAATGCATTGCCAGCAATGAAACCCAGCTATTGTGAAGATAGAATATTTGAGAAGTCACAGATGTGGAAAGGGCTACTTTTATATGGCTAAAAGGACAATTCCCTTGGCCTTCATCTGGACAGCCTGGTGTCTAAGGGTTTCAGTACATTTAGAGCAGATCACATCTTCCAAAGTCAGAGAAAACTGGAAAGCTTGGCTGCCAGTTAAACGGTGCTTGTCGGTTAATTAAGGAAATAACCCCCTGGTGCCAGATACTGGGAGGTATTAGAAAGTGTCCTCTAAATTGGATCTGTGTGTTTTTTAAATATTTTTCATAAGGTTTCAATACTATGCTTCAGAATAATATTACTATATAAATAAAGCAGTAACCTTGTAGGTAGTTCTCTAATTTCCATATCCACTGTATATAGACGTATATACTGTATACTAAAGTGTATCTTAGATTTGTGCACTCTGTACTATTATAGTAATGCTGTATTTCCCTTCAAGGATTACTGAGGTATCTAAACCAGGAGCATTATCTTCAGGTTAAAAGTGGTCCTTGATAGTTTTATTATCAGTTTCTTGATGGATTTTTTATTGTGTGTCTGATCATCACCTTGTGACCCTGAATGTGAATGTTATACACCAGCCTGAAGTACACCTACACTTACCTGCAAGATTATAGACTATACAACTCTATAAGGTTTGAATCCAGCAGGGCACTATAAAATAATTCAAAAAAACTTCTCGTCCCCATTATAGTCTATGATGGCAGAATCCAGTTGCATCTTCAAGTGCTAATAAGATGTTTATATTCTCTATAATCTCACCTCAGCACAAATTCTGTGCAGTGTAAATTCCAGCAGAAGCCAGGTATGATACGAGTGTAAAGGTGTTAATGAAGAAACAGATTCAGATTTTTTTTATGCTGTTGAAAAAAATGGTGAGATTTGCAAACTATCTTGGGCATTGAACAGTCCTTTGATTTCAGATGAAGCAGTCTTTTGATTTGCTGTGATCTGCCTGAGAGAAAACCATGTACTTGAACTTCTGTAAGTTTTATAAGCTAACTAGTATTATGCCAACAAGCTGGTGTTGCTGTGTGTAATGGAGGCTAGCTGATGAGCGCTGTGTGGGTAATACCTCACTTCTCTGATGCCAAGAGTTGCTCTAGCAACAAACACTGTTAGACTGCTTGCATCTCACGTTGAAATCACTGTTTGAGCTCCACTTGTAATGGGTGAGTAGGCGTCAGACCAGAAAGGTTAAATTGGTGCCGTGACCCGGATGGGAGTGAGGTTTAGGGAGGTGAGTGAAATAGAGGCCAGATGGTGTGTGGGTAAAACATCACTCCAAATGCTTGAGACTGCAGTCTTTGTTTGTAATCCTTGTTAGAGCACTTGGGTGTTGGTTTAGAGGGGTTACACCAGTTACATTACCCAGATGGGATATACAGTGGGGGAAATAAGTATTGAACACATCACCATTTTTCTCAGAAAACATATTTCTAAAGGTGCTGTTGACTTGAAATTTCCACCAGATGTTGATAAGAGAATGATGTTGAGAAAACAAAAGACAGTGAAAGCCCAGACAGCAGATAAAATCTCTCAGTAGTTCTTCAGCAACCATCTGCCCTTGGTCATTTTAAATGAATATAAGCTGCTTCAGTCCAACATCCACATTAGCAGGATGATAAACATGGAACCAGGGTAAACATTTTAGCAAGACAATGATCCAAAACACAGACACTAAAACTCTCAAATGCTTTCAGAGAAAGAAAATCAAGCCCAGCTAATCACCTGACTTGAATCCAATGGAGAATACAAAATCAGAATTGGTAGAAGTGACCCACAGAACCATCAAGATTTTTACACTCTGTTGAAGTCTGTGAAAGAAATCACACCTGAGCAATGCATGTGACTTAATTCTCCATATGACAGGTGCATCTTTAAGCTGCTATCACCAAAAAAGGCTTTTAAATAAAGTATTAAATACATTTTAGTAGTTCAGTACTTTCGCCTTGTCATTTCATTGTTATTACATAAAACAAATTTTTCATTTTTACGTTTATATATTTGTGTTTTTACAAAAATCTGGTTCAATTCCATGTCAACAGCTCCTTTAGAAATATAACATGACATGTTGAATACTTATTTCCCCTATTGCATATATAACATTAAATACATATGATAGTATTTTAAAATCCAATAACCATCAAATGATATTTAAGAAATGAATAGGCTTCTGTGGTAGTACTTTAATATAAAGGCCAAAGGATGAGTCAGATTTAATCAATGTGGTAGTAAATAACAGAGCAAAGAAGGAATTATTACAGCCCTAGTTGTATTTAACCTTTTTAACCCAGAAAAAGACTGCTTTAATGCGGGTCTGAAAGAGGAAGTCAATTAGCACATCAAGTGTGAGGCTCTTTGCTTGCTGGATTATGGAGCAGCTTCAACAGAATATCTAAATGCAGGAACAAGTGTAATGTGTCTAATAAATATAATTTTCTGCAGTTTTCTGTGTGGAGTTTGGACCTCTCCAGAAGCAGACCCTTTATGAACTTTAATAAGACAGCGGTGGACATGAAACACACAGAAGGAGTGTGAAATACATTCAAACTGACCTTCTCTGTTTTCCTTTAGTTGCTGCCAATGTTTCTGTCAGCACATTTTGCTTGGCTGGCTTAAAGCCTCAAGTGAGGTGTTACACTGCATTTACAAAGGTGCCAAATCCCCCTGCATTCTGGCAGGTTGTCTGGTACTCAGATGAAAACCCGCCTGAGGGGCAAAACAGGAAAGAGACGCCCCTACTCACAACACAGCTTGGCTATTGATTCTTGGAGCCGCTGTGCCTCTGAACGCCTCTGCAGAAGAACCGCAGCTCTCAGAAAACACGTTCACGTAGGAGGAGACGCTCACAGGAAGGTGCCTTTGTCTGCGCTCAACAAATGAACTCAGGAAAGAGGTCGACTAACAGATTTCTACCTGTATGTTTCATATTTATCCCAACAGATGACTCTGTGAAGGGTTAGCCTTGCCGCACTAAGTTTTAGAATGAAAACGATCCACGTCCACACTGCCATTTCACCTAGCGTTTCTAAACAGCTCTCCTTCCACACTAGATAGCTGAAAACACAGATCACGTGACTACACACACACTCTGGCAAGTGCTGCAGCGTATGTGCGCATCTGAGCTTCAGGCAGTCAGCGAGTGCTTTGAGCATAGAATCCCAGGTGAGAGCTGCGCATGTCAAACGGTTCATCAAATGGATCTGCGCATGTTAGTCGGCTCTACCGCTAGATCTAATCTCACTACATTTGTTAAACGTGATATTTGTCTATATCTAACAACATATTACAAGACTGGTTTTTTGAATCTATTACTTGTTCTCTGGTAATGGGTTTTGGCTGAGCCATTACTTTATGTAACCACGCACGCTGATTCTGCACATGTGACTGATTGCTTGCCTTTATTTCCTATAATGTATAAACCTATTCTTCGTTATACTTTTATAACGGCCATTATTGATTATTAAAACTGATATTCAACAAAAGAGACAGGATATGTTTAATATTTTTCTTTGAAAATGAAAGGAGGCAGTTATTTTATAGGCTTCATTTTGTTATTAATATGCATACAGTGAAGATGATGGTTATATAAATATGTAGCTACACGTTGCCTCTTTTGGTGTCTGTTAAGTTGCTAATATCAAAATGAAAATAAGCATCTCCTTAAGTGTTTTCATTTTGTTGTTAAGATGGTGAAACAACGTAGTCAGGGTGATGTGAATGAGGTTATAAAGTACACTGTTCCATTTGAAGATTTACTTTGCGTGTCCTTGAGAGTTTGTTTTCCATATCAAACTTGTGAGTCTGAACTTACAAGGAGAGGTTGCGAGACTGAACTTTGTGCACTTAATACTGAGGAAAAAGCCCCAATCAGATGATATCTGCAGCTACGCCTCCATTTTCAGATGTCTCCGTTTTTCTTCATCCACACTGACACAGAGCAGCGTTTTAGAATAAAAATGGCCTATTCAGCGTTTTCAAAAAGCTCCGTTTTTTAGGAGCTCAAAAATGGGGCCTAAAACATAAAGGGCCCTATCATACACCCGGCGCAAGGCGCGACGCAATTGTTGTTTGCTAGTTTCAGCTTGGCGCAAGAGTCGTTTTGACGTTTTGCACCACACTGTTTAAATAGCAAATGCATTTGCTCTCATATGTGCGCCCATAGGCGTTCTGGTCTAAAAAAGGAGGCGCATTGCTCTTTTGAGGAACTTAAATAGACTGTTCAATAGATCAGATCAAATCAGATCTATAGTCCAGCGCGTTAGTTGTGCTCCTCGCTTACACATTGCTTAATACACACAGGGTGTACAGCTATACGCAAATATCTTTACAAATGAAAAAGACAAAAAAAACAAAAAATTTCTAGCCTATATAAATACCACTGCCTCCATGCCTTCTTCATCAAAGGGGGCTTTTTCAGTTTATTCATGACAGTTTGCTTTTGTATAATGTCATTATTAGTAGCAGTATTATGTATTATATGCATATTAATACTTGTTTTATTAAAAACAAGCTTAGATTTGCCCACCTGTCAGGTTTTAGACCATATGGGGCATAGCATGTGTATTAGGATATAACTCTGGTTTTTGACCACACTTCGTTATTATTGTTCATTTATTAGTTTGCTGGAAATTAGAACTGAATTTAAAAATAGTTTTGAAACAAATCTTTGCAATTACCAAACTAAATTAAATATGTATAGGCTAATTGATGTCTGTATGTACAACACGGTTCCCTATCCACGAGAGTGAAAGTGAAAGTAAATAATGAGGAGGCTTATCTCTCCTTCTCCCGCCGTAGATGCTCTGTTTAACTGTTTTATTGCTAGTGAAATGCTCAGTTTTTACCCTTACAAAGTCCCCCATGTAAATAGCAAATGCACCATGGGGCGACGCAACTGACTCTTAAAGGGAATGGGAGATGAGAGTCTGATTGGTTTATTCTCAAAACGCACCTAACTCATTAAGAGAATAAGCTCAACCCTTTTAGACCATGCGCCACAATGCAAGGCGGATTTTTCCGTCCTTAAAATAGCAAAAGTGGATTCTGACACGCCCTTAGTGTGTTTGCGCCCTGCGCTTTGCACTTTGCGCATGGATTGTCAAAATAGAGCCCCATGTCTTTGATCATTTGCAAATAGTAAATCAAAGGCTTTTGTGAAGACTTTAATCTCACTAGAATTGGTCGGCGCCAATAGCCTAGTGGTTAGCGCGTCGACACATAGCACCGATGTGCTCACGGCGACCTGAGTTTGATTACCGGCTTGAGGTCCTTTGCCGATCCTTCTCTTATCTCTCCTCCCCACACTTTCCTGTCTCTAATCTCCACTCCACTAGAATTATTTTTTCTACTATTTATAACAAATGTGAGTTTTAAACACATTTAATCAAAAGTTACAATAAAATATTAAACAAAGATTACATGTTACAAGTTAATTTCTTTTAATAAAAAAAAATTTTGCACTGATTTTGTTCTCAATATGAGAAACTTTTCTTACTATCTCAATGACAAAAGAGCTCAGCAACATTCACTCCTCACACTCAGACTGACAGTTCAGCATTAAAATTCAATTCTTAAGTCAATTCTTGCACCGCTAACAGTGTCTGATCCTAAACAAAAGGAAGATTTCTAAAGAGGATCAGAGGCAGTATTGAATTATTCATCTCACCCTAACAAAGAATTAAACTAATCTATCCGTCAGTGACACACGCAGTTTTCTGCGACGACGCAGACGCTGCCAAACAGGATGTGGCAGTGACAGGTTAGCATGGGTCGCTAATAATAAATGAAATGCTCAGCTAATAGCCGCTTAATAGCTTGTGTGTGTGAACATGACATGAAATATGATTCATACAAACAGGGTTGTGTTACACTTTACAGTAGTGAAAAAAATATATAAATGAAATATCAACATAAGCTTTAGTATGCTGCTTTAGCTAACTGGAAAGACTTAAAGCTAGTTTATGGCTAGTTTTCTTTTATCATTTTTGCTAAAGGCAGACATCTAAAGACATGCTAACAATAAAATATTCACATCACTTGGATAAGTGAGGAAATCCTCTGGGTCTTCATGCTGCGGGGCGCTAGGCTAGTCTTTAGCTGTCTAGCTGTGCTTATAATCTCCAGATGGTCTATTCTTCTGTATTTCTTCCAAAATAACTTAATGTTTAATCTTTTAATCAAAATCCGATCCTCTCTGCAGTTACAGAACTACAGTATTGAATCTGATCACAGGAAACTATCAGAGGATTCTTGAATCATGTGTGTGATTTTTACGTTATTCAGCATTGCAACATTCGGCAAACATAAGGACCGGCACACAATACATTTTCTACAGCGATCTATGAGCTTTTGAGGAATCAATGTGAAGAGGTCAGTTGACTGATGGGCTTTCATTTTCATGTAACAACCTGTCACCACTGAAATATGGCAGACTACCTTTTGTTGAACAGCTCAGGATTCTGGATCTTGGCGTCTGTGTCGTAGACAAAGTGCTCTTGGGAAATAGTGATACTGTTGTCCAGACTGTCGTTCTTGCTGATGGTGACGACCGGATAGCCCATCTGTAGAGTCCAGCGGTCCATAACCTGTGTGATGTTGATATCCTTTCCCTCTCGCTGCATAGCCTGTAACGCAAAACACAAAAACACATCACACATATAAATATTTATGTAGCTGAATAGGCTAATTTAAATGAATGGAAGTTTTTTGTCATCTTTATAGTTGAGGCCCCACCAAATGGAAACATATTCATAAAATAATCCAGATTTGATGTAATTAATGAGTGTTTTTTTTAGATTGTCTAGCATCTAGGACTTTTTATTTCTTTAATTAAATATGATTTAATAATAAAATATATATTTTTATGTTATAATAAAAAACTCTAAAGGAATAAAAAGGAAATTAAACATTACCGTTCTATTTAACAGCGCACACAGGATTATCATAAAGCAATTTCTAGTTATCTAACTTCTCTACACAAGAGTGACTCTTGTAAAAGAGCAAAATTAGATTTATAGGTCTGATTTGTTCAGAGGAAGCTGCTCCTCCTATTTTAAAGAAGTAAAACATAAAATTGGATCTCACGGCTCATTAATGAAGAAAGCTTGTAATATGACTGAGTTTTGTCCCTGAGGGAAATGTGCTGCATACACCGCTCCTCCTTATTCTTTAAAAATGCAACTATAAATGGCTCGGCACGGTGGACAACTGGCAGTTTTCTGAGTGAATTGTTTTCAAAAGCTTTCTGTATGTATGAGGAATGTTTTAATACTTTATAGAATTTCTTCCATGTTTCACCTTGAGCTGCTGTATCCATTTTCTAAACTACAGTAGCTGACTGCATAACACTGGAAATGCTATGAATAACATTTATTTTTTTTATATAAAAAATGTTGTCCTTAGACATCAAAAATTTAAAAGAGTATGATCAAGGTGAACTTCAAATGTCAGAACAAAGAACTCAAAGTCTATATTGATTACAGCAATCCCAGAATGCACTGCATCTGGAATGTGGAAAAATACTAACTATACACTTGTATTCCAATCAGGCCTTAAAACGTAATAAAAATATGTTTTTATCTTATTCAACCTTTGCTCTCAAGAGGTATGTCAACAGTTTTTCTTCTTTTTTAGCACACTGGCACAGTTGATATGGGTTCAAGACAAGTAATCTCTACTAAGGGAATGGGTAAAAACTTTCCTGCCTGTACAATTCTAGAAACCTCAGTTGAATTTGCATCACCATGTTAATGTGCATTTTGAAATACCACATGACCCTTAATCACAAAAAAGTTTTTAGGCTCCCTTGAGGTGGGCATATTGCTAATACATAAAAAGGGTTACTGTGAATAATGGTAAATGGAAGAACATTTGCTGAATAAACTCTGATGTAGTGAACATTTCACCCACATCACTAACCAGCTTTTGTCATCATGTGTACCTGTGTTTACTGTTGGTTTTACTACACTCAGTAACTCTAACAACTTATTGGAAGCACACATAAACTCATTGGCCACTTTATTAGCTACACCATACTAGTACCTCTTGTGCCTTCAAAACTGCCTTAATCCTTCGTGGCATATATTCAACAAGGTACTAGAAATATTCCACATGGATTTTGGTCCATATTGACATTATAGCATCACACAGCTCCTGCAGATTTGTCGGCTGCACATCCATAATGCGAATCTCCCATTCCACCACATCCCAAAGGTGCTCTATTGGATTGAGCTCTGGTGACTGTGGAGGCCATTTGAGTACAGTGAACTCATTGTCATGTTCAAGAAACCAGTCTGAGATGATTCGCACTTTATGATATGGCACGTTATGCTGCTGGAAATAGCCATCAGAAGATGGGTACACTGTGGTCATAAAGGGATGGACTTGGCCAGCAACAATACTCAGGTAGGCTGTAGCGTTGACAAGATGCTTAATTGGTACTAATGAGCCCAAAGTGTGCCAAGAAAATATCCCCCATACCATTACACCACCACCACCATCCTGAGCTGTTGATACAAGGCAGGATGGATCCATGCTGTCATGTTGTTGATGCCAAATTCTGCCCCTACCTATGATCTGAATGTTGCAGCAGAAATCGAGACTCATCAGACCAGAAAACATTTTTCCAATCATCTATTGTCCAATATTGGTGAGCCAGTGCCAATTGTAGCCTCAGTTTCCAGACAGGAGTGGCCCCCATTGTGGTCTTCTGCTGCTGTAGTCCATCCGCTGGTGTGCGTTCAGAGATGCTCTTTTGCATACCTTGGTTGTGACGAGTGGTTATTTGAGTTACTGTCGCCATTCTATCAGCTTAAACCAGTCTGGCTATTCTCCTCTGACCTTTGGCATCAACAAGGCATTTGCACCCACAGAACTGCCGCTCACTGGATATTTTCCTTTTTTCAAACCATTCTCTGTAAACCCAAGAGAAAATCCCAGTAGATCAGCAGTTTCTGAAATACTCAGACCAGCCTGTCTGGCATCAACAACCATGCCACATTCAAAGTCACTTAAATCAACTTTCTTTGAACTGCAGCAGATCGTCTTGACCATGTCTACATGCCTAAATGCATTGAGTTGCTGCCATGTGATTGGATGATTAGTAATTTGCGTTAACGAGCAGTTGGACAGGTGGACCTAATAAAGTAGCTAGTGAGTTTAGTTTGCATTTGGAATTTTTTCCTTGTTTTTGAAAACTGAAAAGATTTGCTTCATGTTAAAATGTTAGGCCGGCTACTTAGACCTTGACTTGCTTTTCTGGCTGTGTTTTATTTTGGTTGGAGAGAATCTCTGCAAGGCTATGGCTTTGCTGGACTGAATTTCTCATCCATGCTCTGTAACCACAATGATACTGTGACCTGAATATAGGTGTGACAATAAGTGCTGTGCTAAAACCTAATTTCTCTGGCCTAAAGAGGTGCAATTAGCAACTGATGCTAAAATCATGCACCTAATATCCAGTGGTGCCTATTTATTGTTTAAGTTCCTTTTTGTGCATGCGTGCAATGCACTGAAGTAAAACACAACAGAAATCAATTGTAAGTCAAGCCTCTTGTGTGCTACATATGAGAAGTATCTGTATCACTGCCAGTGCAAAGTCAATGATTTATGGGGTTTTATTTCAGTCCTGATCTAGCTGTCTGTTTTGGTAGTAGATAGGAAAGCAGTCTGCTAGGTTTTGGATCAAAGTGAATTTCATTGGATTCACAGGCATTTCCAATCATTTCCATTCGCTGCATCCTAAATATGTGCCGCATTTCATATTTACTAAGTCCATTTGGTAGTTTTGTCTGAAACTGGTTGTAAAGCTGTGTACAGTGTTTCTGCAGCAGCACAGAGTCAGTGTGTTGTTTTGACCCGTGGGAATTAAAGGGGAATGTGGTGACAGAAACAAAAGTGCTCTGTCAGGCTCTCTTGCTCTTCTGTAAACTTCAACCTGACCAGATCAGTCGAGCATGTGCACTAGTGAAACTCTTGCTTATACAGATTATTATGACCATCATGAGCATTCAAATATGAGCGTAACCAAGCTGACTGATGAGTGTCTAGAATATATAACAGAAACTGGATGACTTTTCACATTTGTAGATGA
Source organism: Danio aesculapii (assembly GCF_903798145.1). Classification (NCBI taxonomy): domain Eukaryota; kingdom Metazoa; phylum Chordata; class Actinopteri; order Cypriniformes; family Danionidae; genus Danio; species Danio aesculapii. Next base: position 35,464,731 of record NC_079438.1, on the reverse strand, counting down.
CTCATATTTTGTTTACCGTATGAATACAGAAGAAGAGAAGAGGCTGATGACGGCAGCTCATGTTCCTACATTATGAATCATTTTCTGTAGGAAGGCTTTCAGGAAGCTACTGTACCTTTACTCTGGTGGAAATAATTAAAGGAAGTGAAGGCCAGTCCGGCGATGGGTCGTGAGCTTGACAAAGGGCTTTGTGGGCGCTAAGCACTGCCAGATTATTGCAGCAAATTGGATTTCATGAATAGCTAATGAACACAGCGCATATCAGTATTCATTAGATGATGGGCTGTCACGGACTGTTAATGTAGCTAAATTCGTCAGTGCCTCACAAACACGGTCACTGAGAGGATAGAGGGGTCCAGGTTCGGCTACTCCGCATGAATTCACCTTTAAATCTCTTCAGATCTTAGAGAGAAAATGAAAAAGAGTCGCCCATCAGCCGGGAGAGTGATGTGAATGACAAAACGCTTCACTCGACACTGATAGCTGCTAAATGTCCTGCTGGTATATTACAAAGTATAATAACGTTGAGATTACGCTTGAAAGTAATCTCATTAAAGTCATGACACTTGTGAGATGAGCACTGAGAGGACTTGCTGAGAGTCTTCCGACTTTAAAAGCAGATCTCAGTGTTCAGGACTTGAACTCAATGCTCAGTTTCTCTGTGATTATGGCTGTTGGCTACGTTTATTAATAATCACTCACTTTCATTCTTGCTTCCTCTTGCAGTATCAAGTTCTTTTCATGTCCTAAACTGCCATTTAAAAACTTAAATCTTTGATATTATACTTTTAAAATCTTTGATATTACACTTTTAAATAACATCTGGATAATTTACAACAGCATGATTATCATATTAGCATGTTTGTTAGGTTAACACATCCACCCGAAAAAGTTTGTTAAGTCTAAAATTGTGTTTCACCATGGTATATCCTCTCATTATTTGATAAATCTGACCATGAAGACATTTAGCTGATGGCCAGATAATGGTGTATAAAGAGATCTGCTGTATTATCATGTAATGAAAAAGCATTAGCATCAGCGTTAGCCTTCCTGGTAATGAAACAGAAGGAATTATGGGAAGTGAAGTGTGCAAGTAACAATATATGTTTGCTAAACCTTCAGTGGTACTACAAAAGACAGAGAAACTGAAGCAGCGGATCACAGAAAACACACCTGAGTGTTTCTGTCAGGAGGGGGACAGTCATGCCAAACCCAATAAATACTGTATTTCTGAGGCCAGAGTCAAGCATTAAATAGGTCAACTTTCCTCCAGCAGACGATCATTTTTAGATTCTTCTTGGGTTATTTTTGACTACACCTGAGCTAAAGGGCTAACACTCATGCTTGAGACTCATCAGGCTTGTCAACAATTATGCTACACTTCACTAATTAAGATTCAAGTCATTTATAAACTGATTAAAATCAGCAGAATCAGCAACAGAAAGACTTGATTTGCAGTATCAATGTACATTTGCATTCAGTTGGTTTGCAGTGATGAGATTTCTGGATCAATATCTGACCTTCCTCAGTAAGAAACATTTCCATTTTAAGTGAAACCTCAAGTGTAAAAGCAAGAGAATCAAACATAACCCAGACTCTTTCCCATGTGGCATTTGTATAAAACCCTTATGCATTGATGTGAGTAGGTGGTGTGTTGGCATAAATTATGCTCTGCTGATGATGTGCAGTTATATAATGGCCTCTGACCCAAATGCAGCATATGAATCTCTGAGCACCTGCAGGAGCTTCACTCACTGAATTTAAGTGGGTTGAACACACACAATTTCACTCGCTGCTGAGTATTAACTGACCCCAGCCATGATTCCTGCTCACGGATGTAGGTCTCACACCCAGAAGATGTGTAAAATCTTACCTCGGAGAGTTTGTTCCATAAGTCATCTCTTGCTGCATTCCCGTACATGTGCGTCATCAAGTAATCCTGCAAACACACAGAGATGCAGATCAATATTGGAAGAGGAATAGATTGGACTTGGACAGGAATGCCAACTTGGGAAACCGAATAAGCCCAAACAATAACATTACTAATCCTCTCAATTCAAGCTGAACTTATGCAAATCAGCAGCAGATGTTTGGGTGTGATTGGCTGTCAGTTCAAGGAGGACCATAAGGAGGCCAATTAGAGGCTGATTATGTTGTTCAAGTCGATGCTGCATCAGTGTGTGTCACTGCATGAGTAAAATACAAATCAGCAACATGATTTTACAAGAGTTTCATTCAAGACACAAAAGATGGGGAAGTTATCCACTTTAAAATAAGCATCTTGAGTTTTAAAGGAGAATGTTTTTAACAAGAGAAATACACTAATTCCTTCAGTATGTACAATTCTTAATACTGCTTTAAGCTATTTCTTGTGTAGTGCTATTATATTACATGTGTTATTATCATAGTACATGTCCAAAAGACATGGTCTGTTTGGAAACATTTCAAACATTTTTCCATATTCTTTTCCTGTGCTTGAATGATTTACAACTAATGTATGATTTACAGTATTTGTTATTAATGTGAAGTAATGCAAAATGATTTAATGTGGTTAATTGTATTATGATTCTAAATGTTTAACTTATTAAACCACTTTTTAAACCACTAACAAGTAACAAAGGTGACATTTTCATCATTTTGTGTTTCTAACTTCAAACCAGATACCACATGGTATGTCTAAAACAGTCTTTTCATCATATTATTGGTTTTAAGATTCTGTGAAAAATCACAATAACAAATAGTTGACAAAGAATTGGATACCATTGGTGTATTCTAAACATTTAGCTAAAATTAACGAGAGATTAATGATGTGCCTCAATGCCTTCCAGATTTTTATTTTTATTTTTTGTCATAGGAAGTAAAATCAATTGGAGCAAGTTACACAATCTGAGTGAGTTACTCAGATTATTATTTCTTTCAGGAACATTCTATATATTTATATATATATATATATATATATATATATATATATATATATATATATATATATATATATATATATATATCCCCTCAAATATATATATGCCCTCAAATGTATCTTTTAAATTCATATCTTAATAGGAAGCTATAATATTATATTTGTGCATACATTAGATTAATCTTAAAATCTGAAGCCAAATCTGGAGCTTAACAAAATAACTTACGATAACAGTGCAAAAACAGTACACCCAAATTTATATGTTATAGAAAAATATGAAATACAAATTTAAAAAGAGGAAAAATCAAGAGATGCAAAAAAATTGAAACATTTTATTTATATTTTATTTATTTATTTTACAATATTTAGCTTGAATTTAATTGTTTTATCTTTCAATTTCTAAATATGTTTGATGACTAAAATATTATTTTAAAAAATATATCTGTTTAATAAATCTGTTTTGTTTAAATGCACCAAAATACTGTGCAAATGCCTATAATTATATAATTACAAATAATGCAGAAAATAGATATTTTATGTAATTGTTTATATAATTTAGTAGAGTGAACACAGGCAAAAAATTTGACCCAAGTTAAATTTTAATTATAATTTAAGCTAAATACATGATTCAATAGGCAGAGACAGTATAAAATAGGTAGAGTGGGGTAAATAGGAATTCAACACGTCACTGTTTTTCTCAGAAAACATATTGCTAAAGGTGCTGACTTGAAATTTTCACCAAATGTTGGTAACAACCAAATAAATCCATATATGCAAAGAAAACAATTGGTGGAACAGGAAAAAAGTATTGAACACATGAAGAAATAAAGGTGTAAAAAGGCAGTGAAAGCCCAGACAGCAGCTGAAATCTCTCAGTAGTTATTAAAAAACCCTCTGCCCTTTCTTATTGTAAATTAATATCAGCTGATTCCGTCCAAAATCTACATTATCAGGATGATGAAGATGAAACCAGTGGACATTTCAGCAAGACAATGATCCAAAACACAGACAAGGAAACTCTCATGGTTTCAGAGAGAGAAAATCAAGCTGTAGAATGGCCCAGCCAATCACCTGACTTAAATCTACTGGAAAACACAAAGTAAAGATAAGATTTGATAGACGAGACTCCCAGAACCATCAGGATTTTTACACTGTTGAAGCAATGCATGGCTTCATTCTCCATATGAGAAGCGTCTTTAAGCTGCCGTTTTTTGTTTTGTTATATTTTTATGTTGGTATTGTTTGGGTTTTTACCAAAATCTGGTTCAATTCCATGTCAACAGCACCTTCATAATATTTTTCCCAGAAAAAAAAATACGTTTCCCCCCACAGTATATAAAGGGAGTTAAACTTTTCAAGACATAATGTCCCTAAATACACTTAAAAACATTATTTTTCAAGATAACTTTATATAATTTGTGTTATTATTATTCAAAATGGTTTTATTAATGTTTTGGAAAAAGAACGAGGTTTATCTTGGAGATGCTAAATGCACCCACAATTCTAGAATCACACATATAAAAGTTCATTATTATGCATGATTTTTGCGATGAAAGGAAACATCTCACCCTAAGTCAGCAAACTGCTTAAAAAATCAATTTGAAATCATATTTAATGTATCCTAATCCAAGTGCCTCTACATCAAACACAGACAAATTTGCACTAAAAAGTGAAAGTAATATCTGTGTTGTGTATTATTGAAGCAAAGACACCAGTGGGTGTTCATTTGACTGCTAAAAGACTTTAATCTGTTAAACAGCGGCAGTTCTTCATTATCAGTCTTATTCTGCCCTGCAGTCTCAGTGATACAGGTGGTGGGCGACATGAAGATGAAGGTGTCTGGTCCTGGAAAGCACATTTGCATTCATCTGATAAGAACATTTAGTGGGAGGTCTTTACTCGACTTTACTAGATTCTTTGATAACTTTTGACTGACTGTGAGCGATAAACTGGCTGGAGTCAAGAGATCAAGCTGACCAAAAACTGCTTTTTTTTGCTAAATCTTTTTAACTCTTTATTGGTTTTAAAGGTAGCGATTTCAAAGTGGTTTTGATTTTGTCCATAAAGCACAAATAAAAGTATTTTGCAGAATGTTCAAGCAAGAAAATGAGTATTTGAAAATTTTGCAGTTGTTATGTCTGTGTAACATCTGAAAAAAATAAGAGTCTTTGAAAATGATAATGTAATGCACATGCATGGTACTTGTTGAGGAAGGTGTACAATGGAAGCATGGCAAGTATGGACAAGTTTTAGGAACAACAAAAAATAAACTTGACTTCTAGTTGATCTTTTGCTAACAGAAGGGGCTGATATGAAAGGCAAAGGCCTCTAAATTACGCTTATTGGACCAAAATAAAATATGATCATGCCTTGATTTTTAATTATTTAATTAGGACAGTAATGTCTGACTTTGCTTAGACAAAAGTCTTGTCATTTAACTGAAATAATATACAGTATAGAATATAAAGTCATACTGCAGTGGAAAAATAATTAATATTGTGTATGACTCCCATGAGCTTGGAGGACTGCATCAGTACATCTCTGACTCAAATAACTTATAATAAAGTCATCTGGAATAGCGAAGAAAGCATTCTTGCAGGACTCCCAGAGTTCATCAAGATTCTTAAGATTCATCTTCAATGCCTTCTCCTTTATCTTACCCCAGGCATGCTCAATAATGTTCATGTCTGGTGTCTGGGCTGGTCAATCCTGGAGCACCTTGACCTTCTTTGCTTTCAGAAATTTTTATGTGGAAGCTGAAGTATGAGGAGTATGGAGCGCTATCCTGCTGAAAAAATTGCCCTCTCCTGTGTTTTGTAATGGGCAGCACAAATGTCTTGATACTTCAGGCTGTATAGTTGCCATCCACTCTGCAGATCTCTCGCACACCCCCATACTGAATGTAACCCCAAACCATAATTTTTCCTTGACCAAACTTGACTGATTTCTAGAAGAATATTGGGTCCATGTGGGTTTCAATAGGTCTTATGCAGCATTTGTGATTATTTGAATGCAGTTCAACAGATGAACCATCGAAAAATCTACCTTCTGCCACTTTTCCAAGTAATTAAAGAGCCCATATTATACATGAAATAGGGTCATATTTAGGTTGTAAGGGTCTCCAACAACAGTCTAATATGCATGCAAGGTCAAAAAACACTTTGATGGTCTTATAATCTGCATTTATTTTTACCTAATTATCCCAGCGACTCCCATATGAATCGTTCAGCGATTCATTTGTTCCCAAACATGTCCTCAGCGCGAAGCTAATCTGCGCTGATTGGACCGATGACAACCTGCTGCGATTGGTCGACACAGACAAGGCTTCAGCGCGAGGCAGAGTGAAATGCCCAGCTGCTAATCAACAATATAAAAGTAGTCTCAGTGCATACACGCTTTATAGTGGATTTTGGCTGCCCATGGGTGAATGTAAATACAGACGATAGACTAGAAAATACCGACGACTAACTATTTTATCAAGCAAAAAGTCCAAGAACTGGCGAGGAGATCTCCTAGCCCGTCCCGTCGCAGTCTACTTGCTCTTTTCACACACACACACACCCACACGCACGCACGCACGCACACACAGGGCCAGCGCGTCCATAGAGGAGACCTAGAGCGGCAGAATAGAGAGGGGGCGGCGCTCAGTTATATCCGCGAATCGCTCCGTTATATCCGCGGCGCTCAGAGGAGACACACACACACACACACACACACGACACACATTACAATCCTCCCCGAGGACACGACACACACGCCTAGAGCGCCAGTTCAGCTTGCTGGGTGCAATTTATACACCTCACCTCGAAAACTAAGCTGAACTATTTTGAAACTTGACCGTTGCATGCGTGTAGCAACAGCTGATGATCCGTAAACAAAGCGGCACGCGTCACATTTTCAACGTGGCTTTACACGCGATATGAGAAAATAAAGAGTTAACCTGATACAGTACACACGGTTACAAGTAACAAAACACAACTAAATACCTCATGTGCAAGCTAGAGTAAACGAGGCAACAGTTTTAATCGCACGTACTTACACTGGTGAAATGGGGGAAGAAACTGATTCATGATGCACTGATCCATGTTCTGACAGTCTTTACTGATCCTTCCTTTGACAAACCGATGAAGTCTTCTTTGTAAGCAGGTAGTTTCCAGAAGCACTAGATCTGCTCAAGGCTAGGCTATATTGCTGAGGTTTCATCTTTGATTAGACTGTCAATAAAATCCATCTTCACAGCGTGACTTCATTCCACTGGTGTCTCTCTCTGTGTGTGTGTGTGTGTGTGTGAGAGAGACTTTTTTTCTGTTAGTGGGCGGGGCCGCAGGTTTCAAATCTCCCGGGTTTGCGCGTGCAACTACTTGTGTTTCGTAGACGGGTCATCACGAAACACCTAATGACTCGTTATCAAGACGACTCGTTTGAAGCACTATGAGTCGACTCTTTTATAGATGAATCAATAGTTTTAAACACTGTACACTTACAGATTTAAGCCTTAGCTGGATATTTCACTTCACTTAGAGCTGTGTTACACACTACATGGAAGGGCATTTTCAAAAACCCATAATATGGGCTCTTTAACTAGAAGTCAAGTTATTATTTGTTGCCTTTACAACTGGGATGAACGACAAGACTTTTGTCAGGTAGTGTATAATGACACAGCAGATGAAGTTTTAGTAAATTGAAACTGCTTCAGTTCAGTTGTCACAGTTGAAGTTCAGTAAAGACCAGTTTAGTAATGCAAATGTCAAAACACGAAGAGCAACTCCACCAATGCACTGTTCCACTAGTTGCGAGCCAAGCAAGCGATACACACCAATGTGTAAACATGGTGTAAACATTGCAATAAACAAGTGAGAACTGCACAAAAACCCCTTGTGTGTGCTTTAAAGTAGAGGTTTTCAACATTTTACTTTTTTTTGTCTTTATTAATCCCTCATCCAAAGAGCACCATCAATTACCCTTGAAGCACTTTTTGTTTGATTCTGGATTTATAATCTTTTTTTAATCTTTTTTATAATCTTTAATAATCAGATTTTTTTTTTTTTTTGAGAAAATGCTACTGGTCTAATGTGATTCAATGAATTATGCTAAGCTAAGCTAAACATCCTCCCCGATACCTGTAGATTGGCTGAATGGATTCAAACATGGTAAAGCTCAACTGTTTAACTCTAGGTGACTTAAAATGAGCCTGTTTTAAAAAGAAAGATAAGAAAAGAAAAGAAAAGAATAAGTGGAGATTTTTTTTAATGCACCTTTTTCTTTAATAAACCACAAAGAGATCACATAAATGTAACTGTAAGTGAATAACTGAAGACAAATTCTATAGACTAGAAATGGTGTGAGCAGATAGTGTCAGGGATTTTATTGTGGGATGACCAATTCCTTTAATAAGGCAATTATTCTAGCCTTTGCCTCACAAATCAAATCAAAAAGGGCACTTGTTGACAGGAGTCATGCTGAGAGGTCTGAGCAAATTGCATTGGGATCCTGAAAGCGTGACTCAGTCCAGCTGGCCTTCTTCTCTCTACATGCTCTGCTGAGCTCTCAGAGAGTCTGGGATTTGAGTCTGGAGCTGCACCAGATTCATGTTACCACCCTGATGAATCTGTTTTAAATCGGTGCAATTCCTCTTCCTCTTTCTCGCTCTCTCTTTTTTCTATTTGTAGAGTTATTCCCCTCAGGCAGAGTGACCATGTGGCATAAACCTGCCTCTGATAGGGCCGTCACAGTGTGTTGTCATTATTTTGACACTGATTTGTTCTGCTGACTGCCATGGCAGGAGGAGAAAAAATACATCCAGTTGCACACAAATTGGATTATTTATCCAAAGTCGACCAATCAACAAGCAACTTACGATCTGAATTCACTTCTTTTTGTAATTAATGACAAATTTGAGTGAGTTTTTAACCATTTCCCAGTCTCTTTCAGCAGATATCAGTGCTGAGAGAATCTGAATTCAAGTGTTGCAGTATGAAATACCCATTCGGCTCATTTGCATGCATTTGCATGGCGGCGAGGGACCACCCAGAGCCATTTTATGCTGGTGTTGACATTTTCCAGTCTGCTTGCCCTAAAAGTGTGTATTTTAATGACTATGTTGCTACCCACTGCAGTTTAGTGACCAAAAGCTCTTATAGAGAGACAGAAAAAAAGGAGAAAAACACTCAGACAACCAAAACACAGCGAGTCGATCATCTTAAAAGCTCTGCCATCTACATACTGTGGTCATTTATATAGTAAGAAAACATTGTGATTTAAACGAAATTTCATATGACTGATATGAAACATTTAGCATCTGCATTGCCATGAAAGTACTATCAGACTAGTGTTAGCATATGTTGCTAAGCTAGCATGGTTTTGTAAGAAGAATACAAATGACATATTCTGCAAAACTTAATATGTAAACAACTACTTTTTCAGTTTTTCAATGCACCCTGGGGGTGCTTTAGCTAGTGACTAATCATTTTAGCAGTTAGCTGTAACAGTATCTGCATTTGGGAAACACTTGAAGCCGACTTATACTCATAATGCTGAAAAATCTGTCTATAAACAGACAGCTTGGATCAGACCTACAGACTCACTTCATAGCAGATTCCATTAAGATGCTGGTGTTAATTTTATTTAACTTACTGTAATTAGCATAGGCTAGTTACTCTTCTGACTTCTCGTTAGGACTAAATAAAATCCTAAACGACCCTTCATCAGATTTTATAACCACATTCAGTTCTGTCTTCTGATTCTGCAAAGTCAAATTACTTATAAAGGGAGACAAAAGATTGATCACTTTCGATATGCAAATCCCCCTGAGCTAGAACACAAGATTTCTGAGAGAACCTTCACCACCAGAGTCAAAGCAGATCATAAATAATTAATTATTCATCCAACTAAATGAGTTCCCTCAAAAGTAATACGAGAAGAAATATATCCACAATTTTCCTGCATATGAAAAGTAATTTGGAGGCAATGGAGGCAGAATGTTTGGTGAGGTGCTGTGTTTATCTATTCTTCTCATCAATCACTCAGAGACAGACAGAGATGCTGAAAGTTCCCACAAGAGAGAGACAGAAAACAGTAATAATGAGGCGGAACAGCCTAGCCGGAGGGAGAAGAAGAGGAAGACGGGGAAAAATGGATCCTCTCTGTGTTCCAGGATGTTGGCAAATTGAATCGAGGAGTATCTGGCGATTTCATCTGTGTTCAGAGCAGATTATTATCCCACAACATCCACAGGGATTTCACAGAGTGTCTTTCTCCAAGTCAGGAACCCGTTGAGAGCCGACAAACAGGAATTCAGGAAAGGAGAAGCTTCAAATCACACCCGGAGGATGAAGGAGGACTGTAACACACTGGAGTTTATTTCTCCCGGGCAGAAGCGCACTTGTCCTCTGCTATTCACAGGTCACGATTTCACATTTCCAGGCGGAATGAATATTTCTCCCATCCCATAATATGATCCGTCTGAAAGTGGCTTTAAAAGCGATGGGCAGTGTGTGTAAATGACATGGCGGAGCTTCATCACTCCAGCAGTAGACTTCATTTATGACTCCCACTACTCTTTATAAGAGACATTCATCCTCCGCCTCAGCAGCGCATCCACCATTTACCAATGAAGACGCCCTCGTGCTCACAGAAAGAGAGAGAGCATGATGGGTAATGGACTTCAATCTGTCTGCTGTTTAAGTATTCTGAAGAGTTCAGCTTCACTTCTGTCTGCTGCTCCAATATTGGAGAGACACGAGGAGGAGAAGAGATGCCACACAGAGCAAAAGAGAGACACTGAGAGAATGAAATCAGCTACAGTCAACAGAGGAAGACACACGGCAGAGGAGAGAACAGAGCTGATTAAGGACATATGTTGAATGACGCAAGCCGTCCACATAAGGGATATTTTGCCCAAAATCAAACATTTTCTAATAATCTGGTAAGCTGAATGAAATGGTAAATAATTGGTAGGATCAAATATGACAGTTTGTATTGGCTCATTTCAAACTGGAATGAACGTAAGTTTTAGATCTGTGTTGACTCGAGCTGCTTACTTTCAGATTGTTTTGTATCATTTGATGAACTGGTTAACTCTAGAACTACTGAGGCAGTCATTTTCACCATTTTTAAAATTTACGTAATAACTTTGTTAAAATAAAACCTTTCCTAAACATCTGTATATTTGTATTTAATGTAGTTAATCTTATACAATTACTTGCTTACTAACTCCCAGGGCCGTTTATATCGAAGTTGATATAGCCGCACCATATTGGTGTTTCGTAACATTTTACTTTTACAAGGTGGGTCGTTAGCGAAATGCTCAAACCCTAACCTGGAGGACTAGGACATACATACAATATACTACATACAATTTAGCTTAACCAGTTCACCTATAGTGCATGTCTTTGGACTTATGGGGGAATCCGGAGCACTCAGAGGAAACCCACATGAACTGGGGGAGAACATGCAAACTCCACACCTAAATGCCAAACGACCCACCTGGGGCTTGAATCAGCGATCGTCTTGCTGTGAGGCCACAGTGCTGACCACTGCACCACCATGCCGCCCAGTTTAATACAATTACAAAACACAGAAGAGTTCTGGTTATTTCTACCTTGAGCTCAAAATGACCACATGCAATGCAGTCTCCATTACGTTTCCCCGTGCCGTTGAATATGTGTACCTCTTTACTTCAAATATGTCTTTCAAAAACAACTTATTCAGTGCTACAAAAAAACCTTGCTCTCTTACTTGTGAAGTAAAAGTGAGGTGCCTCTATCAGGGATGGGGAGTTACGAAATGCGTTGTATAAAATATAAAAGTGATTGTATTTCATTATAATTACATTTCAAATAGGTGGTATTGAAACTGGAGTTACATCAGAAAACAAGTTTAGATTTTAAAATACCTAAGTAATTACTGTGAATTTTAATGTCATTATTTTAATTGACATTTTAAGTAAACATGGGTTTTTTAACCAATAAGGCAACTCATAGTAGTGCTGATCATCATGGCAGGATAACAGTTGACACAGAAAACATTTTTTTTTCCTTCTCTGCTGAAATTACAAACAGCATTTTGCTTTTAAATCTGAAAATGGACACAACCTACTCTATGCCTACCTGCAACAAAATTTTTATCATTTCGAGCCAGTTCATGGTCATGAAATTTGTTATCAGTAAGCCTTGTTTTCAATACCCTCATATTTTCACTGTGGATTGGTTATTGCTGTTGTTGTTTTAGATAATTTAATGAAAAAATAAACTGAATTCTCATAGAAATCACTTTGCTTTCACTTAACTGTACCACACAAATTATGTATGGTTATAAACGTTTTTAAAGTCAAACTAGAGCTTTGTGTGTTTTACAGATAAACTTGAAGTCGTTCAAGTTCATGCATTCAAAATGTTGGTGCAGTAATGCGAGTTCATGATCCGATTCGTTGTGAACAGATGACTCAATCAATCTTAATTTTATAATTTCTTTTGCTTAACAAAACCCGTTTGAGTGATTCCCGAACTGGATAGATCTGGAGCATTTTTCCTAAAGCATTGTTAGTGAATTGTCCTTGTTAAATTACACTGAAATGTAACAACATTACTTGTGATCGTAGTTGTTTTGCTTGTCAAAATTTATCCGAAGTTTCAGGTGCTGCACATCTTGTATCTTCACACCATAGACAATTGCCTTCAGATGACCCCAAAGATAAAAGTCTAAGGGGGTCAGATCGGGAGACCTTGGGGGCCATTCAACTGGCCCACAACGACCAATCCACTTTTCAGGAAACTGTTCATCTAGGAATGCGCGGACCTGACACCCATAATGTGGTCTTGCACCATCTTGCTGGAAAAACTCAGGGAACGTGTGAGCTTCAGTGCATAAAGAGGGAAACACATCATCATGTAGCAATTTCAAATATCCAGTGGCCTTGAGGTTTCCATTGATGAAGAAGGGCCCCACTATCTCTGTTGTCTGTGGTGTGAAGATACAAGATGTGCAGCACCTGAAACTTCGGATAGTGGAAGCCTGTGCTGGCATTTCTCCTGCGGTGTTGCTATCAGTGTGTGAAGAGTGGGAGAAGAGGGTTGCATTGACAATCCAACACAATGGGCAGCACATTGAACACATTTTATAAGTGGTCAGAAACTTGTAAATAACTCATGAAAGAATAAAGTTACGTTAAAACCAAGCACACCATAGTTTTTCTTGTGAAATTCCCAATAAGTTTGATGTGTCAAATGACCTTCTTCCTATTGGAAATACAAAAGTTGGATCCAAGATGGCCGACTTCAAAATGGCCACTATGGTCACCACCCATCTTGAAAAGTTTGCCCCCTCACATATACTAATGTGCCACAAACAGGATGTTAATATCACCAACCATTCCCATTTTATTAAGGTGTATCCACATAAGTGGCTCACCCTGTAGTTACCAACCAATATAAAGTGTGACCGATTAAGCTATTGGAAGATATCATTCCATCACGACTTATTGATCACGCTAACTGATACTAAACAAAATTAACCAAACTTATTTTAGACAAGGCAAAGCAAGGAAGGATTATTTATATAGTACATTTCATGCACAATGGTAATTCAAAGGTCTTTACATTAATTTCACAATAATGAAAGAATCAAGAAAAAAAAACATCAAAGAAAAAATATATTAAAAAGAGACTGAAATGTGTTAAAATAAGTTTTAAATGAATAAAAAAGAAAAGAAAGACATAATAGTGCGATCTGTCAGACGTGGCACAGTGCTCATTCAGTAAAGGCACAGCTAAACAGACGTGTTTTCAGTCTTGATTTGAATGTGCCTAATGTTGGAGCACATCTGATCATTTCTGGAAGCTGATTTCACCAGCAGTGACGTAGTGGCTGAAGGTGGATTCACCCTGCTTTGACTGAACTCTTGAAATTTTTGGGTAAGGCCAATGAGGAGTCTATTACAGTAATCCACGCTGATAGTGGTAAAAGCCAGCCTGCAAAAGTTTCTCTAACTCCTCCCTGAAAGCAAAGCATCTAATTCTTGCAATGTTTTTGAGCATTTTAGATAATTCAAATCAATTAAACTCAAGTCTACTGATCAGAGATGTATTATTACTAAAATTCATAAAGCTTAAATGTGCGACTATCTAAAATCTATAAATGAAGCATTAAATGTGTTTCTCTGCAGAAAACATGACCTGATTGTGCCACTAATAGCAACACTACACCACAACGTCAAAAATAACCCAGAAATAGGCTGTGAAACTGACAGATTTTTGACAGTAGCGCAGTCATAAAGAAATAAAATGAGAAGCTACTCATGTTTTGAAAACTGTTTTATCTGGATCTACAAGGTGAGGAATCTGTATGTGAGTTTTACACCTCTGAAACGGCACAACCGTATGAACCCTTGTCAAAACATGGGGACTTTATACCTTTAAATTACATTTATTACAGATTTACTCCTAACCTGCAGCCAGTTTGTTCACAACTCTGGTCCTTTCACCACATTTCTGCATGTAGTCTGATGCAGCAGCCATATGGTGTCCAGAAAAGCATTAATAGTCTCTAATAATACAGCACAGAGCTGCTGTTCACTCTCCAGTAGGGTTGGGTATCGCTTGGGATTATTTCGATACCGGTGCTAAATTGATACTTTTAAAACGATACCGGTGCCAAAACGGTGCCTGAGCTGATACTTTTAAGCCACAAAACTATGGTGGATGACTCTAGAAAAATATTTTATTTGACAAAATCTTTTTAAAAATATTTTTAATAGAACAATATAATCAAAGTTTAAAGTAAACATCAATTCATATTTTATATATTTGAATTGCATTAATATATTTTCTTTGATCATTTGTTGGTTAGCATGAATTGAATATTTGCATTATGAAATTACATTAGCTTACTAGTAACCTGTGGAATGGCTGTCATCAAAATACTGAACTCCGTTTTTCTAGGGTTGGGGCTTGTGACTATGTTTACATGGTTATCAGTAATCTAATGATTTGCCTTAATCTGAACAAGACAATAATATGATCAAGGTGTTTACATGAGTTGCTTTTTGAATGTTCCTTTCATGATCACACTTTGACATATATCACAAAATACTTAAAAAATAAGATAATTAAATAACTTAAACTCAAAATAATCATCCTTGTTCATTTATTTGACAAGTAACTTTGTACTGGTGTAGGATAACACATTACTAACATTCAAGTACATCAAGGCACATTGTTGCACCTGTAAACTTTAACAGATAGGCCTACAGTTGAAGTCAATTTATTTTGCCAACCCATTCATTTAAAATAATGTTTCTGAACATTTTCACAGTGTTTCCTAAAAAAATATTATTCTGGAGTCAAAATAAGTCGTATTTCTCATTGTTTATTTCTTGAATAAAAGTAGTTTTTTATAAAAAAAAAAAAAAATTAAGATCAGTATTATTAGCCTCCTTCAGAAATATTTACTGTATATTTTTTGATTTACACAACAAATCAGTTACAAAATAATTTGACTAATTTCAACTTTCGTAGTTATCTGATTAAGTCTTTAAATTACACTTTAATCTAGATAAAAGACTATAAAACACTTAAAGGGACTTTGTCTGAATACAACTGTCTTGCAAAATAACTAATAAAATATTATGCACTCACTGTCACAATGGGGAAGATAAAAATGTAGATATTAGAAACGAGTTAAACTATTATGTTTAAAAATGTGTTGTAAATAAATCATGTGTTGAAGACGGAAATCAAAAATGAATGAAGGGAAAACTGAATCAGTTGAATAGGACTTACATGAGTGTGACTGAAAACTACATTTGATCAATGTGTTACATCTGTTACATCTTGTACTTGCTGACTGTTTGTAAATTGAATACTGCATTTCCAAACGTAAAACTATGTACACTAGATTTCTAATTAATTATGGTCTCTGCATAGCCGAGCACTTCCTATATTAAAAGTGTTAAAATCGCGATTACCTGTGTCAATTTGGGCGTCAACCTCTGACAAATACGGGGAACTAGGCTAATGCGTGCAGCAGCATCACTGACAGAGAGAGCAAGTGCGCACGTTGCTGTGTTAGAGTCCTTGCTTGTAAAATACGCTTTAGAACACTTAGTTTAAGCAAATTTGATGGACACGATCATGCGTGTTGATCTGAAGAGTCGCTCTCGCTCACCGAATGCGCTGTACTGCGTGCGTTGCATGCCTTCGTTCCTTAACCAACAAGAACAAACACCTGACATCGCCTGTCCATATTCCTCATAGTTGTTTAGAATTAAATGTTTACAGATGGTGTGACAACGCGTACCTATGTGTGCCTTTGATGCACCCCTTGATGCTTCTTACGTCCTTGTCGCAGCACCAGTAGCACCGAAGTTAGGCACTGAAATTCATATGCTGATTTGATCCGGTTACAAAGGTACTGGTGCTATAATGGCACTGGGTTTCGGTACCCAACCCTACTCTCCAGGATGTCTAGACTAAGACGGACAAGGAAAGAGCTTGAGGAAAAACTTCAAAATACTGTATAAAGCCTCACACTGAAACTCCAGCCCTAGTCTTTCATCTTCAGTTTCAACACAATATCAGACCTTTAATGAAGCTGATGTGTTTCCCCAGATATGAAGAATGAAGACATAGGTTTATCTTCTGATTGTGAATGCTTCAGACATTCAATTAGTTTGTGAACACGTTTAATAGCTTGTCTGATTGTGTGGCTTTCACCTCAAGCTGATGGCAGCGCGTCACAAGCTGTTGTAGCTCTGAAGATAAGAAGTGCATGTAAACAGACACGCTCCTATAATCTCACAAACGCTCACGGCAGAAACCTACGTGACTCTCAGAACAACATTTGTCGCGATATTCAAGCTGAGAATGGTAAGAATTGTTTTTAGCACATTCAGATTCCCTAAAAATAACATTTCACAGATTTAACAAGGACTGAACTTTTGGAAAATAAATAAATAAATTGGGACATATTTGTTGATTTTTTTAAAGCACAATGTACAGAATAACATAAGGCCTTGTAAGCATATTCTTACGATACGTTAGCAGTAAAAACACACACATGCGTGTGAAATCTTCTGTGACCACAAAGAGAAAAGATGAAAGAAACTCTTGACTTACATTGAGGGCTCTCTGGAATAGTGTTTGTCCCATGACGTTTGCCAGCATTCGGATCAGAGCAGCTCCCTAAAGAAGCACAGTAAAAATGCCTTCAGTCATAGATTCACATTTACATTTGCTGTACACATATATACACATATCAACAAAATATAGTATGAAGCTTTATGAACAGAATAACAATCTCAAATGCTGTTGGTTACCTGAGAAAATCATTTAAAATCATCTGTAATCCACATAATGCTAATGCACTACAAAATACTTTTGCTGCTTGTTCAAACTCATAGATATATACAATAGATATCGCTTACAGGCCCTGAGCATGAGTGAATGCCGTGCATAAGTACAGTGCTCCCAGCACAAAAGTCATTCAACAGCTCTTTGTCAAGACTAAAGTCAATCTGAAGATGATGGACTTTAGCTCTGCATATGGGTGTAGTAACAAGCAAACAAAGAAAACAAAGCATAAAGGCATCACATTTCATGGGTAAAATTTCTTAACATTATTGTAAGTAGTATTATTGATCATAATACAGTTACTGCACCCGACCATAAGGCAAAGCAGCACTAACTTGCACTAAATTCAAGGCTTACGCTAGAGATTGTTGAATAAAATTAGCAAACAATGTAAATGAAATATGAAAGCAAGACGCTGCGGTGAAACTTGTATTATTTATGGCATTATATTATATTATTGATTGTATTATTATAAAATTTGTATTATCGAAGTGAAGTAACGCCTAGTTTTTGAACTTATGCCTGATAACATTCAGTGCCTGCTCCTCAGTGTGAATACTTTCCACCCTAAATTATTGAATAATACAAATGTTATAGACATTTAGATCAGAAAGGTGGATGTGCATTTAGACGCAGGGATATCAATGGTTCACACGAGTCATTCACAACGGAGATTCATTCACAAACGAATCGCTCCCTCAGATAGAATTAAAAGTAGACTGAAATGTACTGAAATGTGTACTAAAAAGGCGGCTCTATTGACTTAATTAAAGTGAGTTTTTGGGGAACAACTTAATTGTTTTATGTTCAGGCTACTTAAAGGGCACCTAGGTTTTTTCAGATTTAATATAAGTCTAATAATATAAGTTTGTGTCCCCAGAATGTGTCTGTAAAGTTTGAGCTCAAAACAACCATCAGAGTATTTGTTATAGCTGTTTGAAGTGTCTGTATTATAGCCGGTAAAACTTGGTTGCTATTTTTTTGTACTGGGCCTTAAAGGCTAGTCCTCCCCGCCCACCGTTACGACGTGCCTGTCAGCAACATGCCTCAGTCGCCGCCCTCGGCTGCCTCAGGAAGCAGATCTCACGTCACGTTTGTGAGAAATACTACAGTAAGAACTTTACCAATCAGTATTTGCAACCATGAGTCACAAACAAAGTAGTTACAAAGTTCACATGCACACACAGCGAGGACACGCACACACACACACATAGCGCAGACTCACACCAATAGCGTAGACACCCACACACACACAGAGAGAGAGAGAGAGAGAGAGCGTTTAGCTTCGCATTCTGTTTGCACGCATATGTGACAGGATACAGGTTAATCCTCACTGCTGTATGGATATCTGTTATGTTAATGAAAAAAATAAACCTGATTTAACGTCCACAAACCAAGATTGAAGCGTCTTCTTTTATAATTGTTCTGACACGCGGCTGTGCTGATGAAGTAAAGCTAAGCTAAATCGCTGTAATTCATTACACACGTGCACTGTTTTAATACATTTTAAACTTGTAAAACTCACTCTTGATCATATTTGATGATGATTGATGATCCTAGTGAATTGAACACACCTTTTATTCCCGGTTGCTTTGCGCACGTCTGGTCTTGTTGATATGATTATACACGTGACTACTGGGACATGTTAATATGCAAAGCTGTCAGTCAATTCGGTGGGCGGGGGGACCGCACTCCTACGTCAAGTTGCAGTCGATCTGAAAACCACTCCAATTGGTCCACCATTTTTATGTTGTTAAATTGAAAAAAAAAAGGACTGGGTGTGTTTAAATCACCCCAATATGACTGTCTATACACTATATCTACTTACATGTCTGTCCAAACAGCTTTAAAAGTAGATTTTTAACCATAGGTGCCCTTTAAATTTGTGAAAAGAATTATTTAAACTTAATTTGTGTTGCGACAACATGACCAAAGTGTGTGGAACCCACACTTTTTACAGTGAGTCCATAAAAAGTTTAAGTATCTTGTTCATAAAAGTGTCCTAATTAAAGTAATAAAGGTTGTCAAATTCATAATTCTATTGGTGTGACTGTCAATGATTTAAGTTTGTTTAAACAGTATGATAGTGTTATGCTGTGTTTACACCAGATGCGGAAGACGCGTGAAGCGCGAGTGATTTACATGTCAAGTCAATACAAAGACATCCTGCTGCGCGTTACGCGTGAATGGCGCAGCGTGAATGACGCGAATTGTGCAACTGGCGTGACACGAATGACGCTTAACGCGCGAATTGCGTAAAGCGGTCGTGTTCGAAAATCTGAACTACTGCGGACATTTGCGCCACGTTAACCAATCAGGAGCTTGCACTTGTGGGAGACGTGATTATGACGTAGCACCTGTTGTTGGTGTCCTGGGGGAAAATCCTCCTGCCTACACCGACATCAATCAAACTGGGCTCGGCTCAGTCAGAAGCCCCGCTGAAAGCCTCCATCATCCAGGTTAATTTTCTGGAGGAGTTTATGAGCTCACAGAGCTGGGTGCACTTCTGAAAGTATCTAGTGGACTCAGACACTGCTCCAAACAAATCAAAGCAGTTTTTCAGCATTCCTAAAGCACATAAACACAGCTATTCTCTCAATACTATCCATGTTAGCCATTTAGCAACGAAGCTACAGTCACCGGGCAGACAGAAGCCCTGCCCATGACGTGAATCTGCGTCTGTTCTGATGTGAATTTGACACATGAATGAAGTGGATTTGACGTGCAAATGAAGCGGATTTTGACATGCAAATGAAGCGGATTTTGACGCGCAAATGAAGTGAATTTTGATGTGCGAATGAAGCGAGTAAACTCAAATGTTCACGCATCTATTTACGTGCGAATAGTGCGATTTATACATGCGTTCCACGTTTGGTGTAAACACATTATAATGGTATCTAGAATGAATAACATTTTTGAGGGTCTAAACATGGTCGAAAACTCACCAAACTTTGCACAAGTGCCAGAAGTGGTGAAAATTTCCGTTTGTTATAGGTTTCAGAAGTGAGTGTGGCAAAATGCCCGGGTGCAAAGTCCCTTTCATTGCTTTGATATTAATGTTAAATTAAACATTAATATTTTATGTAAAAAAATTAATTAATGTATTCATTTAAAATGTTTTTATTAAGTTAATAAGTTCAAATTTTTTTTACATTGTGCCTCACAGAAAACATTTAACATTTTTAAATAAAATTTGTGTTAATTATGACTCCATGACACGTCTTGGTGTTTTCTGCTATTTTATAAATCTGTATTTTACTTTTTACTCTGAGTGACTTTGACATGCTTATTTGACAGAATCTCATTCCCATCCGTCTGTGTGATGCGTGTCACTTCCTGTTAGCTCAGAGACTCATGGGATGTTTTGTGGGAGGAAGCGATGAGGCTCAATGTCACGATCACCGTAGTTTGACTGACAGAGTTCATAATGCCACAGGACTTGAGGAAACAGGGAGGGGCTTGAGGAAGAGCAACAGCCAATCACAATCTGGCCTTGAGTTGGAAGGAGAGTTGATTCTTGAGTGGCTTTTATCTGTGTCTGATCTCTGACAAAGGACAAGATTTTCACTTTAGTGCTTTCTGTGCCTTTAATGGCCTTTAGATGTTGGAGATGAGAGGATTTATTTGGGCGCTGGAGTTATTAACAGTAAAGTGTGTTCCAGTGAGAAAGAGGTAATTAAATAGATGTCGTCTGGTTTTATTGTGCCACTAAAGTCCCCAGAGTACACGAAACCTCACAATCTCTCACAATGTAACGGATTTTGTCCTCGACTTACTTAAAAACAAGCTTTTAATTAAACTGTTTTTCTTGCCTATGTGAAGAGGCTTATAACAGCGCTACTCCATTTACTATTCACAAAGATAAACTGGGAACATTTTTGCTGGAGAAAATAACAAGCAAACTGAGGTGTTTACTGGACTTAATAAAAGATCAAGTTTTATCAGTGTGGTGAAGGCCTCACATAAATACAACCCTGATTTAGACCAGCGATATTACTCTTTTGCAAAGTCATTGTTCCTCTTCAACTGGCTGCTCATAAAAAGGAAAATAAAGCATGGAATTTCACTTTACTTGTTAAATTTTTGCTATACAACAGTTCAACTTTATATTAAAGGCTGATAGTCATTTCCATCATGCAGATAAAGCCTGTAGGAGCCCATGAGAGATTCTCTTGCCTTCTTATAGGCGATCCAGTCAAAGACTCTGTCGATGTCTGTGGCTTCAAACACTTGCTGAGAGATCGGGTGAGAACTGGCCAAACCATCCAGCAACATCACTTCATGAAGGACGTCAGTCAGAAACCTCTGCTTCTCCTGTGGATTAGAGAAGGAAAGACATTTTACTGGGTTTACATACAAGCTTCTGCTTTACTTTTTTAAAAGTCAACATAACTGTAATCGGCTCTATAAATGAAATTAGAAAGTGTTTCTGGGAAATGCAGCTCATATTTCTCATGAGCGAAGCCTTTTTATTCATTGATATGCAAAAACACTGACTGTAGGCACATGAGAATAAACTGGATTCACTCCTGAGAGAAACTCTGCTGCTACATCAATCTCTCCCTGTAGGATTCACTATGAAAACAGGTGGAAGTTTTGGGTCAAAGAAAAAGACCTTCATCATTGACTGTGTCTGTGGAACAGAGATTCTCCATTTCTAATACAGTCACATGAGGAAAAACCTGTTTTTTTCTTATTTAAATAAAGTCTGAATAGATTAGAACTGATAAAATTAAATTTTAATGATAAAATATACCACATTGAGGCTATTTAAATAAAAAAAAATACCATGATACTTTAATTTTTTTCTTTGAATTATCTGCAGAAATGAACAAACAGCATATTATTAAAAAAAATTATAGCTGAAAAGAGCTGTTTATATTAAATGTTTGAATATACTGATAATTTTTAACCATAGTTTTGTTCTGCATTACACCATTAATGTAATACCACAATCTCAAGTATTTCAGTAAAACATGACACCGTCTTCCAGTTAGTCATTTAAAGGTGGCTTTTTGCCAGTTGCCGTATATGAAAACAGATTAAATATGAATAACATGAATTATATATGAAAGCATTACACTGCAGGTTCATCTTCTGCACATCTTCATAATGGAGCCTCTGGCAAAATCTCTGCTGACCGACCAGATTTAAAATGACTCTTTATGTTATTAGTATTTTCACATCATTGTATTGTTTGACTAAGAGAAAGCCAGCCAAATGCTCAGCTGTTATAAACATGTCTGAGTTTGATGCTCCAAATGTTTTATTACACCTTTATTCCTCCATCATTATGAATAATTCTTGGCCATTAAAGCTTTTGGCAGCTTGATTAAAAATCCCACTGAAGACATTAATCCAAGAGAGCGGGATATTTTAATCAAGGGATTTGAGCTCAAACAAACAACGTACGGAAATGAATCAAGAAACAAATGTTCATCAACAGCGTTCATGGCTTTATGTCAGTATAATGCAGTGTCTTTTATTAACCCAGTAAATCCTGTTCACGTGTGTGAGAGATTCTGCTCAAGGCAAATTAATGAATTGACATGAGACATAAAATAGACTCACATGAAAGTGAGAATTTAAATCAATACAGGAAATTTTAAGCTAAGAATGATGAGTGTCTGTTGGGTGAGTTTTTACCTCATCAACAGATGAAAGTGTAGATAAAAGTGTCTCTTGGTGACAGACATGAGCTACTTCTTTTTGAGGTTATAAAAGGCAAAATTTCATCAATAAAAACTGAGGTATAATTATCTTAAGATGTCTAATAAATATAAAATATCTGAAACCTAAAGTATGCTGCGCCTAATGGACTGCTGCAATAATTTATCCCTCATTTTTAACTTCAGAGGGAAGATCTTAAAAAAGTAGTGCTTTTTGAAACCACCAGTGTCCTAATTTCTGAGACTATTTATATCATTACATACTTTAAGTGATCTTGTGGAAGAGAACAGTATGTGACATCTGTCTCTTTAACGTTTTCTGACAGACAGTCAGAATGTGCATATATAGTGTACATATAAGGAAAAAAAGCATTCATGTTAATTTATAACATGCATTATAGTGACTATAAACAGACAGACAGACAGACAGACGGACAGACAGACAGAAAGAGAACAGCTGGTGGTTTAGAGCTGATTTTATGCGAGTCACGTAACGTGCACTTAAAAAACGGGTGCAATGAGAAGAGCTTCCATCTGGCCCATATGTGCTCTCAACAAGGTGTTTACGTCCAATGATGCTTCATTTAGATCCTGCTTATTAACGTCTCAACATCATTACCTGTTGTAAAAGCACTCAAACTTCCACACTGATTGACCACTTTAAGGTCAGCAGCATGGGAGCAAAGCCTGATGGGAAAGCAAAACCTCTCTGAGAGCTTCGCTAGCATGATAGATATGTGAAAGAGGCAGAAAACAAACAGTCCAGCAGTTTTGAGCAGGTGAAGGGACCTGGAGGCTGATTTAATGACCTATTACAATCTACTGTCAAATCCATTCACAACATTTCTCAATGCATTTGAGAGTTTTCACTTCTAGTTTAGACTCTTTCCTCCTGAAATAAGCAATATTAGCTATATTTAGGAAGGGAAATGCTTGCAGTCGTCCTATCAGCCCAATGAATTGTTTCCATCAAAACCTATCGAACGTGAAACCCAATTGCTCACTGAAATGACGTTCCCTAAATGGTCTTTCTGCCCGGCTGATGCTCCATAACCAAGATGCTTTAAAGCAAAGAGCTGTGAAATACTGGGACAGACCGGATAGTAGGTCATTATGTGAGCAGAAATCACTCATGCATTTAACAGGGACACCATATTGAAATACATATGGCATTTTTGGTCATAATGAAGACAGTATATATTAGAAAAATGTTCTTTTACATTTAAAAATTTAATAGAATGCTTTAGATTGCTTTATTGCTGAAACTTGTATACTTTGTCCAGTCTAAACATAAGGATATCTATTTGAATTATCTTTAATGAAGTGCATGGAAGTGTACAGTCCCTATGCATGTCCAAATCCAATTTGGTTATTTAAAGGATGAGAAAAGCAGTCAGCGACCTGGTGCATGGTCTAAAAATATTGTCCTTATTCTCTTAATGAGTTATGGGGGCTTGTTGAGGCATTAAACCAATAATTTAATGTAGCTGATGTGGTCACATCATGGCACAATCGCTATTCAGATGGAAAAAATAAATCAGAAAAACAAAACACTTCACCAGCACAGAAACAGCTTTAATTTTGCACATGAGCAGAACAGAAATAGCACCCTGAGGGGAAAAAGTTGTGGGAGGAGGTATTGTTTTTATATATTATTATATTTTACATTTTAATCTTTAAATTTTTTCATATTTAATAATGTTTGTGTGCTGCTGGACATCCATGTTTGTGTAATAAGCGAAGTGTATACACGTTATGGACTGTCTATAGGTGCATATCACTAACACACACAAAAAAATGGATTACTGAATTTACACAATTTTTAGTTGGTCAATGGTACTGTTACAGAAGGATGGTGACAACGAAGTAGAGAATCCACATGCAGCTTTATTAAAGAGTAGTCGTACAAGCAGTGGTCAAACACGGGTAAACGTGTACATACAGGCAAATCCAAAAGCATCGTCAGGTCACAAGCAAATGGTCAAGGCAAGAACAAGGCAATGGTCAGACACGGAAAAATTAGACTAGAAGAACGCTTTGTAATGTTACACGGTATAACCAAACTCAAAGGCTCAGACAATGTCTGTGAGTGTGTGGGCTTTTTATATGGTCGATGTAATCAGTCTTGAGTAGCTTTCAGCTGTCTGTATGTGTAATCAATGGAGAACTGGAACAGGTGTGTGTGTGGTGGCTTAAGGGAGTTGTAGTTCATATAGTGGCAGAATTATAGTAGGAGTGAAATTAATGTTATCCAGCAATCTATGAGGGTTACGTCTGATACAATCCATTTTAGTGGCCTGAAAATTGTTATGTGCCAACAATGTGCCTTAACACACCTTTATTTCAGACCAGAATGCATTTGCTATTTAAACAATGTGCTGCAAAATGTGAAAAGATAGCTGCACCAGGCTAAAACTTGCAAAAAACAATTGCATCGCACCTGGTACCATGTTGTGCCAGGTGTATGATAGGCCCAAGGTCTGAGGTTTAATTACCAGTGTTCTGTCAATATGGCCTGCCTTGTCAGGTTGTCCTACCTTTGCACAAAATAATATTTAAAAACTTTTTAAAAAATCAGGATCATTTTACAGTTAAAAAATACCTCGTCCTAAACTCTCAGAAATAAAGGTATGCGAGCTGTCACTGGGGTGGTACCTTTTCAAAAGGTACAAATTTGTACCTAAAAGGTCCTAATAAATACCTCAAGGGTACATATTAGTACCTAAAAAGTACAAAATGTTCCTCTTAAAATTTGTAGGTACTAATATATACTCTTGAGGTACTAATAGGGACCCTTCAGGTACAAATGTGTACTTTTTGAAAAGGTACCACCCCAGTTACAGCTTGCATACCTTTATTTCTAAGAGTGTACGAAATGAATCCTATGAATAATCCTATGAATTAGTCCTTAAATTAAGAAATCCACATGCTAGTAGTAAAACAGTTATGTGCTTGTCTAACTCAACAAACATAACAATAGCAGTAAACTCTGGTAAGACAATCTGACCAGTAGGATAAAATGTCTGGACTATAATAATCTTCATGATAAAATGAAAACATTCAACAACTCATAATGAGCAGGAAATACAGATTTCATCATGACTACTAATTCACAGCAAAGGCCCTAAGTGTCATAAACACTGAAAACTGTCTCCATTATTTTCCATTCCTTTTTTTCATTGAACGAGTGAAACTTCAATAGGAGCATTGCAGGCCACTAAATCTGGACATGAATTTAATTATGTTAATTTCTAGCATTATGCTCAAGGAAAAGCAGATCTTTTCATCAGGTTGCTTTTTCAATAACAAACCTAAATGTGGATTTCATTATGAAACGTAATTGATACTTCAATGTTGAACAGTTAACAAACAGTGAGCATGCCTAATCAAAATGAATGCTGCATACAGTACGCCATACATGAATTAAACTCATGGACAAAAATACACTTGAAATATAATACCCAGATTCTAATTATTAAAGGGCCTTCAGAGGAACAGCTGGTGACTAGGTTTATTGCATCATCCTTAAAAATGAAGTTTTAAAGAACAAGGTTGAAGTCCTTTTCTTGCTCAATGACTCCAGAAATCTCATAAAATATTAGTCATGTTCATATATAGGCTGCATCTGAATCACCCTTCACTGTAAAAAAAAAATCCCAACACAATTCAGTTAAGTTAATTTAACTAATTTAAGTGGAGCAAACATAAAACAATTAAGAATCGTGTTGTTTCGTATCATTTTATATACAGTGTATATAGACTGGACTACTGTAGGTAGTTTGAATAAGTAGCAAAAATATTTTTTGATTGTTAAATTGTCCCCTATTTGAGGGAGCAGCCATTTGTATTGGTGTACAAAACCATAGTGAATGTTCTGAAGTGCACTCAGTCAATCTTAAAATGTAATAAAAAGTGTACAACCGATGTACACTCAATAGTTAGAAAATAGCCTTGATACACTGTCCTACGCTCAAAAAAATATTACTGTTGCTTGTTCAAACTACCTGTTGAGCTGAAACAACACAGTTCTTGTAATTTCTTTGACCAATTTATTTGTTTTATGTTCAGTTCACTTAAATTTGTAAACCAATATAAGCTTTTTTTGTTGGGACAACATGAAGGAATTGTGTTGGTTCATCTACCTGGTTAGGGGATTTGTAGTTCTCTTTGCGTGGGATTAGAGAGGGAAATATTGACAATAAAATTATTAGGTGTTTAAAGTTAATAAAAAGACTTGTTAGAGTGTAATTCATTTCATTTTAGTTTGAAGATTTATAAGATTTTCTTGTAATGCTTTGAGTTTTTGAGACTACCACCTTCCAGAAGCATGCTTTGGTGTTGCTTAGTTAGCTAATATGTAGTTTGTTACTTTGCTCAGTGAGCAATAACTGTAAAATTAGATCAGTCTCAACTGTATATGTAACTCAAAATATTCTTAAAAATGGCTCTTTTAGTTTATTTAGGATAACTTCAAATAAAACTACTGTAAGAGACTTTGAAATGTACAGCACATAATAGACATAATACGATGTACTACAACAGACATACTATGATATTATCAAGCCTTTGAGTTTAAGTTAAATAAAAAATATAAATGCATTAAAGCTTTTATTTGATAAAATCATGATGGACCAACTCAATTGCATTTAATTGTGTGATTGTTTAATTGTGCTAAATAATTTATTAAATGAAACCCTGCCCTAAATTATATTTCCTCAATTAAAGAGTTCATCCAATGAGTTCTTTTTTTGAGTGTATCAGTGTAAGTTTCCAAATAAATTGGTCTTTATTTGTTGAATTAACATTTGTATGACAGAGATTAAAATAATTTGTTTCATTACTGATAAACAGCTGGCTAAGTGGTTAATAACTATCACAGGGTCTGACTAAGAAGCCAAAAATCAAGGGATTTATTTGTCTGAAAAAAATGTCATCCTCTCTAGTGCGCTCAGTTCTCCAATTCACTCATTTCACTGTTACCGAAAATTTTATTGTCACCATTTGGGGCGATTTGTTCTGCAGCGTAAAAGATTTACAACATATACAGTTGAAGTCAGAATTATTAGACCCCCTTTTATTACTTTATCCCCCCCCCCCCCCAAAATTATGTTTAACAGAACAAGGAAATTTTCACAGTATGTCTGATAATATTTTTTTCTTCTGGAGAAAGTCTTATTTTTGAATAAAAGCTGTTTTTTTTTTTTTTAACAATTTAAGGTCAAAATTATTAGCCCCTTTAAGCTATATTTTTTTCGATAGTCTACAGAACAAACCATTGTTATACAATGACTTGCCTAATTACCCTAACCTGCTTAGTTAACCTAATTAACCCATTTAAGCTTTTAAATGCCACTGTAGGCTGTATAGAAGTGTCTAGATTCTTATTAAAACTATTATGTTCAGAAATGTGTTGAAAAAATCTTCTCTACATTAAACAAAAATTGGGGAAAAAAATTAAAAGGAGGGCTAATAATTCAGGGGGGCTAATAATTCTGACTTCAACTGTATATCAAACCACACACTTAAGACAAACATTAAACAACATTAATTGTACAGTGGCTACCTCTTTCCATTAAAATTCAGCAAATCAATCGCACAAGGAATAAATGAAAATTTAAATCTGTTGGTCCTTGCCAAAGGGACCCTATACCGAGATCCTGAGGGAAGGATTTAAAATGAATCAAATTGAAATGAAAATGAATTTTATTCACTCCTTTCAATCAACCGTATTAGACTGATGTAGGGAATAGTGTATGGGGTGATTTCAGATACACCCATAGAGACTGTTTACAATCTAATAACAGAGATATTGCAATAGTGTCTGTCTGCAGACTTGCACATCCACTCTCCGGCACATGTATTCAATAGAGCAAGTGACATCACTGTGAAGGTTAGGGGGGTGGGTTAGGTGAAGAAGCCAATAGTGTCTGAGAGTGCACATGGTCTACAGCCAGGCTCTTCTTTTTATTGTGAGCTAAAATACTCATAATTCTTGGCAAGTTTACAAGGATTCAGACCATCACTGAACTTGTTTGACTTCAGTGACAGGACGGGTTTATAGTAATACTGTATGTTAAAACAATGTGAGGAATACACTATTAAACATTATTCCAAAATATTACAATTCACATGATAACTTATTTTTTATTTAGTACTTATTTCTCATTTAGCACAATTAAATGGCCTTTTGTCCACTGCACATGAAAAAAAAAAATGCATTGCCTATAACCCAGAAATATTGTGAGATGATGGTGTTTGCACCTGGTCTGCCAAAACAGGCTCATAATTCTTGGCCGGTTTACAAGCATTCAGAGCATCACTGAACCTGTGTGACTCCAGTGAGACGACTGAGCATTTCAAAATGAAGCTTTGCTTTGTCCTTCTGGAAACGTGATGAAACTCATAGATGTGGGCGATTTTGGGCTTTACTTTGTCTCAGTGTGTTGTCCTTGAATTCTAGCCTTTTCAATTTCAGCTTAGCAGGGAGTGCAGCTCTGAATGAATCAGACTGTCACAGAGGTCTAACACTTTTAATGTAGTTTGTTTTATATCACTGAATATATATATTCTTGCAAATTTTTAGACTAGCGCAGGTGAGAGAATTCAAACATGTTGACTGCAATCAAAAGTAATATTTCAAAGCTCATTTCTCATAATTAATTGAACATTCAGAGTCAACTCCATATAGACTAGCATTATAATACAATAAAGCATTATATTATAAGCACTGGTTGCTGTGGCAATGAAGTGGGAATGAAACAGAAGCATGTTGATAACAGAGTTCAACACCATTGGATATGAACATGAAGTCAAACTCCAACTGTGCTCATAATAACCATTAAAACAGTTGGAACAATTTGTTCTTTACAAGCTCATAATGAACCAGACCATGCATGTCTCCATTTAGCACACTTATTCATTAAGATCAGGAAAGATCAAACGCACACTTGTCATTAACATAATTATATACACACTGCCCAGAGAGAAGGATTGAAGCATTGCAAATAGACTACAAAATAAAATATTATACCTTTAATTTACATTATTATAAAAACGTGTTTTTGTTAAAAGATTTCATTTAGTTTTCCTTTATTTTCTGCTTTTGGCATTCACAAAATGTCAAAGAGACTGCAAGAAATGACAGGTAGAAATAAGACTGGGCTCATGTCCTCCATTTGATGCTTCAATGTGCTGAAGTATATGAATACAGGTTCAACAGCTACAAAAGCATTGTCCTGTTGAGAAGAGTGACTTTACGCTGTGACATCTTTCTTGGGTGATTTCAAAAGGAAGGAAATTACTGTCCCTGCTGAGTGCCACTGACCAGCCAGCAGCGACTGGCACACTGTGATGCAGTTATATTGTGACAGTTGACTGACCCAACACTGAGAAATCACTGGACGGAGAGCTCAACACACAGAGAGATGAAATAAAGCCAATCTGTGCTTGATTAGCAATAGCTGAACAAATGATATCGCATTCGGTTCTTTTGTTTAAAAGGATAAAATGAAATCAATTGGTTTTGTGAGATTGTTATCTACATTTAACAGGGAGACTTGAGCAATCAAAGTATCTAAGGCCAGCAAATACACCGTGATAAGACTGTTGTTTCATGCTCAATTGAATCTTGGCACAAGAATAAAAGCTCAAGATATAGCGTCTGTAGAAACAGCATGGAAGAATTACTCTGAATTTGAGGAACTGAACTGCGTGAATAGCCACCAGAACGGTCTCTACAGTAAAAAGTATGCACTTGTATAATAAGACCATATACACTATACACTATAAAAATGATTAGATGACTTTACTTTAAAAAGCAAATATTCGACTTTAAAAGCAACAGGTTTACTCACTTAAGTAATAAGTTGACTTTAAAACTTAAAATAAAAAATATTCTGCTTTTAAAGTAATTAGTTGACTTTACTCAAAAAGAAAAGTAAGTAAGTATATGGTCTCTACACTACCTGACAAAAGTCTTGTCATCGATTCCAATTGTAAGAGCAACAAATAATAACTTGACTTATAGTTGATTGTTTGGAAAAGTGACAGAAGGTAAATTTTTTTCTGATAAATCATCTGTTGACCTGCATCCTAATCGTTACAAATACTGCAGAAGACCCATTGGAACCTGCATGGACCCAAGATCTCACAGAAGTCAGGCAAGTGTGGTGAAGGAAAAGTCATGGTTTGGAGTTACATTCAGTATGGGGGCATACAAGAGATCTGCAGAGTGGATGGCAACATCAACAACAGAGGTATCAAGACATTTGTGCTGCTCATTACATTACAAACCACAGAAGAGGGCAAATTCTTTAGCAGGATTCCTCATTCTTCAGCCTCCACATCAAAGTTCCTGAAAGCAAATAAGGTCAAGGTGCTCCAGGATTGGCCAGCCCAGTAACTAGACATGAACAGAATTGAGCATGTCTGGGGTAAGATGCATTGAAGATGAATCCAAAGAATCCTGATGAACTCTGGGAGTCTTGCAAGAATGCTTTCGTTGCCATTCCAGATTACTTTATTAATAAGTTCTTTGAGTCATTGCAGAGATGTATGGCAAAGTCACTTTACTGTCCTAATTAAATAATTAAAAATCAAGGCATGATCATATTTTATTTTGGTAAAATAATCTAGAGGCCTTTGCCTTTCATATAAGCCACTTCTGATACCAAATGATCAACTAGAGGTCAAATTATTATCTGTTGTTCCTAAACGTGGATATGCGACAAGACTTTTATCAGGTAGTGTATTATATAAAGTGTGCACTTATGTATAGCAAGACCATATATATATATATATATATATATATATATATATATATATATATATATATATATATATATATATATATATATATATATATATATATATATATATATATATATATATATATATATATAATGTTACTTAATTTAACCAGATTAAAAAAACAGATAGAGTAAAATGATTTAATTGGGATGAGACATTTTTAGTTCAGACTGAAGAGAATTCCAGGATGAGGGGTGGCATGACTAAAGGCTCGCTTCCCTATTTCAGTTCAAACCAGGGGAACAGAAAAATGATATGTTTCACTTGAACATAAGGCATACTGGCTTTTTGACCTCATACATCCTACATTAATAAATAATTAAATAAACAATTAGTTTAATTTACCCAAAACCCGATTGTTTTTAAAGTAGTAAGGTGAGTAAGCCTGTTGCTTTAAAAGTGAGCTGGCTTTGGATAAAAAGGTGAGTTAACATGTTGCTTTTAAAGTGATTAGCTGACTTTACTTAAAGTGAGTAAACCTGGTGCTTTTAAATCGATTAGTTGACTTAAAATATTAGCCCATTGCTTTTAAATGGATTCATTTATTTTCCTTGAAAAAAAGTGAGTAAACCCATTGCTTTTAAAGTGATTAGTTGACTTTACTTAAAAAAATTGGGTAAACCTGTTGCATTTAAACCAATTCATTTACTTAAAAAACATGAGTAAACCTGGTGCTTTTTAGTTGACTTAAAAAAGGTGAGTAGGGTTTACATCGCCTTAAAATTATAGTAAATAAATGAGGTAAATTCTGTACATAATTATAAAAATTTACTTAGGTCATCTTGCTGTAATAGTTCGAACTCACTTTCTTAAGTGGTCAACTTGTCTTTCAAGGCAACAAGTTTACATTTATTTTTAAGAAACTAATCACTTTTTTACAGTGTAAGGCCTTGATGAATGTATATTATGAGACAAATCATTTGTGTCATATATCACATCTTTCTCCCAATCAAAGTTATGAATGATCCATTACATTTAACCAAAAGAATTTCTGACTTTTGAGAAACAACTCACCATGTTCCACTTTGGAAAGAGGAAATCAGTCCCAATGTACTCAAAGTAATGAGCGAATCCCTCTTTCAGCCAAACGTCCTCCCACCAAACCGGTGTGACCAGATCCCCGAACCACTAGAAGAGGAGAAATGAACAATCAATCATCCACACAGAAACAGAGCGACCATTACAAAGATCGATTTCATGTTCACCGGCAAAGAATTACAACAAACTTCTGTTGTTTTCTACAAAGAAAAGTGTTTATGGGTTAACTGAAAACCAAACTTTCTTCATCAGGAAAATATGAACTCTTCAATTCATCCAATACCCTGGAAAAGCATATTACATCCACTGCCAAACACATTTATATTAGAAAAGTCCAATACAGCAGAAAAATAACTTTTCCTTTCAGAAGTAAATACAAGTGAGCACTTCTAATAACCAACTGCTCTCGGGTTCAACAGAAAAGTTATTCACAAACAGCTTCACTGAACATTCAGAGCTTTTGAACTCTGACTAATAGTGGCCTAAACAATCAATTACCTACGCTCGCACAATTAAAGCACATTTTTCAGTTTCACAGCATTCATACCTGGGCGATTCGCCAAGGACACCGTAAAATAAACAGGACAGAGAAAAAATAAGGATTTGATTATGAAACTCTCCATCTGGAAGGTAGAGAGTATCCAAATGACCCCTGGCATTGTGTGCAGATGACAGTGCGCAAAACAGAGCTATTGACTGGACAAGATGCACTTCTAAATGGCCTGGATGTTTTCCAGAGACTCAGATGCCGTCAAGCAGATGTGCTACTGAATGCTGCATCTGAAAACCTCTTTCATTTGAACATGACATGATTACAAGAGCTCAAAGACTCTTAAAGGTCCTGATGGGACGTTCATTTCTGACTCTGAGCTGCTGTCTTTCTCTCAGTGGAACCTTCTAATGGCTTCACAAAGGTTTAGTCACTTTTTGTGCCCTCTTCTGATTTCACACACTGCTTTTACAATGGCATAATGAAAGAGGACTGCTTCCATGAAATGGAGGAAAACTTAGTGGAGTTGTGTCACCATGGCACTACCACAGGACTGTAGCGAGCTGGGGGGTTCGGGTGGTACAGAAGACCCACCCTTTACTGACAAATGTCCAGAATTTGTCCCATACATGAGCTTATTTGTCCTATTCTGACTGCTATATCTTCATAAATAGTGAAAATAACCCATCAAAAAGGCTTTAAGACCAACTGGAATTCTCTGTTGGCTGTCGCTTTGGTGTAACTTCAGCTAATCAGTTTTGGCCAATGCAACCAGTTATTTTCATTTTACAGTCTGACGTAAGAGAAGTCATCTTTCGCTACCGCATTGTTTTTAAACAGAGAAAGCATTTTTACAGGTAACTGTCATTCTAAATCTTGGACCTTTTGCTTAAAACAAAAAATGAGCAATAAAAAGGTATGAAGCATGTCATGGCAAGCCTTACAAGGTTTACTTCCAAAACTATTTTATTCTTTTCAAAGATCAAGTCCGACAGACTCTAGGTTTTATCTTTTTACCCTTCTTCAGGGCCCACTTCGTCACAGATGACACGCAGTTATCTTTAGAGCATTAGATTTTAGAGCCAGGATTTACACTTATTGAATGCATTTTTAAAAGCTGATAACCACTTTCCGAATGACCCTTCTTGTAATATTTGTTTTTGTATAATCTTTAGGAAGGCATATGTTTCTTAATATATGATGTTTCTAGTAAGAAAGAGTTTTATAGAAATCAATGTTTTAATAAAAATTTAAATGAATTTTTCCACCACAATTTCCCCCTTTTTATCATTCATTGATAACTGATCATTAAAAATTCATTACACATTACTTAATATTGATTAATCTAATAGTTGCTTGTTAATTATGAGATGTTCAATATTTCAGTGAAGCCAGGCTAAACGAATAGACACTGTTGCGCTCCTGAACGGAGTCAGTCCAAAAGCGGACCATATTGATATTGATTTGAATAATATTTTGGCCATTGTTGATATCCATGAATTTTCCAATGTAATTTTTTTACTAGAGAAGCTAGAAAAATTGTGAAGCATTATTATTATTATTATTATTATTATTATTATTATTATTATTATTATTATTATTATTATTATTATTATTATTATTATTATTATTATTATTATCATCATCATCATCATTATTATTATTACTTTTATTTGTTTTTTTATTTTTATTATGTTTAAAATTTTTTTTTAAATGGTCAAATTCTGACTGAGGAAAGTTGAATGTGCTGGCCAGTTTGTGATTTGCCATATAAATGACAATAAACTACAGCTATTATTTAAAACTTTAACAGATTCTTATTTTTTCTAATGATATATGATGTGATAAATATGTATTTTAAATATTAATATTTCTTCACCTTTTTTATAATATTTTTTAGGAAATATTTTTGGTATATCTAAAAGTGTGGTTATGATGACCATCCGACAAGCTAATTTAGCTAAAAATGTCACTAAAATGGATGAATAACTGCACAAAGATCCACTTTTTGAGAAAAAAAGAACCACCCCTTTTACCAGGCTGGCTATGGGCCTGTACCATGACTGAATATAAGGATAAATGTTGGCGATCGATAGCCGAGGCACTTCTTCAGCCTGGTGAGTGAGTACTGAAATTAGCATGTAAACTAACAAGTTACTCATTAAATTCTCATTCAACCTGTGGTGCAGGTCATTTTTGAATGAATCTTTGAAAGTAATCGGTTGTCTACTACTTTATTTACAGCCATTGCTTGTTAACCAAAATCACCTCTTGTTGGCACACAATGAATCTACTTGTACCTGTTGTCATTTTTTAAAAAATGACAAACGACTTTTATGGGGGAAACTGCTGTCTGTAGGGAAGCACTTTTTAGACAATTACAAAGATATTTGTTATTTATCTTTCTTCATGATGACAGAATGTGCATTGTAGATGCCAAGCAATGACTGATCGTGAAGCAATGTGTAGTCTTGCATATTTGGTACCCACAATGACACATAACGGTTTTATCTAGACAAAATAGCATAATCTGACAGTAAAAAGTGTGTAGTCCGAATGGGACTTTGACTAATAAACAAAAGGATGGATGACTGGAAACCCAAACAAGTAAACAATGAATATTCATCTTTGTGCAAAGGATCTCTTTCAAGTTTGGAAGAAACTTTAGAATATAGATTTTTTTACTGCTCACATGTTTGACACCTTTCCACTGCACAAGACATTCGGAAGTGACTGGGAATATATGCATTACACATATTTTATGCTATTTTGGGGGAGGGGAACGATCTTAATAAATTGTTTTTGTGTAACCCAAAAATACTCTTTGAAATCATCTTTCAAAGCACATGTCTAGCATCAAACAGTGTGATATTTGCCGAGACTATTCCTTTGAGCCAGGTATTTTATCCACACTTACGTGCAGAGTGTGTATATCACAGATTGTAAAAGTAGACATGTGTACAGTGAAGGACTGCACAATTAACCAATAGCCATTATTCTCCATGCATGGTGGAATTAATAAATTAATAAATGAATTAACACAAACAATAAAAAGAAATGCATAGGCTACTGCCAACAATTTTGAAGGGAACATGGAGTGTACCGGAAGGATGCTGACAACAGGCATGCGGACGCAAGTGCAGTGTATTAACAAGAGTAGTCAGGCAGGCAATTAGTCAAACGGGTACAAACTGGAGCATTAGGGAAATCCCAAGTGCGTAGTCAGAAACAGGCAAAGAGGTCTATGCAGGCGGCTAAACAACATTAACAAGGAAACAAGGCAGGGCTCAAACACGGGAAGACTAGACAAGGAGACGGTTCATAGTGTTACAGAAAACAAGACTCAGCAAAGTGTATGTGTGAGTGAGATGCATACAGTAGATAGTCCTGGTAATCAGTCTATCATGAGCTTCCAGCTGTGTGTGAGTTATCAGAGGTAATCAGGAACTGGTGTGCATGTGAGGTGCATGATAGTATTTGTAGTCCAGTTCAGTGTAAGAGTTATAAAGACACATGACTCCTAATGACAGCAGGACAAAAGCATTGTAAAGTATCCATCCAGAGTTCTGACAGCTTGAGTTTTGCATTTAAGCCTGGTTTACCCTCTGGGGTCTGAGGGGGGATACAAATATATTATAGGCACTGTATTTAACACAAAATTTGCAACAATAATACATATGCAGCATGTATGATGTTGTTTTTGGTGGGACAATAGGGATAATCATGTTTTTTTTTTTACTTTTTAAAGTAACAGCACTAGTCAATAGACACTAAACTGGGAGAACATTGCTCAATTACTTCAAGGATGTTATAGTGAGACGAAAGCTGAAAAGATGGATTCTACAGTTCTCCTGCTTCATTAACAATTCTGCTGCAAGAGTTCGGTCTGTTCCTCTACTTTATATTGCATCTAACACCGGACATATGAGGCAGGAGAAAACCTTCAAAACCATCATTAAAACAGCCTTAAGACATGAATCTCTCAGAAGCAGACAAGAATCTCTCTGGGGATAAAACTGACATGAAGCCTTCAACCAAACTGTCAGTCTTTACTTATAGAAAAGCCCTGAATAACTGAGTGTAAATGTCCTTCATTGACATTTAATGAGAAGGTTCAAGTAAGGTCTGTCTACTCAATGTTTGTGACTCACTGCTTTCTGAAATAATATTACTAAAAAAAAAAAAAAAACTACAACAAAGAAGTCTTGAATACAATGTCAAGTGTTCAAACTTTCTTTCTATTATTCAAATGAAAAGTTATTTTGCAGGTATACAATACTGTAAACAGTGTATGTTGTAGACGCAAGCATTATTTGAATATTAAGATGTAACTTTAAATGATTTGTTTCAATACATCAATAAAAACTACCTTATACAGTTTGATTAATTAAAATTGTTAAAATTTAACACTCAAACACACTTTAAAACACTTTAAACAAGTATGTATTTATTTATTTATTGAGATTCTGTGCATTAATTTGACACCATTGAATTAAACGTATTCGAATGTAGATGCATCATTCATTCATTTATTCATTTTCTTTTCGGCTTAGTCCCTTTATTAACCTGGGGTCACCACAGCGGAATGAACCGCCAACTTATTCAGCGCATGTGTTACGCAACCCATCTCTGGGAAACACCCATACACACTCACTCGCACTTACACTATGGACAATTTAGCCTTTCCAATTCACCTGTACCACTTGTCTTTGGACTGTGGGGGAAACCCATGCAAACGTAGGAAGAACATGCAAACTCCACACAGAAATGCCAACTGACCCAGCCGAGGCTCGAACCAGCGACCTTCTTGCTGTGAGGTGACAGCACTACCTACTGCGCCACTGCGTCGCCTTAAAAAAATTAGAATCTGTTAAAAAAGATTATTTGTTTAAAGTCACAACAAATCATTTTTGCCACTAGAGGGCGTGTATACACAACAAACAAAGGCATAGTTTGATGAGGTTGTGACTGAGTGTGGAATCATGGGAGTTGTGGTCTTTGTTACATACTATGGGACTCAAAAATATTTTCAAATCTTAACATGGTACTATCATGGATTTTAGCCTTCTACAAAACATTTGGATTAATGTAAATACACAAGTCAGCAAAATATAAAAAGCTGTTCTAGTGGTTTCTGGATATATTAATGAAAAGAATCATAGATATTGTGCCACGGTTGTGGGTGTGTGCACTCTTTCAGTGGTTGTCAGTGTTGTTTTCACGGTTGTTATGTTTTGCTTTACTCCACGTTCGTTTGTTGTTGCGTGTCTGTGTCACGTGTTTTCATTACTTAACGCCGATCAGCTGTTCCAATCAGCTGCTACAGCTGTGATTAATTTCCACGTCTATATCTGAGCAGCATTTCCTTGCTTTGTTGTCAGTTTGTTATTGTTTGTTCATAGTGTCTTGTCAGGACTCTTGTTGGTGTTTCGCTGAATAATCCTGAGCTGTTCTATTTTTGGGACTTATTTATGCTCAGGTTCAGCTATGACGTTTGGGTCATTTGTCATCTTTTTTGGACTGTTTTTGCACCTTTTGATCTATGACCTTTGGTCATTATAAAATACACTTGCGTCTGGATTTATCTCTGTTTGTTTTTGTTTACTTTTAGCCAGTGCTTAATTTGTAAATGAATAATTCCCAGAATAAAACCAGGAAATAAAAGTGACAGTGACCGACGTCCACCACACAATTTCAGTTTTCCCGGAACATGACGTCATTAAATGGTGATAGCGCAAAAAAGAGCATCACAATTCTGAAATGTCTTTAGGTTGCCCACTGTGCTATTATTTATTTTTGCTGCTCATTGCACGCAAAAATAATAATCTACAACCACTGAGAGTGATTGTGAACATAAGGCCCTCAACAAATATTGTTGAGGGCCAATAGCTAAACGTGACGGATTTCAAGTTAATGCCGGATCCATTAAATCAAATACTGAAACGCAAAACACGAATATCTGACATTTTCCGGAATAGGATCGGCAAGATCTGGCTCAAGTTAAGCTCTGCTTTTAGTGTCACATACTGTGCCTTTAAACAAAACTTTTTCATTTCTAAGAAATATGTTTCAATATAATAGCTTGAAATAAATACCACACTTCCCACAATTCTTTGCATGTACAGCTTATTTTTGTGACAAAATGTATTTTACACATAAGCATGTTTGCCCTTGTTGCTTAGCTAATCAACATGCTAGCAGCAAACTTCATGGGAAGTATACTATAACAAATAGCATAATCTTTATTTTGAGTTGGAGCTTGTATCCAAATCATGAAATGTTTGCTACTTATAACATTTTGCATTATTCATGTAATCTTATCAAGTTAAACCTGATCTCAATTACAAATGCTAACATTAACTGTAATATGTGACCAGTGCTTGTGCATCACTGTTGGTAGCCCTGACTTTCCTGCCTGATTTATGTCAAAATGTTGAGGTAGAAAAAAAATGATGAAGGTGGCCACCTCATTATTCTCTCTACAAAAAAAAATGGCTATTATTAGCTAGATTTGAAATCAATCATTCATGAGTTTTAAACTTAATGGCAATACTTCCTTAGAAAGCAGCTGCTTCTGTATGCAGCTCACCATGCCTGTAACAGAGACATCATCACACTTTCTGCTTGCACTAATAAAACAAATACGATTGTTTATCCTCTTCATATTTAAATCTCACTAAACCTGAAATAAATGAACTAGAACTGCAAGCTGCTCCAAATTACCATAAACGAAATTGAAATCCTCTGTTTTGACTGACAAAATTCATTTATTAGTCTGTATTCTGAGTGAGAGTGTGAAATCTCAGATTTCATGTGTTTTCAGACGCTGTATTTTATAAACAAGCAGAGAATAAAACAGCAGCCAACAGACGTGAGTCATTTACACAAGACTCAGTTCCACTGACAGCCATTTATCCTCATATTTCATAACTCATATTTAACATCTAACTGTTTTAAAAGCAGCATATAAGAGCTGACGTGTCTCACTT
Source organism: Danio aesculapii (assembly GCF_903798145.1). Lineage (NCBI taxonomy): Eukaryota > Metazoa > Chordata > Actinopteri > Cypriniformes > Danionidae > Danio > Danio aesculapii. The sequence goes on along the minus strand of NC_079438.1, from coordinate 35,424,475 downwards.
TCTCAATATATTCATAACCAAAGGTCAGAAAGTCACCTCTTCAATCTGTGGGAAAATAAGAAAGCTCAACATCAGTTGTATTGGCCTCTAATGGGCTTGTGTTATTGGCTGAATAACTGCATATGAAGGACTGTGGCAGCATCATTTAATTCTGAGAGGCTGAAACGAGATGAGAAATTTACAGTGATTGAATGGCTGTGACAAATAAACTCCATCGTTGGCTGGGGGCAAATCTACTAACAATTCAGTGCAGTAAATGACAGAGAAAGGGGATCCTGTGACCCAAAGAGCCCACGGGACAAACCTAAACAATAGCAAACTGCGCCTGTCGTCCACTAATCAATTCTCTGCAGGCAGTCCAGAGAGAGAGAGAAAGGAAGAGGAGATACAAATGTGATTTATCAGACGCCGGCACTTTAACACCAGCTCAAGTTATTAGCGCACAGACAGACCTTTTATATATGACAGAATAAGTGCTGGACGAGGACTAATCTAATGCATTTTGAAATAAAACTGTCAATCAGAATGTCAACTGAGCATACGCTCCGCCCACTGGTGCACTCTGAGCTCAGTTTAACTGGAAAACAATTAGCCGTGGGTTATTTAACTCTACATGAAAATGATGGTCATGAGACTTAAACAGAGAAGTAGTTTGAATAGAAAATGTCATCTTAAAAACATGCAACACAAAAGGTTAAAACAGCCACATTCAATAAAAAAATAAAAACTAAAACCACTCAATGACAATCTGAAATGCTACTTTGTTTTATCTTTGAATTATCTACAAAATATCAAAATCTGTTAAAAATGTATACTGTTTTAATCACATCTTGAGTTGAAAGTTAACTTTTTTCCTCTATATTTCTCCCCACAGCATTATATGCTTTTCAGATGTGTACAGTGTGTGATAAGACCAGTGTTAGGTTACCTCAAAACAGTAATTAATTACAACATAACAATTGTATTTAAATTACTTTTGTAATTGCTTCATCTGTAAAGTAATTTAGTTACTCAGTAAGTAACTTAACTTTTTTTTTTTTTTTAACCTTTTATTGTGATATGATCGTGGAGGACAGACAGAAAAAGCATTAGGAGCAAGAACTCAAAGAGGCTCCAACTTGCCTCAACAGACCTGCAAGGATGTTTCTAGAAAGCCCAGTAAGAACTTGATTAGCTAGCCCAGGCGTGTCTGATTGGGATTGGAACTAAACTTTGTAGGACAATTTTGGGCACCCCTGCACATTAGCACCAACAGTAATTAAATTAGTTGACTAAATTAGAAAAATCAATATGCAATAAATCTCAATATAAATTGAATTCTTTAAATTTGAGTCAAACAGGGCCATTTCATTTTGTTTAAAAAAAAAAATAACACTTACAATTAAAACATCAAACAATATATGTATCATAAATCAATGTTTTAAACAAATCATTAAAAAATCATTAAAAAAGTGATGGCACCATATATCTACATATCATAGATTGGCATAAATTGAAATTATATTGTTTATAAGTATGTGCATTTGTATAAAACAAAAAACAAATAAAACCTTATTTTTTTATTTGAAAAAAATATATAATAATAAAAAAAAAATATATATATATACACACACACACTTTATTAGGTACACCTTAGTAGTACCAGGTTGGACCTTTTTTTGCATTCAGAAATGCCTTAATCCATTGTAGCATAGATTCAGCAAGGTACTGGAAATATTTATCAGAGATTTTGATCCATATTGACCTGATAGCATCACGCAGTTGCGGCAGATTTGTTGGCTGCACATCCATGATGTACATCTCGTGTTCCACCACATCCCAAAAGTGCTCTATTGGATTGAGATCTGGTGACTGTGGAGGCCATTTGGGTACAAGTGAACTCATTGTCGTGTACAAAAAAACCAGTCTAAGATGATTCACGCTTTATGACATGGCGCGTTATCCTGCTGGAAGTAGTCATCTGGATAGTTTTTGTTTTTCAGACCATTCTGTGTAGACCCTATAGATGGTTGTGCGTAAAAATCCCAGTAGATCAGCAGTATCTGAAATACTCAGACCAGCCCATCGGGCACCAACAACCATGCCACATTAAAAGTCACTTAAATCACCTTTACCTAATGTACCTAATAAAGTGGGCGGTAAGTGTACATATATACAATTGCTCTGCCACTTTGATTTTATACCATATTGTCATGAAGTAATTTCTCAATGATTTTAATCACTTTACGTATTTAGCAGACTAGCTTCTTTGGATAAGACCAATTATATAATAATCTGCTATCATGTGTGTGTGTGTGTGTGTGTGTGTGTGTGTGTGTGCGTGTGTGTGTGTGTGTGTGTGTGTGTGTCACTTTCTTGTACACATGCATAAATGTGAATTCAGTGGGGATGTTATAGCAGTACAATATTGAACGTTTTTCAGTTTTCTGCCTGTAGACATTGACTCTGATCAATATTATAGTTCCAGCCTTCTTTGCGGCTCCATTTCAATTTGTTCTTGATCATAAAACAGGACTTTATATGCGGAGAACAGTATGATCTGGGCCACTCTCAGCTTTAAAAATATCAAATATTCACGTTATTGCTGTTTCTGAAATAATACCATGATTTCATTCTCCCTGAGAGAGTGTTTTACTGTATAAGGTTCGGCATGAGTTCAGACGGAGCTGTATTATCTGTGCCGAGATGAGGGGATTGTTTTATTTATTTCCATCTCTATAAAATAAAAAAAAAGTGGAAGGGAAAGGGAGCTGAAGAAATGGTGTTTCATCCCGCTCAATGAGCTTTTATCAAAATGCATAGAACACAATGCAGACTATTCAAGAGATGAATCCAGAACAATCCTGGAAAGCACAGAACATCTCCAATAACTCATAAATAATCCCACCATAACAAAAGACTCTAAAATCCATCGTTCTAAAACACAAGAGCTGCAAACAAAGCCTGCGCGGTGAAAAATGAACCCATGCAATGAATAATTCCATTGTTTCACAATTCATGCCGATATTTTTGTAAGTTTAACTCCCTTAATGAAGATTTCATTCCTGAAAAAAAAAGTTAACACAGACTACTTGTTTGATCTGTGTCTGATAGTCTGCCATGATGCAAAGACATGGAAAAAAATAGGTTATTTAATACAACGATGTGTATAACCCTCTGGAGAGGGCAAACCAGAGTGAGGAAAAAAGTAGGATGAAGAAAAATAAGTCTGTACTTTCATCATCCCAGTGGATGTAATGTGTGAAGCTCTTTTTATATGAGCCATGCTTTAAATTCTCAAGATGTCCAATTACATCTGCTGTTGTTCTGCCCTTTTACTCAACAGCTGACCGTCTTCACACTCTGTTACTCTCTGACTCGTGGGTTTTTCTCTTTATTTTATGTTTTAAATTTAAATAAGAATAAATCGGTTGAATAAATGATGCACACACACACACACACACACACACACACACACACACACACACACACACACACACACACACACACACACACACACACACAATATTCAGCTACTTAGCACTGCTATGTGTGCTCAAACCAGGGGCGGACTTAACCAATAAGCGAGGTAAGCACCCACTTACACAGCGTTTAGAGTAAGATTTACTCCATCTCTAAATTGAGCGCTAATGTTAGTCAAGTTAATGAGACAATGAAAGTATTAATCAGGTGATGATTGAGGACTGAAGCTGCGGTCACAATAGAGTTTGAGCTTACGAAATTGTGTAGTATGGTGCTGTGAAAAGGGGCAGGATTAAACGATAATTAGACATTAAATTAAAATCGAGCGATTGGTCCATATTCAAAATTTCTGTCCAGAGATGTCATATTTTGATCCTCGATTGGTCTCACACAGTCAAATGATGCAATTTCGCAGGTCAGAGTTCACCAAGCTTGAACTTTGCAACGCAGCGAACTGCAAAACTTATCGCACAAGCTTGCGTTCCCGATCTGACTCATTCGCGTGTGTATGAATGGAAGTCTATGGGGAGAAAAGTCCAGTGTGACCGCACTGTAACAACACCTGCTGTTGTTAAGCAGAAACACAGAAGATAAACATAAAACTACAACTAACCTCAGTCACAGCCTTGGATGAAATCAGCTGAAATATTATACATTGAATTTCTCAAAATCTCAGCAGAGGATCAACTCGATCAATAAGCAACTCCACAAACAGCAGCTTTACTTATTACCAACCTGTTTGCTCTTATATAAAGAGGGACCAAATACTCTCTGAACTGAGTAAATTTTACTCAGAGGATTTTGCTGTGTAGGGTCCTGGGGACCTATGCCATGAAGCTTATATAATTATATCATATGTTTTAAAAATGTGTCTATAACTGTTAAGATTTTAAGGTTATTACTTCTTTTCAAATCCAGGGGGCATGAATAATAGAAGGTTCCTTCCATACTGCACATGCTCAAAGATGCTGCCAGTTCAAGAAAAAAAAAAAGTAGAAATAAGACAAGCAAACGCAGCTACCTCCGCAATTCTGCCCTCTGGCTGAAACACCTGTCAGATGATAAGCGCTGTGCGCTGGGATGGGCAGTAAATATAATACATGTATTTCAAATACGTATTTTAAATACAAAATAGTAATTTGTATTTGATAGGGTTTATTAAAATGGGTTATTATTTGTATCAAAATACTTAGGCATCTTATATTTTTGTATTTTTAAAATACTGTAAAATACTTTGTAAGAAGTCTACATGATGACATCATAAAAATGTAGCCTTTGAATAATGCTTTCTCAGTTATTTGCCAAGGCTTAAGATCAGACTAGAAAATGTATTAATATTGAAGAAGTTGATCAATGCTTGGAGTATAGATGGAAATTATGCATGACAAATAAAGAAAGTAACAGACAAATATTAGGGGTAAATCCAGGAGCAGGTCAAAATCAGACAGGAAAATAAGAAAAACAACATAAAACAGTTCTACAGTGGCGATACATATACAAAAAAAAATTATTGGCTGTTTCAAATGCCAGTAGCTGATCTGCAGATGCTCTTTATACTTTATTACAAATTTGACATAGTTAATCAGTATGAGACAAAAACATTAAATAATATTCCAGTCTACTGGTCAAAAAGTTCAACGTTTTTTAGATATTGTGTTTTGAAGAGTACAGTGGCAAAAAAACATGATTTATGGCATTGACTAAAACTGGAGATTTCAGTAGTTTTCAGAAATTGTGATTTTACATTGAGTATTGAAGATTTTAAGTGCAAACCTGTTGAAAAATAAGACTTTTTAGAGATGGTGGCAATTTTCTCAATCAAGAGATATACAGTAGTACTATATTCCAACTCTACATATCTACATTATATGGTTTATACAGTGATTAAAGACAGTACTTCAAGACAGTACTTTCTGTATGAAACTTGTACAAAATCTATACTAAAATCAAAGAGGAAAAACAAGTTTTATGAATACATTTTTTTTTAATTCATAAATAATGTAAGCTTTGTAAAAGTAAAATGTCATGCTCCCTTGTAAAAGTTCTTTGTAGTATTTTCAAAAATACAAAATACAGTATTTTATTCTGATGCATTTGTAACTGCTGTATTTTGTAGTTTATTTTGAAACACTTAAAATTTAGGTAATTGGTATTTTATTTTAAAATACATTTCAATGTATTTTGCCTATTCCTGGCTGTGAGCTTGTTAAGTGATTGAGGACTTGTTCAAATAAAATAAAATGTCTCCCTAGCTTAACGACGGCAGATTCACAAACAGCAATTATTAAATTCATATAAAAAATGGTGAAAGATTACTTTTATTGATTGTAAATTCAATTTTATTTAGTTATATTATTTAATCGTTTCACAAAGTTGGCTAATGTTTCTTATTTGTGAATTTGTTAATAAAAAAAAAATTGTAGAAAAAGAGAATAATTTGAGTGTCAATGCTAGAGCCCTATACCTGCAATTGCTTAGGGCCCCCAAATCACTTAGTCTGCCCCTGGCTCAAACACGAAACAAACTGCTATTGATTTGTTTGAAACTATTTTCTTATTTGAAATAGAGCATAAACACTCAGTCTGTAACAAAATTTTTATAAATAAATGGTTGTTTTTTTCTGTCATTTTTAAAATCAATTATTATAAATGTTAGCAATTAGTTGATGGTACCTGAACGTGAACACACTGAACTGAGCTAAACTAAACTAAACTGAACTTCAACTCTGAAATATGACTTTACTAGTAGTAAGCTGCTTTGACACAATCGACATTGTAAAAGCGCAATATAAATAAACATGAATTGAATTGAGTCGAATCTTTATGTCGAAATTTTCCAAGGATATTTCCAGTTTTTGGTGTCCTGTCCCCATGTTATAGCCATATACTGTATAAAGTTACAGCACGTTTGAAACCACAAAAGCCAGCTTTATTGCAGCTTTTGTTCCAAAAGTATGGTGTAATGGTTATTTTCGCCAATAGAGGGGGCTGGGAGATACACTGATTACCTGGTCACGTGACTATATTTTGAAGGACTGAAACTGAACGTGATCAGAACGCTATCAAAACAGACATCTTCAAGGTTGTAACATGCTGCTTATTCACTTTAAATCTAAGTAATAATGTCCGTGTGTACTTTATAACATGTCTAAACAGCATGTGTGATTGCTTTGCCCGTAATTGTCAACGTTGTCATAAGTCATAACGCACCAAATTCCAAACAAACATCCTAACATGTATATGTAGATTTAATTACACCAATATAAACTTATAATCAATTAAATTATTAAAACTGCACTACTATATTTGCAAAAGTGCCTAGATATTGACTAATCAATAATGAAGTCGATAGAAAAGGAACATTTCTAAAAGCAGAAACAGCATCAGATCCATGTTAATTACTGTAGGCTACACCCAAACTTGTCAGTCAAAATGTTTCAGTTTTGATTACTGTTTTAGCTATCATTTTCTTATAGATAGACAGATAGATAGGAATATAAGGGAACAATCAAATATATCGCAAGTAATTTACATTTGTTTAAAGTTCTGAGCTGATGAAGCTGTTAAATATGATTTAAAATTATATGTTAATGCCATAAAACAATTGAAATATCACACAAAAACGATTGGACCGATATAAGTTGCTTATCTCAAATAATATGCAACACTTCAGTGGCCATGAAATAAACAACACAAGATGCCAAGAGTGACTGGTCCACTGAAATAATTGGACTAAATGAATCCATTATGATTTCTTATTAACACACCTGATATTATTATCGCAGTCTTTAACCTCGTCAAACCAGCAAGATAAATTTTGACTGTGACTGAAACAATGCATGACCACACAGCAGCTGTGTTCCAGAAGTAACTGTATTTTACCTGATGGCAGATCTCGTGCACCACCACCATGGTGAGCTCCATCTGATAGGAGAAGGAGGAGATGTCAGGATCCAGTAAGATCTTCTGCTCCACAAACACGCTGAGGCCCCAGTTCTCCATGGCTGCATACGGATGTTTCGGCACTGCCAGCAGATCTGTACGCACACACAGAGACCAAAAGCCAAGATCAATGATGGAGAACAAAGTAAACAGCAAGTAAGCATTTGGAAAAATATTCCGCAAACAGCAGCTGGTCATTTTACAAAAGTGTAAATAATGACAGCAGCTTTTGCAAACTGTTATCGTTTACTCTCATTTAAATGGATGGCAAAGTAATGCAGGTAACAGTTACTTGGGTTTAAATTTGAATTCACATATTTTCTTGAAAATTATTGACCATTCTATTTATATAAAAAAAAGTACTGCCAAAACATCATTCATTTATTTGAGTCCCTTTTTTAATCACACAGTGGAATGAACTGCCAACTTATGCAGCATATGTTTTACAATATTATTATATTTAATACTCATTTTTTCATGACCAGATATAGTATTATATTTCTAAATATAGCTATAAATACAACAGTTCTTTCTGGTTCTACAATCTGATTAGCTTATAGCAATGCTTTTTAATGGGCTCACCTAACCCCAACCCTACCCCTCACAGTGACATCACTAGCTCCATTGAGTGCATTGTGTCTGAGATTTAATCGCTGAGAGATGCAATCTCGGCTTGCATCATAAAGACTGCATCCAGATACTATTGATATTGGCAGACCCTTATTTAGGACACTGATGAATGTCTTTAGAGTAGTCTATCGTGAAATGTAATTTGTTCAGGCTATATCTAGGGCAATATTTGGTCGCAGTCATCTGTTAAAGGGCCATGAAACCCCTCTTTCGGTTCAAGTCTACCTCAGAATTTTTTCCAAAAATGCTCCGAGTGCTGTGGGCAGAGGGAGGAGTGGGCGTGGCCGGCAGAGCAGGGAAAAAAAGAGGGGAACGAACTACTTTTGTCAGTTGGGTCACAAAATGAGACACAAACCATGAGGAGACCCATGATTTTATAGTTTAGTTTAGTTTGAGAAGAATCATCTCATTTTCGAGGGGGTCCCTAAAAGTTCATAAATCAAACAGAGTACAACACATCATAACGTACATACACTTAACAAGACAAACAAACAAGCAGCACACTCCACCTAAAACACTTCCCACACTCTGAGGCCTGAATAAACAAAAACATATAATCTGGCATATATATGTATAAAAACATATATATGGCGAAGTGAATATCGTTTAGAAAGTTAAAATGCAAAAGAATAAACAGTAATTTAATGCCCCGTTACATATGTTATTTGTAATTTCATATACACATAACCACAATTTGTTATATCATTATAAAGATACTCATGTTTAAACAAACACTATAAATGAGGAGAACTCTCCTCTTCAATCCCCGGGTCTGAATGCAGACACAATGGATAGCAATGCATCAGGTCTCTTGCCCTGTCTATTCCAACCATTAACCCTGCCAGTATTCTGGAAGATTTTAAATATAGGCAAACACAGCAGCACAGATATAGGCAATGTGTCTGAATAGTAACGAACTCAGATGATAAAAGACAAAGTCCGCCATTCTCCAATTTTCGTACAGCTCTCTCGACTAAAATGCTTGCTGCAAACCAACAGCTTTGCTGTGTCGGCCCTAACAGAATCAGGGGGAAAAACATGCAACAAACCCTGTGGATCATGGAAACAAACACATACGACTTGTGTCATGCACGGTCTCACCCAGTCATTAGGGCTGCCTAGCTTTCGGAAAGCACATGCTCTCATGAATAATTAAGAAGCAGGGTCTTCTCATAGGATAAAAAAACTCCGCTATGAATAATAATGAGAAACCGACGCGTCATCAATCCACTAGCAGATTTACACTACGTCACTGATTTTGATCCCGCCCCAAAAATAATTTTAAACCCAGACAATGAAATTCGATGACAAGAGCTCAAAACTATTCAGTTTTCCCCACATTTAAAGCTGATAGGTGCTAACGTTGTCTTAACTGATGCTCAACACACACAAATCTGTTAAAATAAAAACTAAAAATACTCCAGGGTGTCTTAAACATTTAAGAGCAAATAGATTTGGCTGCAATGTTAACTTTAGGCTAATATAAATTATGCCAAAAAAAAACCTTAAATCTTTATAATACTGTTTGTTAAAAATAATTGTTCAACAAGGGCATTTGATATAAAAGTGTGTTTGGCAGTTGATGTTACATTTTTAACGATTAGATGGCGACTTTATATAGACCTTAAAATAATTAGTCATTTAGTTTTTAAAGCTGAGTCACCCGCTTCGAATGTTATCGCTCGATTAAATGGGCATTATCAGTGGTTATCAGCTGATAGATATGGGCCAATATGGGGCCTCTACACCTACTGGTTGGCTCAGAAGACTGTTATCATCCATCCACATGGTTAATTAACTATACTAATAGAGAAGACTCCAGATCCAGATCTGTTTACTTTACTGTTATGGTTGGGGTAGGGGTAGACATTAATAAAATACGATTAATAGGAAATGTAATAAATAATATAAATAAGTCACATTAACTTCCAGCCGCAGCAATATGTAATCTATAGCTGATTAACCATGTGGATTTTTAAAATCTTATATTAATAATATAATTTTAGAGACCACGAGGGGCAACATAAATAATATTAGATTTCACATTTTTCCTCCTATAGTATGTTGTGTTCCACAATGTGAGAAAGACAACACGGCACACACCATTAGATTTTCAACTAGACCTGAGAATAAACATTGAGGAAGATTAAGTTCAACATGTTGATTATTTGCGATTCACTATTCTCACACTACAGGAGAATCTGATAAGTTCAACCAACGTAATCAGAAAATTAACTAGGATTAAAAATTAACTATTTTTTCATTTATATTAAATATATAAATACATTTATGTGAAGAGAGTGATAGTGTGTTAAATCCCAAATACCCCTTCAACATGAATCTCCTGTGGAAAAACGTCTAATTGAAAAGAACTGAACATTTGCAACCAAAAGTGCATTTCATACCTTGCTCATTCATAATGATTTTTTATTTTGTAATAGACAAACTGTTTGGATTTTAATGCATAATCAATGAAAGCTCAAATCCCAGATATCACATGATGTAGATTTGTCCTTACTTTATGTAAGACTTGTGTCATGCTATAGTCAACAATGATTGCATTTTAAACCAAAATCAGATACAGCAAAGCAGCAAGACACTCGATTTGTTAATCACATTTCCCCCCAAATGTCTGTTTTCCTGAAGTCAGTGTATCAGTGACATAGCAGCTGTGGATCAGCTGTTTTAAACGCCTCCTCCTCTATCAGCTCGACTCTGAAAGCTTTCATATGCCAATGAGAACAGAAGCAGCTCAACCTCTGGCGCTGTTAAATCCACATCTTATACTCAGTCGGAGGAAGAGGAACTGTTGAAAGCTGTAACATGATTATCCGGCGGGCTGCTGTGTGTCTTATTTGCATGTTTGGTGAATGTGTCTGAGAGCAGTCTTAGAGTTTTAGAGAGAAACTGCAAGCTTTGTGGCGACTGTTATTACATCTGCAGGGCTGTGGTGGAAGAATATGCTTTAATGATGAACAGAAAGTCAGACGCTTCACTGGTAATGAGAAATCCCCATTAGGATTGTACATTCACACACGATTAATGTTTTACCTTTATAGAGATGAAGATGGAGTGACGAGCTCATTCAGGAGACAAAGAACAATGAAAAAAGCAACGCAAAGGTGAGAGACTGAAAGAGCTGCTCTAATAAATGACTTTAGCAAGTAAATCAGAATCAGCCAGTGAAGGTTTAATTGGCCATTTTTAATGTGCTTTATGGATGAGAAACTTGATGCTCTTTTAATTGGGCTTTTATACAGACTCTTGCTGCAATTAGACAGAGACAGAAGTACAGTACCATGGATTAAGAGTTATACACCAACCATGAACCAAAGCATCTTGACACCTCATTGGCCACATCCAGTTGTATCGGTAAGTCAATATGATAATCTATTAGTAAATAGAGTAAGATTTGGGGTGAGTGAAACATAGAAGGTTGTATTTTAACAATCTAGATGCAAAGTCTAAAGCACATGGTGCAAAAGCATTAAGGGCATGTCCGAATCCACTTTTGCTATTTTAAGGATGGAAAAATACGGTTTGCGCCCTGGCGCATGGTCTAACAGGGTTGTGCTTATTCTGTTAATGAGTTATGGGTGTGTTTTGAGCATGACGTGCATTAAACCAATCAGAGTCTCATCTCACCTTCCCTTTAAGGGTCAGGTGCATTTGCTATTTACATGGCAGACTTTTTAAGAGGAAAAACTGAACGCTTCACTAGCAAGAAACCAGTTAAACAGACCATCTGCAGCGCGAGAATAAAGCCTCTTTCATTCGGCCTCTTTACTTTCTCTTTACTATACTTTTACTCTTTATTTAATACTTTACTTTAGTGGATGAGGAAACAGTGTTGGACGCACTCCACTGAAGACATCCATTAGCCTACATATTTACTTTCGTTTGTTAAGCGCAAAGATTTGTTTCAAAACTATTTCGAAATTTAGTTCTAATTTCCAGCAAACTAATAAATGAACAATAATAAAAAAGTGTGGTCAAAAAAAAGTTATATTCAAACACACGTCCTATTCTTGTACCCCATAACGTGATGCATACATCTCCAAAACCCGACAGGTGGACAAATCTAAACTAGTTTTTATTAAAATCAATAAAAATATTCATATAATAAGTAATACTGCTAATAATAATAATAACATTATACAAAGGCAAATTGTCATGAATAAACTAAAAAATGCCCCCTGACATGATGGAGGCCGTGGTTTTTATATTTATGTAGAAAATAATATTTTTTGTAATATTTTATTCCTTTAATTCTTTTTCATTTGTAAATATATTTGTGTATTACTCTACATCCTGTGTGCATTAAGCAATGTGTACTGCACTGGACTTTCAGCTGGTCAATTGCGCAGTCTATTTTAGTTTCTCAAAATTGCAACGCACCAACAAAACGCCTTAACACACCTCCTTTCTAGACCAGAACTAGACCCATGAATCCACAAAGTGGCGCAATTGAATTTACTATTTAAACAATGTGACTCAATACGGGAAAATTAGGCTTACATTGGTCTAAAAATAGCAACAAATTGTGCCAAACACGTCTTGTGCCTTATTGCACTAGGTGTATGATAGGGCACAGAGAGTCTGAACAAACGAGTTACCTATAGTCATTATAAGCAGGTACATTATACAAGATGATATTTCATGAATATTACAGAAATATGTCAGTATTTGTTTATCAAGTAGATAATGGTATGAGATTGCTTTCATAGTACCAAAATTTAAATCAGTAATATTGAAATACCGCTACTCATTTGAATTGAAAAAATATTTGTTTATGACCACTTTTTAGTCATATCACACATTATTAATGAGTTTTATATAAAACCATGGTGTACACAACAGTCCCTGTGTAACAGACATCAATATTTTAACATTTTATAAAAATTTATTATAAAATTATTACCATTTGATGAGCCTCTCCGTACAATTTCATACAGCGCTTGGACCTGGAAGCCACTTCGCATGACGTTACACTTAACAAGCTGATAGACATTATCTTGGAAGTTACTTTGTGGCAAACATTAACTAAAAATATTTCCAAAAAAGCTGCACAGAGTTGGTTGAGTGGAGAATTGGTTGAGTGGATGATTCAATGACTCACTCACAATTATTACTAAAATGTGCATGATTCGTATAGTGTACGAAGCTGATTGGTTGGTTGTTGTCATGTGACACTGACTGTGCTTTTAGCATTCTGAAAAGTTGAGAACTTAAAGCTGTGTACAGAACGTACAATGACGTAGAACTGGCAAAATGATGTCCAATACAAATAATGAGCTGCCTTGTTTTGTTCCTCTTGATATATATGGGCAGTGTGGCACAAAGCGCTATAATACCATAGTCTCCCAGAACATATTGATACTAAGTCTGCTATTTAAAACAAAGAAAAGAAGCAGGGGCACAAGAAAGTATGCATATTTTTTAAAGAGTGTGTAAGTGTGCAATTTGCTCATGTTACATGCTCATGCACCACTTTATTTAGATTTTATGTAAACACTTTATTTGATTTAATTCTGACAAAAAAAAAGGGTCCATGTAAGCGCACTCAAGTAATTTTGCTATGTAAGGTACCACTGATTTACCTCCAAGAACACATAGTGTTGTGACATTAAATTATTCCACATCCATGTCCACGTCAAATTTCTCCACCAGACAAGTTGATCTAAAGAACATGGATCAGTTTTTAAACTAATCACGTAAATCATCAGAAATAAAGGCTTTGTGTAAATCGCTGTAAATTGCTGTTAAGAGATCACGTGTGAACAGACTCTTTTTATTAACATTCTAAAAAATGTTCCTGCAATTTTCTGGAAAGACAAGTTACATCACCAATCTATTGATGGCAAAAAAAATTGTGGTATGAGGATGTATAAGTTCAGAATACGCTGACATAAGACTGTGGGCTACTTAGAACATTCTGATGCCAATGACGCATTCACTCTGTCCTATTTATGAAAATAAAAGCCTTTGAATTCTTTGTCTAAACTAGGCTAAACTTCAGTTGCTTCTTATTAATCAAAACACGCTCCAATGTTGTTTCTTAGTGCCACCTGTGGAAAGAAACATAAATGCTTATGATAAACCACTATGAGTTTAGCTGCAAATGCTGTGTTCAACTGTGTGACCACCCTTCAACAACAACTCTTTACAAATACAAGTGCAGCCATTTAGAGCTCTTTTTTTAATGGTTAATGATGTCACAGGTTTCTTGAAATGGATGTGTGAATGATGCTTTTCTGGAATAATTATGGAGCATTGTTGCCTGTGTGAATAGAATAAAATTGACCAGTAAAGGAAATTTACCTTTTTTATTGTGTGAAATGGGGCTAATGGCTCCCTACAGTACATACTGTATTACTCTACAGGAGTCTCAGTGTTGTTGGGTTTTTGAAGAAAATCAGCTGGGGTTTTTTAAGTGCCATGGCATAACAATGGATGTAGTCATTTTAAACTGATGTTCTCACAGTCCTGATTTTTCTGGAAAGTTAAGATAAACTTTTTTTGTGCTTTTCTTGTAAGTCATTATAAGCAGGTGTGTGACATGTAGTTGATCTACTGTATAAAAGCTCCACTATCTTGGTGGCAGGCAGGTGCAACATTGCAGAAATCTTGATGATGATGCAAAGTTGGATTAATTCTATCCCTCCTGTCATTCACTGCCATGCGTCTGCTATTAAAAGATGCTGGAGGGATCTGTGAGGGGAAGATAAAGGGGACTAAACAGAGGGGGAGTGCAGAGCAGGACACAGTGAACGGCGGGAGACACAGAAACACGAGTGTCTGGAAAACAGTGAGATCAAAATAAACAAACAGCTTGTGTTTTCAGAGAGCAGAACCTCCACTAGCTTCACTAAAGCAATTATTCATCACGATTCTCACACCTCCGTCTGTTTCACACACACAGAGCCTGAGGTTTTAGTTCTGAACATGTGTATCTGAGGGTCTGTATTAATACCTGTGCTGCTCTTTGAGGCTGTTTTAGGGCGAGTAGTCTTGGGTGACACAGGAAGTGAGGCAAAGGGAGGCAGGAAGAAGTGAACATGAGGCTTTGCTCACAGCAGGGCTCCTTCTGTCAGAACTCACCTGCTCCCGTTCAACAAAGACACATGTTTACTTTATAAGGATTAGCTAGACAATGTTTGTATAAAGATAGGAAGAATAGAAAAAAAACTTCACAGTTTGCTTACCTACTGCTTTGAATAAATGTATTATTATTATTATTATTATTATTATTATTATTATTATTATTATTATTATTATTGTTGTCATCAAAGACACTTCAAAAAAGATGTTCAGTTATAAATATGCTTATTCATCTACACTATATCGGCATAATTTGTGGAAACCCCTCCAAATCATTAAATCCAAGTGTATAAAATCAAACACCCGGGCATGCAGAGTGCATTCAAGTCTTAAAGGAATAGTAGGGTCCTTTCCTGTTACAACATGACATGTGCACCAGTACACAAGGGTCCATAAAGACGTGGATGAATGAGTTTGGTGTGAAGGAAATTGACTGGCCTGTACAGAGTCCTGACCTCAACCCGAGAGAACACCTTTGGGAGGAATTAGAGCAGAGTCTGTGAGCCAGGGCTTTTCAACCAACATCAGTAGGTGATCTCACAAATGCACTTCTAGAAGAATGGTCAAAAGTTCCCAAAAACACACTTCTAAACCTTGTGGAAAGCCTTCCCAGTGGAGATCAAGCTGTTCTAGCTGCAAAAGGTTAACTCTATATTAAACCTTATGGATTAAGAATGGGATGTCATAAAAATCCATGTGCATGTACTGTAAAGGCAGATGTTCAATAGTCTATCTATTTATCAGACCCAGTGTTGCCAGATTGGGCGGTTTTGAATTTTATTGTCTAGTTAAAAAATGGCATTGGCGGGCTGACAGAATTCGAAAGGTAAATTTTAAATGCAACTTATTTAACTGTGTGCTTCTAATCTATTCAGTTAGTAATGGCCAGTGCATAAACTAAACCATGTGGGCCCATACGCAAGGAGGTGAAGGAAAGTTGTATCAAAATCAGACTCCTGGACAAATCTGACTCCCCTTCGCATGCATGCACGTCACGCAGCACCTGCAGTTAAACTCACAGCAGTTCATCATGACACTTTTATCCGCAGTTAACAGCAAGAACAAACATAGAAGCATTGTCTGATTGACAGAATTAAAAGAATTAAAAATGCCAAATGGGACGAATTTATACCCCCTTTTCGAAAGTAAAACATACTCTAATAGATAAATGCAGTGTGGGTGAGAGGGGGCAGTGTTTCGATGTGATCCGGTTATGTTGTGCTTCTGTGACTGCTGGTGTTGGTTGCTGTATGGTTAATATGACAGTTAAAGTAACTAGGTTAATTTCTGTAAAGAAAAAGTCAGCTATATCTGGCAACACTGGTCAGATCATTCAACAATCCATCCAGCCATTCCTTTAAATATGCATAGCATCCATATTTTCTGTTCAAGCTTAAAAGTGGTCACCATCAATTCTGTATTTACTGTAAAGTCAGTATGACTATTTTTTCCTTTATTTTGTGTACTGTAGGTCCATGTTTTCTTTTCGCCAAGTACAAATAGTGAGATAGCTTTGAAAGTAATCACACGTCTTCTTACAAAGGCATAATTTAAACCATAATACAGTATATGTGCAAATAGATGTACAGGATTTAATGTAATACTTTGTTCAGATCAATAATTGTGAGGCTGCTGTTTGCTGAAGTGCAGAACATATGAACATATTTGTCTTAATCTCTGTTAGCATCACACGTTGTTAGCAAATATCTCCTTGAAACTAGAGCATGTTCCTCCCCACAGGCATAGACATTTGCATTTATAATATACTGTAGTTACTGGACACACATTAATATCAGTCCAATAATAACTCCACAATTACACTGTATTTGTCTCAGAGGAACCAGAGCTCTGAGAGGAACCAACGCTAAACCTCAAACCACTGGAAAGATTTAATGAAGTTTCCTCATTGAATTACTACTCTTAATGGCCATCAAGGAGTCTGCAGTTGAAGTAGTTGTCCATGAATATGAGCAGCGCTAGTTCTTTTGATGCTAGTTCTGTGTGTGAACCATGTTCATTAGCAACCTGCTTTCTCACCCTTAGCACACTGAAAATATGCAGTGAGGAATGAAAAGACACACAAACTTGCACTATTTACCCTGAATTTCTTCATATGAAAGAGCTATTGCTGTATAGACACGTGAATCATGGCTCTAAATACCAATACACACTGTATAATGTAAATGCTAACTTTATGCTAGCATTTAAACTTTACCTTACTATATAACCATAACATCTTTTCAAAATCTGCATCCTTAGAAACATCGAATGAATCTAGATTCAACATCTGACTATTTTTTTGCAATATCATACTAATAATATAATGGTACAGTATAGCTTACAGCAACAGAAATAGTTGATAGAAATAGTCTTCTCTCAGAGGAGCTAAATAGTTCTCACTAGCACAGATAAAGCAACAATACACTTTCAGTCAAGCATTAGCGAGGTCAGAACTTCAGGCTTTAAACACTTTAGCTGTTAATGCTATAAGCTCCATCTTCTTTCCTCTGTTTTATAGCTCAGATAAGAGTTAAACTGGCCTGAATGCAGTGCTGGGCTTTTTTAGCATGAGTCTGTTGAAGTGATGTGACGTGAAGGTCTGTGGGGACGACTGTCAGAGCAGCTGTTCACTTTCACAAACTCTACCATCATATACGTGCAGTTTCACCTTCAACAGCTCTACAGGATTACAGTATTGACAGAACATTCATCAATGGATTAAACACAATAAGAAATACATGAAAGTACACTCAACAGAGTGTCTCAGTGTGTGAAGTCTGCTTCTCTTCCTACTTGACATTTAGATGTTTCAATCCTTTCTTGTAGTACAATTCCCAATAATCTTTCGTTTGATTTTCCAGAATGTTCTAGCCTGCTCCAGTTGTGGTTTTTTAGTCTGTAGTTGATTAGAATCCATTTTGGGTAATTTTTTCTTATTGTAATGATTGCCACCCCCCCCCCCCCCCCATATTTGCATCATTTTAAAAAAACATTTAGTTAAAAAATACATATGCTTGACTTGCTAGCACATACACTACCCAACAAAAGTCTTGTCATCCCAGTTGTAAGGGCAACAAATAATAATTTGACTTTTAGTTGATCATTTGAAAAGTGTCATCAGAATCATCTGTTAAACTGCATCCCAATCATCACAACTACTGCAGAAGACCTATTTGAACCCACATGGACTCAAGATTCTCACAGGAATCAGTCAAGTTTTTGAAAGGAAAATCATGGTTTGGGGTTACATTCAGTATAGGGATGTGCGGGAGATCTGCACAGTGGATGGCAGCATCAACAGCCTGAGGTATCAAGACGTTTGTGGTGCCCATTACATTACAAACCACAGGAGAGGGCAAATTTTTTAGCAGGATAGCGCTCCTCATTCTTCAGCCTCCCCATCAAAGTTCCTGATAGCAAAGAAGGTCAAGGTGCTCCAGGATTGGCCAGCCTAGTCACCAGACATGAACATTATTGAGCATGTCTGGGTAAGATGGAGGAGGAAGCATGGAAGATGAATTCAAAGAATCTTGATGAACTCTGGGAGTCCTGCAAGAATGCTTTCTTTGCCATTCCAGATGACTTTATTAATAAGTTATTTGAGTCATTTGCAGAGATGTATGGATGCAGTCGTCCAAGCTCATGGGAGTCAGACACACTATTAATTCTATTTCCACTGCACCATAACTTTATACTCTATACTGTACATTACTGACAATACTTTTGTCAGGTAGTGTACATGATACAGAAAGTATATTTGGCCTACTCTTTGTGTCTTGAAAAGTGTGATTAAGTATAAAAGCAGTTAACCTGACAACCAAAAAAGGTGCCGCCAGTGCAGCTTACATATGAGATTATACAATTCTCGAGGACTGGCTTTGGCCAGTAAAGTGTTCAGTGTCTGAATGGGAAAAGCTGCCAGTTCAAATGAGTTTTATGAAATACATTGGTGGTGATGCACTGTGGAATCACTTTTTGCAGTCAAACCACAAATGTTCAATTGGGTTCATGTCAGGTGACTTTAGAGGTTACGGCATTAAGCAAAATTCACAAGTGTCTTGCACCACCCATAGTGATTCAGGCATGGCTATCAATGTAAAACAGTAGTCACGAACGAGCAAGCTTCATCCACAATGATGTTCAGACACCAGGGGTGTCAGAGGTTTTGCTAATGGAAAAAATGGGCCCCAAATTATTCTAAGAAAGCACTGCCTACAACATAAGACCACCACCACTGACTTATGTCCTCCAAATAGTACATGAGTTGCCTTAGGGTCTTGCTGACCACACCTGCAGCACACAGTGAACACAGCCGAAAAGATCATCAGTGCCCTTCTATCCTCCATTCAGGACATTTTCCTCTCAAGGTGCTCCAGCAAAGCTAGCAGTATTGTGAAAGACTCTACCCATCCCTTCCACAGTCTTCCAGCTGCTGCCATCAGGATGAAGGTTTTGAAGTTTTAGAACCTGCTCAGCTAGACTACTCAACAGCTTCTTTCCACATGCTGTTAAGAGACCTCAACTCCAGTCAATTTACCCCCCTCTGAAATCTTATCCACCTCCCCATCCCCCCTTCCAATACATTTCTGAGTATGTCCCATACAGGTGAGTGGGCTTAACAAACCACCTGTAGAAAAGGCACCCTCTCATCTCTCTGACTCTTGCACCAGGTTGCACATTTGCATTATAGACACTTTCTTAATCACTTCATGTCTCTTGGAAACATTGTTCATTTCAAATTGTGCTTCATACAGGTGAGTGGGCTTGACAAACCACCCATAGAAACACTCTTCTCTCCTATGCACCTGACACTTTATCTAAACTCCATCTTACAAGAACTCAATAAACGATGTTAACTATAAATGTAGCACAATCATGTGCACTGCTTGTTTCAACCGTAAATAACTCTCTTGCACAATATCCTGCACAACATTGTTCAGTCTCATGTAAAAGTGCTTGTATAGCCTGTCTTATATGCATAGTTAAGTATCTTATAGTATATGTTAGTTATGCATAAGTAATTTTTAAATAGCTCTTATGTTCAGTGGTGTGTTTGTATTTATGATTAATTTATGTATCACCGTTTTTTTGCGAGACACAATATTCCGTTCCTCTGTATGTCCAGACATGTAGCGGAATGACAATAAAGCTCGACTTGACTTGACTTGACTTGACTTGACTTGACTTGACTTGACTTGACTTGACTTGACTTGACTTGACTTGACTTGAATTGACTTGATAGCCTCTATCGACATATCCACAATTGATCACTGATGTGATTCAACATCAATCTTGATTCATCCTAACAGGTCACTTCTAGTCATCCACAGTTCAGTCTTGATGTTAGGGCATTTCCAGTTATTGCTGGTGATGACAGTTACCACAAGCCTGAGCCATCAACTGCACAGTCTTTTCCACAGAAGTCTGTGATAAACTGTGTGACACTTTGCCCTGGTCACCACTGTTGTAACTGCTGGTGATTTGTTGCAGTCAGTAGCTATGTTTCCATCCACCTATTTTTATGTTCATTTTGGACATGCACATAAAAAATCAGTTAATGGGAACACCAAGATGCGCATAAATTTTGAAAATGTTCATAAAAAACTATTTTTAATGAACCTTTAAATAAAATGTTTTAATCGCTAAGAAAACATGCGCATAAACTACGATGGAAACACTTTTACAGAACAAATTCCATTATGTGCATTAAAAAAGTAAACGATGCAGGTCAGTCCTTTCTGGATTTAATGAGCTGTGATGGAAAACTGTTCAGTTCAGTCACCCAAGTGTCACCCATGTGTCCAATAGTATGTGCTCACTAGCAGAACATCAACAACTCACAAGGTGTGCCATTTTCAAGATTGATCTTCTGAGAAAAGAAGAACTATGGACTGATAATGTTGAACTTATAATGTTATTTGGTGTAATTGTTTTAAATTGAAAGTGGGTTCCTCTGTAATCTCACAGACAGTAAGTGCCTTTTTAGAGCAGTTTTCCACCGAAGGATTATTTTTAAGAGGCAATTCAGAACAAGTGGTCATGTTCCTTTTTGTCTATGATGTGACTGATTCATGAACATGCTGTAAATTGCTACCACACCTTGTTAAGACACGGAATTTGATGTTGAATTTTGATCATTTGACCTTGTCTGCCTTTATAGCGGGTTTAGACATTTTCATCTGCTTTTTTCATGTGGAGATTTTCTGTTTCTAGCGGTTTCTGCTGAGGTAAATCATGAAGAATGATAAAATGTTTCCAGACTTTAAAGTCTCTCCCCTGGAGATTATTAATCAGAATTATCTACCCAATTTGCTTTCTGTATTTTTCTTTTAATAGATGTTTCTTCATGTGGAGACTCAGTTTGCAGTTTGTCCTAATTGATGCAGTTTTGTTGGATAATTGGGCCACAAATTTCACTTCAGCATGAAATCTGAATCACACTGTTGGAATGAATTGCAAAACACCTCAAATTAACATTTTTATTTGAAACAAATGAAATATGTGCTCTTGAGACTTTGTCTTGCATTAATGACATGCTGTGAGTAGAAATGGTGATTAGCTGTAGCTGGGTTTGTTATGTTGATGTCAGTTTGTGCGTCATGCGTTCACCTGGACCTCATATTACTCACATACTCTTGACTTTTAAAACTCTTGCAATATTACTTTTCTTTATCTCTTCCTGCACAGAGTTCAAACAGCACTGTATTTAACTCCCAATGCAGCATAGAGATGTCAATACAAGGTCACGACTTCTGTTTTGCAGTTGTTTAGTCTTTAGAAACACTAAATCTACCAACAAAATCATCTTTTGAAATGTCCTGAGATAATGAACAGCAGAATATGAACCCTCATTTAACACTGACCTCATTAAAAGCTCAGGAGAGTATGAGGCTGAATATGAGGCGAGAGGCTGTATTTGGGATTGTATGTGCGTGCGTCTATGTGTGTGTGTTCACGGTAAAGTGGAGAGACTCGTTCTCGGTCCACAGCACCCCTGACGCCCTGCGGTCGACTCTCACATCTGAGCTCTTAACACAGGCAGCGGGGCAGAAGAGAGCGGCCCTTCATGGAGCTGCAGTGGAGCCTGAGGAGAAAAGCCTCCAGAGAGGGTCTAACAGATGCTCTCAGCTCCTCTCATTATCACACACTTCACTCCACCTCTCTATGACGCTCTCACAGAGTGCTTTTTCTCTCCATTATTTCAAACTATCTGCATTTCAGCATTTGCTTCCCTCGTCAACACAACTGTTACTGTAAGATTATTGATTATGATGACAGTTTATAAACCATTGACAACTTTAATAGTAAAGATTGCATTTGTTTCCAATCATTAGCAGTAGAATTAGTGATTTCAGACCCAGAGTTGCTCTTTTATTGCTTAGAAGTATTTATGGAGCACATATTGTACTTTAGCTGTTGCAATTAGGCTAGTCTCAGAAAATCCATTTGGAATTTGGAGACTAAAAATAAAACACACAGAGATCTTAAAATGAATGTCAATAGAAGCTCTGATCCTTTGGTTCTGTTTGATGAGAATTCTTGGCACTATTTATGGTTAAATCCAAGCAAAGTTTGATAATAGAAGAAATAGTTGAGATCTGAAACTTGAGAAGAGATTTCTGGGAATTTACTATAGGAGACTAATATGAGAAGCTGGAATGGATTAGTTCACCCCAAAATGAAAATTATTTTATTAACTCACCCTCATGTCGTTCCAAACCAATGAGACATTCGTTCATCTTGGGAACATAAATAAAGATATTTTGGATGAAATCTAGAGCTCTCTGACACTCCTTAAGCCTGATGTATACTTTAGCCTGGCGTGCATCGTGCATCTCCGCCAAATATACGCTCAACTCATGAAACAGATTTGGCTTTTATACTTGATGCGTTCGCTATTGTGAAATTCTTTAAAACAACAAGAGGCAATGTAGGTAGTTTTCGGAACGAACTAGGTCTTATCATTAATACCATTCAAGATTTTTAAACTAATTATTTGTATTATTTTTATAAATCATTTTAATGATTATAAAGATTTTTATAACCATTCAAGAATTTTTAAATTCAAACTTTGATGCATCACTTACTTTTGTTCATATTCCGGACAGTTCTACCTATTAAAGTTTATTAAAATATTACTGACAACAGAACATGGGTTGCTCTACAAATATATTTTTTTATTATGGAAAAAATAAACCATTGTCACTAATAAAGCCTAGAAAAATAGGCCATCAATATATTGTAAACTGATGGGTTCAAATATTCTTTTCGAGGTGTCAAAGAAATAATTTGTTCTTTGATTATAGTTTTGTAACTATTAATGAATGATGAAAAATACATATTTCTGTAATTGTGTATTAATACCACCTGGATCTCCACTTTTGCCATGACCTCTTGAACAATCGTATCCCTCAGGTTTTTCCAAACTTTTACAAAAATGTTCCTTCTTTCCCACTGCTGTTGCAATTTCTAGCCAATAATTATTGGTCATCTGGTAATTCCTATGAATCCACGCATGGATGGATCATAAGATGTGTGTACAGGCGTACCTGTTTCAGACAAAACCTCTTCAAAGTGGTTAATATTCAACTCAAATCAAATGTGGCGCCACGCGAACTGTTCGCTCGAGTCTTTTGTGCGCTCCACCAGCCGAAATCATGTCACACGCGCCCAAAGCAAACACAGCGATGAGGGAGGTTGGAGGAGAAGTTAAAAGCGCTCATTTTCAGTTTATTTGGACCCAAGAAATGGAGGAAAAACTAGTTGTAAATTTGGCACCCATGTCTGTTTGACTTGTTGTCTGAGCAATATCACAACTGGGTCGAAAAAGAAAAAAAGGTGAGGAGAAATTACTAATTACCTTCAAACCCAGGTGAGTATAATAAGTAAATTTTCTACCCCACTAAAGGCTTCTTTCTCATTATGTAGTTAATAACAAAATATATATACTACATGACCTAGTGTTGTTTCCATGTCAATTCTCGCATGTGTTTTGGTTGTGAGACATAGTTTGGACAAAGTTGTCCTGCAGTGTGAAACCCCTGTCGCTAACCCCCATCTTGCACTGTAAACAAAGCAGCAACGAAACCCCAGATAGTCATGCGGCGTGAAAACATCTGTGACACGACTACTTTGAAAATCGTGCAGTCTGAACTCGGCATAAGAAGAAGAAACTGTTAAATTGAATAAAGTTGTTTTTTTGTTTTGTACTCTTGTAGCATGATTGTATTCCAACTTCAGGGATACAGTATGGTCTGTTTTGAAGATGTTGTGTGGTATTTTTCCAGTTTAAATTGCTCAGATCATTACTGTCTTTGGAGAATTTGGGAACCTAAAATCTCTTCATTTCTTTTCTGAAGATGGATGAAGTTCATCTCAAGGGTTTGGAACAACATGAGGGTGTGCAATCATTAACATAACTTTAAAGGGGTGGTCCACTATGATATATTTTAAACTTAAGTTGATGTGTAAAGGCTTTTACAGAGTTAGCTTAGCAAAGCCTACAGTGAACGAACTTTGAGTAGCTTTAGCAGTAGCTGAGTAGCTGTATATAATCAAAGTAAGATATAGGAAAAAATAATGGAATTTTCTACAAGTGAAGCATGAGCACACATTACTTTGCATCTTATAAACACAACCAAGACTTAAAATTACATTCTGGACCACCCCTTTAATGTCACTAATACTTTAAGCAATGCTTTCAATTTAATCAGTGTATTCCCTTTACATTTATTCATTGTTCTGTCAAAAGTTATGTAAAAATCATGAAATTAAAGAGGTCTCATTTGCCATTTGCTATTTCTTGAATAGAAACATTTAAGAATCTTTTAGAAACATTCAAATGCTTCATGGGATTTGTTGCTTCATGTTTGTGGAAGCTTTTTGAAGTGGTTTTAATGATTTCATATCATTGAGTTCTGCATGAAATTTTCCCACAGCAGTTTATAGAGTGACCCATAGCACTTCTTCATCTTTTCATTTTGGCTTTTATTTTTCTATAAGGATTTGTCTTCTCACAGCAACAGGTGTGTGTTGCTCATCTAAAGTAATATCCTGTGCACTTCATAACCTTTTTTATTATTTAGCGGCCACATCATTTCCAGACTCAGCACCTGTGTGCATTCCTCACATTGACACATTCCCGGTCTCTCTCCGCTCAGCTCACCATCAAATTCCCGAGCTCATCCTGCTAACACAATCAATCGCAATTTCAGCCAGTGTGAGCCACTATAAGCGCTATTACAGCTCCAGCTGGAGCGTCCCGCTAGTATCAGCTCTCTCTAATGATATCTGCGGCCCATTCTGCTCTTCCACAAATCACCGCTGCTGAAATGGAGAGAAGTCTTTAGAGGCAAGAGGCAATAACAGTGAGAAGTGGTCAAATTCAGGTGCTCACTACAAATCAGAGCGCCGCCCGAGCAGAACGGAGGGACACAAACATTTTTTTATTCTCTATCCTGTGAGCGTTTCTGGACCCGAGCGGCGGCCGGGTGGAATTATTAGGACACAGATCAGTGAGCCTCAGACACTGTCCTGAAACACTCCAGCAGTTTTCTGCTCTCCATTTGCTATTCGTCTTTATCAGTAATTGGAAGAGGAGAGAAGGCGAAGCTGCTTGTTATTCGACTTTTTGTCTCTCTGCTGACACTGGGAGCTACGCTGATGCCGGGATGGAAAGTGAACGGCAGAAGGAGAAAATATTCAAAGCCATGAACTTGCACTTTAATATGTGTGACTGTGAAATTATCAGCAGTGACTGCTGGGAAGACACAGTATATTTACCAAAGCACCGAGAGACAGGAAAAACGAGTTCAGTGTCTCTGAGAAAATTCCTAGAGTAAACTATTAAACTGCATCGTCAGGTGCTTCTTCAGCGACGTGTTTAGACGAAAACACACTAAATGGAACAGGAAATGTATTGTAGGCATATTAAATGGTTGCTTTTCTTTTGGAACTTCCTGCAAATGTCCAAGAAAACAATGTGCCTTTTTGTCAAACCTGATAATAGGATGGAAACCATGTTAGTTTAAAAATGCAAGTTGAAGCAACATCATTGTTCATTTGGCTGCTTCATTTTTCTCTTCCTCATGGCAGAGAGCGTTCTTTTCTTCTTTAATTCCTGCCAAGCTTGGGCTCGAGCCTAATTGAGCCCAAAACATTCATAAACTCAACACATTCCCTAAATGAAATGAGTAGAGGAAACCAGGGAGTGTCATTTTTATTTGGAAAATTCATTTAAAATCTCAAACCGGAGCCAAATAAAAGCACCAAGGGAAGAAAACAAGAAGAGGAGTCAAGAAAAACGAGTGATGTTTGTCTCTGTAGAATTAGCTACTATAAAGGTAATGTGTTTTGAATAGATGTTTTACAGTAGCCAGTATTAGGAATTGTTAAAATGCTGCAATGTGTTTTCTAATCCTGGATTTAGGATGGAAATGTCTGCAGCTCTGACATGGCTACCAAAGCAGATCATGGCCACTCTAGTGATTAACATGTTTCAGAAACAGCTCTCTATACTGCTCTACTTAAGAAAGGCATCTGTTCTTTTTTTTTTTTTTGTAACATGCCACATGCAAGCCTTATGGGTATAATAAAATACAAACTTAACCCTTTTGACCGCCCACTCTACCAAATGGTTGACCATGTTTTGACTGTTTTAAATAATGACTGTTACAGTCGTTTAAAGAATGACTTACGTTTAAATAATGGTTTACACACACAGCATTGTTGGTTTATAAAAAATATCAAACAAACATGATCCTGTTGCACTACTACTCTTGATTTTGATTTTATTATTTAAAATATATATATATATATATATATATATATATATTTTATGACATACTTAAAAAATAAAGATAATTTATGTACTTTTACCATAAACCGACATATCAACCATTTGGTAGAGGTTGATATTTTAGAAATTATGTGTGTTAACTAGCGACATTATCAGTTAAGAAATGCAAAATTTCAGTAGTTAAAATAGTTAAAGGGTTAGGCCAAATGAAACAGGACACCAAATAGTTTGATAATATTTAATATATTACGGATGTTAAGGATGTATTTTAAATGACTAAAACACAGCAACAAATATTTTCTTATTTTCCTTCATAACTGGAAAAGTGTATCAAACTGTTATCAGCTTTGTAGGCCACAAGACAGCAGAGTAAGACGTACCAAGAAACACAGCAAGAAACACAATTAATTTGCACAAACCAGTTGACATTTAGCCAATTTGTCTGTGGTAGATCCTCAAAAAATCTGGAAAATGAGCTAGCAAATAAGGTCAGACCCATTGACCCTTTTCTTGACAGTTGATGTTGAGGCCATCCACAAAGAGTTATCCGTTTAACTCACTGCTCTAGGGTTGTACTCTCTCCGCTGTGTCAAACAATTGCAAGGGTCAGTTTGCTTCTGAAATGCCACTACTGAGATTTTGGCACTGTACACAAGATGGTACACAACTTTGTTGAAACCATAAAGTGCTACACACAAGGTAAATGCAGTGTAAGGAGCTGTTCACAAGTTCAAATGGAGACACTTGCCATTGTTCAAAATTTTAAAAACGTGCGTTGTGACAAGAACAAGCCATCAATGTCACACTTTACATGGATTATACACATTTCAGTATTAACGTTAGACTAATTACCTCAGACAAAAGCTTATCACCCAAACACTGCAACACTTTTTAATTTTCTCCATAAATAACACGTGTATCAGAGCTGTAGCAATGGTTTGTCAGTAATAGACCCTATTCACAATGACATTACTTCACTTCCCCCTATTGGCAATGTATTCTTAGTTCCGTGGGGACGCCTTGGAGATGCTTCCCTGCTTCAGTCTATGTAACCTGGTGTGCAATAAAACAATGCAGTTCTCTGCAGCACACCCTCGTGTTGTCTGTAATGTGTTGTCTCGTTATTGAAATTTTTTAAACGTTCCATTTCAGGATGAGCGCGTTCTTAAAAACACCTCTGATTTGCCAAAGTATTCACCATTGCTCAAAAGAAATGATTGTGATTGACCATGAAGGTCATTAGTTCGCCGCTCTTCACCAAGTGCAAATACAAATACAGGGACAGTAGAGCATTTTAAAGGGCACAAAGATCAGTCGATTCATCAGCAGATCACTCGATTGTGTTTGCACTCGGTAAACATTGGGGAAGTGCAGTGAACTGATGACTTTACAGCCAATCACAGTCATTTCTGTTGAGTATGTAAACACAATGGCAAGTCAGCTGTGTTTAAGAATGCGCTCAACTGCTTAAATGTTAGCAAAAAATTGACTTTTTAAAAAAAATAAATTTCAGTACCGAAATTCAGTATTGTGACAGGTCTAATATAGTGAAATAATCAGTTAATTAACTTGAGTTTGATAAATAGCATCTAAAATGTGTGTTTGAGGAAGAAAGTGTTAGCTAACTAGTGCCATTTCCCTTAACGTAGCTGAAAATGAGGTCTGATATCCTTTTTTATTTTTACTATCCATTCAGAACGAACCTTCGGGTCACTCGGAAGGCAGTGAAATTATCAATTTGTGTCATTTTCTCTTCGCTGTTAAGATATACAGCCAGGTACACAATGTTCCAGTGTGGCTCAGGCAATACTTTCGGGTTTCTTTTAACTGCAGCCTCGATTTCACTTTTAAAATGGCAGCCACGTAAAATCAGTCCATTAAAGTATTGGGCATGTGTCCAAATGTTTCTATTTTAATACTGAACAGCTTTCTGAGTTCGAAAATTATTCTTTAAGTTATTAAGATTAGGAATAAGCTATTGTTTGTCAAGCAAAGTATATGTTTGCAACCTTTTCTCTTATTAATTAAGTTTATTTCCTCAATAATGGTTGTGTTTTTACTTTAATGTTGCTATAAATATAAGTTTATATTATGTGTTATATGTAAATGTTCCAGCGTGAGTAACATTTTTTATTAAATCTACTCATATTACCTGGTAAGTATGTCTATAAATGACCATAAATGCAATGAGTTTCATCATTTATTATTTATTGATCTATTAATGTTTTGTTCAGGGTCTCCATTTGAATGAATTAAGACAGTGTCCTAACGCCACCTACTGGGTGGATTTAATTAAAGATTAGTACTACCTTTCAATTAATAATGTTGCAAATAAATTCATATTCTAATAATACTGAATTAATATGCTGTCTTCTTGGTGTTATTTTTGCAACTGTAAATTTTATAATAATTTTGTTTGATTATTTAGATTCGCATACAACATTGTTATTGTATTTCATTTAATTTGAATATTAAATAGACATAAATGTTTTATGTTCATGAGTAAAATACCTGTATAGAAAGAAAAATGTCTGAGAACTGAGCAGTGTTTGTGAATGTGTTTGTGAATCAGCTGTCCACTGTAAACAACCAGTAAAACATCCACAGTTAAAATAAATTTGATATAAAAATGTTCAGCACCCATGTAAACATGAAATTTTTACTTGACAAATACTGACAGGTACATACAAACTTCATCTGCAGTAAAGACAGCAACACAAAGCAATCGACAGTTTGAAGTCCCATTTACTTGGTTCAATCGGAAATCTGGATGATCTCTCTATATATATATATTTTTTTATCTCAGAAGTCTCACCTTGAATGCAGACAACAGAAAACAGCCATAGTCATCATCTAACCGTGCTGCGAGGCATTTTCCCTCGTTGGCAAACGCATCTTGTGAGTTTAAATGAAGCCTTGTCATCACTAAAGTGAACATTTTCTACTTCTTTTAAATCTTTCCAACCCAAACAAATATAATTCACCAAAATGTTTGACACACACGTACTGTCCCACTAACACATTGAATTAATAAGTGTCACAAAGTGAAAATTCAGTGATAGTGATAGTTTCATGCCAGTAAAATGGTTTGCTCTTTACAATGCAGTGAGGTATTGTTTATGATTGTTTGTTTGCATTGAAGAGCCGCGGTGTACATTATAAAAGCTGACAGGTCGGGAACACTAATGCTATATTTCAGCATCTGATCTGACGGCAGACAATGAATTAGGAGAGCTGAATTCTTTCACACTTGAACCGCATCTGACAGAAGCATAACAGCTTTTACCACACGTCTGCCTTTCAAAATTAAAGTTTTGCTTCACAAAAACACTCCGTAAGCCATTGAAAACAATATTGACACACAGTTGAGAAACGCAGCTCTGGCTGATGACAATTCTTAAAGGAGGTTCTAAGCATCCTACCAGAAGGCGCTGGTCACTATGGCACCCTCTATGCAGCAATGAAGAAATAGGTCTATAGAGAACACAGCTGATTGCTTAGCACTGACCAATGGCACAGAAATGCACGTTCAGAAACGAGTTGAAATTGGTGAAAAAAATTGGCACCTTTCACACAGTTCTAGATGTGATATGTGAACAGCCCCTCTACAGTTCATTCTGCTGTAGCGACCTCTGATAAAGTTTGAGTGAGTGTTTCTAAAGCTTGATTTACACTACTGGATAGATTGCATGAGGATGGTCTGGCGAAGCCTTTAAACAGTCAAAAACCCTTTACTGTAACTGATGATAACCCTGACGTGCATCTGTCAAAAATGTCATGCCAACACAGCACAAGAGCTATGATTGGTTGGCTTGATATCGGTGATGAGTGTGGGTGGAGCTGAGTGCCTTGAGAGAGATGCTAGCTTAGTGGCGCGAGTGTTAAACAAGTGTCAAGTCTGGTGGAGGAGCACCAGATAGATACTTTTGCTCTGTGTTTACTTTATGATAAAAGATGTTGACCGTCCACCATTTCATGACTCTGAATGAGTAAATTTGAGCTACTTGTATAGTAAATTAGCACTACAGGTATTCCTGGTGTAAACAAAACACTTGCGAAGAAACTCAACACAGTGTTTCCAGCTAGCATTTCATATTAGTAGTGGTATTGTCAGAGCAACACAAACAGAATGCAGATGTATACATGCATGGCTATGTGCAAGGCAAGCGCCTTTTTACAGCAATCACTTAATGCAGAAGCATAATATAGCCTTAAAACTTGCTAGCCCTGCTGAAAAATCCAGCTTAAACTAGCCTAGGCTGGTTGGCTGGTTTTAGCTGGTTGACCAGCCTGGTTTTAGAGGGGTTTTGGCCTTTTCCAGGCTGGTTTCCAGTTATTTCCAGCCTGATCTTAGCTGGTCAGGCTGGAAAATAACCAGCTAAAACCAGCTTGACCAGCCTAGCCGGGCTAGGAGCCCAGCCAAAACCAGCTATGTCCAGCTTAAACCAAGCTGGTCATGCTGGTTTTAGCTATATTCAGCTGGTCATTTTACAACCGGCCAACCAGCCTAGGCTGGCTTAAGCTGTTTTTTTCAGTATGGGGGTGATTCAACCACTTGCTAACTTGCTAGAATTTTGCTATCTGTTTGTTAACAATGTAACATATAGCTAATAGCTTAGTAAATATCACTTTAACGGTTTGTTTTGAAGGCGAATGGATGTTTTCAGGGATTTCAGCACCTTAAATTTTGTCACTCTGCCACGACTAACACCTCATTAGCACTCGGTGGGTAACTAGCCAATCTCTCCACAGTTTCCATGCTAACCTCTCTGTTGACCTTTGGCTAAATGTCATTGTTGATATTAGAGGAAACAGCAGCTACACTAGCGTATCATACAGCTTTTTTATTCAGGAGAAAATTATTTCTGGGAGATAATGCTGATTCAACTTCACATTGAATCCTGCTGAAAGTCAAGTGAGATGTTGGACTTGTAACCTACAAAGAGTAAGTGTGTCAACTGCTATTAAGTCTAATGTGTCCTGTTGCTTCTTCACTCAAGAGCAGGTCTGAGATCAGATCCATCATTATGGAGACTCTCAAACCCACAGCACTTCAATACAGATGAACACTCCACCAGGGAGCTGAATTATAGAGATTAAAGTATCTGCGTTTCCCATGAGTGAACAATATTTTAAATATATAAATCAATGAATATATAAATTCTAGGATGAAGATTTAGCTTGTTCTGTATATCAACAATCCAACATACAGTACAATGTTAAAATCACATACTACATTTTTAGCATTTTGCTTTTGCATAAATCCATTTATTGTTTTAATTTAGTTTTATGTTACAATTTTATGCTTTCGTTCTGACTTCTGGAACTTAACCTTTAAGACTTCTGTATATAAATAACTTGTGTTATGACTGACTAGTCTCTTATTACTATTATTGTTCACTAGGGTTGTGTATCGGCTAGAATCAGGCAATTTGAGGCACATTATGTATGTATGTATGTATCCATTCAATTTAACAGCGGATCTGCTGTGGACCACTAGACATTGCTGACATGGATCACATTATGGACATATATAAGTTCTAGAACCGGTGCAAGAAAAACAAACAAACAAACATTACTTTTCATAATAAAAAAACGAAATAATATAATTTTCAAACATTATTAAAGACAAATAATTAAATAAAAACATTCATTCTTTCTTTCATTCATTTTCCTTTGGCTTAGTCCCCTGTTCATCAGTGGTCGCCATAGCAGAATCAACCGTCAAATATTCCAGCATACATTTTACACAGCGGATGCCCTTCTAGCCACAACCCAGTACTGGGAAAGACACATACACTCTTACTTTCACACATGCACTCATACACTGTGGTCAATTTCTTTTACCCAATTCTCCTGTACCGCATATCTTTGGACTGTGGGGGAAACCGGAGGACTCAGAGGAAACCCACATGAAGATGCTGAGAAACATGCAAACTCCACACATAAATGCCAACTGTCCCAGCCGGGACTCAAACCAGTGGCATTCCTGCTGTAAGGCAACAGTGCTAATCACTGAGCCACCTTGCTGCCCCTAAATAAGGACAGACAAAACAAATTTGCAATCATACAAATATATACAAATGAACAAAGATTAAAGTAAAGGTGAAAACAGTTATTGAATGTAAAATAACTTACTGTAGTAATCACATTAACACGACACAGACTCAACATACTGATACACAAATGTTTTCTTTCTACAATCAAGTAATTATACTGTACATGTTAGCAAAAAGGAACTGTTAGGAACTGCACACATTTGTAAATTAAAAAATATGAATAATTGTCGCTATGTAAAAGAGTAAAAAGAAAAAAATATATGTTGATGCAGTGCTTTTGAAAATCAATATATTCCAGCATCTCATCATGTTCACACATATTGATATTTTCTTACACCCCTATAGTTCAGCTGGTGTGACTGTGGCTTCGTCTGTCAATCAACTTTCATAAAAAAAAAAATTAATAAAAGAGAAAAACATCTATTATTATTTGTTATATGCAGGATGGGTAGTCTCAAGTTACAGTAGGCAAGACAATTTATTTATTTATATATAATTTTTTACCAGTTGTCATGTGAGGGACGCTGACAACAGAGTTGAGGATCCAAATGCAGGTTTATTATGAGAACGTCTGGCTAGCAGTGGTCAAAACAGAGGCAAACAGATGCATGCAGGGAATCCAGAGTCATGTCAATAAACAGGCAAATGTTCGGTACAGGCAGCAAGGAATCAAAACAAGAAAACAAAGCAAAGGGTCCAAACATGGCTTGGCTAGACAATGGAAAACGCGTCGTAATGTCAAAAACAATATAATAAGACTCAGCAAAGTCTGTGTGTTTGTGTGCAGTATACTTAGTCCATCTTATCATGAGTAGCTCCCAGCCGTGTGTGTGTAATCAACAGAAAACAGGAACAGGTGTGTGTGGTGCTTGAGGGGATTTGTTGGCAGAAGTGTAGTCCATGTGAAAGTAAAGGTTCTCCAGCGATCTATGAGGGTATAGATCACTGGTGATCGTGACACCAGTAGTGCTACGCAAAGTGTATATAGATGTAATGAGGCAAATGTTACAACTCACTGCGCCTGGAAAACGTGAGCATGACATACCGCATGTCCATCCCATCTCCATTTGAAATAATGAAACTGAGCTCGCTAAGGACGCTAATTGTGAAAGTCGCCTTTTCTTGACTCGCAATTTCGGACATGTGCATTGTAAGGCCCTGTTTGCGGTTGAATTTTAATTAAATAAATACTTCACGTGGGCTTATCAAAGACATCCAGCGGGCTTCACGTGGCCCGGGGGCCGTGAAATGCTCAGGTCTGTGATAGAGGCGTAATGCAGAAATATTGTTTACACCACTACATCTGTACTATGTGTCTGATGCAAACAGTTCAAAAGACAAATAGAAACTTTGCTGTTCTTTGTCAAGCCCAACTAAGTGTACTAAATATACATATATTTTCACAGCTAGTACCGCTATTACAACCAGCCAATGTTTTGCCACCCAATAGGGGCATTTTTAGGCATGTTCATGTGATAAAATGACATTGATGCAATTTATATGTTAATAACCTAATGATTATTGTCTTGGCAATGATTTCAGAACACGTTTTTTGCTCATTTTTAGATGATCATAATGATCTTGATACACAAAACTGTTTTTTTCTGTGGAGTTTAGATGTCAGGCTTTCAGAATGTCAAAATGTATCAGTCTGGAGATTCTTTCCATCTGAGATGCTGAAATATTTTCTTTGTTTCAATTTTGTACATGTGGAAGCTTATTCAATACATTTGGCTATGGGGAAAACTCCTGAGCATGAAATATATGCTTCAATACTGTCCTGAAGCACACATAGTTTCCATGTTCGCGTGTGTGTCTGTGTTGACATCATGAGTACAGAAGACCCTCTTTTCTCCTCAACAAAGTTTTCCTCCATTTCCTGACACTGTCTGATCGTGAACTTAAACTGTCACTCTCACTTTCTCATGTCGCAGAAAAGGAAAGAGCAAACACTTTCCTTAGTAAGAAATTGTCCTATATATTTCCTTTATCTCTTTCCTTCCCTTTCTAAAACTGGAAATAAGGCAGTGTGAGGAAATTCCCTGCAGAATCATGTGTTTTGATGGTACATGAGGTTAAATCCTTCATTAAAGGAATGGTTCACCCAAAACTGAAATATGAAAACTGAAAACTGTCTCATCATTTACTCATCCTCCACTTGAGTTTTTTTTTTTTTTTTTTTTTGTTGAACACAAAGGAAAACATTCCAGTCTAGTCTGCTATGGAAATGGCTGCAGGTTTCCAACATTCTTCAGAAAATCTTATTTTGTGTTCAACGGAAGAAATTAATTAAGTTTAAGCCTCGGTCAGATCACACGATTGTTTATTGTATTTTATGTCAGATTATGCTTTTTTTTTCCTGATAAAATCTTGACTTGGATAAGATTTTGCTATAACAATATTTCTTATCTCAATTTAATTATTTGTTTATCTTATTTCAATCAATAAAACATTGATGCTTGCAGACAACTAATAACTACATTATTTAAGGACATGACTTATGACATGGAAAGGATCAAACTTATGACTTCTTTTAATTTTAAGATATTTTCTTTGAAATCTAAATGTATATTTTCCTGCAATGGGTTTCTTATTAAACACTTCACCTGAACTTTCCGTGAGTGAGACGAGAAAATGAAAACACATCGGCAGCAGCAAGGAAAAATCTGATTATATTAAGACATAATCTTTATAATAATGACATATTAGAAAATTAGCAAATATATAACTGAGATTTTTGATACAATCATAGTGAAGCATTCATTAAATCCTTATTTTCCACAGAGCGAAACAAATCGTCCACCCGTAGAGTTGAATAGTGGAAGGGCACGAACAAAAATATAACTTGTATATTTTTCTTGGAAAAATATCCTTTTGAAACGAATTTCGTTTGCTATCATTTTTATTTTAAATCTAATTTTAATGTATCTTTTGTTGGTCAGTTATCTATAAACCAGAATAATGAATAACATTTCAGGTGATGCGCTTCAAAACAAGTTCGCTATATGTGCCAAAACACGAATTGACATGAGATTGTGTTGGTTTGTTTCTAAAGTTTGCATAACCAATGATTGATCTTATCCACTCGTCACCCACCCATAAATAAATATGCAGCCTATTTTTTGATTACCTGACCGGCGCATTAATGGCAGCACCCGCTGATATAACTGAGAAATTATTCATCTCAGAATTAAACTATTGCACAGTGTCACCTACGTGATGGAACGTGAACTATGTAACATTACCAGGGGTGTAGTGGACATTTTAAAAGTGGGGGGACAGCAGTATGAAATCCAAAGGTTTACATTCTTAATCACCTGTTTCTAAACGGTCTGTCTCTAAAAGTGCGGGGGACGTATCCTCCCGCCCCCCCCAGTTGCTACGCCCCTGCACATTACACAAGAAGAAGCAATTGAATCTTGTGTCATGACCAGAGATGTATAGTAACGAAGTATAACTACTTCACTACTGTACTTAGGTACTAAAAGGCAGTATCTGTACTTTACTGGAGTATTGTTTTTTCTCCTACTTCCACTTTTACTTAAGTACATATTTTCGATGAGTTTAATACTTTTACTCCGATAGATTTTTTATGAGCTGCATCGTTACTCGTTACTAGAGGTGTCAAAATGGTCGATATCGGTTCAGTAATAGATCATAACGGGTTATTACGTACTGACGTCATTTATCTCCTATGTGCGATGTCGCAATACTATGGCGAAGGACGGAGGCGCGAGGGCGAGTGAAGGCGGCACAGCACACGAGCCGCTATTTCACTACTACAGAGAAATGTTTTGAGACTCCATCTCTGCCTCTCTCACTTTGGACATTTGACCCGCTGGCCTGTTTGTGAGGTAACTTTATAGATTACCTGTGATAACCGCGAATTATACATACATAGACTGTAACCGCGGCTGTTCTTCCCGCCATCAGTGAACAACACTTTCATTTCTAAAGCCGATAGCAGCTCTTTCTGTTGAGAAGGTGAAGACAATAACCAATCAAAGGGGTGTAAGACCTCGCCTGTCAGCGTTTAAAAAGCAGGCGGGAGAATATTTACATTAGTTTATTTGCTATAAATGCTCATGCTGTCTTCTGTGCATGAGTTTTGTTTGATACATTCAGAAAGAGTGTTTTCTTTGAGCGGGTCAGATTAAGGGCACAGTTAATATATCTTACTGCTGTATTAAAGGACACAATTGTATTACAAGTAACCATTTAACTGTCACACCAAGAAAAAAAACAATAGAATTTTTTTATTTATTGCATTTCTTAACTCCTAATGTCGCTAGTTAACACAATCAATACATTTTCCCCCAACACATCCCATACTTTCTAAAATATCAGCCTCTACCAAATGGTTGAGATGTTGGTTTATGGTAAAAGTACCAGAATGAATAAATATACTATAAAAATATGAAGTTTAAGACCAATTTAATTAAAACATAATCAAAATGAAACATTTTTGAATACTAAATCATAGCCATAAGCCATAAAATATTTCAGATTTTCATTTAACACAGTAATATACACGTTTTCTTTTTTTTTACAATAAAATCAAAATCAAGTGAATTAGAACGTTCGTTTACAGCGTTTACAACCAGTAATTTGTGCTCCGAAAATGGGTTTCAATAGCGTTTTGAGTGGATTATGGACTGTTTTTGTGACACACAACTTTGAAAGGTGTGTGTTAAAGCTGTTATAATCTGTCAGATCTGTGGTTCAAGCGTGAGAGAAAAACAGTATTGTAAGTCATGTTTCTTTTCGTTCTGCTTAATGACGTGCCTCCAAAAAAGAGATTTAAAATAAACAAAACAATATGATGTCTTTTGACTGCATTCTTTAATAACTACATTACACAATACTTCTACTTCTACTTTCAGTACTTGAGTAGTACATTTTGAAATAAACTACTTGCAATCCTTAAGTACAAAAAATTTTGAATACTTTAGTACTTCCACTTAAGTATGGTGCTTAAAGAGCACTTTTACTTCTACTCAAGTCACTTTTTGATAGAGTACTTGTACTTTTACTTAAGTCTGGGTCTCTAGTACTTTATACATCTCTGGTCATGACATCCATTTGTCTTTTACGAATCCCCATGACACCCTACTTCAAAGAAATCGTGCCAAAATCATGAAGAATTTGTGTGATCTGACCAGGGCTTTAAAACTACTTAAGCGTGGGTAACTGGTGAGGAAAGTTTAACTTTGGTATGAACTACCTCTATAAATCCAGCCCTCTTTCTCCTTGCAAACAGCCAGTGTTGATCTGTTTACTTCTGCAGATCTCCAGTCTCAGGGGAAGTTGTCATCTGACCTCGATCTGCCATTGTCCAGCAGATTTCAGATGGTCAGTCTGTGGGCTTTTGTTTTCTGTTTTGTGTCACGTTGATCAGAAATGTCACGTTGTTAAAAATAGAAAAATGCAGCACAGCGACACTTCTTGACAGACGCTGCCAAACTGACACGTTCAATGAAAGCTGAGAGATAGCAAAGAGAAAACCGCAGTAAACTGTATTTGAACTGCATGTAAACTCAGCAGCATCCCAATTTAATCAATTCAGTAGCTTTCAGAAGTTCTAGATAGCAGAAATACTATAGTAGGCTGATTTACAATACGCTTCAGACATACATAATTCAACATTGTATAACAATGTAAGGCTTCTCGATTATGGGAAAAATCATAATCACGATTATTTTGTTAATAATTATAATCAAGATTATTCAAAATGATTACAGTTGAAGTCAAAATTATTAGCCCTCCTGTGAATTTTTTATTTTTTTTAATAATTATTTCCCAAATGATGTTTAACAGAGCAAGGAATTTTTCACAGTATTTCCTATAATATTTTTTTCTTCTGGAGAAAGGCTTATTTGTTTTATTTTGGCTAGAATAAAAGCAGGTTTAATTTTTTTTAAAATCTATTTTAAGGTCAATATTATTATGTATCTTATTATGTATTTTTTTGATTGTCTGCAGAAGAAACTACTGTAATACAATCACTTGCCTAATTACCCTAATTAAGCCTTTGAATCTCACTTTAATCTGAATGCTTGTATTTTGAAAAATATCTAGTAAATATTATATCATCATATATGCTGTCATCATAGCAATGATAAAAGAAATCAGCTATTATAAATGAGTAATTAAATTTATTATGTTTAGAAATGGGTTGAAAAAAATCTTCTTTCCATTAAACAGAAATTGGGGAAAGGCTCGCCAATAATTCAGGAGGGCTAATAATTATGACTTTTATTTTCCTCCCTGTAAATAAGGTAAGGGAAATAAATACAATAGAATAAAAATATGAAACAAACTGTGCTTTAAGCATCTTCACTGTAAGACAAAAACTTTAATTATAGCTACAAAAGTCCTTCAGTCAAGAGCAGTGAGTGATTTTGTCCTTTTGTTGTTTGATTAATAATGATAAAACAGTCTGCAGCAGGAATATTGTGCACTGTCACTTTAAGAGCAGTGCAGTTCTGATTAATGGTTTCTCTTTCACATGTCTTTTGATTCTCAACTCATTTGTTTAATACACAAATGACGCTTAATATAATTAATCACTAAACGCCACATTTTGACACCTATTTGACCATTAAAGCGCTCACATTAAGATGACTTTAGATGTGTGTGCTCTGCTTGTCTCTGAGGCTTAGCGTGCACACACACAACAGCATGCAGTTTCATTCGCGCTTTTAAAAACATGAATGATTCGAATGCCAACAAGGCAAGGGCGTAGGTTTGCACTTGACATTGGTGGGGACGGGTGAATCAAACAATAAGTGTGGTTATGATAACCATCCGACAAGCTAATCCAGCAAAAAAATAGTTCTTAAAATGTCACTAAATTGCTATATTTATACCTCATAATTAAATAGAAAACCAGGCAAATAACTGCAAAATGGTTAAGTTTTTCTGAAAAAATAGCCACCCCTTGCAATAAGCTCCCTACAGGCCTAATAGTGTAATGTTTACTTTACTAATGTATTGTTTATTATCTGATAAAGGGAGAGTTTAAGGAAGACTTCCATTTATTTTAGCCATAGTGCAAATGAAACATGTCATCAATATTATGCCCATACACAGGCTGTATTTTTTTTCTGATAAACTGAAATTGGACATGCTACTCTGAGAGATTAGGAGAACTGGCCGGGATCATACTTTATCTGTTTATGCTGCAGTTAGTTTTCAGGGCAAATTATTCAGACTATATCAGTCTGCGATATAGCGATAGACTGCGTCACAAGCATTAACGGCATTATCTTAATGGACTTATTCAGTAGCTGTACTGTATGTGTTTACAGAATGTGACTTACACTATAGTTGAAAAAAGCACCTTATGTCCACCTTTTTTGCGGCCACCATCCTTACTTGTGTCACCCAACACACCATACTCTAGCACTGGAAAAAAACAATCCACCACGTTTGGCGCTGCTTGTATCTGAAGGCAGCCACACAGCCTCTCACATGATAGCAGGGAAAGGCACAGCCAATCAAAATGTCCATATGCTTTTTGGGGGCGGGAGGACTCAAGGAGAGAATGTGATTCAACCCTTTCTGCATGTCTAGGTTTATGGTCTAGGTTAATGTTGACAGTACGATTTTTTAAAAAGTGGATTAAATTATTGGTGGGGACATTTCTATGGTTGGTGGAAATTGGTGGGGACGCGTCACCTCCGTCCACCCTAAATCTGCGCCCCTGCATCAAGGAACGATGTACATCCCGTGCTGCAAAAGTTACAGTACATGCTTTTAGTCATTTTACCGTGGAACTGAGCTTTGCAGAGCAACAAATGTGTACAACTGGAAAGGGGGGCGGTATATGATGCAGTAATCGTTTTATGTCGATTAATGTTTTTTCATAATCGTTAGAAGCCGAAATCGAAACCGAATTTTCGATTAATTGCACAGCCCTAACATAATGACAAAATGGCCTAAAAGTAGAGTCAACACACTGTTGTTGTGTCAGCAATACTAAATACATTCAGCATAACAACAAGTTTACAAAACATGAATAAGTAAAAACTTAAATCTCCAAACTATAGCAGACTATCTGTATTTTTCATGTAAAATGTAGCAGTACACTGTAAAAAGTGTTGAGTTCCACACAATCGATTTGTGTTGGGACAACATGAAGGAATTAAGTTACAAATTTAAGTGGATTGAATATAGAACAATTAAGCTGTCCCAAAAAAACTCAATAATTTTGTTGATTCAGCTCATTTTAAATAGTAAAAACATTTTTCGAGTGCATGCTTATTAAAGCAGTGTGTAATTTAACGCAATATATTTCAGCTAATGTTGACAAGTCTCCCAGTCTTCATCCAGGGATTTTAATGGCTTAAATTCAAGATCTCATTCACCCACATTTTATTATATTTGCAAACCTTGTGCAAATTACATTTGATAATCTAATTCCTACTGAGAGCCAACAGTGTAATATTTGAAGAAAACAAGTTTGATGAAGTGTTTTCATTCACATTAGAACCTGCAGAGTTCCTAGTAAATGCAATTATTCTGGACAAGATTACATATTTAGCGGCACAAGGAAACTAAATGAACAATATATCAACAGTAACCTCATGTTGTACAGTTTAAGTCCGAATGACAGACAAAATAACAATTAGTGAAGTATTTTACATTCCAGTGCACAAAAAGGCCATTATAGCTGAATTTAAAGCAAGATTCAAAGGAAAGGGTCTTGAACTGTTTTTGTTCAGCTCTTTCATTAAAGTTTCTTGGCTAATTTCTAATGGCTTTGGTGCCTTTGTTCAGTTTTGTTGGGCGACATTCAAAAGCACATGAAAAGAAGCGGCCAGCAATAGATAAAGGCTGAAACGCAAACACACTCACATTATAAGAGGGAATAAAGGCTTCGACCAAACAGGGACATTTGAATTCCATTCAAAAGTGTAGAAAGTGTAGAAAAAGTTTTAAAGGTGGATGCCAGTGCAGTAATGTGACAGACATTTTCCCTTTGAGCCACTCTGAGGACTTTCACACACACAAAAACACACAACTCTAGATATAGACACACATTGAGGAACTTTAGATTTTTACTTTCTGCACAGAACAAATGCTTGGTAAACAAACCAACCAATCAATATCCTCTATTTATGACACATTCTTTTCTTTTTGTCGAATCCTTGCGCTCAATGCGACAATCTGTCTTTTGTTTACAGCGTTCACTCGGCAGACGCTTCAGACGGTCGATAATATTGGCAGATGCTCTAATTTGTTCATGCAGGTCGAGCGAGAGGCGTTTCAGACGTGAATAAACACCTTATTGTTGAATTGTTCAACCTGATGAGTGGCATTAGGATAAAGACGCATTCAAGTGCACTCAGTGACTATGTAATGTTTCAGTTAAATACCGTTGCAGTACCAGGTTGTTTCTATTTTCTTTAGTGTGGCCTGTCTTTGAGGAATGTTCATTTTGACTGCGAGTTATTATGTTGTTTTGGTTATAATCTTTTGTTAAATTCTGGATAGTTTTATATTTTAGTTATCTAAATCTGTTATAGTTATCTAAATCTTGTCAACCAAATTTACAATTTTGGTCTAGTTAATCTACAGGAGACAGTTTGAGTAGAATTGTAATGCATTATTTATGCACATTCATTCATTCCACAACAGGTTCTGTAGTGGGAATTGTTTCTTTAGATTATTAAGTCTTTAGATATTCACTCTTAGAAATAAGTATTCTTTTATTAGTTATCCAATAGCGAAGCACTCTTTTTCTTACCTTTGTTTTTAAGATTTAATTTCTAGAGTTGTCTACGTTCTCTATACTGCTAAAGAAAAACTCCAGCAGTTAATATTAAAGGGCCATGAAACCTCCCTGTCTCAGCAGGGTGTTTTTACATCTCTAGTTTGAAAAAAGTTAGGAAAGTGGGCAAATCCAGCTTTGTTTAGGTGGGAGTGTCGAGTGTCGAAAGAGAGAAGGGTTTGCAGGAAAATGGGAGTTTCATTACTTGCACAACAGCTGATTTTCACACTGGCAACACAGACGCAGAGGATTTAAAGCAGATCTGAGAGCTGTGTGGAAGTAGAGGATTTTCAGTCCATAATATTGTAATATTATATATTTATATAATATTCTAATCATATTATTTATATAATATAAATATTATATAATATAGTAATATTATTGTAAACTTAGTAACTAAATAATTTTGACTAAGGTATGTCTTTAAAAACTGAAATAGTACTGCTGACAATACTAACTAATTTTACCATGTGAATAAACATAAACAAAGAACAATGATCACACACTTACCAAATCTGTAGAGACAGGACAATAAACACAGACTGGAACCGTGTCAAATCTGTATTTCAGAGCTCTTGGGTGAAAAATGTTTCTTACAAACATATTTATGTCGCGTGTTAGCAGACCACTGTAATCCACAGCTGTGCTCTCATCGCAGGGAAATGGAAACAAAACTTTTAAAACATGTTCCACATTTAAAAACAGAACACTGACGACCCATGTCTCCGAGCAATTATTTTACTACTTGTTTGAATTATGGTTGGCAACAAAACATGACATCTCTCTGAACAGTTAGAGGTGAAAAAAGTCTTCAAAACCATATTATGCA
The DNA here is from genome assembly GCF_903798145.1 of Danio aesculapii. Lineage (NCBI taxonomy): Eukaryota > Metazoa > Chordata > Actinopteri > Cypriniformes > Danionidae > Danio > Danio aesculapii. Next base: position 35,380,881 of record NC_079438.1, on the reverse strand, counting down.
TATTAATGAAGTTGCATCTTGTTCACAATAGAGTGTGCTGATTAGCTTGACCCAAGTCTTTCTCATGAATTAAAGAACAGATGTGCTGAAAACTCAATGATGTCACTTTGTAGCAGCCAATACAGACAGCCAATCTCTACGCTGGAATTTACACAGTGATCTCATGGCCGAAATGTTGCTTCAAAGTTTCTTTTTAAACTGAAAAAAATGTATTTGCTCTAAACAATGCAAAAACGTGGGACATACAGTTAAAGTCAGAATTATTAGCCCACCTGAATTATTAGCCCTCCTGTTTATTTTTTCAGACTAATTTCTGTTTAACGGAGAAAATATTTTTTTCAACCCATTTCTAAACATAATAGTTTTAATAACTCATGTCTAATAACTGTGTTATTTTATCTTTGCCATGATTTTTTGCCAAATAATATTTGACTAAATATTTTCAAGACACTTCTATACAGCTTAAAGTGACATTTAAAGGCTTAACTAGGTTAATTAGGTTAACTAGGCAGGTTAGGATAATTAGGCAAGTTATTGTATAAGGATGGTTTGTTCAGTAGATTATCGAAAAAATATATAGCTTAAAGGGGCTAATAATTTTGACCTTAAAATGGTTTTTAAAAAATTAAGAACTGATTTTATTCTAGATGAAATAAATAAGAATTTCTCCAGAAGAAAAACTATTATCAGAAAATTTCCTTGCTCTGTTACAAAAATGTTACAAATTAAACATAATTTGGGAAATAATTAAAAATGAAATAAAATCAAAGGGGGGGCTAATAATTCTGACTTCAACTCTATATATGACTGTCAACATCTCAAAAAAGTGTTTTGGTGTTTCATGACCCTTTAAAGGCTATTGCTCACTGAATCCAAAATTTTCGTTTGTAATTTTTGCATTTTAAAAAATAAATTCGTCCTCACATTGTGTGAATCGTTTTGACACACTGCCTCAGAAACTTTTCATTTTTCACTTCCAAAAAGGAGCTTTGAGGCGAGTCCTAACAGTTCAGAGCCACCATAAAAGTGAAAGACAAAATACAAAATGCAGTATCTTGAGCCACAGTTTTTTTTTTGGGACAACTTAATTGTTTTATGTTCAATCCACTGTTGTAAAAGCTAATAAGTTAACTTAATCAAATTGTGTTGGAACAACATGAAGGAATTGTGTGGAGCCCAACAGCTTTTAGTGTGTGCATAATTATAAAAAAATAAGTTAAATCAGCTTAACAGTTCCAAGTTTTAATGGCTTTGCTAAATGTTTTAAGTAAAGTCAACTTGTTGCCTTTAAGGCAACAGGTTTACTCACTTTTTTCAAGTAAATATTCACTTTTGACAAAGTACAGGATTAATTTTGAATTGACTAAAAACCAAACCAATGCAGTCAGGCTTTCCATGTCGCTGATCATTGAATTTTTCTGTTAACTCTAAGAGCACCTACACATGAAGGCAGGACATCAGTAGCAAGCAGTCAATCACATGCTTTAAAACATACTGTGGATAAGTTCTCACAAGAGAGATGCAATTCACAGCCAAAGATTAAACGATTTAAAAGTAAAATGAATTTAAAAAACATTCATACAGAAAAAAAAGAGTTGGACAGCTAAAAGAAAGCAGCTTACTTTATTAGGCAAGTAAAGTTGTGAAGTTGATTTGTAAGATTTATAATATTATCAAACATCTAAGCTCATATGTAATCTTTTTAAAGAGTGTCTTTATAGCATCAGAGATTTGTTAGATGGCTCACAGTTGATTGGTGTAATCTTGGTTAGGATCCAACCAACATTTTGAACCAGAACATAACCTGCCCCGGAGCAGGTAGCCATGGAGCTCAAGACAGCATGCAGTGTAAAAAATATCCATTAATTAACAGTTTCCATATTTTATGATTTTCCATTTATTTATGGTTGTAAATGGCATTATGGGAACTTGATCTCCGTTCTGTCGACTTTTGATGTTGGAAATTCAACTCTACAGTTTAACAAACTGACTTTCAAAAATATAATGTGTAGTGAATACTATATAGATAAGTCTTTAAAATAACAGAAAAGGTTTTTGTACCATAAAATACAACACTAACTCTAAACTATTCAAATGGTTAATAAAAGTCACATTTTTAACTTTTCAAAGTTAAACGTTGTTGGAAGAAAACTCAAGATCCAATAATGCAATTCAAAAGCATAAATAAATGGGTAAAAAATAAATAAATAACACATGAATCACAAAAAGTTAGAAACCGGTAATTTACTGATAGTTTAATGTGGCAACTAAGAGTGATCAAAGCTGAGTTACCTTCTTCGTACTTAAAATCAGGGATTGGTGTGATCCAAACTTAAATTGAGCTGGTTTACCAGATAATTCAGCTTTATGGAACAGACCCAAGGTGTGTGAAACCAGAAGACCACACCAAATGGAATAATTTTTCACCTTGTCATGCTTTTTCACATTTATCCATGTCAGCTTCTTCTTTTTTATTCCAGACATTTAATTTTTGACCGTTTTATAAGACATGCGACAAATATTCGTTAACTTATGAGTGCAATTCGGTTACAATTAAGATATGCTAAAAATAGATCCTAAATCATTCAGTTTTTCCATTATCGAAAATGTTTATACAAGTTTTGTCATCATTTGTCTCATTAAAAACCGAGGTTTGTTTAGTTATTGTCTAGTTTTTATCAGCAAAAAAGTTATCATAAGTTATTAAGTTTGTGTGACATCTATAATTATATATTTAAAACGAACAAAATTAGCTCCGGTAATTTGTCTCTAAATCTGAATCTGATCAGAGCTGGTAATTTGCACCATGCCCTTTGTGACTCAGTTTCCAAAACACAAGCACATTCATTTGGACAGAGACAACACAGTCAGCAGAGGATCTGCAGCCTTGTGAGAGTGAAGTGAATACTGATCAGCCGTCCTCATCAGTGCTGCTCTCAGATCAGTTGCTTTTGCTGGACGAGCTGGAAATGGAAATAGGAAACTGGGGTTTGTTTCACAGAGAGATTCTCACAGCTTGAATTGTGTATCTGTGAATCCTGGATGATGGTTGGGTTGAGTCTGATTCGTATGGCTCTCTCTGATTGGTGGGTTTCTCTCTGAGTGCCATGGTAACCCCTATGACTCTTTGATCTGGTCGGATCTGGGCTAATTGAATGGGATGTGTGCAGGATTTGGTGGCTACCTGCTGCTCTCACACTGTGCACATAGCTTTTTACTTTGCTGTTTTTTTTGTGTAGTTTTTATACTTATTTGGAAATGCTCAGCTGGAAACAAAGATGTAACTTCAGTATACAGTATACACACTGAATTGCAATGAGCTATACTATCTTAAATTAGTTGACACAGTCCTTTACTTTTTTGGCACATGTGATATTTTAACTCCACAGTCCTTATGTTGATTCTCATGTTCAGCCAAATGAACAGCCAGTAGTCAACAATATACTGCCCTATATTTCAGTTCAATATAATCAATTCAAAACTGCAGCTGGAATGAGAGTGTAGTTGCTAATGTGCGTCACATGAAAAACAAGTGATGGAAGCATCAAAGTGAAAAAAAAGGGCAAAAAAGCTTTTAAAATACCTTGATGGGGTTTTGGACTTGTGTAAAAAAGGGTTTGTGTGAATAGTGGGATATGGAAGTGCATTTATCAAAAAAACAAGCACAGTGAACATTACATTCACATGACTGATCAGCTGTCTCCTTTATGCTTGCCTTGTTTACTGTTGGTTACTAGGTTACCAACACTACTTATTCCAAACACACCTTATTTGCGTTTCTTGGAACTTATTCGCTTCACATTAGTATGGAAATCCAGCTTGTGTCTCAACGGGAATTTGCAGAGACCAAACCTCTTATCAACAACAAGAATCAAAAGACTAGACCAACTTTGGCAGAGGAGCATGCTGTTTGGACAGAAAACTGGTCCAAAGTTCAATTTAGTGATGAAAGCAAGTTTAATTATATTAGGTCCAAATGGAGAACATTATGTTCGCCGTCAGACTGGGCCAAGACTGACCCTAAACAGTGTTGCCAACTACTTTTCAATAGAAAGTAGCGAAGCTCTGCTTGAAAATTCACAATATTTGCATATTACTGACATTGTCATGTCCTGCTTGTATCTAAGTTCACGTTTACACTGTCAGGTCTTGATGCCCAATTCCGATTTGTTGCCTTTATCTGATGCCCGTCTGTTTACACGTTCTTTTAATTGTGACCCAGATCCGATTCATGTGTTTACACTTGCCACACAATTTACAACATCGCGCATGCCTTAAAAATGATTTTGAGGCGGAGGAGGAGGCACATAAGTTCTGCCGTCGACCACTGACCACTTTCCTCCTCCATGTTTCCTCTGTTGTTGTTGTTTACCGTGTCGGCATCTCCACACATGCTCTTCCTTTTACGTCATTAAACTGCAGAGAAGTACCATACAAGTTTAATGAAATGCAAAATGGAATGCCTAAATAAATCCGATCTGCCTATTTACTTCATAGTCGCATTGTCACATATCCAATGTATATCTGATTTATTTCCACATATGAAGGAGGCCTGACACCGATCTCTGAATATCAGAATGCATGCTTTTTTTGTGTGTGTGTTTACATGGTCATAGAGCAGATCTGTGTCACATATGAGCAAAAAATCTGAATTGGGTCACATTTAACTGGCAGTGTAAATGGGGCCTAAGTGTATTGTGTTTTATAAAGTGGTATTAGTGTTTGCTCTTTATGTTTATGGTTCATATATGTATTTCAGTTTAAATTAATTGTTGTTTGAATACAGTACAACTGTACATACAGTGCAGTGTATTTAGTACAGTGTAGGCTGTCAGACGTAATTGAGAAACTGGTCTGTCACTAAAACATTGTTATTGGGACTAAAATACGCACAATAGAAGAATACACAGTCAAATTACATTGCTTTAATTCGAAACAAAGAAGTATGTATATATATATATATATATATATATATATATATATATATATATATATATATATATATATATACAGGGCTTGACATAAATAGGACTTTGACATGCTAAAATTACTTGATTTAGATTTTGCGTTATGTCCACATGCCTCCTCATTCATTTAACGTTTTGTGCATCGTGTATGAGCTTGCTCAATGAGTATGAGCAAATGGGTTATGGTTTCAGTGTCATATTACAATTAGTTTTTATTTTTACATGACTTTTCAGAGCTCAAAATGAAGGATTTACCAAATTATTTCTTAGCCACACATTTTAAATGTGTCAAAACAAGCAAAATATAGCTGTATACTATACTTTATATTTAACAAAACATTTCTTAAAAAAACAATTGACGTTTGAAAAATAATTATTGTCATCTATCTAAAATATGCACAGTAATCTGTCCTGGGCTAAAGGTCCCAGATCACCAGTTAACTACACATATGGGGAGTTAATCTCCCATTAAAGCATTGTTACTGTAAAAAATGATAAGTAAACCATGTTAACAAAAATAACTGTAAGCAAAAGAAAGCAGATGACAAACATACCCTGTTTGATAATGAAAGGATGATAACGTGCACATGGTTAACTTTAGGCCAATTAATAATCTGTTCAAATAATGGTTAAAGCGAAAGCAACTGGTGCTGCTTACAAAAGACAAATCTGGAGCTCTTGAACGCTGCAAGACTGTGGGTGCATGAGCATAACTTTTTGTCTAGCCTATTTGAAAGAGAACTGATCACACCAGTTAGGCACTGTTGTTTCACCCAAGAAAACGGGAGCGCGTATGCTTTTTAAACAATCACACGCATCAAATCAGCTGTTAGCGTGAGGGATCATCCTCTCATTATGTATGCACCTGCTTTCTTTCGCTTGCACGAACAATTAAATTTGTCAGTCGTCCCGCTTCTTGATTCTAAGATGGCATTTGCATGCATATTGGGCCATCTTTTTTGTCGAAAACTACAACTTAAAAATAATTTTCAACCAGCCGAAGTGGCTAGTGGAGGTGGCTGTCTAACTCACTACAGCTGAAATCTACCCGCATTTGGCGGACTAGCGGGTGTTAATGTCAAGCCCTGAATATATATACATTGTTCCATGATAACTCACGTATGTACAGCTTATTCATGTCTATGTGAGCATTGCTGTGGTCAACAAAATGTGCTGCTGTCAGTCCTCACTGAATGCAGGTAGTGATGTAATTGTACAGCAATACATTGCGCTCGTAGGACTTTTGCCCAACAGTTGCTTAATTTGTCACTACGTATTTGCTATTTGGAATTAAAGTTTCTAAAGGGGTCTGGAACAATGATAAATCTAATTACGAAGTTGCCAGTTTGGCAAGGTGGAGGAGGAAGTGTTATGGTTTGGCATTTTGTATTTTTCTTTCTGTTTTGCCAGTAAGTGTCAGAATTTTGTGGTAGCACTTTATTTTAAGGTGTCAATTAAATATATGCACTTATTATAAGCTTAGGGCTAGAATGTGAGTTTGGTTTAGGGTTAGTTGCATGTACACACTACCTGGAAAAAGTCTTGTCGTCGATCCCAGTTGTAAGAGCAACAAATAATAACTTGACTTCTAGTTGATCATTTGGAAAAGAAGGTAGATGTTTCTGATAAAACATCTGTTGAACTGCATCCCAATCATCACAAATACTGCAGAAGACCTATTGGAACCCGCATGGACCCAAGGTTCTCACAGAAATCAGTCAAGTTAGGTGAAGGAAAAATCATGGTTTTGGGGCTACATTCAGTATGGGGCATACAAGAGATCTGCAGAGTGGATTTGTGCTGCCCATTACATTACAAACCACAGGAAAGGGCAAATTAGCACTCCATCTCATACTTCAGCCTCCATATCAAAGTTGCTGAAAGCAAAGAGGGTCAAGGTGATCTAGGATTGATCAGCCCAGTCATCAGATATGAACATTATTGAGCATGTCTGGGGTAAGATGGAGGAGGCATTAAATTTGAATCCAAAGAGTCTTGCAGGACTCTGGGAACTAGATCAACTAGAAATCAATTTGTATTTGTTGTTCCTAAAACTTTGATAGGCAACAAGAGTTTTGTCAGGTAGTGTAATTGTGTATAATTAATTGTAATTACTTTAGTAAGTAGATGAAATATGTGGTGTAAGGACACCTTAAAAAAATTGTAACCCTCTTTAAAAAAAAAGACTAATGGATATCTACAATTGTGAATCTGCTGTCTGAAGCGTTAACCATCATTATGCAAGAATGTGCCAAGTGCCATTTACTCCAAATTAAATGCCTCAAACCTAAACTTACCTAAAAACAGTAACACCATATTTTAGTGCTTTACAAATCCTGCCGTTTCCTTTAGGAAATGCAAATGTAGATGAATTCATCGCTGCTTGTCTCTGCAGAAATTGCCTTTGGCCAGAAGCTCACATTCTTCACATCTCTTAAAACCTCTGCGGGAGACTGATGCAATTGTCATTTTGTGTGTGCGTGTGTGCGTGTGTGCGTGTGTGTGTGTGTGCGTGCGTGTGTGTGTATTACGTTTTGGTAGTAAAACAAAAGTTAAAAAAGGGCAGAATCCTTAGTAAAAGCTGAAGTGCAACAATTTCCTTTTATGGTGTCGTATCCTAAACAGCTAACAGTAGCACTTCATTCCTGACGCAAACACGTTGCAGTTAAATTTGAGTAATAAAATGTGAAAAGAGGCTGAAGATGTCTAAAATAGTGTGAAAACTGCCACACATATACATTCACCACTGTGTATTTGACAGAATAAACAAATCCCATCTCCATCTCAGCCAGTCTCAAGCGCTGGGTGTGAGACACTTTTCAGTCTCTTGTTTGGATGTGTCATTCTGTCATCGGCAGAAATCTGTTTGCTTTTAGCAGCTCATTTCTAAAGCACTGACTTCACATTGACAGGAGGAGAATCAATCCACTGCGCTGCCACAAACCCACCAATGCTTTGACAAAGACAAACTACCACCACCAAACTTCAGCTGCGCAGAGTCACCAAAAAAATACAATTATCTAATGGGTCTTCGACCTAGGGCTAAAACACATCAACCACATGTCCAGCAATGAGAAATGCAGGCAAGAACATATTTAAACATAAAAAGTAGAGCCAATGCTACGTGATTAAGGTAAAACAGGACTGAAAAACTAAATATTTGTTAGGAAAAAATGAAAAAGTGGCATGGATGGATGGATGGCTACACCGCAGAGCACCTGTGCTCCCATCATGCTTGAGCACTTTCAGGCCGTGAGGGATTGTGGGTCCAGAAGGCTGCTAGCAAACCGAGAAACAAGTGTGAAATGGAGCAAGAAAGAAATGAGGAAAGAAAAGGACATAAACCTGCGGGTGAAATTCAGCCACTTTGTTAAATATGTATGAGAGTTTTGAGGGAAAGAAGCTGTTTTAGCTGTTTGACTTCTAGAGTGACTTCAATGTCACGAATTTCACTGAACGACTTTGACATCGACCTGCTGTTTTGTCTGAAACACCTAATTCAGAGCAAAAAGGCCTGTGGTTCATCTTTATAAGAGTGTTAAGGGTGTGTTGTTGGGTCTTGTGTCTTTTTTTACCTTTATATAGTTAGTACAGTAGGAGGAGAGACGGAAAATCAAAGGAGGACAGAGGGGAATTGGACAGGGAAAGAAACTTCAAACTGGACCTCGAACCCAGGTCATCCAAAGTGCAAGCATTCACCATATGTCAGAGCACTTTCCCATAAGGCTATGGCTCTGATGAATGGCACTATTACTGTGTTCATACAGTTTGTGTGTTATGGTTTGGGAGTCTACACACTACACTTTGCAAGCTGCTCTCTCTTACTAACAGAAAAAAAAGTCAGATTTGTTTTAAGTTTGTGTGTCATAATCACAAATGAAATTCTATACACTTAAATTTGGGCTGGGAGAAACAGTGAATTGTTAGATGCATATTGATGCAGATGTGGGTGATTCTGTACCAATTCATAAATGTCAAAAATCATTGTTCATTGTGTTGATTCCACAATGGAATATACTTGCTCCGACTGTTTGCATTAGCACTGCTGTGCTGTCATGGCAAGCTAGTAAAATGATTCCTCTCACTGTTTGCTGCCAATAAAATGTGGTTATTTTATTGACTTTTTAAAATCGGCATAATTGTTATAAGTGTGTGTGTGTGTGTGTTGTGTGTGTGTGTGTGTGTGTGTGTGTGTGTGCGTGCGTGCGTGCGTGTGTGTGTGTGTTTTGTGATAAAATGGATTTTCTGGTGATAATTCCCAGAAATTTGCGGACAATTTTGCGATAAAAAAAAATGTGTGGGTGTGCGCGTGTGTGTATTTGAAGTAAGACTTATTAGCCCCCCTTTGATTTTTTTCTTCTATTTCAAATATTTCCCAAATAGTGTTTAACAGAGCAAGGACATTTTCACAGTATGTCTGATAATATTTTTTTTCTTCTGGAGAAAGTCTTTGCATTATTTCAGCTAAAATAAAAGCAGTTTAAATTTTTTTAAATCCATTTTAAGGTCAATATTATTAGCCCCTTTAAGCAAAATTTTTTTCGATAATCTACAGAACAAACCATCATCACACAATAACTTCCCTAATTACCCTAACCTGCCTAGTTAACCTAACTAACCTAGTTAAGCCTTTAAATGTCACTGTAAGTTATATAGAAGTGTCTTGAAAATATCTATTCAAATATTATTTACTGTCATCATGGCAAAGATAAAATAAATCAGTTATTAGAGATGAGTTATTAAAACTATTATGTTTAGAAATGGGTTGAACAAATCTTCTCTCCCTTAAACAGAAATTCAGGAAAAAATAAACAGGGGGGCTTACAATTCTGACTTCAGCTGTGTGTGTATATATATATATATATATATATATATATATATATATATATATATATATAACAACAAATATATATAACAACAAATATATAAACTTATATATATATATATATGTCTTATCTAATTTACCATATTAGGTAGCCTATTATGCTGGATGTGCAATCTGACACAATGATAATGACACAAATCATAAAAATAGAGCTTCTTTATTTTGGTCTCTTGTCAAGATCAACGGTGGGGATTAAGCCAAAGGAAGGCTGTATCCTTGAATCAACCTCCATCAATGTAAGCTGCTTGCTTTTCTGTCTGTTCCATTGCTCTGCTTGTTAAGATGTTTGCTCAAACTTTGCGTTCACGCAAAAAAATAAAAAATAAATACGCCCAATTTGCACCACAGGATGTCTATTCCAATTTTTGCATTGACTTCACATGTAAATCACTCATGCTTCATCCGCATCTGATTACAAGCACAGGCTGCTTGCCCACTCTCATGTAATATAATGATTGTGAGGGCGTAGGTGAGACGTCATTTCTCGAGAGACTCTCAAATACATCATGTGCGCTGTGTATGCAACATCTATAGATCAAATAAAATAATTAATTGCAAAGTGAATAAACATAATTACATTTTATGGTTTGGAATTGGATGTTTTATGAGATTATTTAAGTTTTTTGCGATTATTTTGCGTTTAAATAAAGAATTTTGCAGGATCGTGAAAATGTTCGACTTTTTTGTTGATTTTACGTTAGATTCAGAGATTACAGAATCACAAAAAACTAGGGGGTCTGATCTATAGAAGTTATAGAAAATACTTTATATTATTTAATAAAATAATAAATAATTATTTCAAATTCTTGATTATTCTTATTATCAATAATTAACTTATTTTTAATATTCATTTTTGTCCAAGTGCATCTACAATTATTGCTTTCATCCCAGAATTTCCCTTTAGGTGCATCCCTAATTATATTGTTCATTATGTACACAACAGGATGTTTGTTGGACAATTTTGTCAGTGGTTATTTTGTCAGAAGATGCTTAAATTTGTTAATTTGCTACAAGTATGCAGGCACATTTTTCCTTTTGTTGGTTCTTTGTAACCTTGTTGTTCGCTTGCCAAATCACTTTCACTTCCATCAGTGTGTAATAGAGCTCTAATGGAATGAAACATCCTGCTGATTTGCAAATCTGAAACTACATGTATAAAGTTAAGAAAGAATTGACTCAATGAGTCAATCTTTAAAAGGATCTTTAGCTATTTTGTTGTGCCGTTTCATTGTAACATTGCCCACCCACTTGTTGCGCACAGAGATGTGTAACGGATTCAGGCTTATTCGTGAAGACACTGCTCTACGCTGTGAGATGTTGATTTATTTATTTACTGCCTAAAGATTACATTAAAATTCATATTACTATAAACCACAGTTCATATTATCAGACACCACAGTATAGCCTCAACCTTGTGTTTTATGTTACTGTCATTTTAATGATAACTACTGCAGCATCAAGTTGTTATTAAAGGAAGGATCAGTACCAAAAACTATAAATGTAAAGGGGACTTTGTCAGTACCCTGTTTATATTCTGGATCTCTGGTTAAGCAACTAAAGTGGCTTTCACACTGGACATGGAACGCGCTGTGCTATGAAACCCATTCATTTCAATGGCTTGAGCTGCACCAACCAGAGCATGTGCAAGCAGCAGCATAAAGCACTGACGAATTTCAAATTAATTGTTTTTTGTCATTGTTGTAGTTATGATGAATAGAGCAATATGCTGGTGTACAAACAGCAGTGCTTTATCAATACATTACTGAATTGGACTCACACATATATTCTGTTCAAATCGCACCGACTACGTTGCCAGACCAAACACCCAGATTACTTTTATGCAGCAGTGCATGACACAAGTGTGAACAAATCATATAGGAGTCGTTTAGATAATTATATAAAATAAATGCATATTATAAGACAATAAAAGGATTTTCATTTATTTATTTTTTTTACTGTGCATGCATATCAGCCTGTTGTTAGGGACTCTTCAAACCAAATTATGAACCTTAATAATCAATGATGGGGAGAAAAAAATTAAATCTATTAAAACAAAAGATGCATTGATAACCATTTTATCACACCCCTTGAATATACATATGCAGATGCAAATGCAAGCAGATAAGACTAAAATATAAAATAAATAAAATCTAAAATATTTTGCCTAATCTAAAATCTAAAAAATCATTGTTCTAACTCGAATACACAAGTTTAACATCCTATAAAACAAATTATTTATTGATTTAATTCAATTATTTATCTCAATCAAAACACAGGTATAACTCTGATGTTTAACTAATTGAATTATTACTAATTTTTACTAATTGAAGAATAGAAAAACTTATTTTGCCGCAGTGGGACTTGAAGTTAATAAAATTTAACAGAAGTTAATGATAATTTTGTACAGTATATTGCAATTAGTGTAAACAAACGAGTTAAAAATATTCTACTGTAGTTTTAGGTTTAGAAATTTAACAGTACATTTAAACAACAACAACAGAAATTACTCCAAATACATTTTTCCTTTGTGCTGTTGAACAGTCTCCATTTTTGTCTGAATTTGTCGATCTCCTACAATCCCCATTCACACAGATCTGCAAAAACACAAACTAGAGCAGCTTTTCCCCTGAATAACAAAATGTCTGCTAATAATAACAATATGACCTAAAAACCAGAATGCAAAATTGTGTCTTATTAGTTGAGTAAACATGACAGCTCATAAAAGACTGAAATAAAATGTTTGCAGAAGCTCTTGAGACAAACACTGAGCGAGGATAGAGTAGAACCCACAGAGACGAGAGTCATGACCAGGTTGAGACAGAAGGCTGTTTTGAGCACACATATTCGACAGTCCCCTGAGCGAAGAGCGATCTGGAGAGATCTATTATTGTTGAAGAGGAGCGGAAAAACACGAACAACACTTCAGCCATGAAAGATGTCTGATCACACACACATACATACATACATACTTGTAGATATGGTTTACGAGGACTCTCCATAGGCATAATGCATTTTGGATTGTAAAAACTACTTATTTATTTACTTATACATATGGCCTTAAGCTACCCCTACCCCTAAACCAAAATTTCAATGTCAAAAGACCTTGATAAGTATGATTTTTAAGCGTTTTGATTTATGAGGACACAAGGCATGTCCTTGTAAACCATCTTAATAGAGTACAATACAATTTATCGACCTCCTAAATCACATAAACACATTCACACACACACACAATTACACAGAAACAAGAGTTTCCCTTGAATCTGTGTCTTTGTCTTCAAGTGAGTACGAGGGACAAGTCTATACATGCTGAACCAGAATGTTTATGTGCATAAGAGACAGTGGAGCTGCCAAAAGCCACAAGACCGAGACAGAGATTTGACCCTTGAAGACCCCTGGAGACCCTCAGCAGCACAGAGCGTCAAAACTGACAAACTCCAGCAAACTTTTGTGCTGTGTAGCTCAACAGCCGCTCTCCTCTGAGAACACAGGCCAGGTCACATCACTCGCAAACATAAGAGGACTCCACTTGAAGATGAAAACAGGAAAAACTGATTCAGACTAAGAGGAGAGAGAAGAGGAACACTTGAAAAAGAAAGGACAAGAGAGCTTGAGAGAAACATGCAAATGAAGAGACCAGGACATGGAGAAAGAAGTGAGACAGGATAACATATGGACAAGAGTCTCGCAGATGGTAGAGATATTCAGTGATGAAGAAAGAAGTCAGTTTGATTTGCTTGTGTGTTTGTTTTATGTTAAAGGTGCACAATAATTATCCAGGATAATATCATGATTGTTGTTTAAACAATGTGCAAGCTTGCATTATCAAGTATCACTCACTCATTCAAAAAAATGCTAAGAGTCTAAAAGCGGTGACTGTGTGATGCTAGAAGTTAGAATGACATTATAATTCAAGTTATTTACAGTTTAACCCATAGAAGGGTTTTTTGACAAAGTCGAAGCAAAACATTGGCATCCCTCAGGGAAAATCAGTTTTAAATGAATCTTTTGAATCAGTGATCAACTAGGGAATAACGAAACAATTGTTTTACGGGAACTCTTTGAAAATGTAGTTGAATGACTATCATTAAAATAGACCAAATCAAAAATTAAACTTGCATTACATGTTTTCTGTCATAATTTACTCACCCATCACTTGTGAAAAAAATGTTTCGAGTTTCTTTCTTCTTTTGAACACAGATATTTGTTGAGAATATATTTTGAAGAATGCGGAAAACTTGTAACCATTGACAGTCATAATATCTGTTTTTCCTACCATGCATGTCAGTGGTTACCGGTTTTCGACTTTCTTCAAAATATGTTTTTTGTGTAACAGAATAAAGAACCTCATAAAGGTTTGTAACCACTTGAGGGTGAGTATATAGTGAGTACATTTTCATTTTAAGGTGAACTTTCCCTTTAATTCACTTTCAAACTAGTGAATTAGTTTGAAATGAATACTAGTTGAAATTCAAAGTAATTTTATTTACAGTTAATTTATACAAATGTTTTAATTATGAATAGCTAAGATACATCGATTGTTGCTCTGAAACTACTTTTAGCCAGACAGAGGACTTTTTAAAGTATAAAGTAACAACTAAGTAAAGAAAGTTAAATTGTAAAGTGTTTTAACCCTAAGCCTACACATAAGCCATTTTTAACTACATTGCTGGCATACAAAATAGATCGCTTTTAGTATTTTTTTATCTATCTATGTGAATGGGTATCACTTTGGCAACATTGTTGTTTGTGTGTGCCATTTTTCAAATACACTAAGGACAAACTTGACTGCTTTAAAGTTGTATTTTACCCTTAAAGCCCTGGTATACTTAAAAAGAAATCAAAGAATAAACTGAAACGATGTAATTTTGAACACAAATCCATACAAAACAAAGTTCTTTTTGAGTTTGTTTTGGCAGTTCAGACCAGCAGTATTTGTAGAATTGAAGCAAATGATAGGATTTATACTCAATTTCTGCTTCATTAGACTGAATAATTATTATCGTACAAAGAAAGATTTAGAAAAAAAAGAGAAAGAATCCAAGTAAAAGACTAATAAAGATTTTTTTTTTCTATTTAAAAGCATGTTCAGCTTCTCAAACCCATTTCAGTATGTTATTTTCCACCCGCACACACACATGTAACTGAATTGTCAGTTTATATCTATATTCATCACAGTTTCTGAGGTATTTTTGAGCTGTTATAAAATCACAACTCATCATGAAGTCAGTTCATCCAGCAGCACACCAGTTTATTTTCAATCCCAGTAGTGCAGTTACTTTAATAACACACGACACGTGAAATTATTAATGCAATTAGTCTCAAATATAACCAGCCTAATAATTTACTTCAATTTACTGAGCGATTCAATTACTTGCTGCAGTGCTTTCAACAAATAAGTGTTGACGCTTCAGTCCCTAAGTGTAAAAAAAGTTATTCAGCAGAATAATTTAAGCTCAGTGGGTACTGTACCCTTAAGGCACTGGTATACTTAACAAGGAACTGAAGAACGAACTGAAATGACGTAATTTTGAAAATCCAAAACCATCTGAAACAATTCTTTCTGAGATGTTTCAGCAGTTCAAATCAGCTCACCTTTGGGGGGTTAGTTTTGGCTCCTAAACACCTTTGAGCTACCATTGGACCGGAGCGATTACATCTGCCGCCATCATTGTGTTTAGAGGTACATTTGAGCAGCATCACACATTTAAAACCCCACCTACAGGTGTGCAGGACTGTTGAAGTGTTCAGAGTTTATTTTTGCCCTCAAACAAAAACTGCAAAAGATCTTCATGTGAAGTATAACAGAGCCTTTAAAGTGTTGTTCCAGAAGCCTTAACAGCCACCCATAATAAATTATTTTTCCATCATCTTGCTTGAATGCAGCTCAGATCATTCATCATTTGATCTGACTGGCAGAAAGCTGCGCGGATCTGATGGCTGCTAATTGACATGTCAAGATTTGATTTTAAGGGAAAAAGGTCAGTGAGGACGCAGACAGAGAAACTGAGACAGTGGAATTAACACAAAACTTGCAACCAACCCCAAGAATAATGTCGCACAGAGTCTGACATTGTCCAGTGTTAATTTATAAGACAGACAGATAAAAAGATGGTCGAGGCAGATATATAGCCCTGTTAAAAAGAATTATAAAGCTTTGCACTTAATGTGATCTCCGTGCGGATGATACCAGTGATATTTGTAGCCCAAGGCAACAGTCAAGCTAAGCAAGTATAAAATGGTTAATTACAGCTCAAGCAAAGAGCCTGAAGGAGAACGAGCCACACAACAACAAACTGCAGAGGTCAAGTGTTATTTAGGTTAATCTAAGAGAAGACAATCTCTGTTCATCTCCTAATGATGATCTTCATAGGAAATGAAGCACTTTATGAGTGTTTAATACCGGAGCCGCTTTTACATCTGAGATTTAATCTCAACCGGCAATGATAAAAACTATATTAAAGATGATTATTTAGTCAAAAACAATTTGAGAAATCATTTCCACACTCCATTATTATTCCTTTCAGACACTTTCTGTTTGTGTGTTTGTGTATTCACAGAATTGAAGCAAATTATAGGATTCAAACTCAATTTCGGCTTCATTAGACTGAATAATTGTTATCTTGCATTGACTGATTTAGAAAAAGAGAAAGAATCACAAATAAATGGACTAATATTACACTATTTGAAAGCATGTTGAGCTTCTCAAACCCCTTCAGTATGTTATTTTCCACCCGCACACACTCGTAACTGAATTGTCAGTTTAGTTTGTGCTTTGAACTGCAGAAGTTTTCAATTACGTCTATATTTATCACAGTTTCTGAGGTATTTTTGAGCTGTTATAAAAAACTCTTCATGAACTCAGTTCATCCAGCAGCACACCAGTTTATTTTCACTCCCAGCAGTGCAGTTACTTTAATAACACACAACACGTGAAATTATTAATGCAATTAGTCTCAACTATAACCAGCCTCATTATTACTGAGCGATTCAATTACTTGCTGTGGTGCTTTCAACAAATAAGTGTTGACGCTTCTGTCCTTAAGTGTAAAAACATCAGCAGAACAATTTGAGTTCGGTGGGTTTCAGACGCTTGCAGATCATCCTGCGGTGTCAATATTGTGAAGATCATCATATAATAATTGACTTCTAGCTTGAGATTCTGTCCATTATTAAGCTCAGATTCTTCATTTTACGCTCAGATTGGCTGTGATTGTTTCTTGACGAGTGAAATCAATGAGCTGTTTGGTGTATAAATTGCAAAACACAAGCTAAAGAGCATATTAATTATAGGCTGTTAAAAGTTTAATCTGTTGTGCCAGAGCTGCCGTGACAGATTTGTATAAATCATAGATAAAACACTACTGATCCTAGTTTTATTATCTCTGAATTTCCAAGAAAAGTTAGGAAAAGAGCAATATGCAGGGATTTTGATCTCAGGGATCCCCTAACATCAAGCGCTTAGGATCATGAAAGATTTAAGAATCTATTTAAAATATGAAATTTAGATTGTAATATAGTTTAAAGTTGTTTTATTATATTTACTAACCCTAAAATGTTTAGACAGTTATGTCTAGGAAAATTGTAGCTATAATATAGTATAGAATAAAATCTATTTACTTCATTTTATTTGTTGTCATAATGCTGAGTAATATTTAAATGAATAGTTTACCCAAAATTAAAAGCGTCTTATCATTTACTCTTCCTCATGGTTTTAAACCTTTATGATTTTTTTTTCTTTTTCTGTTTGAAAACAAAGAAGATATTTTGAACAATTCTGGTTTTTGGAACCCATCGACTTCCATAGAAGGAGAAAAAATACTATGGAAGTCAATGGGTCCCAGCAACCAGTATTTTTTACCAATACCAGAAATACCTTCTGTGTTTAACAGAAGAAAGAAACTTAAATCAGTTTGAGCTGTGGAGTAAATTATGTAGAACAAATACATTTTTGTTTGAACTATCTCTTTAAATATTTAAATATTATTTAGTATTTTTACTTTATATGAAGTTCCTTTTTTTCTACCCATTATTAATGTTACAAACATTTTCAAGAGCAGTTTATATTTGTAAATATTTGTTTACAATATTAACAGACAGTTCTCAAAATTGAATGAATGAATGAATGAATGATTCAGACTGGATGAGAAACATTCGTTTGCAATTATTTTCTGATAAATGCACAGCTAAAGTACACTAAAAATGGCATTTGCTGTTTGCTCAAACTACTTTAAATGAGCTGAAACAACACAATTCTTGAGTTTTTTGGGGGGAAAGCTTAATTTTGTTATGTTCAATCCACTTAAATTGGTGAAACTAATAAGTTAACTTAATTCCTTCATGTTGTCCTAGCACAAATCGATTGTGTGGAACCCAGTATTTTCTACAGTGTATTTTCTGGCAAGTCTCGACCTCCTTACAATTCCATATCACTACACCAATCAAATGACACTGTCTACATGTTTTAACCACATTGTTGTTGAATCACCATTTTAATTGTTGTCACACAAAGTCCCTTTAAGGCAAGTCATTTCACTCAGTGGCCATCTTTGAAATTCCTCTCGGGCAGTATGCTCGGGCATTCTCTCTGAATGGGGAAACATCAAATTCTCCAAAACTGGTTGCCAAGCTTACAATTACAGTACATACAGGTATTTGGTATCACAGATCACAAATTAAACAACAACTTTCTGATAAGTTTTGTTTCTGAATGTTTGAGTCAAACGAAATCTGCATGTTTTTCAGGTTCCCCAAGCTAATGCTCATGCGGGCTTGAAATTAACGAGATCACAGCACCAACCTCATTTATGGCCATTCTACATATTATTATCCTCTGAATAATGCTTCGTCAGATCGCGCTGCTTTTCTGAAGTAATTCACAGCTTGGTGTTGATGGCGAATCTTCTCAAGAAATAAAAAGAAGACTCTTTGTTTACATGTTTTTTGCCATTTGAGTAATTGCTGTCATGTGATCTACAAAACCATAAAAACTTTTGTTTTCAAGTGCAGTTGGTTCATTTAAAAGTACACATGTCAAGCTTTATGTGGGTATATTTCTTATGTCTGTGAAAATAAGTGTTCGCTGAGATTCCAGTGCATTTGTTGACCACAAAATCTGTTGTATAAGCACACGTCTGGTCCAAGTTTCTCCCCGGAGAAACATCGGTCTATACTGATTGATTGGCTCCTGTACTTGTAGGCGGGACTTCGTTCACCATATTGACCTTTACACTTTTCACCATTCAAAACTAGATGAGTGACATGTCTTGTCTATTCTAGAGTCTAAGTTGTCATATCACCACCTAGCGTGTGCTTTTTCCCCCAAATAATACAACAGACTGGAGTCAGTTACTTTTTACACACTGTATATGGACAAATAACATATATTGCTTGCTGACTGGCTAATTTAGTCCAACCACAGCCAATCAGACACATGAATTCCCCTTTAAATCCTCCTCTCAGGTGCTTGTTAACACGTCAAAGCATTTCACTCAATCAAACTTTAATCTGAGAGGGCACAGTTTTATTTCAGCAGTTGAGTTTGCTGGAGCTCATCTCATCACTCCTGCTCTCTTTAGAGGATGAGGAGTGTGTGTGTGTGTGTGTGTTGGCTCTCTCGTGTTTCGTCAGGGTTCAGTGTGTGTGATGTGCTTTTTATAGCAGAGTGTTATAGATTTGGCTGCTGTAGCCGCAGGCCGACAGATCTGCGATGTGATTGGTCAAGTTCTTTGGTCGGCCGGCCGTTTGCCCTCTCGGGGTCGAGACAATTAAAAGCATAAAGACAATGTTCCTCGCTCACTGGAGCAGAGCTCTTTCACCTCGTCCACCCGCCGCTCTACAAACTCCTGCTCTTTCTCCTCCGTCATTCATCATCTGCACTGCTCACTCTCTGTGTGTATGTGTGTGTCTCGTCAACTCTGTTACATCATCATCATCATCACAGCAGCAGAGGCCCGACTGACTGACTGATGCTGATGAGAGAATAAAGCTCATCGATTCTGATCCTATGAACACACACTCACAAACATGACACACACACATACACAGAAAAAGTCACACATTCACACACACACATACATTCAACACAAACATGCACATACTCAGATGTCACTCAAATATACACACGTACAAGCACACACACAAACATACACACACCCACAAACACATGAAACTCAAACAAACATGTATGCACACACTTGCACACACTCAAACACACTCACTTTTGCACACACATACTAACCACCAGCACTTGAGCAGCAAGTTCGTCTGCGTGTTCAATTATCGGTGGTTAGTGTGTGTGTGGATAAGTGAGTGTGTTTGAGTGTGTACATGTATGCACACATACACACTCACTTTTGCACACATACACTAACCAGCGACACTTGAACACGCACACGAACTTGCTGCTCAACCTCATGCATAATCATGTATAGGCACATGCATATGCATCCATAAGACACAGAGACAATACACACACACACACACGCACACACACACACACACACACACACACACACACACACACACACACACACACACACACACACACACATATACACACATACATTCCCTACTCAAACTCATGCATATAATCATGTACACACACATGCATACACAATACAATACACAAAACACACAGATGCATACAGATACATGCACACACACACATACTCATACTCATGCATATTTATAAACACATATAGACATACACACACACACACACACACACACACACACATTTGTCTGATCTTAATGAGGAATTTAGATCAAATAAAAACATGTTTAGGTTACATTATATATATTTTTAATGGACGAGGACCAGTAAAATAGCTTCACTAGTCAGTTTTTAAGGTATTTCACTACATTGCACAGGCCCTCACTAGTATAGTCAAACCAGTAGACAAACACATACACGCACACACTTACTGCTCAAACTCATGCATAATCATGTGCACACACAAACACACACATAGTCTCACTGCTTATACTCATGCATAATCATGTACACACACACTGAATAAACACTTACAGCATTTGTTGCTGAAAACACACACACACTGGACTGATGAGAAGGACACAACTTCAGGTCAGAGCTACACTACCGATTAAAGTTTGGGGTCGTTTATTTTTTTTAAGAAAATGATTCTGTTCATCAAGGCAGCATTTATTAAAAAAAACTTGTTAAATACTTATTTGTTAAATACTTAATTATAACTTATTGTATGTATTTTAAAATGAAAATGATTACTCCAGTCATTATTGCTTTTATTACTATTACTAGTAATAATAATAAATTATAATACAGTGATTTCTGAAGGATCATGTGACTCTGAAAACTGGAGTAATGAAGCTGAAAATTCATCATTAAATTATTAAATAAAAATTATAAACTACTTGTGAACAGTTATTATATAGTGCAATAACATTTCATAATTGCACAATTTTTACTGTATTTTTGATGAAATAAATGCAGCCTTGGTAAGCAGGATAAGCTTATTTTAAAATATTTAAAAGTCCTACTGACCCCAAACCTTTGACTGGTAGTGTAATTATGTGTTTATTTATGTTTCTTAGCCATAAGTAGCCACATTTGTGACAGTAAGCCAAAGCAGAAGCAGAAGCTCTCTGGATGAACTTGTTTTATATTTAATTGTTGTAAAGGATATATTTATAGTCTTACTGTTACAAGCACCAGCGATCTAGTGACTGTGGATAGCCGGAGAACTACACGCACACCACTTTAAGAACTACTATTCCCAGCTTGCACCTTGCACACACCGGTTTCCTGTTTCATTTTTATTACACTCACACAGCGGGAGGATCATTATGGACTGATAACATGGACTTTAAAGTAGGATTGAGTGATATTGCACAAAAAAAAAAATCACTATCATGTTTTATATCATTTGGTATCAATAATTATTGAATATTTTTTTATAATCCATTTAGGAATATTATGTTTTTTTATTTATTTAATCAATTTATTTTAATTTACCAACATTTTGAAGGCAAATGGTTTTAATAGTCAAAAATCTAAAATATTTAAACAAAATATCTGATCTGTTTATGATAAAATAAACATAAGTGTTAAAGAGACTCTTAAACTTGATAAATAAAATTTTACAAAGTGTGTGCAATGGTAAACACTTTAAGGTATGAACAATAATGATACAGTGAACCTCAAACTCTGTCAACAACAGAAATTATGATAATCAAATCTGACCTTTCAAGCAAAGGAACCAGCAATAATTATTCAAATACATACTGCAACATTACAAATCGTGAAGTTGGATGACTACATTACCCCCTATGCTAAAAATTCTTACAGATGGGGAACTAGTGTCTGGGATGCACAAGAAAGGAAACCAAAAAGCCACTCTGGTGACATCTTTATATCCATTTTTATTCACAGTCTCCTCGCTGCTGCCACACAGCACTCATTTTCGCATGTGTTGTTATTCTGACCTGAAGTAACAAGCTTACCTGGCGTCTCTTGTAACTAGGTGACCATCAACCATTTTCTCAGAGGATGATAAATGGATTAATCATTGCTGCTGCTCTGATGCAAGCTTATTGAGAAAAGTAAAAACTGCTGCAGTGTTTAGGTGCGCTGTGTTTGTCTGAGATAATTAGTCTGCAGTTATTACTGAAGTGTGTATATTCCATACAAAGTGTAAAGCAGATTGGTTACTTCTATTTACATGAATTGTTCACGGCAACGTTCAGATGTTTTCAACTAGGTGCGGCTGGAAAATGCGCACGATTCACATGCACGCCGCTTGCACAACATATGCGCGCCTTCATTGAAAATTACAAACTTACACTCTAAGCTTATTGGCACTGCTTTCAAGGCACGCACTCAGCAGCCACATTTTATTAAAACTATATCGCTTCATACCAAAACTACACACCAAATCTTTTTTTATCATTATTGACAATGGTGTTTTGTCAATAAAAAGTGATACTGATTTTATCGCCCAGCCATACTTTAAATACAGCGTGCACACACACATCTTGGCTGAGTCTTTCCGCTGCCGACTTTCGCTTTGATTGTTTGTTTTGTTTATGGTTTTAGCCGCCCAGATCGACCCGGCCTGTTTATTGACCCTTCTTTGGATTTGTCTATATGCACCCATTTTTTATCTGTCACTCTTTGCCTGCATCACGATTCTTGTTAATTAAACCTGCATTTTGATCCGCAACTCCCTTGTCAGCATCCCAGCTCCATGACACGTACTATTTACAGTGAGTAAAACACATTTTTAACATGCTTTTTTTTCCTGGTAAATATATTTCTAAAGTAGCCGCGGACATGAATTTGACACAGATTTTGGTAAAAACCCTAGCAATTCAAACATAGAAGTGGAAATCACTTCAGCTCTAATACAGTTCTTATTTTCCATTGGACTCAAGCCAGGTGATTGGCTGGGTCATTCTAGCAGCTTTATTTTCTTTTCTAAAACAAAATGAAAGTTTTCTTGACTGTGTTTGGGCTCATTGTCTAGTTGAAATGTCCACCCTGGTTTCACCTTCATCACCTTTGACTTTAACTTTATTTATAAAGCACATTTAAATGCTTTAAAAAATACAGTAATACAGATAAATAAAAAGAAAAATATTTATACAATTATTTCCTATTTAAAGCACAAGAGAAAAGATGTGTTTTTAACTTTCATTTATAATCAAATAGCGAACAAGCAGTTCTGATTGGTAGAGGTAGAACTAGGTAGCTTAGGACTAACTACTGCAAAAGCTCAGTCATTCCAGCACATTCCAGACCATGGTATTGACATGAGCTGGCCTTCTTGGGATCTGAGTGACCTAGTTGGATAATGGGGGGTGAGTAAGTCCGAAAGATACACCGTGACATGATTTTAGTGAGCTTTATAAACAAATAGCAGAATTTTGAAGTCAATTCTATAACTGAGAGGTAGCCAGTGCAAGGAGCGCAGGATTGGTGTAATGTGGTCTCATTATGATGGCCTGTGAGCAGACGAGCTTCCGCATTTTTGATCATATGAAGACGAGAAATTAGGGCTGCATGATATTGGAAAAAACTGACATTGCAGTGTTTTGTTTTTCTGCAATATATATTGTGATGTGAATATAATTTTACCAGATGACTTGAATAGCTCAATTTGGAAAGAATTACTGATTTTATATTGACTGGGTTGACTTCATAGGACAGGTATGTACATAAATGAAATAGACAATGGGTGTATTTGAGTATAAATTTAATAATCAAGCATAACTAAATAACACTGCATAGACATCATTGCATAAAAGGTTAAATAGAATTAATCTTTGCTAAAACTATAATTTCCAATACACAAATGGTTTAAAGGCACTTGAAATCTGTTCAATTTATACATTACAGCTATAATTTCACTCAAATTTCCTAAAGGGATGAATAAACAAACTGAACTCGACATTGCAAATTCTGCTATGTGACTATTGCGGATTTGCCCATTGCGATATCGATACTGAAACGATAAATTGTGCTGCCCTATGAGAAATATATGAAAGCGGAAATCCAGCAAATAAAGAGTTACAATAATCAAGTCACAAGGAGATAAAAAGCATGGATCACAGTTTCACAACTTTCCATGCTTAGGAAAGGCTTTACTTTTGTTAGCATGTTTGATGGTAATTTCAATGTAATTCATTTACACTGAGGGATTTCTGTTGCTTTCCATGCCCTTTTACATCTTCCTTTCTTCATGTGTTCAATCCTCGTTCCCTGTGTCATTTAATTTTATTACACATAACGTAATATGAGCTAATTAGTTTTGTTTTCATTGCATGTATGGATTACTTTAGTTGTTACTAACATCTGGTGAAAAGTCAACAGCATCTTTAGAAATGTTTTCTGAGAAAAGTGTCTTCAATACTTAATTTACTGAGAGTCTACAAATACTGTTCGTTTAACTAATATCCATGAATACACTCATAAATCCTATAGAGCAGAAAATGCTAGATCAATAAAAGTGGACATGACTTTCAGAAACACTAAGACGCTGTATTAAGAGAACCTGTAAAGCTAAACTGCAGAATTTTAGTCATTTAATAACAGAATCGAGCAGCACACCCTGAGGAAAAAAAGCCCAAGGAACCAACTCTGCAGGGAAGAGGCTTGTTTAAACACAGAAAGTGTTTTGCGCAGATGAAACACCTCACTAAACGCTTTCCCAGCTGAAAATGTCCACCTTGTTTGAAGAATGTGAGCTTTCATAAAGTTTTAATCAGTAGGCAAATACACAGAGGCCAGGCGAGACAGAAGAGCTGATTATGTTTTTGCTCAGACTCTCATTTCATGGCGGATTTGCAATGAAACAGGTGTGATTGAGATCAGAAACTTCACTACAAATCCAAAGAGACTCCAATCCTCATCACGTATGAAGGAAACACTTTAGACAATGAACAGAGATTGAGAAGAGGGTGATAATTACTCTCAAATCCACTCTAATGAAGAGTGACTGCTGATTTGCTTCATTTATAAAGCATACAACTCACATCCACTCTTAAAATGCTTTAATTGCATCTGTGGTTCCTTGAAACTTGAAAACATACATGAAAACTTTCTATGGCACAAAATGTTCTTTGCGAAATCTAAAAACCTTTTATTTCTGTGGCGTTACTGCAAAAATAATCTGTTTTATGTTTTAAGACCATAAAGGTCCACACTTATGCACTTTATTTTCTTCTGTGTCTTGTGAGATTGTGCTTTTAAACCTTTTGAAAATGCTTTCCAAAGTGTACAAATTTCAAAACACCACTTTCCCAGTGCATGGACTGTGAAAAAAAGATTATCCATTTTTAGTCGTGACACAATCATGTCACCCATTTTCAAAATTTTCAAAATAGTTTTATTTTTCTCAGTAATTAAATCTGTTAAGTATACAGTTTTGGATATTTTTCTTTTTGTCTGATTTTTAAATACTTTGTTTAAAATCTTAGTTTACAATGATTATTGGCAAAGTCAATGAAAAAATGTAGATGAAAATATGGGATAGATGCTAATGTACCATGTTGTTCATTCCCTTTATTATTTCTCTATTCCCTCGTTTTCTTTTGCCTACTTTGTTTATTTCCAAGGTTTCCCTCATCAGTTGACAGTAAGTAGCTATGTTTCCATCCAAAAATGCTAAATTAACTTTATACGCAACACTGGATTATCGCATAAAAGACGTGCGAATAAAGCAGCGTTTACATCCAACGAGTCAAAGCCAACAAAATCGTCACTTCCTGATTAACTGGTGCCAAATATCAACAGTAAAAAGGGAATTTGCTGCAGTAGGAGAAGCTGTGTGAATCTTTTCTTCATTTAATCAATGACTTGTGCCTCAGAAGACAATCCTAACATGCAGTGAACGTACGGTGGTGTTTGAAGGCGTGAGACGTGGAGCACAGATGCTCCTGATTCTGGAGGTAATTAATAATATAATAACACTAATACTAAATTTTCCATCCCTCAGTCCATCCATTCATCTGTACACTAATTTGCACAACTTAAAAATAAAAAAAAATGTAAATAAGTTGTCACTACATTTTGACAATCAGACAGAACCTTATTATTAATTCTGTTAAACAGTTGTGACATCACATTCAAAAGAAATGTTCCATTTACATAAAAAATATGCATAGACTATGTATATTTTTCCCTATATACAGTCAAGCCTGAAATGATTCAAACCCCTGGCAAATTCTGACTTAAAATTACTTTTATTCAGACAGAAAGTTTAAGGGGTCTATTTGACTGGAAATGACAGGTCAGAATTTGTCAGTGGTATGAATAATTTCAGAGTTGACTATATACAGTTGAAGTCAGAATTTCCCAAATGATGTTTAACAGAACAAGGAAATTTTCACGGTATGTCTGATAATATTTTTTCTCCTGGAGTAAGTCTTATTTGTTTCATTTCTGCTAGAATAAAAGCAGTTTTTTGTTTTTTATAAGCCATTTTAAGGTCAAAATTATTAGCCCCTTTAAGCTGTATTTGTTTTCGATAGTCTACAGATCAAACCATCGTTATACAATAACTTGCCTAATTAACCTAATTAACATAGTTAAGCCTTTAAATGTCACTTTAAGCTGTATAGACGTGTCTTGAAAAATATCTAGTCAAATATTATGTACTGTCATCATGGCAAAGATAAAATAAATCAGTTATTAGAAGTGAGTTATTAAAACCATTGTGTTTAGAAATGTGTTGAAAAAAATATTTTCTCCGTTAAACAGAAATTGGGGAAAAAATTAGACGGGGCTAATAATTCTGATATCAACTGTGTGTATGTATTGTGCAAATACAAACTTTTAATGTGTACACAACTCACAATTAATCTTTAAAAAGCACTATTTATATTTCCAAGGTAATTTAAGACATAAATAGTCAAGGTACAAGTAAAATGTAAAATTACTAGATAAAAAAATCATATTTTTTTGTAGGAACAAAAAAACTAAGTACAGTATATGTATTTGCATGTCCAGCGTGCCACTGGGCCTGATGCTCTTTTCTCTTCTCTCCTCTCTGTCATAATCAATCCAATTATAGGCTTACATCACACTTTATTGAACAGTCCTCTGGAGGCATTTTGTCCAGATCTAATCCGCATTATAAAATCAGCCCTTTCTGCTATTTGTGAGAGGGCGAATTCTTGACTTTTTCTCTTTTCTCTGTTCGCTGAAGCTCCTCAAATCTCTCTTCAGCAGCACCTGAGGGACTTTATCCTTAAAGCCATTTAAAGAGAGCATAAATACTTAAATACCATCATCCTCCATCATTCCCAGTGAGATTCCTAAATCAGCACAAACAGATAGATGGCAGCTTTTCTCTAAGAAAAAGTATACATCAAGGCTTTATAAAGGACACATATTTTACTTTTCGCCTTACTGTTGATCCTAAATGTCCAATCAGAGTCTGACAAGAGATGAATGAGGTTTCAGCTCTGAATGAACCAATGACAAATGACTCTGATCTACATCACAAACTGAGATCCTGCAATCAAACTCAAGCGTGTGTGAAACTGAACTGTGAACTCATTGACCAGCACACAAACACAACATAAAACTGCTTCCATTGGCAGAAATCTGGAGAGACGACTGAAGCACGGGTCCTGACAGCATGAGACTCCACTGAGGTCAATATCATTAACACACACTCAGTAGGGTGCTTGCTCTTTAGTGTGCGCTCAATACATCTCTTTATTTTTACTTCTTTTCTTAAAAGGTTCTGCAGTCGTGCCGCCCATAATACAGTAAGATCAGAAACAGGTGGTAAATGTAATGTATAATGTAATTATACATTATACATTATTACTATAATGTAATACTGTAGTATGTTTCTGTAATATTGATACACTTTAATACTGGTAATATCAATAATATTCATATTGATAACTTAAAAATAGCATATTACGATAAAAACGTATATATTTCTAGTCATACTGAATGATGTACTGGGGTTATCACTATAGTGGGATCAAGTGTTACTTTATTTATATATTTATTTATTTATTTACTTATTTAAATATTTATATATTTACAAACAATAAGAAATATAAACATCCTCTATATGGTTTTGTGTGAAATAATAAGTTACAAATCAATAATAATAAGTTCATATATGTTTAGCTTTCCTTATTTGCAACACAAGTTTTATTTTACATTTTATTGACTGTTCATATTTAAAATAGCTTATATTGTATAAATACACTTAGATTTAAATAGACATTATTAAAATATACCATATAATTAAATCAACACAATCTCACGGCAATTCGTAACTTTTTTTTAGTGGCTAATTCGTACGAATTTGTATGATCTAATTCGTACAATTTAGTACGATTTGCTCATCCTCCAATGACGGTTGGGTTTAGGGGCGGGGTTAGGTGCCACGCCTCCTTTTTAAAATCGTACCATTTCGTACGACTGAACTCGTACGAATTCGTACGAATTAGCCACTAAACTGTCAAAACGTAAAATACTTACGTTTTCTCGTGAGATCAGGCTGAATTAAATACTGTAATAAATATGTATTTAATAATAATAATATAAAAATATATGTTGTTGCTATTTTAATTCATTACATATATAACATGCCACGGTTACAATGGCCTTATGACATTTAAGTTTATAACAGATTTATAACAAGTTATGTCATGTTGGTAATGTGAAGTTGACATAACATACTGTGCAAATGACACCTATAATGACATGTGCATACATAAAATCTCCTTTCTTTCATGGCCTGTCATATCATGGTTATAAAAGTGTCATGTCAGTCTTATGAACACCCCATCATGAAAAGTGTTACCACATGCTATTTTAGAGCAAATCATTGCCATAGGAATACATGTATGATACAATTATAATACAGTGATACGATTTTTAATTGTTGTGGGAATATAACAAATAGATCCCAAGAATATGGTGTATTCTGGATGGTGCAATCACAAGCAGAGCTTTTGACTTGATAACCCAGCTAACAGTTAATTTGTTAACTTTACAAGATTTGCTAAGCAATATTAACAGTACCAGATCAACACCAACAAAAATGAAGGTCACACTTTATTTTGATGGCCTGTTTGTTGAATTTAAGTTACATTGCATCTTAATGCCAACTAATTCTCATTAGATTATAAGTAGACTGTTAGGTTAGGGTTAGTGTAAGTTGACATGTACTTGTAGAGTTTCTTATAGTCAGTTAAATGTCTGTTGAAGGAGCAGTATTAACAGATATTAAGCAGTCTATTAATACTCAAATAGATCATAAAAATAAAATGTTACCAAAACGAAAACTCCTCCTAATCTTGATTTGAGCTTAAAACGAGTCTCTACACTTGACCAGCAGCTCCTGCTCACCTGCTGAATATATCAGCGCTATAGTCAAAGCTAAGGATTATGGGAACCACACACAGCAGGGAAAAGATTACACAGGACAGTGAACTGAACTGGCAAAAACATCAGAGCCGTGTTTCCTGCTGTATTTCAGTGTAATCTGATGTCTGGATTCCTCAACCTTCAGCAAAGCTGCTTTTAATCTGTGTGAAGGAAACAGCAGCAGGAGATTCTGCTTCAGCTTCAGGTTTGAGTCTCAGCAGGAGGAGGACAGAAATGATGGACACAATCGATAGAGAGCAGAGGCTGAAGAGTTCAGAAGCAGATGATAGATGAAAAGACACGAGGGCCACGACTTCGCCTTCAGCGAGACCTGAACTCAGCAGAAAAAAACAAGGCTTCCAGCTTTCATCATGCTTCACCTCCACCCAAAATACACACACACAAACAAAAAAAAACACACACACAGAAAGAGCTGTGATTAAACACACTAAAGGTCAATGTGTTTCCTGGAATAAAGCCGCACTGCTGGTGCCAGAGCTCTGAAAGCTGAAAATGAAGACAGAAGAACCACAAAAAATGACAAGTGAGAGAAACGTGAGCTTATTGCAGATTTCTGGAGATGCTGGATCACTTTTCATACTCTGCTGTATTTAAAAGAAACAGATGAAAAACAAAAGCTAACATCTTAATATAAATACAAAAATGACAAATACTAAAATACAGAGAAGCACTGTACATTTCAATTACACTAGTTAACAATCACTTCTCTTAATATGATCACTGACCATGGTAATTATACATTAAAAACCTCTAAAAGTGCATTTGCAGTTAGTTGAAATTAAATAAAAAACAAAAATAACAAATAATTTTCTTTTACAGTGTAAAAAATGTAATGACACAAAGTCAAAACAACAATTATTTTTATGTTGCTTTAAGTAATTTTAATAAGTTAATCGGGATTCAACTAATGTTTTTAAGTTATACAAAGTTTAACTTAACATTTTTTTGTCCGTTTGATTGATCAGAACTTGAGATGACTAGAAAAGTTTGTTTGATTCAACCTAAATATTTAAGACAGCAAGATTTTTTTTTTTTTACAGTGTATAAACAGAACCACAGCCATATCACCCTGCAGCTCAAGAGTGGTTGCCCACTTAAGCGAAGCACGGCTGAGCCTGGTCAGTACCTGGATGGGAGACCACATGGGAACACAAGGTTGCTGTTGGCAGGGGTGTTAGCGAGGCTAGCAGGGGGCACGCAACCTGTGCTCTGTGTGGGTCTTAATGCCCCAGTATAGTGAAGGGGACACTATACTGTCAGTGAGCACTGTCGTTCGCATGAGACGTTAAACCGAGGTCCTGACTCTCTGTGGTCATTAAAAATCCCATGGCACTTCTTGTAAAAAGTAGGCTGTCCTGGTGTCCTGGCTAAATTCCCTCCCTTGGCCCTTACCCATCATGGCCTCCCAATCATCTATTGAATTGGCTGTATCACTGTTTCTCCACTCCCCCTACAGCTGATATGTAGTGAGCGCACTGGCGCCATTGTCTTGTGACTGCCGTCGCATCATCCAAGTGGATGCTGCACACTGGTAATGGTGTGGAGAGACCCTCTCTCATGATTGTGAAGCGCTTTGGGTGTATGGCCATACATGATAAATGCGCTATATAAATAAACACATTGCATTACATTACAGAAGAAAGAATGTAGAGGAAGTGTAATTGATAACAGAATTTTATTTTTGTTGTTCGTGTAATGAAAAACAAATGTTATTAAATTACATTTAGTTAGTTATTAAGTTATTATAACATAGCATAAGTTATTAAGTTATTAATTTACTTAATTGAGTATTGAATTCAATAAATTAGTTTACCAGGCACCATTTTTTCAACAAAACTAAAACTGAATTTAAATAAATAAATAAATTCATGAGCTCACACTTACAGATGTTTGAAAGAATAAAGCATATTTGGCGGGCTGTCCAAGGAGGGGTCTCTGAGCTCAGCCTAACTAGTGTTATTCCTCTTGTCGGAAAAGAGAGAGACGTTGGGGTCCAAGTGAAGGGTCTAGCCTGGCCTCAGAACGCTCCCCCGAGGTAGATATTGACCCAATCCCAATTTTATCCCTTAGCCCTTGCCCTTACCAATTTTTTTAGCTTTAAGGTGTAGGGCTATGGGGAAGGGCTAGATAGCCCTTGAAACTGAGATTTTGTAACGACATTGTTCGTGACTCATCATTGCAAATCAACAACAAATGCATCAAAAATTCATTGGTAAAGTTTTTACTGTAGTACGCTACGTGAGATCTGCTTCCTTTATGTCTGTTATCTGAGGCAGCCGAGGGAGGAGATTAAGACACGCATAAAGGCACGTAGAAACGGTGGGCGAGGAGGACTTACCTTAAAGGTGCAGTACAATAAAACCGCCACCTGATTAAAAAAGGTATAAAAAAATCAACTTATAAAAGGTATAGTAAAAAATCTGATGGGTGTTTTGAGCTGAAACTTTACGGACACATTCTGGAGACACAAACGACTTATATTACATCTGAAAAAAGGGGTAACCTAGGTGTCCTTTAATACACTCATAATGGTGTTCATGTTTAACGCTAAATTTGGCTATCTATAATCCATTATAATAACTCCTGTATAGTAGTCCCACAACATACTTTCACATCTGTCACTTGATGACACTCGAATACCCTGTCATTAGCTTTTACAGTGTCTGGTATAACATTAATGTTAATGTTGTTTGGATAATGTCGTGTGTCTAGATGAATATGGCCACGGTGTAAATGTACAGTAGTTTCGAGCTTATTTCCACATTAGATCTTTATGATAACATGATATCGTTGCCTTCAGTGATTTCCTGAGGATAAATACCAATAAAAATAACAAAAGTTGAATAACTACAGCAGTTGCCATCGTCAATCTCATCTGAAGTAAGAGATTGCGATGACATATGATGACGTGTGCAGGTGTTGGAGTGCTGTCCCATTTCTTAGGGGTAAGATTTGAAGCCCTTCCCCTTCACACACTTAGTTTCAAGGGCCTATGCGAAGGGGTAGAGGTAAAAAAAAAAGAATTTGGATTGGGACTGTGTCTCGGGGATTGGTGGAGGGATGCGAAAGTCATGAAGGAAGAACGAGTTTGGTATTCATGGGGGTTTGGTCTAATGCTGAAACTAATAATAGAATGATTGTCAATGATGTATTAGAATTGTTGAAACTTCTGCGCATGCTCCTCCCGCATTTTTATAAAACATCACTAAATATAGATTTATTTAAAAACTCCAAATGAAAGATTTATTAAAATTACTGAAATGCTTTGGAACAGATTTAACAAAACACTTTCACATGTGTGTTTGCGGATAACGACTGCTCTTGCTGGTATATTTGGATGATGAAGGCTTCGACCTTGTATTGACACTTGAAGATATCTGAAGAGAAGCACAGACAAGCTAGGTCCTTTTGATCATGTGACTTTATATTCATATCATAAACCACAGCAGACACATACACACAGAAAAAAACATACACTTAAAGTATTAGTACATTGAGTTCTGGCTTTGCGAGGCTGCTAATGGAAAACAATATACTGTGAAGCTTTCAGTCAGTGCTGGGAAATATTACATTCAAATATGAAGGAAAGAAAGTAATGGTGGATTTTAAAAAAAAAATATTCATCAGATGAATAATGAAATTAAGATTCTTGTAATAAGATTTATGTTCTCGTACTCCAATAAAACTTGATCTAAAAAGGAAGTGAACTCATCAATCATATTTAATGGCACATAATGTGTTAATAATATTGATTTTGAATATAGCATGCTTTTCTCCTCTTGAATACTACACTACTTATACCATTGTTGCAGTGTGCAATACAAATATAAATGCTTCTTTATATCTATGAAATATTCAGAATATTGACAATTACCATAAAATGCAACTAATACATATAAGAAATAGTCTTATTTGTAGTATGGAGTAAGCAGTATATACTATAATTTATTGTGTGAACAGATTAATATCATTATTCAGAGAAAAGAGTCTCAATCTTTACTCTTCGCAGAGCTTAAAGTGTCAAAGGTCTGTTTGAGAAACACTTTAAGAGTAAAAGAGGAGAGGCGAAGAGCGTCGCTATGTTAACATTCATCAGACATACAGCGGCTTTGTGATTCTTTTATAATGTGCTCATTTTTCATCTCTAGTGAAACACCCTTCAGTTTTATGACCGTCACTTTCACAGCAATAGTGAGACGCTTTCAAAACGCCCCTCGCTCGACCTTGATGATTAGTTTTAATGAATTCTGGAAGAGATTACCATTACCCTTGGGATTTTTTATATTAAGGGCCTAACCCAGAACATTTACAGAGATAGTGATCGAGACACAAAAATGAGGTATTTAGAAGAGCAGCTTATGCTTCAGTTCTCGAAGACGTGAGGGATGATGGGCATTTTTGTTATTTATTTATTTTTTTGATGGTGTCAAGGAGAACAGAGAACAAACGAGCAAATGAGAAAGAAATAAAGAGAAGAAAATGTGATGGTTGTGTTTATAATAAATAATAATGGCATAGAGCAGGAACGCTGCACAGAAAGATGACCTTGCAGAGGACATGAACTGCAAAAATGAGCCAATAAGTGAACTCGAAATACAAAACAACCCCATCTTCCTCAAAATCAATCATTCACCTCAGAAAATATTGTATCTGTGACACCTGAGAGCGTCTGCTGTATGTGAACATCGAATCTCCTCAGCTGTTTAATATCTCATTCTCTCAGATTAATACACACAGTTTGATCTCCAGCTCTGTGTTTCCCACAAGACTGAAGAAATTACCCAGAATACCCTCTTCTCACTGTAATCTCATAAAGCTATGGCAGCCAGGAGGTGACTGTGATGAATATCATCATTCCCATCTTGCATCTGAGATCAAATAAATGTGAAGGTCATGTGTGTGTGATTGTGATCTCTGAGAAACATGAGCTTTACATCCTTCAGACAAGAGGAACTTGTTCCTGGATCAATATGTAGTTAAGACGAGACATGTTTTGCATGCACCTATCAATTTTGGGACAGCTGGATTTTCATAAAGTGTTTTTTTATGCAAGGAAAACACAGAATACATTTTAAGTGTTTCTTTTGTACCAATTTTCTGGTTGTAAGATTTCATGTGCAATACAAATTTGTAAAGCCTGTTTTGTCAACAACAAAAAAGCCATAAATATCCAATTCACCCACTTTTACATACACCAAATGACAAAGAGTTATTTATATTCTAAAGGATTTTTTCATAAGTAAGTTGCCTGATTATATACAACAAAAAAAAACTCCTTGACCTCACCTTGTGTTCAAATATTTGTGCTAGAAATTAATTAATTTTCTTTTATTTACCTTCGGCTTAGTCTCTATTTCAGAGGTCGCCACAGCGGAATGAACCACCAACTATTCCAGCGGTTTATCCAGCGGATGCTCTTCTATCCACCACCCAATACTGGAAAACACCCTTACACTTTCGCATTCACATGCTCATTCATACACTACGGCCAATTTTTAGTTTATTCAATTCACCTATACTGCATGACTGTGGGGGAAACCGGAGCACCCAGAGGAAACCCACGCCAACACAGGGAAAACATGCAAACTCTACACAGAAATGCCAACTGGCCCAACTAGGATTCAAACCAGTGACCTTCTTGCTGTAAGGCGACAGTGCTAACCACTAAGCCACCATGTCACCATTAAGCAATGCATAATTTGGATACTTAAACATAATGTTCCCTTTATACATCTATCTTGATTTTTATCTAGATTTATATCTGGTATTTATTAAGAAGCGGCAATCCTTATCTCATTTTTGATCAGTTGTGGTCAGTGCAATAATTATTAGGAGTTATTAACCATTATTATTTATTGTTTTGCTATAGTAATCATAATATTTACAATCATGTGTTGAATTTGATCTCTAGATTAGTGTACATTGTTTTATAACAATAATTTATTCTATTTAATGTCCATGTCATTCATTTAACGTATTTAATATTGGGGTCAACCAAGTGTTTTGACATAGTTTTCTTCTTTTAAAAAGTTAGGGGCCAATCATAACGAACATGATTTTCTGTTCTAAAAATGTGAGGGGCACCACACTGCTTTTTTTGTTGACAAGTCAAAAAAAAAGAAGTGCGGGGCGCTTTTTATGCTGCTAGGCAACCACTAAATCAGCTGTGCATTGTGCGCAAGCATTGTTGATATCGGTATAATTGCGACCACTAGTCTTCCCTCCATCAATAAAGTCTTCTTGGTCGTCTTGACAACACAAAAACTGCTGTCAACTCAATGGAAACCCTCCGCCTCTGCTTTCATTTGATTGGACAATGAAAAAAGACGCAAGTGACTAAGCACGCTTTTTCCACTTAGAGTTGACTTTTTTCAACTGCGAGTGCAGAACGTGCAACGACAAAAACATGAGGTGCGCAGGATACATAAGCAGTACGCAAAACGCTCATAGCTGCAAAGACTGTAGAATACACAAGACATGTCACTTATATAGTTTTAAATGAGGAAAAGTGTAACGGTC
This sequence comes from Danio aesculapii, assembly GCF_903798145.1. Taxonomy (NCBI): domain Eukaryota; kingdom Metazoa; phylum Chordata; class Actinopteri; order Cypriniformes; family Danionidae; genus Danio; species Danio aesculapii. Next base: position 35,344,610 of record NC_079438.1, on the reverse strand, counting down.
AACATGTCGAATGAAGCCTGCCTATTAGTACAGGAGCCAATCAATGATCGCTATAGACTGACAACTCTCCGAGGGAGGGGCTCGGACCAGCCTTGAGTTTCTGCAGATTTTGTGTGATTCGAATGTTTAGAAATGAAACTAAAGACACAGTTGTGGTTTCCTAATATGATTCCTAATATGAAATTTAACCATAAGCTTGGCAAGCAATTTTGGAGAATTTGATGTTTCGCCAACCAGACAGAAAGCCCGAGCATACTTCTTGAGAGGCGTTTTAAAGACGGCCACTGAATGAAATGAGTTGTGTTAAAGGGACTTTAGTGGCTGTTAAAACATTCTAACCGTTATACCATTGAAAAGTTGTACCTCTCAACGCAAAAAAAAAAGCGTGTGATCGGCTCCTTACACAATAGTTACTTTCCCTGGTAATTAGTTACTTTTTAAAATAATTTTACTAACTCTTACTATTTGTGAAAAGTAAATAGTAACTGGGGATGCACAGTACACTTGGAGTCGTATTGGTATCTGTTGTAGTTGCCAGCTGTGTTTTCTCCGCTGGAGATTACTTCCGGTATTCTTACCGAAATACAACTCCCAGAACTCTTTGCACCCATCAACTTCTGCAGCAGCTGACAATAATCCAGAGATTCACACACACATACACAGCTGTAGCTTGTTCTCACTGATTGCATGAACTGATTAGATGGACTATATACAAGTCACTTTCTTATTTACATCGCTGAGTCTTGTTCCTTTATTAAACATTAGAAAGCGTTTTTCCTGGTCTTGATTCTCATCTTATCATTTTTTGATTCTTTGCCGCCTACCCAGACCTTTCGCCTGTGTATTGACTACCTTTGTTGGATTAGCCTTTATGCTTCTGTTTTGCTCTTAGTTTTTCCCTCTGCCTGTATGACCTGTCCTGTAATAAACTGAATTAGGATCTGCAAGTCTTTTGTCAGCGTCCACTTTGTAACAATATAGGTACAATATTAGGCTGATATTTTTGGCTGATATCTGGTGTTTTGATTTTGGTTAATATTCAGTGATTTGTTGCTTTATTTGTGCTATTTTTATCAGGCAGTAAATTTTATTCATATAAAAGAAAGTTGACTATAGAAAAGAATAGTTGATTAATAAAGTTCGGAAATGCATCTTTTAAAGCCTTTTGTTTTTGCAGTGACGCGGAAAAAAATGGACATATATATCGGTAAATACGTCAGCTATTGGTTTCCAGTTATTGGTATTGGTTGAAAATTCCATATCGGTGCTTCCCTAATTATACTCATAAAGATTTCTAATTACTTTTTTAAAGTAATATGCTCAACTGGTATTTTGTTTTACGCTATTTAGCTGCAGCGTCTTGAGCTGAATGACACTGGGATTTGATTTGATTGGTTTGGACTGGTTCTTTTCCCACTGTCCAACATTTCACACCCATCCTTTGTTTTAATAGCAATGGAAGATTAACCCGTCCACATTTGTCACGTATTGGATTTCCTTCTGCATTGCTCTGTATCTGTCAGTCTCATTCTGCTGTCGACTCGGCCTCTTTTTGATAGATCATTGATCTCCGTCTGAGAAGCACTTACAGTAGATCAATATCTAAGAAAGATCACGTCCCTCTCAAAGGACGCACTAAATGCTTCTTCAAGCGCTCACAATGTCTATTTCTTTTGACAAACAGATGATGTGCTCCATTACAGCCTTCATACAAGCTGATTATATTGACAGAGGACACCAAAAGACCAGCTGTCATGTCCAATTTTAAATACATTTATCAGTAAAGCTTGTTTTTATTAAGTGAAATTGAATTAGGATGGGATCGGAAATAATACAAAAACATATTGATCTTAATTTTCAATAGGGTCAACTTGATATGTTCAATTAAGATAACCAGTGTGATGCTGAATTTGCATCTTTTGTTGGTTCTGAAATAGTGTTCCTGTTAAAAACCACTTTGTACAGTGGCCGGGAAGTGCAAAACAATATTACAAAGTGTGAAACACTTTTACAAAGCTCAAGACAAATTTACATTTTAAAAAACATTGTTACCTATAATGAGACACAATTACCTAGGAAAAACAATTTTACCAAGGACGAAACAAATTTACATTTTAGAAAAAAAACGCAAAACAATTTTATCACTACTGAAACTAATTTACAATTACAGATTCTTTACGGAAAGGGGAATTTTTGATCTGTATTTTTGATACTGTATTTTTGATCAAATAAACTCAGACTTGTCAAGCAGAATTGCCTTCTTTTACTATATAAAATATCTTATTGATTCCAAATTTGGACTGTTATTGTATTTATTTATTTATGTATTTGCTGAGTTTTTTTCTTTCACTTTCGTCAATTAGTGAAGTTTGTTCCTCGCCACTGTTTCTCGCCACCTCTGGCTTGCTTCGTTTGGGACGTGTGGAGCTGCGGATCAGTGGAATTGCACTTCAGCGTTTGGACATTTAGCAGTAAAAATTAAACCATACTGAACTGAACTAAACTGAGCTTCAACTCTGACAGCTGGACTGACACTGTTTCAATTTATTAGAATGGCTGCTATGTTAAGCTGCTTTCACACTTTTCATTAAAAACCCACATATGTAAATGATAATATATATATTTTATTTATTTTACTGGATGCCATTTATTTAAATTGCTTACATATAAAGCATTTATATTGTTAAATATACATTGTTATTTCACCATTCCCTAATGCTTTATTCTCTGCTTAATGCAGCAGCATCTTAGTTGATATACAGATTGAGAGGCAGACGGTGACAAAACACTGTCAACAAAATCTGAGAATTGGCCATTGTATGTGTTTTGGCACACAGATCGGTGGGTGTGAAATGTCTAAATGAAAGAGCTTACAAACTTTGGACCTTTTTTTTAAATCTGCATTTATCAAGACCCTCCCAAAAGCATCAGCAGTTAAATTCCAGCAGATTGAGGATATTTACTGATATAATGAAAGCTAAGTGGCAGAATGGTGTTGTGGATGCTCTGATTCTTCATCTGATCGTTATTCTGCATGCGGCTCTTCACTGCTGATGAAGCTTCTGGAGGCTTTTGGCTTCTAAAGCATGAAACTGATTACTGAGCTATTAAATGCAGCCTGACAACAAAGTCCATTTTCTCTTCTGCTTTACATCATTGTTTGAATGTCTTTCCTGCTGATTTCACCCTCTTTGAGAGAGAGAGACTGAAAAAGAAAGTGTTTGGTGGCTCTTTGTCTCCTCTGTCAGTCAAGCTGATCTGGGCTCTGATTAAGTTGCTCTAATTGGACTTTGCTTCAGAATCGACGGGTGAACAACGAGCCACTATAATGAAGGACTCGTGCTGCGGTTTCTGCTGTCGTTTCACAAACTGAGAGAAATCTCTTCGCCATTAGTGAGGAATCACATGCCAAGAGGCGTAGACACAAAGAACTTTATCCTGTAAGTCAAAGAACGAAACCAAATACTGTAACTGCAAAATCTCTTAAAACACATAAACTGGAGCACTCGGAAATGCTTTGTAACAAACTAAAAGACGTCATTGAGGTGTTTCAGACACTTGAGATGTGATTTTCTGCTTAACCTGTAAGCTCCAAGTTTATTTCTCTTTATTTTTGTGCTTTGCATGAGCAGAAAGACAGAATGTCCCTGTTTAGAGGCCAGAGGCTCTGCAACTGCTCCAACACTCCACACACAGATGGTGCCTTTACATAACGGACGCATTCATTACATCCACATCATTTCTCAAATCTCATGCTGAAATCATTTCGTCCTTCAGTTTAGAAATCACATGCAACATGTCAGAAGTCTCTTAGGGTCACCAAATAAAACAAACTCTATCTTTTGTACAGGCAGCATTTCTGACATGACATTTTAACAGTCAGACGGGACTGTCTTTATAGCAGGCGACAAAATAAAGGTCGTGAAAATCTGGAGCCTCATTAAAGGATTCGGCATGTTTGAAAAGATTCAGTCAAAGGATCCTGCAGGACGTCAATCAATAGAGCAGCAGTAATGAAAAGACTCATTAGCGACACCAGGGCATGTGTAGAGCTTTTAAAAGATGCCAATCCTGTTGTACTGTAAGTCACATGACTGTCAACAAGCTATTGATCATCTCGTGTCCTGTGAAGAACTGAAAGCTTTAGATTTTGAGACAGAATGTCATGTGTAATCTTGTGAGAAATAATCACAATTTAGCACGTCTACTTTAAAAAGAATATACGTATGTATTATTTTCAGGCATACTGTAGTACCACATGCTTTTTTAAATTTAAATTGAAATGTAGAGTTTAAAATAGTCATTTTAATTACAGTATACACAAAGCATTACACTTCATTCACAAGGGAAACATATCAGCTAGACTGCTACATTTTCCTCATTACCACTAAACATTTCAAGTGTAATTACAGGTAATGTTATAACTATAATGTCCTCTAAAAACCTGGTAGGTAATCCAGCTTAAGCAGTTAGCTGTGTTTTTGAATTTGCTAGCTGGCTAATATGCTACAGAGAAGGAGATTGACAGTCTTGTTCATAACACAACTAAAGCCGGCTTTTCCAGGAGGCAAAGATGAGAAATAAATAGAGAAAGAAAAGCACTAAAATGTTTGTGTGTGTGTGAAAATGATGAGGGTCTTAACCTTATTAGCAAACTGAGCAACTGCTTCCCAGAGAGCGTTTACAGAGTAAAGCACATGATTAATATTACATGCCTGCTGAAACACACACACACACACACACACATTTGGAGATGAGTGAGCAGACGGCAGGAGAGCGACAGACAGAAGCCCAGAGAGAGATTGATGCCTACATTCAGATGAATACAGAGAGCTGACAGGAACCCAATGGAGCGAAACGAGTCGTCCAGAACAAACGCACTCACACTTACAACTACATACAGCACATACACGTCAAAACAGCCACAAACACACACTTTCACAGCACAAGCAAGGTGCGTGCTCTGATTCCCAAGAAAACAAGCGCACGCGGCCTGCAGCACTTTGAGGATCAATAAACGCAAGAGCTGTGTTGATATCGACACTCTTCACTTCTTCACACCAACACAAAACATGAAGTCACACAGAACCGGCAGCAGGAACAATGAAAAATCTCATAAGAAGAACATTCATCAGCAGTTTCAGCAGCGTCATTGAAGCCAGATAAAGATGAAGACATTTCACCGGCCGGCTTACCTAATTTGGGGAGGGAATATTTGACTTTGAAGTAATCCTGGTAAAACTGCAGGAGTCTCTTGGTGATGCGCAGAGCGTAGTCACCCGATCCGCTCTGGATGGCATCAGGTCTGGCGTACAGCCGAATCTACAACAACAACACAACAGAGAACAGAAGTCAGAATAAACTCTTATTCTGCTCCCGTGAGGAGAAATGAAAAGTAATCCTTGGGGAATTTATCTGCCAAACGCTTTCATCTGGCGGAATATTTCATTCATCTTTCAAGTGCATCCGCCATCTATTATGCAAAACATTACAAACTAGAGTGCCACAAATTAACAATCAGTCATTTTCACCTAAGAACCTTTTTTTCCAAGCAGGGCAACCATGATTGCAATGTTAATATTGAATTATGACGAACTGCTACCCATAATTCCTAAAAAAAAAAAGATTCACCAGAAAAGTAGGAAAAGTTGGTTGGAACTAAAGCCTGTTTTCTATATTTATTTATTTGCAACTTATTCATGTGATTTTTAGCATCATAACTCCATTCATCTGTGTGTCATGATCCTTCGCAAATCCTATAAAAACATGATACTGATTTAATGCGTAAAACCGACATGTACTTATCAAATTCTCTGAATGTGTTTTATGTTATCAGAGATGCCCAAACTAGGGCCCTCTAGTTTGGGCATCTCTCAGGCCAGAGTTGGCCCATAGTAACCTTTGATTTGGCCCACCATCCCATCTGAGAAGAGTGATGAGAATGATGAGCATAGTTTCGATATTGTCTATTCAAATTTAATGCAACCATTTTTATTTGTGTTAATTGTTAAAATCTGAAATTAAATGTTTCAAATAAATGGTGTAAATTAATCTGATTTCTTGTTTAAATGTACAGTTGAAATCAAAATTATTAGCCCCCCTTTGAATTTCTTTTCTTTTTTTAAATATTTTCTAAATGATGTTTAACAGAACATAAGGGAAATTTTCACAGTATGTCTGATAATATTTTTTCTTCTGGAGAAAGTCTTATTTTTTTTTATTTCAGCTAGAATAAAACCATTTTTTTGTTTTTTAAAAAACATTTTAAGGTCAAAATTATTAGACCCTTTAAGCTATATTTTTTTCGATAATATTTTTTTCGAAAAAAACATCATTATACAATAACTTACCTAATTACCCTAACCAGCCTAGTTATCCTAATTAACATAGTTAAGCCTTTAAATGTCACTTTAAGCTGTATAGAAGTGTCTTAAAATATCTAGTGAAATATTATTTACTGTCATTATGGCAAAGATAAAATAAATCAGTTATTAGAAATTAGTTATCAAAACTATTATGTTTAGAAATGGGTTGAAAAAATCTTCTCTTCATTAAACAGAAATTGGGGAAAAAAATAAACAGGGGGACTAATAATTCAGGGGGGCTAATAATTCTGACTTCAACTGTATCTATTGTACTATTTATTCTATTATTATTCTATTATTTATTGTATCTATTGCTATTGAACTTCAGCTGTTGAAAAATGTCATTTACAACTATAATATGTGTTATTTACGGTAACTGAATTAAGTAGAAATCTGAAATGTGAGATTATTATTAGAAATACGCAGAGATCCTTAATTCTGTGTCAGCAGTAAATAATTAAATGTGTGTGAAAGAGGAAGTAAGAAAGGTGAGAAAACGAGTGTGAAAGAGGAAGAGTGTGAGGTGTGGCTCACTGGGAAATATATTCCCACAATGAAAATGATCTTGGACTCTTTTAGCCGAAGGCTTTCTGAACGGCGCAGCTTTCTGAACGGGCATCCATCTAGTCTGAATGAATGTCCTCCTACACTAACAGAGTTAGCCTGCAAAACAAGCAGAAGGAAAGCCTTTGTTTCAGAGCCTGGCAGCAATGCGCATTGAATTATGTGTTGTTTACCGCACATGTTGCTGGCGTATCGATCAGCTCTATGTCTGATGTAAAGATGAATGGCTGGCACTTAGAGCTGAGGAAATGATTGGAAGCTCAATCAAATCAATGTGATTTTAAAACAACCTGTAATTAGACAAAGCGCTCAAGTTGACGATCAAGAGGCGCTTCATTAATCAGCCATTGGGAAGATTGTTCGCTGACTCCAGTGTCGACTGCTTCATCTGTTTGTTTGTTTGCTTTTGTTGACGGCAGCGTGACAGAGACTTAAATGGGGTTAATTGAACTGTAATAGACAGATTCTCCACAAGCCGCTGCTCAACATTGATCCATTAACAAGCTCTTTCTGATGAAAAGATGAAGCTTTAGTCGACATTCAGAAAACTATGAGGAGCTCTTGACCTGAAACAACAACCTGTTGAGTTATTATACTATACATGTTTGTATATGAGCGATACTTCACATAATCTTTTCTACATATGTCTGATGGAATGTTATTTAATATTGATCCATGGCAGAAAGTCTAACTACCAGTTTATTTTTATTTTTTGTATACAAGACTAGTTTAGCAGCTTGCCTGACATTCATGCTGTTATAAGCTGATGTTTTAACTTAAAACCTGCATCGATGTTTTGAGGCATTAGCATTCTACTGCTAAAACTATCATTTTGCCCATTAAATGCTGTAAACATGCTTTTTGATCTGGCTGAGTAATTTCATGAATATCTAATGAGCACATGTAGTATAGTGGTGCAGAATGTTGATTAGATATTAGAGGAACATTTGTCATTTTAATGATAAGATAAATAAAAACTGACTGACACTAAACCAGAGAATTTAATATTGGCTGGTATTAAACAGTGTTGTGAATCAAACATGATGCTTTCAGACAATCAGATTACAAGATCCTCTTATTTGAGCAGTTTTAGTAATATAATATCCAACTAAACAGAATAGCTGATCAGAAAATGAAATTATGTTGAGTATAAATGTGTTTTTTGTTATGAATTGTGTTTGATAGATGGTTGGCTGGATGGATGGATGGATGGATGGATTGGTGCAATAGCCTTTGATGTGTGCCTTGTACTTTATAAACTATGAAAATATAAACAACACTCCAAAAAATGTAATAGTGAAACTAAATTGTACATTTAGGTGTGCAACATCTCGTCACCTTGAAATGACATTATACACTTTTAAGAAGCGCACAGTGGTAGTTAAATTAATTTACATAATTAATTAAATAAATCACAATCAATGAAACAACTCTTCAAATTGTAAGATATTATTTGTTATTATTCTAGTCCCCAAAAAAATAAAGAATTTATATATATATAAAATTTATATATTTATAATAATATACATATATATATATATATATATATATATATATATATATATATATATATATATATATATATATATAATAAATATTTTTTGTATATTATACAGTTAATACAACTTTTTATATTATACAGTTGAAATCAAAATTATTAGCCCCCCTTTGATTTTTTTTTTCTTTTTTAAATATTTCCCAAGTGATGTTTAACAGAGCAAGGAAATTTTTTACAGTATGTCTGATAATATTTTTTTTTCTTCTGGAGAAAGTCTTATTTGTTTTATTTTGGCTAGAATTAAAGCAGTTTTTAATTTTATAAATGTTATTATTAAAAGGTCAAAATTATTAGCTTCTTTAAGCTTTGTATTTTTTTTCGACTGTCTACAGAACAAACCACTGCTATACAATAAATTGCCTAATTACCCTAACCTGCCTAGTTGACCTAATTACCCAACTCAATCTCACAGTAATTCTTAACTTTTTGATTTAGTGGCTAATTCCTATCAATTCGTACAATATTATTCATACTATTTAGTATGATTTGCTCATCACCCAATGACAATTTTTGTACGACTGAACTTGTAAAAACGTAAGCTGATGAAACGTAAAATACTTATGCTGAATTACCCTAGTTAAGCCCTTAGCCCTCTACCGCATGGTGTTACCATATGGCAACATGATATTTATGTTCATTTCCCTGCCACTGTTTCTTTAAGACCAACATTGAATTTTTTTTTGTTGGACAGAGAAGACCTTAATTTAGCCAATGATGTGCTTTGGTTAAGTCACAAGACATGCAGTGTTTTTCTGTGGCACAATTGCTGACAGACAATGTCAATAAAAGCAAAGGACCAAATTATGTCAGATCCACAAAAAAATCTGAAACATCACCTCCAATAAGTTATGATGACATATTGACAACTCAATTTTTTTTAATCAAATTAGTTTTTTGTAAATGGATCAAATGTATGTTCGCCAAATGGTGGCCATAGTGGAACGTGCAATATTGCAATAGGTTAGCTAGCTAGCAAGGTCAACTGTGAACTTTTAAGTTGTAACAATAACAGCATGAATCCTAGTAATATTAAGTTGATTAGTTGTATGTTAATGGCATTTGAATTATAGATAAAATCTAGTTTTAATGGCAATACTACTTTTGAATAGATATGAATACAGGGAACAGTGTATTATTGAGCACCACCATGTTCTATGGTAAGTAAAACAAGAAAAGGACAGAGCTGGCTCTTCCTGCAGATGAAAGTGAGGATGAGATGGGTTTTAGTGACCATGAGAATGATGCAGATTGGACATTTGATAAGAGCAGTGATGAAGACAGTTGAAGTAATTTAGCTCTGAGGCAGATAAGACAGGCGTTGTATAGTATATAGAATAATATTCAATTCAATTCAATTCACCTTTATTTGTATAGCGCTTATACAATGTAGATTGTGTCAAAGCAGCTTCACATAAAAGGTAACAGTAAATAGGAACAGTGTGGTTCAGTTTGTAGTGTTTAAGTTCAGTTCAGTTTAGCTCAGTTCAGTGTGGTTTATTAATCACTACTGAGAGTCCAAATACTGATATATATAATATATAAACATTGTTTGCTAGTAGCTACATTATTCTGATGCATCTGGATGTACTAGACTTTTTTATTTATTTGTTATAATATTTACTGGAGAAATTATTTGTATTCACTGTATGTTGTATACATGATAATACAATATTAGGTTTGTTTTTAATAATATTCAGCAAAAAATAATGGATTAAATGAAAGCTGTTGGAATATCAGTTATTGAAAAGTACGTATAAGGTGTCATTTATAAGTTCTACGTTAAAGATTATAAACTGCAACACCAATTAAATCATTTCAAACAACAAAATTAAATATAAGGAAAGTTCTAAATTTGAAATTTCTAAGTTAGATCCACTGTTGGACATTGTTGCCATATGGCAACATATCATAAAGTACCTTAAAAAATAAATTTTTCCAAATTTTATTTTTACAGCACTTCAAGTTAAGCCATTTTAAGAAAAGAAAAACAGTCAAATATTTTTTATAGATCTATCATAATGCGTGCAGTAGAGGATTAAATGTCACTTTAAGCTGTATAGAAGTGTCTTGAAAAATATCATGTAAAATATTATGTACTATTGAAAAAAAAAGAAAAAATCTTCTCTCCGTTAAACAGAAATTGGGCAAAAAAATAAACAGGAGGGCTAATAATTCTGACTTTAACTGTATGCGAAATGCTTTATCCACAAACAAAATTGTCTTAAATCCTCTCCCTCATTTTTTAACTTAAATTGATTCCTTGCTTAAAGCAACATGTTTATTTAACAACAAAAAATTCTGCAACTTAATAGAAACTTATGAAAATATAATGCTTCTAGTAAGTATTTCTTTTATGCTTTCTGTGTTTTTTATTTATTTTGCACTTCCCCTTTCTTTATTTTGTTCTCTTTTCTTTTTTCCTTTATATTTCTTATTTGTTACTTATTTTTTTCACTTTGTATATACTTGTATTCCAATCTCTGACTGATTTATACTGTACATTTCTTCTTTCTAAATAAAAGTTTTTTTTTTAAAAAAAGCACATTCAAGTATACGATTGATTACATTAAAGTACTACTATAAACCTTTTTGTGGTACATACATTTTTTTTTTATGTATCCACTCCAGTGAGTGACATGCTGTTTTTTAGGGGGTGTAAAATGGAAAACAGTACAGAATGTTCTCTTCTTTCTTCCTTTTTTTCTGTTGATAATTCTAAAAAACATATTAAGCATAAAGGTAAGGTTTAAAATAAACCCCATGTAATATATAGCTAAGAACAAGCTAAACAAACAAACAAAAAAAAAAAACAGGTATAACGTTTGACATTCTGTTCTTTTCACTTATGAATTGATGTCTATGCCTCTGGATTGATGGATACAGAAACAACTGGACAAACAGATATTAATAACATTTTAACTGCATCAATAACTGCATATTCTTCATTAATTCAGAATTGACTATAGTTAAAATTCACCACTAACATCTAAACATTTAGCATCTTTGTTTGGCTTTCAATGTTTAGAATACTGTATACTTATTTAAAGGGCACCTATTTTCCCCTTTTTTCAAGATTTAATATAAGTTTATTGTGTCTCCAGAATGTCCAAAATTTCAGCTCAAAACACCCATCATATTATTTATTATACCTTTTTGAATATGGGAAATTTGATCTGTTGTGGTGCTGTGATGATGAATTACATAGAGATTTCACTGTCTTTTTCTTTATTACCAACATGGATTGTTTTAAAAAATGTTTTAAACTTGTAAAACTCATTCTTGTGGTGCAGGTGATCACAGCGAGCTGAAGAGATCTTTTAATCCCAGTTGCTTTGCTCACATCCTGTCTCGTGGATATGATTATACGAGTTACTACTGAGACATGTTAATACGTGGCTGTCAATCAATTCGGTAGGTGGGGAAAACCACACTCCTACATCACGTTGATGTTCGTCCTCAGAATTGCAGGGATTTGGATCCTATTTTAATGTCAGGAAATTTCAAAAAAGAGACTTGTTGTGTTTCTATACTTGCACACAGCTCTGTCCAAACACTTACAAAAGTTGATTTTCATTACAGGTGTCCTTTATTTAAACATATTCCAAAATGTATAAAAAAATTTATATTATATATATATATATATATATATATATATATATATTTATTTATTTATTTATTTTTTTCTTCTTAAATTCTCATTAAATTTCAAAGTATAAATATAAACGCTGTAGGTTAAACGATGACAACAAACAAGCCTGCAGTTCTCAAGAAACACAGTCTCAGGCATCATTAATCCACTCAACACACAGATCATTATGCTGGAGGTAGAGGAAGATGAGTCAAATGCATCAATAAATGTGCTTATAAATTCATATAGTTGTTGTAAAAACCTAAAACACAACTGCTCAACTGACCTCTATATGACCTGTAGTTCTTTTATGATCTCTGTGGTATTTTGTGGGTAGTTTTCTCTTTTTATCTGTTCCTGTCTGCTCTAGATGGGCATGGCTAATTATAATGAAATGTATGTGGTTATTGATCAACCATAGGTGATTGGTCAGCCTTTACTTGATGCCACTTTTGTGTCATTGCCGTTGCTCTATTTGAGTTTACATCATTCACTCGTACAATTCACTTTCATTTGTTCATTTGTTTGCCTGAGAAAGAGTGTTTCAGATCAGAGAGAAAGTTCTTTTGATTGTTTTTTGTTACTGTGTACTGATTTTCTCAATTTATTGACCATTGACTGTTTAAAGAAACATTTCAGCTTTGTGATTTCTGAATATACGGTTTGGAATTTTGTATATACCATATATACTTTGTTTTTACCAATTTTAAGGGAAGTAGAGAACATGATGTCGTTTCATTTCATAATAATTACAGTTGTTTTTATTTAGGGAGTTGGGTAAATTAACATGTATTTTATTTTCTTGTGTTTACACATACAGATGTGGCCACTGAGAATGTGCTTTTCTTCACGCGTAGTGCTGCAATTTGTTACGCACAGTCACGTGCTGTGCTGCAGCATCAAAGGCCGCCTTTTCATTAAAAAAAGCATATCCACCAGGTGGCACAAGGAACAACCGCTTTTTCACTGAACCGCTTTTCCTCTTTCCCTAAATCAAACAACACGCCCAGGGGTACGTTTCTGAAAACCATTGTTTGCCAACTAAGGTCACAAGTTCCATCGTTATAATAAATACATAAATATGAGGGATAGAAAAAAACATAGCTTGTGGTCAGTTTAAAAAGTGTATTTTTAAGGCTTGGTTGTGTTTATGGGGTGCAAAGCAATGTGTGCTCATGATTCATTTGTAGAAAATCATGTAATTTTTCATGTAGCCTATCTTACTTTGATTATATACAGCTACTCAGCTGTCATATTTCTTAGTTCCTCCTAAAACCCGCCCTCAACAGACTCTGATTGGTCATCTAACATAGTGTGCTATGATTCACGGATCGGCTCCACATCACCAGGAAGAGCCATGCCTCTGCTAGCATGTGCTTTGCCGTTGTGTAAATACTGTCAATCATATTAGCTGTTAGCCGTGTCAGTTTGAGCCTGAATCAGACAGAAAATGAAGAGGAGACAGTTGAACCTCACGCCTGCTATCTAAAATAAAATCTGACAATTGTCTTTCACATATATTCGGAATAAGCATGTGTAAGTAATATGAAACGTTCACATATCTTTTGTGAGTTGGTTATTTGAGATGTCAAATGCAGGGAAAGCTGCATAGAGAGAACTGCAGCACTGCTGAAGATTGTGGGTGTTTACAGCAGTTTGAGTAATAAATATGAATTTGTGACTAAATTGTTAGCGGTGCCAAACAGCATTTCCCATTGTTTACTTCCTTGTTTACGTCCTTGCTACAACATACTGTTAATGCTACAAAACTGTGCATGTAATTGATCAATTTTAACAAATAAATATACTTACAGGTTATGGCTCACAATCAACAACTTCTTCTATTATGGTTGGAGCTGCTCCTTCTTTGAGGAGTTTTTTTAGATTCTGGAAGCTGTCCTTTGTCAAATACTAGAGCTATATTTTTATTAAAATTCTCTGGAACATAATTAAAATTAAATTGTAATCACTCCTCTCTTTGTGTCGTGTACTTTGGAAGCCCAAATACAGAAACAGAGTTAGCTCTGTGGAAAAAGCAGCGTTTGGACGACATTTTAGCTTTCTCTGCTATAACAGTGCAGTGCCTCTGGCCACGCCCCTTTGCTGCAGGTGGTGTATGTGCGTGGTAAGTGCACGTAACCTTTTGGGTTTATGACATCATTAACCCAGATGTATTTTTTTGTAGTCCCCAAACTTTGTTCGCTGTAGGTTTTGCTAAGCTAAAAAGCTAATGTCTCTCTTTGCATTGATGTATGAGCGTCTTACATTCAGAGATGTTATGTCAAACAGCTACATTACACATCAACCAAAGTTTAAAATATGATATAGTAGTGGACCACCCCTTTAAGATATTCCATTAAACACCTTATAGTCTAGCGGTCTTCTTTGCATAAGATCACCCTTATGTTTCCCTTTTAAATTTAAAGGTGTTGCATAAAATAACAAAGTAGTTTTAGTTTAATTAGTGATATATTTTGCTGCGTCCTCCTTGATGTTTTAATAATGCATAATAATCTAATTACACTAAAGACACAGCAGCCAGTAACTTTCAGTTGTCAAGAGTTTTTGTCACACTTAAAAAGTGTGTTTGTGCATGAAACGTGCGCGTTTAGATGCATGTATCTGTGTGTAAGAGACCAGGCGAAAGAGCACTTGCTTCACAGCTCCGTCGATGCCGTGATCAGCTAGATTTCTTTCTTTCTTTATTTTTTTCTTAATTTTGGAGATAATTAATACATTTTTGTATTCAAATATGAATACAACATCAAACTTTACGAATTACATGTCCACTTTTGTGGGCTCAACTCAATGGTGTCAGATAAAATAGCCTAAGCTGTTTTGAAATCATATAAAGAATTACAAATAGAGGATATAATATAAAACAAGTTTTACTAAATTACAAAAATACAAAACCACTTTTGGTTTATACATTTCTCTGGTTTGATTGTATGTTTGACATTCTTTTATATACAATCATTTCATTCAGTTTTTTCATTATCATACCAAATACCCCTTTCTGTTACAGCTTACCCCTAGAGTTCATAACAGAAAAGTGGGGGCTTGTCAGCATGTCAGCTTGAAAATTCCATGATAATTTGAGTTTAGATTCTCCTCATCTATATTCTTAAAGAGCGTAATCCATAAAGTCCAGGCAACGGCTTCAGGTCTGATGAGATCTTTACACATGTGCGTGTGGTAGATCAGTGTTTGCCCATAAACCCAGAGTAATAACTCCACTCTCGTCTCCCACGCTCTTTCCTCTCGCTCCACACAGACGAATCTTTATGATGAATGGAGTGAAGGGGCTGCCCCGCCGCTTTAATGTGATTGATGGGGGAAACTGGCGCTCGGCTAACCGCTACAAGCCACGGTGTGGGCATAAATGCCCCAGATAGAAGCACAGTCAGCATGGCAGAGATGATTTGATAGAAAGGAGAGCGCGGTCATGCTGAAGGAGAGAGATTAATTACACTAATATGAGGAGGAGGCTGAGCAAGGGCAAACAGCAGGAGACTCTGAGGAAGCCATCAGGAAGTGTCTAATATGACTACAGGACTCTGAGTGAATGGGAGATCAGTAACAAACAGCACGTGTCTGCTGAGACCCAGTGCCCAAAATAAAAACATTTAAGTGCATGTGATGAAAGTAATACAGTGAAGCTGCTAATATCTAAATTTCACCTAAAGCATGTTCTCATATGACATTTAAAACATGGATGAGTTTGTCATGAACCCAATCCTGGACATCAGCATATATATGGACATGTTGCACATGTGACTATTAGCCTTTTAAGGCACATGACTTTGTGGCCACTAGATTAATGTTAATGGAGCTGACCATTTACATTATATAATCATTGTGTAACCATTATGTATTGACTGTTCTCTACCAGTCAAAAGTTATAGAACAAAAAATGTTTTTTTTATTATTATTATTATTTATGAAGTCTCTTCTGCTCTCAGCAATAACACTTGAAAAAAAAATTGCTAAATGTTTTTTTGCTACTTAAAGATAACTTATGTCAAATCAGAATTTTTAGGATCATTACTCCCATCACATTCTGATATGCTATTAACTCTAAATTATTATTACTATTATTATTATTATTATTATTATTATTATCATCATCATCATCATCATCATCATCATCATCAATATTTATTATCAGTTGAGTACTTTTTCAAGTTTCTTGATGATTAGAAAAGTCCAAGGATTAGCATTTTCCTGAAATAAAAAGCTTTTGTAACTTTATACACTATACCATTCAAAAGCTTGGAGTTAGTATATTTTTTATTTGAAGTGATTATTCATTTATACTTTATAAGTGTTTTTATGTTTATGTTTATGTCCTAATGTTCATTTGTTGTTGTTACTGTATGAGTTCCTTTGTGTGGCACTGTTGTGAGATGAGGACTCTTGACTGCAAACCAAATCTACCTTCGGGTATAAATAAAGTAACCTAACCTAACCTTAGATACTAAATAAAGGGAGGGCATTGCTACTTGTGTTCAGCAAGTGTGCCTTAAAAATTATTCAAAGTTATGTTAAAGACATTTGTCTTGTCACAGAAGATTTCAATTTCAGATAAATGTTGTTCTGAAATGTATGCTTGCCAAAGAAATCCGGAAAAACAATTGACTCAGCTGTGTTCAACATAATAATAGTAATAGTTTTCTAAGGAGCAATCAGAATATTAGAATGATTTCTGGAGGAACATGTGACTTAAAAAATCAGCAATGAAATCACAGGATTAAATTAAATTACATTTTAAAATATATTCCAAATAAATATATTTTAAATTGTAAAAATGTTTCAGAATTGTGCTGTTTTTGGTGTACTTGTAATTAAATAATTCCAGGCTTGGTGAGCAGAAGAGACGTTCTTAAAAAAACATTTAAAAATGTACTTTTTTAAATGTTTAATCAGTAGTTTGTGCAGTCGTTTATGTTTTATATGAAACTGTAAACCTAAGATTATAAATAGCTTTGTTGCAAATCTTCCTTGTTCCTTCTAAGGTCACAGATTAGAAAACTTTACATAACATGTAAATACAGTATATGAACAATACTATGACATTCAGTTTACAACTGAAAACAATAAACTGTATTAACATATTGCTTATCAAGTGATTCTGAATGTCAATGAACATTATATACACATCATACATGAATACTAGTTAAAGCAGTGCATTTATAATTAGATTCCAAACACTTTTCAGATTCATTAAATGTAATATTGCTTACATTGTATGCTAAAATATTACGTTTGGGGACTGAATGATTTTTAAGGTCTTTGTAAGGCTGCATTTCTTTGATAAAAAATAAATTAAACAGTAATACTGCAGATTATTACTAGATTTAGAAACTGTTCTATTTAATAAATGTGAAAATTTTATTTTCTGATTGGCAAATCAAATTTTAGCACCATTACTTTAGACTTTGGTGTCACATGATTCTTCACGGATCTCTGTAGCATGCTACAGTAATTCACCCAAGAAACAATTGGTGATTGCTTGCTTGTTTGATTGATTTTTCCCCAGACTTTTTTGTTGACTGTTGACTACTGTTGATACATTTAAAGTTGAAATCTTTTATCAGTTTAAAGTTGATAAATTATAATTTTAAACCTTTTTGGAACTGTTGTGAATCCTCAAAATGCTGCTCACTAGTTTTTAGTGAAGCATTCTGGAAGAATAAAATCTTAGTCAGCTGTTTCCAACTGAGTTTTGAAGAATTAAACTGACTCACCATGACTCCATTGTCTGCGACTGCTTCTTTGTAGGTGAAGTTACAAACGGCCCAGGCCAGGTAATACGTGGACATGCGAGGCGTCCTGGAGAAATGGTTGGTCACCCATCCGTCCTCATCAGACGTGGTGGCCTCCACTGGCATGTTGGACAGCGATTGATACGAGCTCTCGTGTTTCAGACTCACTCTGAATGTGGCTTTATAGATGGGCTCATCAAAACATGGGAAGGCCTTTCTAGCATGAGTCGGAGAAAACTGCGTCACCGCCAGAAACCTGCAGAGGAAAGAAAGGTGAGATGAAATCTCTGGAATATATGTGTGATTGAACTATTCTAAGATTCTGCGGTGAAAAGTCATTTCACCTCAACTTCATTAAACTGGATGTCACATGACTTTACTGAATGCAAATGAGCTCAGACTGCCATCGCTGGACTCATCGCTGTGCATTTTTATCACACTAATGAGCTTCCTGGTGTGAAGATGGACAAAATTATTTCACCGCAGCAACTAAATTACATCAGATGTCGACATATTATAAATCACACTAGAATTACAGAAGTAATGTTTTTTAATTTGATATCTGCATTGTGACATCTGAAACACAAAAAAATGAGCCATTTTTAGTGACAAGGCTAGCTGTCAATCTGGTGTTGCATTAGTGTCTTTTAAGTGAAATGTTACACAATAAATATTCACATTCAGGTCATCGAAATTAGAGTTAAGTGATCTACAAACATCCAAGGAAATATTCTGTTATATAACCAAACAAAACATTATATACTTTCAACATATCTCACATTTTCAAAGTTTATTTAATATAGTTAAGAAATAATATGGAAGTCAAATATGACAAGAACTCAATTCTGCACAGTTAATCTGTACCAAAACAAATTAATCTTGATAATGTACTGTAAGATAACCTTGAAGGATGGAAAGGATTGCTATCACACAACTGTTAGTATGACAATATTTACATGACTCAATACTCTGTTGGTGCACCCTAAGCCTCAGTGACAGCCTGTAGTCTCTGCTGTCAACCATATTCATCAAAGCTGAACTTTATTTTCTCACACTTGTTGCAGTTGCTTTTCAGCTCTTTTTGGTTTTTAGGACTTTGGAGTATATCATGCAACATTTTACTTTACATTTTTATGCCTTCACTTACATGAATGAATTATACAATGTCCTGCATTCATTGCTAAAATGAAAAATAGGAATTTAACATGAACAAAATATATCTGGTTGTGTGAATAATTTTTATTTGACTGTAAGTAGAGCTATGTGATTTGTCCTAAAATCAAAATCTCGATTAACTGAATATTTAAACTTGATTACGATTAATGAATGAATTTATTTGTTTATTTATTTATTTCCCTTTATTTAGTTCTCTGACCAGTTTTGTGTAGTAATCCTCACATCTTACAAGTGAGAGATTTTTTAATGAAGGAAACACACACTACTATCTACTATCTATAAATATTTATAGAACATCAACGCTGAACAACCGAAATTAATACACACATTGCCTAAAACCAACTTTTTTTTTTTAAAGTAACAAATTCAAAAATATAGTAAACAAAATAAAGTATTTTCAAAGTTTTTCATATTAAAAGTAGAATATAAACTGTTTCTCCTCTAAATGAAATAACTTGTGGCGCAGCTGCCAATCATCGACAATGTAGTGCAAAGTAAGGCTTAAGAATGGGTCCATCATCCTACTTGACCAGAGATCAGATGTGGCTGCGAAGTGGCCGCAGAAGTATAGATAAGCTGTAAGATCTTTACATAAGTATATACAGTTGAAGTCAGAACTATTAGCCCCCCTGAATTATTAGTCCCCCTGTTTATTTTTTCCCCAATTTCTGTTTAACAGAGAGATTTTTTCAACACATTTCTAGACATAATAGTTTTAATAACTTATTTCTAATGACTGGTTTATTTTATCTTTGTCATGATTACAGTAAATAATATTTTAGTAGATATTTTTCAAGACACTTCTATACAGCTTAAAATGACATTTAAAGGCTTAACTAGGTTAATTAGGTTAACTAGGCAAGTTAGAGTAATTAGGCTAGTTATTGTATGATGATGGTTTGTTTTGTAGACCAGGGGTCACCAAACTTGTTCCTGGAGGGCCGGTGTCCTGCAGATTTTAGCTCCAGCCCTAATCAAACCCACCTGAACAAGCTAATCAAGGTCTTACTAGGTATATTTGAAACACCCAGGCAGCTGTGTTGAGGCAAGTTGGAGCTAACCCCTGCAGGAACACCGGCCCTCCTGCACCGAGATTGTGAATCCCTGCTGTAGACTATCGAAAAAAAAATTTGCTTAAATACGGCTTTCTTCAGAAGACAAAATATTATCAGACATACTATGAAAATTTCCTTGCTCTGTTAAACATCATTTGGGAAATATTTAAAAAATAAATAAAATTCAAATAATTCTGACTTCAACTGTATCTTTAGAGACTGATTTATACTTCTGCATCGAGTGATTACCTTGACCTACGGTGGATGCCTTGCACGTTGCCGTGCATTTATACTACTGTGTGCTGTTTGTGTTGCTCTGCAATAACACTTCCAAAACGCTAGCTGGCAGTGGCTTTTATGTTTCCCTGTGTCGAGTTTCATTATGGGGGTTTTGTTTCTTTGGAATGCTACATTAATGGGAAAGAAGCTAAAACTTGCTTATGTATAGATCAGGAACTGGTGGACATGCAACAACTTTAATCATAAGGTAAACACAGAACAAAAGTCTCCATATGGAGCTCCTCACCAGACATAACACTTATAAACACAACAGGCTTGCTGCTCTACCATGGCTCTTCGCCCCGCCCACGCTCGAACGTGGTTACTTGAGTAAAAAATCACACTGGAAAATTTTGATCGATACAGGTTCTGAATGTCAATTTCGATTACTTTTTGATTAATCGCCCAGCCTTAACAGTAAGTAATGTGTAGAATTCTAATAGATGTGCCGTCCGGTATGCCATGGCTTTTAAAGAGCATTCTTAGCCAGCCATCTCTTTACACCACATCAGGTCGCAAAATGCAGGATGTACGGATTATACATTTATTCAGAGCCACCCCGATAATACTTAAGATCTGTTTAAATGTATATTTTGTTAGTTTAACATGTAATTTTGAAATTTTCTGCATATGTTTGTAATGAGGCAAAAAAACACATGTAGACTGCTGAGTTTAAGTGTTTGATGTAGTTACTTTAATTATTTTATGTATACTGACTGACAAAAGTCTTGTCGTCGACCCCAATTGCAAGAACAACAAATAATAACTTGACTTCCAGTTGATCATTTGAAAGAGGGCAGAAGGTAGATTTTTCAGATGACTCATCTGTAGAATTGCATCCCAATCATCACAAATACTGCAGAAGACCTATTGGAACCAGCATGGACCCCAGATTCTCAAGAAATCAGTCAAGTTTGGTGAAGGAAAAATCATGGTTTGGGGTTACATTCAGTATGGGGGCATACAAGAGATCTGCAGAGTGGATAGCAGCATCGACAGCCTAAGATAACAAGACATTTGTGCTGCCCATTATGTTACAAACCACACAAGAGGGCAAATTCTTCAGCAGGATAACACTCCTTCTCATACTTCAGCCTCCACATCAAAGTTCCTAGAAGCAAAGAAGGTCAAGGTGCTCCAGGATTGGCCAGCCCAGTCACCAGACATGAACATTATTGAGTCTGGGGTAAGATGAAGGAGAAGGCATTAAAGATAAATCCAACGAATCTTGATGAACTCTGGGAGTCCTGCAAGAATGCTTTCTTTGCCATTCCAAATGACTTTATTAATAAGTTATTTGATTTATTGAGGAGATGTATTGATGCAGGCGTCCAAGCTCATGGGAGTCATACACAATATTAAATTTTTTTTGACTGCACCATGACTTAATATTCTGTACTATACATTATTTCTGTTAAGTGACAAAACAAAATAAGACCTGACTGTCCTAATTAAATAATAAAAAATCAAGGCATGATCATATTTTATTTAGGTCTTTGACCATTGAGGCCTTTGCATTTCATATAAGCCACCAGTATGATCAACTGATCATACCAAGTGATCATCTAGAAGTCAGGTTATTATTTTTTGCTCCTAAACCTTGGATAGGTGACAAGACTTTTGTCAGGTAGTTTACATTAAAGCTTATAAATACAATTCTAAATACATCTCTGCTGGTCCCTTTTGTCAAGTATAATTATAATTTAGTCCACAATACAACGCAGGAGCAAAAAAAGTTACTCCGGTAGTGTAAATTAGGCAGCTAAAACAAACCTTGCTACCTCACTATAAGATTTAACAAGGCATCTACTCAATTTGTTAAAAGATTTTTTGACAAAAGATGTATGATTATATAGCACATCTAATAAGCAGTAAGCAGAGCTCATTAATAATGATGATGTTTTCAAATATGGTCAAAATGAAGTTTCTCATTTTACTGGTAATTCGTATTGTTGTTAATGACCATATACAACCATTTCTGGATTGCTTTTGAACTTACCTAAACCACATACCTACTATGTACAGGAGATGTCAGTGAACAATTTAACTTATTGAATCAATGCAGTCTTTAAAACTTGACCAGCAGAGCGTTCTGTTCGCTCCTGCTTTTCTGTCACTGCTTTTTTATTATCATCAGCAGCCATTCATGCACTAATAATCTATAATTATAATGTCCCATCTGTTTACATCTCCTCTATCTATAGATACTAGTACCATTTAAACTTCTGTACACTATTTAAAAATCCCAGTGAGGACACAGGCAGGGGGTGAGGAGAAATCAGACAAACAGACACACTGCATGAGAATTTACAGTGATGTCAGACTGAAAGTATGTTATGACACACGTGGGGTGTTTGAGCTTGGTGGAGATGTTTTCTGCCTGTTCATGTGTCAGAAAACATTTCTGTTAAAAGTCAGGATAAACCAGACCATCAGATGTCGGATTGATGCTCCAGTGCCCACGTCTAACTACATAAACACAGGTATTTTTTCAATCCTGCGAGATCCTGCCGTTCATGGTGTTCAGGAAACACGAGCAGACAGCAGGAGCCGATTACAGTAAACTAGATGATCTTCAGAGCCCGTGGAGCTGAGAGATGCTGTCTCTACATAAACATGCTGAATTTATTTCAGAGACGCTCTTAATATCAAGACCTCAGCCTGCGCTGGAAAAAAGCTTTTGATGAAGAATCTTTTCTATGAACCCGGAACATGCTGTGTTTACAGCTGAGACTGAAGCTTCAGCAGTTTCTGCAAAGGCAGAAAGGAAACTAGTAGATGGACAGAAGTATATCCATGAAAGCGAACCCTTCAGGGTAAAACAAAGCTTAAACATGTCTCAAATACAGGAAAACCTGGGGCTAAGATTCAAATATCAGCCAGTTTCCCTCAGAGGACCAAGAGTCAGAAGCCGGAAAATAGAAGAAAGAAGCTGATATTCAGTGCTGCTGACCTGAAATAACTAGAGATATGAGGCTGAAATTGACAGTAAAACTATAAGATTAAATGCTTGTGGTAATCAAACGCTCATTTGAAAGAGTTACTTATGAATATAAGAGGGAAACAGATGTTTTTCAAACATTAAAATTGTCTAATAATCAGTTTGTTGGCTTAATCTGTATACATCACTGTTTATTTAACCAGACAACAGTACTGCAGCTGCATGAATATACTTAAATGGTTCATTTAAGTTTACCCTAATGTAAATGTGTGAATTTTTATGACTTAGTCTCAATGTCCGACAGTAAAGAAGTTTTTTAAATGTATCATCAGACACTGAGGTTTGACTAGTCTTCATTTAGATCTTTGTGACCTCTGACCTCCATGAACAATCACTAATAGTTACTGCAGAGATAGGAAAATCACATGCAGAGAGGAGTGCATGCCTAAGCTCAACTATAACCTGGATTTTTGTTGTTGTTTTTTTTTTTTTTACTTCAGCAGCCAAAAACCTGACTTGCACTATTTTGTCCAAAACATGTCAAGAATGCCATAAATAAGAATCCAGAATCCTCACAATTTAAATAAATATGAACCTAAAAGTTTGTTTCTCTCTCAAACGTTAACTAATATTAAGGTTTGGTCCTAACAAAACAGCTAATGATTTCCGCTAAATTAATATTTCCAAGCTTTAACTGCTGTATGAAGCATTATTGAGCACTTATTTGACACATGTTAAGTTAGGTGAGTTGAGTTAAGGTAACTTGCAGTTTGTATCAGCATCTGTCGTTCCCATAGTAACAGTTGACACCTAATCAACATATGAAAGGCTTAGAAACTGACACCTTAAACAGCTTTTACCTTCTTTCTCCATTGAGCATGTAGGAGCTGCGGAAGAAGCCCAGCAGCTCGTGCTCGATGTGCGCGGTGAAGGTGATGTTGATCTTGTATGTTCTGAGGGGCTTCATCTCTCTGTGCAGCGCGATCACATACACCTGTTTGGGCTGATAGTGGAACCGGCGCTGGATCCGCATAGCGCCCGCTTTCTTACTGTCCGAAAACACCAGCACTTTGTCCAGCTCTAGCCTGTCCGAGTGCAGCACGATCAGCTTGGTAGAGTTGACGCACTCAAACTCGATGTTCACCTCGCCGGAGAAGCTGAAGTTCTCCATGTGCACGGTCAGGCGGAGGTCGTAGTGGCGCGGGCGCAGGGTGGCCGGTAAGCGCAGGTGTCTCCAGGGCTGCTGGCCGTCCTCCGAATCTCTGTGACTGATGTTCCCGTCCCGGGACTGTTTCCACTTACTGTTGCTGGAGCCGTTGGCGGCCAGAGCCCCGCTGCTCTCCGCAGCGCATCTCTCGAAGCTGACGCTGAGCGTGATGGCGATGGCCGTGACGATGATGAGGGTGAGGATGGAGATGGCGAAGCCCAGCACCAGTCTTTTATGCACCGTGATGTGCTGCTCGGTGGTCCGGGGCCGGACCACCACGCTGTCGGCCCACTGATCGGACAGAGCCCGTCCGTTCCTCATGCCCGCGTCCTCGATGCCCATTATATGCCCGATCTGATGTGTTTCATATTCATCATCAGCCTCCGTTCAGGCGCTACAGCTCACGCTGATTTAAAGGCGGGAAATGCCGCAAAGATCCCGCGAAAAAGAAGCTTGGGACAGAATGAAAAAGCCGCTGATCGATGAGCTCGAGACTGGATGAGAATCTGAAGTTCGTTCGGTCAGATGCTGGAGCTCATCGAGTCCTACCGCAGAGCCATTTCTCCTCGGACATCAGTGAGATGTGGATGAAAGTCCAGCACCTGCTCTGATCAATGAAGAGAGTGTTGTGAATCTCTCTTCTCTCTCTTCATCTCTCTATCCTCCATCCTCAGCCCTGCTTCTCTATCTATGCTGCTGCTTCCTCTCTTTCAGTCAGTGGGCTGTGTTCTCTCTCTCTCTCTCTCTCTCTCTCTCTCTCTCTCTCTCTCTCTCTCTCTCTCTCTCTCTCTCTCTCTCTCTCTCTTTCTGTCAAATCACATTTAATTAAACATGGAGATATCCAGACAGGCCGATGGGACTCTCTCCTCGTTTACCCAAATAAAAAAGCGCTGAGTTGCATGAATAGTACACGGAATTATTCGTTTTAATTTAATGGAAGAAATCAAATGAAAAAAAAAAAAATGAGAAATGCATTTGAGACGTGTACTTGTCAAAATCGTACTCTAGTGCTGTGACAATATTTATATCGTGCAAATAGATTAGCTTGATTTGTGCTTTCAGAACAAAGTGTGAAATAGGTGCTGTTTTTGAGTGAACTGATAAAGTAATTACAATCCAAATATGCTTTGCGAGCCAGTCAAAGAATTGTTCATCTTCACTCCTCTTGTCTACTCTCTGCATGTAAAGTTTGTTAGTTTTGTGCAGTAGTGTGTATTTCAGGGTCAGGCTGAGCAGGGGTCAGTTTTAAAATATCATATTCTGTATGTGAGCTGCAACTGTAATTTGAAGGCAGCTGTCCATGGTGCTGAATCAAACAAGACCCGAGGCAGCCTCAGCACCAGTAGCGCCTCTAAATAGAGCCTAGTAAAAAAAGCATTTCAAACAAGTTTGCCGAACATTTCCCCATACGCTATTGGTTGAATAAACAGATGACCCAGCCCACAATCACACCATTGGTTAGCTGATTTTCAAGCCCATAAATTTATCTGTTTGCGTCTTAAACATGTACATGTGCATACAGTAATTGCTCATGTTCCCGATATTTATAACGGAGGCTTATAATATTAGTTCTTATATATATATATATATATATATATATATATATAAATTGATACTGTTAGCATTAGATTATATTTAAATATATATTGCAATAAAGGATTATGTAAAACTCAAGATTGTTTTGATTTTGATCAAATAAATGCAGCCTTGCTGTGAAGGACAATAATTATTATTATTACTTTGTATTATATTTTTTAATTATTACTTTTACTACTATTATTATTGTTATTATTATTATTATTTATTTATTATTTTTTATTACTATTATTATTAATATATATATATATATATATATATATATATATATATATATATATATATATATATATATATATATATATATATATATATAAATATATATATATATATATATATATATATATATATATATATATATATATATATATTTTTTTTTTTTTTTTTTTTAATTATTATTTTATTACTATTTTTATTGTTATTACTATTATTATTTATGTTATTTTCATCATTGTTTTAAATATCAATGTTAGTATTAGGGCTGCACGATAATGGAAAAATCTGACATTGCCATATTTTATATTTCTGCGATGTATATTGCAAAATACATTGAATTTCACCAGATGACTTAATTCCCTCCATTTGGAAACAATGGATTAATTTTCTATTGATTGGCATGATTCTTTAGGGAAGCAAATCATGCATGTAATGTAATAAACAAATTAGCTTAATGCAATAGAGCAAACGTAAAAGTGAAATAAACAGTACTTTGTGGTTTCCAGGCTAGTCAAATTGTATTCAGGTACAAAAATTGAAGAAAAAAAATTGAATATAAAATAACACTGCAAAAAAGGCCCCAAGATCAAGCAGGAACTGAAGACAGTTGCTGTAGAGGCCTGAAAGAGCACCACTAGGAATGAAACGTAGCGTCTGCGGATGTCTATGTGCTTCAGACTTCAGGCTGTAATTGACTGCAAAGGATTTGCAACCAAGTATTAAAAGGTGAAAGTTTGATTTATGGTTATTATTCTGTCCAAATAATTTTGGACCCTTTACAAGTGGGAGGCACATATGCAAACTTTATTTTTTTTCAAATGAGGAGGTCTGAGATTAACTCAACTTAAAGTAACAAGTTGGCAAAAGCTTTTTTGGGTGAACTTTGAGTTTTGCTCACAAGCTAATCTTTTTAACTTAATGAAGAAAATTTAGATTTAGGTAAAGTAAACATGTTAAATGTAGTTGTACAGATATTTTTATGTTTATTTTTGCCAAACCAACAAAAAAAAAACAAGTAATTTCAACTTTCTTAGAGTGTTGTTATGTGGATAAAATTAGATTCTGAAAATATTACATGTTAATTATTGGCTTTCATTACATAGTATAGATATAATGAAGGCTTTAGCATTGGTTCAGATTAATAATAATGTACCTTTTTCAAGTAATTGAAGTTATGTAAATCAAATTAGATTTTCATAGGAATATTTTCAGGTTGACCAAACAAGAGAAATATACAGTACTCTATGAATACAATACTGTAGATACTAATGAATAAAACATCCCCTAAACCTTAACCCAATCTTCACATCTTTCCACATCCTCTCTTGATATTTTCTGCTTCTCATTCATCTCAGTGCATCCGTCATTGTTTCACAAAGGAAGAAAAGTGGTGGCTCTTTGAACAATATGACGGCTCCAAACACCAAATAACACCCTCAATTTGCAGCCTTGGCATGGCTGGTTAAACAGCACAGCGAGAGGAGAGCGCTGAGCGTGTGAAGAGACCCTTGAAGGAGCCCAGAGAGAGAAGGAGAGCTGGAAAGATGACAGGATGCTGAAAAGGAGAAGGAGGGCTTTGCGTTTTATTTACATTGAAATTTTTCTATAGTAGAACAGGCAAGAATTGCATTCAGATTCTCATCTGATAAACACACTTGCCCCCTTAACCCCAATGGAATTTAAAACCTATTTTTCTGAAATAATGAGACAGAGATTGAACGTCCAAGAATGATTGTGAGATCTTCAGATTGAATGAAAATGTAGGTGCATTTAAAAAGGAAAATAAGCAATTTCCACGAAGCTTCTGAACACAAAAGCCTGTGTCGAGGTGCGCAAATGGTTTTTGAACCAAAAGCCTCCAGTTTGAATGGAAACATACAACACAAGATCAGTGTGGAGAGACTGTGAGGGGGGCTAATTGAATAAAAGATGTCAGAAAAAAAAACATTCCTCAGGGCAGCTGTGACTGTCGGCATACACAGGGTCATTTCTACTCGGAGGACACAAAAACACACACACGTAAAAAAAGATGTTTAGAAGGAAGTAAATAGGCAGAGCAGAGAAACACCGCCCCCTGCAGTCTATAAGGAATATTAACATAAGTGTCGTAATCAACCAATAATCAGGGGCGGATTTAACCAATAAGCAAGGGAAGCGGACACTTAGGGCCCTAGGACATCTCGGGGCCCCCAATAAATATCTAGAAGTATAAATATTAAAAAATTATAGAACATGTTAACATTTTGCATTGCTGGATTGCTTTTGAAACATTTGATGGAGTGAAAATGAAAATGCAATTTATGTATTTTTTTTGCAAAAATAAAGGACAAAATATCTTTGTTGTTAACATCAAAAAGGTCATAGGCAGATTTATTTAAAATAAACAAGATTAATCCATACTGTAAAACCCAACAGTCTTTTTTTATCAGACGAAATTAGTGTAGTTAACCCAAAATTTACAGAAAGTTAATTTTACTCATTTGAAAAGAGTTTTGAACTCAGTGTTGAAGGTAATGATTTCATTAAATACCTCATTACACAGTACTCATAGATTCGTTTTTGTTAACTCAATAAAAAGTAGCAATCAGTTTCCTCAAACGGTTGGAGTTGCCTTAACTTAAAGTACTCAGTTGGTTTGAGTTCTCTTTATTTATTGGGTTTTGCTTTGCTTAAATCGCTTAATTTACACAAATGGATTAAGTTCACAGTACTCATTAGGATTAGATTTTGAACTTAAATTGTTTGTTGCAATCGATTTCCTCAAATGGTTTGAGTTAGCTTAACTTTTTGGGTTTTACAGTGCATAAATGTAGCAGATGTTGTTGTGTTACTTTTGACCCACCCCTGTGTTACTTTCGTCCCTGCTGATGGGGGTCAAAAGAAACAATGTGCAACTTTTGTTTAAAGTAAAGTTGTATTGGAGTTGTTCTACCTACATTGATACAAAATAACACTTGATTTTGATAAACCACATGGTCACACTTTATTTTGATGCTCCGTTTGTTGAATTTAAGTTACGTTAAATCTTTTTTTGATGTACGATACCACAGCCAATCCATTATTAACCATATATGATTCACTTTGATTGTGATTGTGTGGTTTGGATTGTGTGTCCTGAAATGCGTGTGGGTCTGCAGCTGGAAACATGGATGTAATAAGCACAGCACAACTGCTCTGCTGCAGCACGCTATCTGCACAATCTGGCGAAGTCTCTCTAAAACCTGTAAAGCTTTGCCGTTATTCATCATCTCAGCGATCAGGCAGATGTCCTTGTCCAGTGAAACTTCTACAAGCTTAAACAGCTGTTCGGTTTCAGGCAATGAATGAGCCCACCTGCAGAGCCACTGCAAATCCCAGCTCACACACCTGCTTGAGTCGCACTGATGACAAGCTGTTTCAGTGTGCAGGAGTGAAGCACAAGCGCTTGCATTTAGACTTCCTTTCTACATTTAGATTTGTTGTGTTGTTGGGTAGAATGAATTTTTAAATATGCAAACGCTTGCATTTTGACTAACTTTCTATGTTTAGATTTGCTGTATTGTTGGTAGAATGCACTCTCAGAAATAAAGGTACGTGAGCTGTCACTGGGGTGGTACCTTTTCAAAAGGTACAATGTTGTACCTAAAAGGCCCATATTAATACCTTAAGGGTACATGTTAGTACCTAAAAAGTGCAAAACTGTTCCTCTTAAAATTTGTAGGTACTAATATATACCTTTTTGAGGTACCAATATGGACCCTTCAGGTGCGACTGTGTACCATTTGAAAAGGTACCACCCCAGTGACAGCTCGCGTACCTTTATTTCTGAGAGTGTGGGATATTTAATGTAATATAAACAGTTTGTAAATCCTCCTTGCCTCAAGAGGCGCTATTGTAGGTATTATTACATAAACTCTCATCTTCTTATTTTGTCTTCCAGGAAATTGCTGTCTTGACAGAGCTTGATGAACAAGGTTAGTAAATTTGTTTACATATTCGCATGTGAAAGTAAATAATGTGTACTTTAAGATTATTATCATAATTACTGGACACTGCTGGAATTGACATGTAGAAACCAATCAAAGTCTTAAGGGGAAAGTATAGATAAGCGTAAATAAGTGTACTCCCTTTGAAAATGAATATTTTTGTCAATTTCCTAGTGATTTTAGACAATACATTTTGGTGTATTTAAATAAAATCGTTTTATTAAAGTTATATTCATTAAAATAAGAGTATGGTCACTGAACTTCTTAAGGAATAAAAAGATAATACATTATTACTTGTATTAATACATTATAAAATGTTGCAAAACAAAATTACAGGCTACAATATTTCAACTAAATTAGGGTTGTCTGTATTGTATTTAAGATTTGAAAAATTAAAGAGAGCACTCAAAGTGCACCTATGATGAAAATCATCTTTTGTAAGTGTTTGGACAGAACTTTGTGTATGTATAGTGTGTTCAGTGTCATATTGAAGTGATAGAAAAACAATAAGCCTTTTTTTAAATTTCCTGATGTTAAAATATGATCCAAATCCCTCCCATTTTGAGGCTGACCGCAACGTGACATGGGAGTGCAGTTTCCCCGCCCAACAAATTGATTCACAGATGCATGTTAACATGTCTTCGTAGTAATGCGTATAATCAAATCTGCATGTGTGCAAAGCAACCGGGATTAAAAGATCTGTTCAGCTCTCTGTGATTATCTGCACCTCCAGAATGACTTTCACAAGTTTAAAACGTTTTTAAAACAGTGCATGTTTGTAATAAATACAGTAAATCATCACCACAGCCGCAAAGTGTCAGTGCAATTATAAAAGAAGATGCTTCAATTCCAGTTTGTGAACTTAAATCAGGTTTATTTTGTAAATTAACATAACGGATGTTCATACAGAAGTGGATATTAACGTGTATCGTGTTACATTTGCTGTGCATTTGTGTGTGTGTGTGTGTGTGTGTGTGTGTGTGTGTGTCTGTGTGTGTGTGTGTGTGTGTGTGTGTGTGTGTGTGTGTGTGTGTGTGTGTGTGTGTGTGTGTGTGTGTGTGTGTGCGTGAACTTTATAATGACATTGTGTGTGACTCATCATTGCAGAAAGGCTTGAATTAACTCCATAACAAATATATCAACTAACAATTGGGGAAGTTCTTACTGTAGTAAGGAGGATCTGCTTCATTTTTGTCTGTCACTGTGCTGTTTATTTACGTGAAGGCAAGCAAGTGGGAACAGTGGGCGGGAACAACCAGCTCATTTGCATTAAAAGCAAAGGCAACAAAATCAGCTACAATGTCATAAAAGCTCAAATTTCCCAGATTTAAAAAAGGTAAAATAAATAATCTGGTGGGTATTTTGAGCTGAAACTTTACAGACACATTCTGGAGACACAAAAGACTTATATTTAATCTTAAAAGGGGTAAAATATGTGACCTTTAAAATTTGAAAAAGTTTTAGTTTCTCTGGATGTATGATTTATGGTTGTGTTGTCATACTACTGATGACATTTGTTCCAATTTTAAAATAAAAACTTGTGCCTCTTAGATGTTTGCGACTGCAATATACAGCAACATATTTTTACCAGACTTTTGGAGAATAAACCAAATATTAACTTTTGCTGAAGTCTCAAACTCTCAGTTTTTTCTTTTGCTGTATAGCAATTTGTTTTTTATTACACATGCCATATATAGAAGTAGTTAAGCAAATTTTTAATGCAATAATGAAGTTTAAACAAATGATGATTCAACAAATCCAAATGAATAGTTACATTGTAAAAAATAAATCCGTAAAATGTACGGTAAAAAACGGCAGCTGATTAAAACCGTTAAAAATACGGTACAAACCGTAAAAGTAATTCCTAATTTTTACAGTAAACTACTGTATTTCATTAATTTAGAAATGTAATATATCTGTATTTTGAATGACCAAAATCTTCACATCTTTTGTTACACAGATAGACACGTTAACACAGCTATATGAAGGTGGTGATGAGAAAGTTACATAATGAACCAATGCTCATCACAAACAACTTTTCCCACAAGCAGAAAAGTGTATCAGTGTATAGAAGGTGCTCAGTGTCATTCACACAGCTACTAAACACCAGTATGGTAACACACATAAAATTAAAGTCATGAAATAAACATTGTTTATCAACATTATATGTAACATAAATCTCTAATGTACATAACTGATGGGGAAACAACTAAAAAGATCCATAGTAATGTCAACAAAAACATAAAAACTGATGTGCCATGCAGGGAATTCTGGTAAAGTCTTTTTATGGCTCATTTATGGTTATCCGCCGTATATATTAAGGAAACATCAGTTAATCAGGTTACGGATTTTTACTGTAGGACGTTTACTGTTTTTTTACCATTGAAATCACAGCCATTTTTTTACAGTGTACCAGCACTTTGAGAGTCATAAAAATATACAGGCAAAAATAATACACATGGCTCTTAAAGAAACATTGAGACCTTGTGAAGCGAAGCAGTCCATTTATGTAACAGCTTATATATAAGAGTGTGGAGTTAATAATTTATGTGTATTCAGATGTTGCGTTTATTTCTTAGTCAACATCTGGACTATAGTATGTGATGAATCCCTGATCCCTGAGTTGTGAGTTTCTCTGATGTAGTTAAAGATAGGATAAAAACTACATACCTTTTATTGTCACAGTCAGTAATCACACCTTTTTGTTGTTGTTGTTGTTGTTGTTGTTGTTTTTGATAATCTATAATTCTATCACATTTGGACAAAACAAAATACCTCCTTTAAACTGTTATTAATGCAACTGTCCAGGTAGCTGGTGATTTCTCCTTTCAGTCTAAAATTCATCCGTCAGCTGATTCAGTGGCACACAGATAGTTGACACTCATTCATAATTCATACGTCAGTAGATATTGTGTAAGCACAGTATGACACAGTAATACAGCAGGGAATTGGTATTTTTACCCACCGCTATGATGCAAGCGCTTTTGTTCACCAGCAGACTGAGGTGCATCTGATTCAGGGATGATTCCTAAGAGATGAATGAGCTGAAACGTTTTTACATTATCATGTCACCGAAAAAAAGAGCAAAATCATTTACCCCCACATATGAATAAATTTGGCGTAAGTAGCTTTAAATGAAAAGCTTTTAGCGACGATGAAACTGTGAAGTAGTGAAATCTGCCTGAGGATGGAGATGATGTTTCTGCATCTGAATGTTTGCAGCAGTAGCATATACTGTAGTAGCATATTTCTTCCATTCAGTTGTTATGAAGCAGCACCAAAGAAGCTCATCCTAGCAAACACACTGTCTGAATCTGCGTCCAGGTCAATAAGATTGTCAGGTAGCTCAGAACGCATTGATTTGCAGCCTTTTATCAAGTGAACTGCTCAAACAAGGGCTGAAAATCCACTGGACCGACTCTCGTCTTCTAACACATGAGTCTCTGTATTGAGGAAAAACAGCAGTGATCAGCAGAGATGCACATCTCAACTCATTTCAAGCAGTATTACGGGGAAATAAACGAAACAGCTTTTTTAATACAGACCTTTAAACTACATCTCTTACTGTGAGTGGTGGAGCATTGAAAAAGTTTGGTATTTTCACAGTTATGAGATGGTTGAGTCAGAGCTCTTCCATTATTCATAAGAATGCCAAAGCACTTAAATGTTTTGGTTTGGATTGAACTTTAAGTGAAGATGCAGAGCATTGTATATGCTAATATAATATGTTTGTACAAAAACATACAGCTACATAAGGTGGTTGTATCAGTGTATTGGGATGGTATTAGATAATATACCTGCATAGCTTGTGTTAGTACAGCATGGTACTGAATTGTTGCTACGCTTGGTATGTATCCTGCACGATTAATCAAAAAAAGATTGCGATCTCAATTTGACCCCCTAGACGATCTTAATCCAGCATTTCTACGATTCTGCCAATCATATTTTCAAGTTCAGGAGAGAAGCAAAGGCGCCTGCAAGTCTTCAAATTGTTTTACGTTGCTTAGCGACGTGGACACCTTCAAATGGTGTTGAAAGAGTCACATACTGTATTTATAAGGTATAATTCACCCAAAAATGTCATTCCTGTCTTCATTGAATGATGTATTCGCATCCGCGAAAACACACGTGATGTGAGCTGCTGCTGACCGTGAGCTGTTACCACAGAGAGGGCGAGCGCGCGCCCTACTTGATAATACTTAATGACACGTGCGCGTCTAGTTAACAGAACCTGCTAAGGCTGTGAATAACAGATAATAAAGCTGTAAATAACATTCAGTTTGTGGCACAGAGTGATCGTTCACTGAAAAAAATTATTCAAAGATGATTCCTTGGATTTACTCAATTTTTTTTACGTTGAGTGGTTGTAAACAATTTATTTGGGCTGAATTTAAACAAACAAATTGAGTTGAACATTGTTAAATTTAATTTGTTTGTTTAAATTCAACACAAATAACAGTTTTGCATGCAACGCTTTTTTCAGTGTTTGGGAGCTGCGCGGGAAGTATTAACCTCACTTAGCAGTAAAAATGAAACCGAAAGCACCAACATCATTTATATAATCATGTCGCGTTTTAACAATAATATTAGCCTTCTGATATTAACCTTTATTTTACATCTACAGAATCGTTAGAAAATCGTTATCTTTTTTTAAGATTTTTTAAAAGATTTTAGGCAGCTCTAGTATGGACAAATATTTACATAAGCTAACTAAATGAAAAAAGAATGCCAAATAGTGAATAAATAAATAAATTGGCCCTGATTAATACTAACATGGTACATTAGATCAGGGGTTTTCAACCTTTTAGGACAAATGTCCCCCTCAAGTTTGGCCAATTTTGGGGTTATCCGTTCCCCTCACTTTTAGAGACAGACCATTTTGAAACAGGTTATTAATAATTATATGAGCATATGATCTCATACAGCCACCATACAGACACTTTTAAAATGTCCGCTTCGCCTTTGCATTCAGCGTGCGTTATTAAATTCAATAACACTCTTCCACCAGTTCTTACTCCTTATTTGCATCTAATACTCCAGTTTGTCATGGGGACATAAATGAAATGTTCATGAGTGAAGGTGAAACTGCCGAACTGCAGTTAAAGTCACCCAAAATTACATGAAACTTCTACATGAAAGCACTTCACGTAAAAACCTTAATTATATTATTGTCTATTAATGCAAATAACTAAAACACTGATGTCTATGTAAACGTAGTCAGCAGTGTCTTCAAAGTTAGTGTAAGATCCGGAAGGGCATCCTGCTGATTTGATTCAGAAGGGCACTTTTTTGTTATATGGCTCACTGGTTTTACTTAAGTTCACCATCATTCATTTTAAAAAGCACCTGGTCCAGTTTATTTGTATGTTTTACTCGAACGCATAAACTCTACTGATAGTTAGATGCGGAGCTAACATTAATCAGATTCACTGTGGTGAACACATCAAAATCGTCTTCATAATTTACTCTAGTGCACGCCTCAATGTCTCGCACCCCCTTAATAGGTGCTGGCGCCCCTGGTGGCCCCTCACAGTTTGAAAACCCTTGCGGTAGATGATACGTGGTACATAAAAAAAATAAAAATAAAATTAAAAATAGAAAATAATTAAATAAAAATCAGGACATCAATACTATTAAAATAATATTCACGGAGTCACATTGAGTTGAAGATTCAATACAAAAGAGGTAATACCAGATAAACTTGGCTAACACTAACATGGTACTGTACATGGCCAAAACTTAAATAAAATGAATAATAATAATAATAATAATAATAATAATAATAATAATAATAATAATAATAATAATAATAATAAATAGGACATCAAAACTATTGAAATAATAATTCATGCAGTCACACTGGTTAGTGTTCAATACAAAATAGTTAATACCAGTTAAAACCCCGGTTAAAACCCTGACCCTGGTTAATACTAAAATGGTACATGGTGTAAGAGTTCATCTATTAGTCCAATGATGGACCTAACAACATGGGTGAAGGTTAAATGCATGTAAGCCTTTTTAGCTCATGTGAAAAGAAATATTTTTATTTGTTAGAATTTATTATAATTTGTTTCCAGCTCCGAATTTAATCTGACTCCAATTTCAAGTGATCATTACATTTCAAATGTGTTCTTAATAATGAGGAATGAAATTAGATATTTGACTATATTTTTAAACATCTCGTCTTTTCATTTAATGGTTCATTATTTACCCGAAGTCACTTAGAGTCAGTATTCTGGCCAGTTACATCTGCTCACGGACACAACCTCGCTAGTTCTGGTTCTTAGATATAGGATATAACTGCGAAGTAATATCCTTTAAGTAATATTAAGCCCCATGCTTGCTCATACATAAAGAAAGTTTGATTTAGCCACTAGATTATATCATACTAAGTCAGTGATTGTCAGAAATCAACAGGTCTCTAATGCTGTGCTTATGCTCCATCCATTGAGCCTGAATGTATGAGAATGTATGCGGAAACATCAGCCTAAACAATCTACTAGATTTTAATTATTTCAGTAGAACATAAAATATAGCAAATATAACAATTTATTTGTCAGGTAAAGATTTTCCATTCCAATTCATATAATTAAACTAAAATAAGCCAATTCAGAAATGTACAACATCAATTACCCAAAGATACATTTAAGAGTTAAAGATTAATACCTTACTGTGTAGAAGTACATTGCAGCATAGAAGTCTTCATGCAGTGCTCAGAGATTCATACACTTCAACGGGGTGTCCTGGCTACAGGATCCCACAGACACTTCTGCACTTTTCCTTTAAATACTCAAATCACAGCAACCAATCATACATTCAAGACAGCAAAAGCTTCACAAAGACCTTTGTCTGGTCATTAGTTGATACAGCATGAAGACCATTTTCCTGGGAGTTGAGCAAAGATCTTATCAAAGCCAAAACCTAGATAAACATATACAAGCGAAATTGTGAAGTATTACTGTGAAATTGAGTCTGCTTTACCAATCACACACAGATATTTAAAATGATACCAAACATGAATATAGATTTACAAGATACAATATATTAAAAACTTGGACATTCTGTGTGGAATGTGAGTGAGCTGCTCTGTTGAAGAAGGTAAAGTCGAGGGCAGAGAGGGGAGCTCAGGGTGCGTGATTGAGACAGTTGAACAACTGGTTTCTTAGCAGATGTTCTTCTCAGATTAGAAAGTTTGTTGTTTTATTGCACAACAATTCTCCTGGAATTCCATAGCAGTTATTGGGGTCTGATATTATGGAGAGATTTAGCCTTAAAATAAAATAAATAAAATAAAATAGCACATTAATAATATTTAAATAATATTACACACAGTCTCTCTGACCTAAAAATTAAATAAAAACAATTAAAATAAATCAGTAATTTAAATGTGACCCTGGTTTATACTAACATATTAAATTAAATTAAATTAAATTAAATTAAATTAAATTAAATTAAATTAAATTAAATTAAATTAAATTAAATTAAATTAAATTGAAATAATATTACATATAGTCTCTGACCTAAAAATTCAATAAAACAGTTAAAATAAATAAATGATTCAATAAAAACAGATAAGATAGGACCCTGGTTAATACTAACAAGGTACATGGCCTAGAAAAGACTAAAACAAAATAAAAATAAAATAAAGATAGCACATTAATAATATTTAAATAATATTACACACAGTCTCTCTGACCTGCAAATTCAATAAAAACAGTTCAAATACATGAATAATTAAACAGATAAAACATGACCCTGGTTAAAACTAACATGGTACATGGCCTTGAATAAAATAAAATAAAATAAAATAAAATAAAGTAAAGTAAAATAAAATAAAATAAAATAAAACAAAATAAAATAAAAAGAGAAAATCAATACTATTTAAATAATAATTCATACATAGCTCATACAATATATATACATTCATATATATAATTTCATATAAAATGATATTTCAATATCATTTCCATTCTGTTACATTTCTATTATCGTCACAGCTGATCACAAAAACTTAAGCCTGTTTCAAATGACAGCAATTGATGCATCATTGTGACATTAGTGCTCATAAATGCTTCGGGACACATTAAACTTACGCCTGAGTTGCTCCAGAGATGCCGGTCTCTTCTTTAACAGAGCAAATGCGGCTCCTCATGACAGTCCAATGATTTATCGTCCATTCAGCAGCTTTTATCTCATCATCTTGACAAACTCTCATGATTTCCCTGGATCAAACCGCGCTTAGAAATAAAGCAGCCAGGCAGGTTGAAAATGAACAATCGTTTGGTCTCCAGGGGTTTTAAGTCCTGGTGTGTTTCTGTATTCAGACTGACATTCAGACGCAGTTTGCTCTGGCTCTTGATGGCATGATGATTTATACAGTCCTGTTGAGCATCATATGAGGAAGATGATGAGAAAACGGTCATTCACATTGTTCACTCTGACACACCACTGTTAATAGATGAAGCAGAATCCTGCACGATGTCCTTGCTTCAAGCCCTTTCAGCTCATTCTCATTAACTGAGCAATGAAATTTTATAGGTCATAATGTCCTTTACATTTACCAAACAAGCTGCTGTTTGGACCATAAACAGATGCAAGATTAGTAATCCAGCAATGTCAATGTTTACATCCTTTTTTGTGCAGTATTCCATCTCATATATGCAAAATAAAAGTTTAGTTTGATCAAACTCTGATAGAGTTGCAGCAAACAGAGATGATCCTCAAATTGTTTAGGCTGAGTATTTTCCCATCATTCTCTCTGCTGATTAATTACCATGATTTTCTCTGCTGGTTGTCAAGGCAGCAGCAGTGTTCTGCGCTCTCAGCGCTGTTTGGGCCGATGACAGTATGTAATTAAATATAAGCAGTTGCTATTAGGACTAGAGGATACACTGTAATTATAAGCCTCTGCTTGTTCCCTGTGGTTTGCAAGGCTGCTGGGGAGGCGATGTCATTCAGATGGCTGCCCAGACGCCCCTAAATACTGATACAGAGGTCCGTCTGCTCCTGGGAGTTT
This sequence comes from Danio aesculapii, assembly GCF_903798145.1. NCBI lineage: Eukaryota > Metazoa > Chordata > Actinopteri > Cypriniformes > Danionidae > Danio > Danio aesculapii. The sequence continues at coordinate 35,305,279 of NC_079438.1, read as the reverse complement.
ACATGGGGATAGAAACATATCTAGAGTAAAAATTTTGTTAACACAAACAGAGTTTATCAAGGATGCATAGACAGCTGTCAACACTGTATGTGTGAATGATAAAATCTGGTTTCATAATCTTGTTAGAGGCACACCGGTACACGTGGTGCTCTTTGCTCGGTTAGTATCATGGTTTCAAGTGCGGTTTGGTATATGATATGTTCAGTAAAAAGAAAAGAATAAAACACTGTCAAATAAAAATAAAGGACTAATCAAGCAAAAGCACAATTGAATACAATATAACGAAGATAGTAATAACATAAACAGGGATTTTCAGGTATCTAACAGTAGTTTTCAAGTTCAAAACAACATACATGTATAATTAAATATAACACTGCATATATAAACTTTACTGTATGAATGAAATCAAGGGTAAACATTATTGAAGTTTTTTCAGCTATAGGTTGTTTTCATATGACATCATTGATGATGCAGGGAATTCAGAAGGAGGGCAGTAAGTGATTATTTTACATAGGAATGAATCGCTATGAGAACATCAAAATGTTTCATTTCGTGTTGTTTATAAGTGTTTAAATCAGCATAAATATGGAATGCTCAACAGCTTTTATAGACCGACAAAACTTTTTGCTCTTATAGGGGTGAAACTTTAAGAAACGGGCTGAAAAATGGAATAAAAGGCGACATGTAATCAACATTTATTCAATACATCCATGTGTATAAACTTTTTTTGAACACAATAATTCATTTGACAGCACCAATAAAGATTATATACAAACCTAGCTATGAATATAAATATGTTAACGTGGGACATAAAAATCAGATATAAACATCACTTCACTTATACAATATCCAGGAGAATATAAATAAAGTACCCTGCCATGCTGCAAGGAAATCTCCTTCTTGTTTTTTCAATAATCCAACTCTTTACTGACGTTTCGATGGAATAAAAAACCATAACGTGAGCATGGAGATGCGGAGCAGCAGTGAATGTTTGTTGATGGTAAGTTCATCGACAGAACAAAAAAGAAATGCAACCCTTGTGACAAAGCTAGACGGTTATTATTGTGGAGCACTTTTCCCCCCTTACCACAATAAATAAATAATGATGTAGACTATGCGCCCACGCTTTTGTATGTTTTCATCTGTTATTTCGTGATGTCTGAAAGATATCCGCATGGGGAAAAACTATAGTCATTTATGATAAACATGTTTTTGAACCAAATAATAAATGTGTACAACTCTTTATTAATGAATGCTACAGAATACTGTAGTATAGTAAACTGATAAACTAATAAATACTGTAACGTTAGCATAAACTGTGGTGCATTATGGTGGTGTATAATTATAGAAACTGAAGCCTATTGAATAGTTTGTGTATTACTACAGTTGTGTCGTACCACAGCAAAAATATAATTATTACGACAGTTTAATTCAAGTAACTGTCAATGGTATGCTTCCAAACACTATAGTATTTACTGTAGAATTTTTTCATGTAACGTAATAGCTCATACAATATTTGCTGCCTCGATGACAGGCAAATATATTTTAGTTTTATAGAAAACTCTGCCCTCTTCGTGACATAAGCTTCATGTCCAACATTTGTGGTTATTTTCTATGTAAATCTTTTTTAAAATAGGCTATAAATTGCAAAAATACAGACTTTCCTGGATGTCTCCCATTCAGTTTTTTTTTTTACTTTCTGCCCTCCATCTGAATTTTGCACATCAGCAGAACCATGGGATTGAAAACAACCTAATCAGCCAAGAGCAGTGAGGAAATGTTAATCAAACAACAAAAGACAAAGACAGCAGGAATACACTGCTTACACTTTAAGACTGTTTTTTTATTAACTAGCTTTACTTTCCAAGTTTTATTTTTTGCTGGGTTTTATTATGTTTTAACACAATGTTTTCTTTACAAAGTGACCTGATAATCCCTTCAGTCAAGCTGTCTTACCTACCAAATATAAGATTTTGCCACTATGTAGCAAGCTGTTTCCTCCAATTTCCATGAGTAAGGAAACACTTTCTTTTGGAGTCTCGGTTGTTGCCTTGTTTTGGTGTAGGTGGTCTTAGTAAGGGTTCCCTTCCCATTTACTTGCGCCGTTATTTTATCCTTAATTAACTTTGTGTTACTTCACATGCATTGGACTTTCTATTTTTACTAAGACTTGGTTTAAAACACTTTCAAATGTAGACTTCAGAATGTTGATGGCTTGTCTGGTTTTGAAGCACAATCACTAAAGTCTGATCTAAACGCCCCCCACTGGTTTATAAACCTCCCAAAGTCAGTACAGCCTTCATTAATGAATTTTCTTAGTTTCTGTTTGATAGTATCTCGTTGTGACAAGATGTTTTGATTATTTATAAATATTCATGGTAAAAAACTTTATGAGCCATTTAGACTTATTACATTTAGTCTTTCTCCAGCACCACTCATAATCAAGGCCAAACTTTGGATCCTGTTTCAATCTATGGTTTTTCTATACATATCAATGACGTTTTCGATTCTTGTATTTCTGACCATTTCCTGTGATTTGTTTTAAACTACTTTCTCAGACTGTCTATCTTTCTTGTGTTTTCTATGCAAATACTGGTCTTGAGTTTTCTAATTCGTACTCCAAGTTTCAGTTGTTGATGCCACTTTTTCATCTTGTGTGGAGACCGAACAACTTGCTAAAACTTTTAACTCTGCTTGTTATTTTGCTTTGAATGAAGTTGCTTCTCTTAAATGTAGTAGTTCTAGTGTCAATTCAAATCCTCAGCCTTGGTTAAATTCATCTACCCATACTCACAGGCATACTCTGAGTGCAGGATGAGCAAAAAGAATGAGCTTTATGTCTCTTACCAAATTTTAAAAGACTGTTTAAATGGGTATCAATACTCTTTCAGTAAGGCTACATCCAAATTTGTTTTAAACCTGATTGCTAAAAATGCCAGTGAGCCAAATGTCCTTTTAAAAACCATAAATTCAGTTCTTAGTCCTATTGTTTGCTTAGTTCCAGTTGTCCATCTGGATACATACACAAAATTCTGACTTTTTTTGTTTAGAAAATACAAGATATTAAATCACACTTCTTTCCTATTGACATAAATCACTCTAAATTGGTCCCTCCATCAGCTAGTTTTACAAACTTTCAGCCAATATCTTTATCTCAGCTACTAAAAATCATTTCTCCGATGAAACTCACCTTTTGTCCTTCACATGTACTGTCTTGCCGCCTATTTAGAGAGATTTTGGAAGCAATCAGCCCTTTCATTATTGCTGTAATAAACAGCTCTGTTCAAACATTTCAATAAACAGAAATGTTCAAACATGCTGTCATACAGCCTTTATTAAAGAGGTCTCAGCTTGATCCTGCTGTGCCTGACCACTACAGGCCTATCTGTAAACTCTCATATGTCACTTATAGAGAAAGTTGCACTTTCACAGTTAACTTCATATCTGGATCTTTTTTTAAATTTTTGACCAATTTAATCTGGTTTCAGACCACAGCATAGTACTGAATCTGCACCATTGAAAGTTGCAAATGACATTTTACTGTCCATGGACTCTTGGCTATGTGTGATTTTGATACTTTTCGACTAAAGATGCCCAAAGTAGGGCCCGCGGGCCAAAGTTGGCCCATGGTAGCCTTTGGTTTGGCCCACTATTCCATTTCAAAAGAGAGGGAGAATGATGGAGAGTTGGTTAGAGTGAATACTTTTGACAGAGATTGTCATTTCAAATTTAACCTAACCTTTTCTTTGTTTAATTGAGCAAAAAAAATGAATGTTTCAATTCAATGTTGTAAATGAATCAGACTGTATGTAAATGTAAATACACAATGTAAATACTGTCTGTTGACAGATCGAGGACAATGCACAAGACATTGTGAGGAAATCAAGGCAAAGGCAGGAGCAGCTCGACTAGTGTATTCAGTATTGAGCTCCACTGTGGTATAAATGGGATTGTTTACGTTTTACTATAATAAGTACATAATAATATTTTAAAAATGATACTGCATCATTACTTTATATAAAGCAACATTTTATAGTTATTTTTAAATATTTGAAAATAAACTAGGAAATTACACATGGCAAATCTAATGTAATATGGTTGGTATATTTAACTTCGGCCCACAAGCCCTCAATCAACTTTGGTTTCTGGCTCTTTATAAGAAAATGTTTGGGCACCCCTGTTTTAGACCTACGCACTGCTTTTGATAATGCAGATCACAACATTTTGTTGGAATAACTCGATTGTATTGTTGGGCTTGTATTGTTGGGCTTCAGGGACTTGTGGAGTGGTTCTCCTCATGTTTGAAGGGGAGGTCTTTTTACTTCACCACCTGAACCCATTCATTGTGGTGTTCCACAAGGATCTATTCATGGCCCTCTTTTATTTTCTCTCTACATGCTTCTTTCAAGCTCAATTTTACGCTAGCATAATATAAGCTATCACTACTATGCCAATGACCTCCAACTATCTTTTCCGATCAAACCAGGAAAAGATTTGTCATGCCTAAATGACGTAAGACCTGGATGACAAAAACTTTCAGCCACTTAATGAAAATAAAACTGAAGTGCTCTTATCAGGTCCTGCTGCTACTAATGAATCGATTAAAACTCAGTTAGGATTCCTAAATGACAACCTACACAGTCACGCCAAGAATCTTGGAGTTCATTTTGATCCTCTTTTACAGTTTGACAAGTCTGTAAATGCAGTTGTGAATAGCAGCTTTCTTCCAACTTAGATTTGGTGACAAAAGTTTCTTTCTAAAAAAAGATTGTAATTCATTCTTTAATTTCCTCTCGGTTAGACCGCTGTAATTCTCTGTACATTGTTCCACCTCAATCAAAACTCTCTTGGTTACAATTGGTTCAGAATGCGCGGCAGGCAGATTGTTAACAGGAACTAAGAAAAGAGATCATATCTCCCCTGTTCCTGCCTCACTGGCTTCCTAGAAAATTCTGAGTTGATTTTAAGATTCTTCTTTTTACATTTGAAGCATTGCACGTCTGTGAACGTTATTTGGCCATATACAGCTTGTAGGCTGTTAAGGTCCTGTGATCAGTTTCTTTTATCTGTACCTTGGTCTTGGTGCAAATGAAAAGGTAATGGAGCTTTCTGTGTTGTTGTTCTGTGTCTTCCGCTGGTCCTCTGATCTCCATCATTGGATGCTTTTAAATCTAATTGAAAGGCTTATTTTTACAGCTAGCTTATGAGTGAAACATGCAGTTTATTTTATACCTGTATTTCAGTTTATGCATATATTATTTTTCTATTTCGTATTTTTAATACAGATTTATGTTATATTTTAGTTTAAATTATATATTTAGTTTAAATTATTTAGTTTAAAGTTTTTTTGTGTCATCTGTGGGTGTGTAAATTTGTGCTCTATAAATGGCCTTACCAAGACAATCCAGACATCCAGTTTTTTCAAAATTTCTCTAACAAACAACATACCTGTAGCTTTGGAAAATTTCTGTTCTAAGGCATAACCGATTGCATACTGGGCCAAGTTGGGTGCCATAAGGTTCAATGTTTAAAGAATGAAAGCTTAAATGAGTTTAATTTAAAGACAGATAGCAACACGGCACACTGACCGAATAAAATTAACAAAGAGTGACTGGTTTGTCCTCTGCTTTGGGTCTGTGTTCATGCTGTGTGTGTGTGTTCAGTTTTCACTGTTGTGTTGTGCATGTTGTGCATTCAGATGTGTATACAGACTTGGTTAAATGTGTGCAATGTGTTTCCATGGAATGAAATATTAACATTGTTGTACACATTGTCTCTATTTTTTTATTAATTTGTTTATACTGTTTCTAGCTCTAGCACTCTCTGATTGGATATTGGATATTCACTCCTGGGGTCAGAGCAATGAATTACATTCAAACACACACAGAGACAGTTCAGAGAGTAATAAAAGGCACAGGGAAATTTCAATTTTTAAATTTAAATGCAAAACAGAAACACAATTTGCATACTGTATGCATGTTGAACCATGAAGGTGGTTTAAGTATTGTATTAAGTATTTTGGCATACTTATTATCTAACCCAAAACTCAATGTCAAAAGTGGAAAATAACTAGCATCTCGTGCAAGCAAAACTAAAGTTTTAGCAAAACATCAGTGAGCTAAAAATGTTCTAGATCTTTCTTTTTTTATGATAGAACCAAATTATGTTGGCAGTTCATTATGCTAAGAAGAGCCCTTATAACTTTGGGAATAAGCTGAAGGAAAGTGATTGAGTGATGCTTGACACATTATAGCTAAAAGAATAAAAGAAGAATTGCTACTAATAATCTGACTGCCATTTCAATATTCATTACTTTTTTGCATTCATGCAAACTGATTTGCTGAAGAGAAAATGCAGACGATACATGTTCCCATCTAATACCATTTAAACCAGCAACAAAGAATACGATTTATCTTGCGGATGAGAGGCTTGTTTTCTCGTTTTCTTTCTTTTTTGTCAGGTTGCTGCGCATATAAACAAAGCACTCACTGCATTGTCAGGGAAGACTCAGTTTGTCTTCAAGCAGTAGTATATTTAATAATTGACATGGGGAAATTATGTTGGTTATAAGTTATGAATTTTGTGATATAACTGAACTTTATTTTAACATTTAAGATACATATCTGAAAAAACTAAATAACTGACATGGGGATATTACATTTATTATAGGTTTTAAATTTTGTGTTAGCAGTAACAATAAAACTGTTACGATATAGAATCTAAATAAGTTAGTATCTATTTAGTAGGTATAAATATGTAATTATTAAGAGCTTCTATCTCATGTTAAGTACTAATATCTAGTACTAGTGTTAGTCTAATCTTTATTATAGCAAAATATAATATTTGAGACACATATCTAGACACATAGTTTTCCGTGTTTGTTCCCGTTTCCTTTTCTTTTGTCTCTATTTTCATTTGATATTAGATTATGATGTTCCCTGTGTCTTGTTTATTACTCATTAACATGTGTCTGTGTGTACATTTAGAATTTAAATTAAACTTTATTTTTAAAATTAAATGTAATGAAATGACCAAACATGTTTCTATAATAACTGAAATATTACGAATAGACAAATTTTTAGGGATGTAAACAAAAACAATTGTCCCAATGTATTCCCTGTTTTACCTTTTTTATCTCTATAGCTCTCTAGAATCCGAAAAGAGCCACACATTGATAAATAATGTTATGATAGCTGTTTTAACATTAAGTTGTGTTTTACTTGCCTCTTATTATAGTTATGAAAGTTTGATAACAAGCAGGAAATGTTCTATGACATGACCACATTAAAATGGTCTATATTAACAAATATTGAATTTTAACTAGACAGATTGTAATATACATATTATTTAACATGTTTGCTTACTTCCAGACAGTATCTACATTAATTTTACATACCTAAAGCAAATTACTGAATCCATTAACACAGGCAATGTGCTTAATGTGAACATCACAATTAAATCACGATCAAAACACGACATTTCCCAAAAATGGAAATATGACCAAAAATGGAAATATAGATAAGAGTATTTTTTTTTGTATGTTTAAACATCACTTTTCATTAAATCCTAAAACTCTGCTAATAGAAACTATGCACATATAGAATCAAATACAAACCAGATACTTTGTGCTCAATTATTTTATTTTTTCATAATCAGTATGGGTTACACAAGCTTAAAAATGAAAATTAGTTCTGTTAGAAAAGAAAAGAGTGTGATTCAGTGTTTCTCTCGGTTACCATCTGTAAATCATTCCTGATAGTCTTATCAAGGACGATATTTAATACAGGAAGTCAAGGGCTGAAATCCATATCAGAAGACAGATGGATATTGAACAAACACATGTAACTAAAGTGTGATATGGAGCTGCATGTGCATGAAGGTAGACATTGTTCATCCTCTTTTAGTCCTGCTGATGTGACTGTCAGTTCAAAGTCTTTTCTTTCTTCAAGGTCTCTCTCTCCTTTTCTGACAGTGCATCATTACCGTGAACTGTATAAATGTGTTGAACTGAAACTAAAGAGCTTCTTTTCTCATTTCATGGCTGTTTAGAAGGATGCAGTGCAGTCTTTTGAGCATGCAGCACAGATTTAGTCTTTTATGTCTTACTATTCTCAAGAATACTGCAGGATATTTGTATATAAGCCATCTTAAACCTTGTCACAACAATTACCAGCTTTAAATAAAGAAAAATGTAAACATTTAAATGCTAATTGGAAGAACATGCCATTATCAACAGTTTTGAAAGCGCATAAATGTACCTATACATACAATTTGCTTCAGTTTTAAGCTGAAATAAACACTAAAGGCCGTAAAGTTGTCACAATCACCTGTGATCTAACCCCCATAGATCACTGAGATTGATTCACTTTTACTCAAAACTACAAATCTGTCATCATATGGACTACAAATCCTGTCATGCACCACACAGTCACACCTGTTTCGGCTTTCCACTGATTGCTAACACACACAGCAATACGACGCATTTTTTCGTTGTTTAGCCCTTTGCTTTGTCTGTTTGTTTTGATTAATTGCTGCCTGTACCGACCATTCACCTGTTCTTTGACTACGACTTTGTATTGCTCTGCATGTACTGTACCTGTTTGACCATTGCCTGCCTGACTATTTTCGTAATACCGCATGTGGATCCTCAACTCCGTTGTCAGCATCCTTCACTAGCTAGCTACTGTAATTTTGTTACTAAATTGGTAAGTGATAATTATTAGATTATTAATTATAAAAGTGACATATCATAAAAATATGAAATTTACGTATTTAAAGGTGGGGTATGTAAAATGTAAAAAAATATCAGTAAGTTTTCCATATTTTGTGATTCATGTTTTTAGTTTTTATTTGTCCCTGTTTATGTTTGTTTTAATTGAAAATTCATTTTGTTAAACTAAAGAGTTGAATTTTTAACATCAAAAGCACAACAGTCAACATACATTAACATTAACAACCATAAATAAGCGAAAAACACTTGTAAATAACAAAATACAGAAACTTTTAATTAACAGATATTTTTTACAGAGTAGGATTGACACAGGGGGCCCTATCATACATCCAGCCCAATAAGACGCAACACATGTTTGGCGCAATTTGTTGCTATTTTCAGACCAGTGCAACCCTAATTTTCACATTTTGTGCCACTTTGTTCAAAATAGCAAATCCATTTGCGCCACTTTGTTAAGCCGCATTGTTGGTGCTATTTTGAGGAACTGAAATAGACTGCGCCATTGACTAGCTGTAACATGGTCTACAGTCCAGCGCAGAGCTTGTTAGTTATGCACCTATGCAGGTCCAAAACGCTTATAAATTGTTCAATGCACGCAGGATGTAAAGCAATACACAAATAAAAAAAATTAAAGGATTAAAATTATTATTTTCTACATAAATATAAAAATCTCTGCCTCCATTCCTTCTTCATCTCGGGGGCTTTTTTTCAGTTTATACATGACAATTTGCTTTTGTATATTGTTATTATTATTAGCAGCATTATTTATTATATGCATATTTATATTTGTTTTAATAAAAACACGTTTAGATTGGCCACGTGTCGGGTTTTGGAGACGTACAGTATGCATCACCATATGGGGCATAAGAACAGAACGTGTGTTGGAAATAACTCAGTTTTTTGACCACACTTCTTATTATTGTTAATTTATTTATTTTCTGGAAATTAGAACTGAATTTAGAAATAGTTTTGAAACAAATATATATGTAGTCTAATTGATGTCTTCAGTGGAGTGCGTACAACACCGTTTCCTTATTCACAAATTTAAAGGAGTAACGTGTAAAGTAAAGATAAAGAGGCCGAATGGAGGAGGCTCGTTCTTTATCCTCGCGCTGCAGATGGTCTGTTTAACTGTTTTCTCTTTAGTGAAGTTTTTCCTCTTACAAAGTCCACCATGTAAATAGCAAATGCGCCATGGTGCGATGCAACTGACTCTTAAAGGGTATGGGAGATAAGACGTTATGCCCCAAACACACCCATAACTCATAAAGAGAAAAAGCACAACCCTGTTAGACCATGCACCAGGGCGCAGAGCGTAATTATCCATCCTTAAAATAGCAAAAGGTATTTGGACACGCCCTTAATGTTTTTGCACCATGCTCTTTAGACTTTGCACTTAGATCATTAAAATAAAGCTAGTATGTTACTAGTAATAATAATAATGTTACTAGCAGAATACTGCATTTAAGACACCTATCAAATTTATATAGCATATGTTGTGAAATTAGGTGTTGTTTTCAGTTCTGTTACTATGTTCCCCTGTGCCTTGTTTGTTTTTTAATTAATCTGTGTTTTATATATATATATATATATATATATATATATATATATATATATATATATATATATATATATATATATCATGGTTTCCGCTACATTCATTCTTCTATGGCGGAGCGCCACGCCAAATTGATCCCACCACGGCTACATTACAGCTTCTCATTTAACACATTCAGTCGTTTTTTTTAAATAGCGGGTGATAATCGCACCAAAGCTTATTAAAAGGTGAGTGAATTATAACAGCACAAACTTCTCTGTAACAGTATTTGTGGTGTGCGTTATTTGTTTATCCTTTAACGTTACATGCTGACTGACAGGTGCGTGATGCGTGAGGCCAGCAAACACGACGTACAGCCGTTTCACTTGACTTCAGGACGCATTAATACCACTGTAGGTCTATTGGAGACATTCATGAATATTCCTTGCAAATCAAATAAATTTTGGAGACGTACTTATTACGTATATGCACTAAATCGCACTTTAGCAGCGTTTATTTAAGAGCGCACAAGAAAATCTGCGCTTGAGCAGCGTATATTTGAGGCGTATATTTTATATTATATATATAATTGATATATATATATATATATATATATATATATATATATATATATAGTTTATACAATATATAAAAACCTTCCATGTCTGTAGGGTAAGCTTTGGTATACTGTAACTATGTGTCCTAGAAAACTGAACATACTTTTTACCACCACTAGCAAGATGAAATGTGTAAGCAGTGCAATATAATTTTTTGTGCAATTACTGCAAGAATAAGACAAGAGTGTTTCTTTCTACAGAGACTTGTGAAACTAAAACCCATCTGTTCTTAAACGCAAGCATTGTTTTAGCGTCAGATCACAATTCCTTTAAAAAAAATCATTGTTCAGTTTTAGGTTATATAATTTAACAGGGGAATTGTGCACAGAAAATTGCAAGATATTTTTATGTAACAGAACCATTGATTAAAATGAGAGAAATCCTCACAAAAAGCTGTCCTTTCAGAGCCTTGACATGACATGCATCTGTATAAAATGAGAGCTGTTCAATTATGCATGACTTTTTTCCATGAATATCAAAAACAGTTCAGCATGACAAGCAAATTCCTCCTCCGCCGCTGACAATAAGATGCCCATAGAGCCACATAGACTGCATGCCATCTTAATGTGCCACATCAAGTCAGAGCACAAAGCCTCTGTCACCGGTCCTACGCAAATGTGTTTCTTTCAGATCCCCCCGCTCGCTCCCGAGCTTCATTATTCTCCGAACATCATGAAAATACAGCCAGACACTGTCAACAGTATCAAATGGCTTCCTTCCAACCATCTACACGAAGCCTCATGCCATTTCATCCTTCCAAGATCGACTTACAAATGGCAGTCCGATGCCCAAGACGCCCACAATCCCATTTCCACAGACTTTAACGGAAAAGCATTACAGTATATGCTAGATAAGTATTTCAGAGTGTTATGATTAAATTATGATAGGGAAGAAACGTAGTCCAGATGGAAAGATCTGCTTATAAAAGTACACTCAGCTAAAAGAAGCTTCCTGTTTATGTTTCCATCTGCTGAAAAATTGACATTGACATTCTTTAGCAGTTAACAAATGCAGAGCTTCACGTTTATATACTAACAAAAGGATGTAGATTTTAAAGTCTGATAGCAGTCTCTCAGAGATATGCATAATATGATATATTAAATCATTCTGTAAAATTCTTGGTTGTTTCAACCCAAATCTGAGTAAAGTATGGACAAATGAAGCATTTTAAGTGTAATAGAATATTTAATGTAAAATATGTATCAGTACAAAGTAATTTTCCATAAATAAAGTCGCTGATATTATTTCAGAAGAGTTGTTCACTAAACCTAATTTGCATATCAGGTTGCACTTTATTTTACATCATGTGGCCTTACAGCATGTATATTATATTCAGGGCTGCACAATATATCGTTTCAGCATTTATATTGCAATGTACAATGAAGACTACACAGTGTTATTTTGCATTTTGATTATTGAATTTCAGAACCTCTACACTTTTAGACTCCAATGAAAACTATTTATTTCGTTGCTATCTTTGTTCCATTTTTAATTAATTAATTAATGCTTTAATTAATTTTATTTTGTATATTTTTATTTAACTTTGTATATTTTATGCAGATCCACTCCCCTACAAACTCATCCAATCAATGGTAAATCATGAATTAATCATATTAATTAATCAATATATATTGCAGAAAAACAAAATATGGCAATCCCAGTTTTTGTCCAATATCGTGCAGCCTTATTTATATTGCACTTATATAATAAAGTACTGGGCAAACTGCATGATAACTGCATGCCTAATTAGGGTTAGGTTTAGGGAGGTTAGTCCCTAGGAGCAAAGTATAGTCACTTATTTATTATTAAGTTTAAAATATTGTAAAATATGTACAAATATTTTTGCAAACTTAAAATTATAAGTGTCTACTGTATACATACATAATTATAACAAATAACTGCAAAACCGGCTGCAATAATCTGCAAAATGCCATAAAGCAGTAGATTTTTTTGAATTGGCTAATATAAATAGATCATGGTTTTTTCATTCAATATTGAATATTCATTTCTTTTTCAGACTTTTAGAAAGATTGAAAATAGTTATATCCAAAACAATGAAGTTTGATGAAAAACAACGCAAATAATTCATTTTGAAAATAAATTATTTGCCTAGCAAAAAAAGCACAACAGCATCCAAATGCATTTCGGGGAATCAAGGGGCGATTTCTGATTCTCAGACGGCCATATGGAAAAATGTGCTGAGCATTTTAAATTCTGACAGTCTGGTCTGGAAGAGACGAGACCACAAGCATTTTGAGCAGCTGAAACATGGGAAACTAAAGTGCCTGAGGCTTCTATCAGCGGCCAGGATTGTGATGAGTTATTGAGTTTGAGGAGGAGATTTGAGTTTGTGCTGAGCTAAGCTCACACAGAGACATAGAAATGAAAAAAATAAAAACCTGTTGAAGAAATCCAATGTTCGATAACCAACCTCCACTATGACCTCTTCAGATTGTTAACAAGACACCGAAATCCAACAGAAAGGGTCAGAACCAAAGGTACAAGATCACCAACAGACAACAAAACATAACAACTAAAGGTGGAACATTTTTGTCACTGACAGATCTGACGTCTGCTCTTTATTGTGTTTAGATCTTCAATGAGTGAAGCTTGTTAACAAAAATTGCCAATCAAAATGAAGCTTTTTCATGTTGTTTGGGTTATAAAATACCTGAAAGCTCATTTCAAGCTTCTATTGCAGTTAAGAAGAATATCAGTCTTCATTTAGTCTCAGTCAACAGCAAGAGATTGTAAATGTGCTGAGAATACCTGCATTTAAATCTCTTCATGCCTCTTTTTCTCCCGTTGGATTTTATTCAGCAAACTCAAGGTCAGCAGTCAAACCGGATGAGCCAAATAAGTGGCCTAAACAAACCTGTTATCACCTGTACGACACACACTAAACACTTTCCTGATATTTGTCCCCATTGACCTCCAACGCCAAAACACAGAAGCCACTGCGGTTCATCTCAGAGAAAATGAGCTCCTTGCACCTTTGTCACGTTTAAGTTTCGCCGAGCTCATTTTTCATGTGCCCGTGGCCTCATCCATTCCTCTTCTCCTGCTCTGTGTTTGCTTTATTGGGAGCCGCTTCTCATTAAACCTCTTGAACTCATTTTATATGTGTGTTTTCAAATTGAATCTGCATTTCTCCAGGCGCTGTGTGGGACTCGCTCGCATAAACCTCCTCGTTCGCTCTTTAAATCCTCTAGACCGGCTGGAGGATTTCACAGACAGATAATCGTTTTAATAGTCAAATCGATCTGCCGACGTCACGCCGTCGGTTGCTTGACATTTGCGAGCGTCTGAAAATATTTGCAGCTTCTGCATGTCGTGTGGGTCACGGCATGATTCTCAAACCCCCACACAAACCTGTTGCACCTCGAAGGCAAAAACACTCGAGCGCTTCTTCAGCAGAGCTTTTCTCCACGTGTATTACAGTGGCTCTGGATTTGCCCCAGAGAGCAGCGAAGTGTCGAGGTCCACAGGAAGCAGATAATAGATAAACCCTGGAGCTCTCGCTGAACACAGCTGCTAATCTCCACATTTGTATGTATGTGCTCTTCTCTATCACTGCAGCTCCTTTGAGGATGGAGATCTGGAGGCTTTCTGAGTGTCTGAGAGCTGAGTGACACAACATTTAACTTTAGTCCTGATAACAGACAAAGATCAGCCACTCTTCATGTGTGAAGACGCATTTGGGATTACATTCTCCAATAGCCGCTCTTGAAGACCATATACAAACACAACTATATTGATTTGATAAAAGCACATCAGACAGCTATGATGCTCAAAGATTTACCAAATCATTCACATGGACAAAAAATGAATGTAATATCGCATGTTTTCAAAAACGCAGAGTCAGATTTTGGATTTTTAGCCTTGAAAAATGTTCCTCACCTCAACATGGTGTTCTGGTTGAGGATGGCTTTGCCTGCAAAAAAAGAGTTTAAGAGTTGAGCTTTTCATCCTGCCTTTGGGGAAAACACCTGAACTTTCAATTCTAGCAGTTTCTGGAGGGTTTGTTTCCCCATTATCAGTGCTAATGTGACTGAATTGACACATTAGGTGCCTCTTGGTTAAACTGCGCAAGACCTCTCAACATCACTTAGTTTGCCTTGCATCATAAACTCATGCACACACAATGGTGGTTTGTAATTATGGTAAGAGCTCTGCTTAGATTATTATTATTATTATTATTATTATGTGTTTTTTAGTGGGAAAAAATGCATACAGATAAAAAAGAAATGCCATGAATATTAACTGCGTAATGCACAATTTTGTCTGACATTTGGAACTAAATTACAATGTGAAAATGGCATTAGAAATTGTATTTTAACACAGGAATTAGTACAGTAGGTCTATTAGAAGTACTGGTTGACTGTAGCAATCATAGTTGCATTATTTCATAATGTTCATGACTTTTAAGGCTTAGTTCACGCAAAAAAAAAAATTGTGTTATTAATTTTTCATCCTTGTCTTGGCCCGACACCTTTGTTCAAATTCAGAACACAAATTAAGGCCCAATCCCAACTCTATTTTTTTTTTAACTCTTACTTGAGAGTGTAAAAGGAAGGGCTTCAAATTTAACCTCTAAGAAATGGGACAGCACTAAAACACCTGCACATGTCATCATATGTCATCGCGAGCTCGTACTTCATATGAGATCGACGATCTGGACTGCTGTACTTACTCCAGTTGCGTTTTTTTTTTGTATTTATCCTCAGGAAATCACTGAAGGCAACAATATCATGTTCTCATATACATATGAGATATAATGTGTCAATAAGCTCATAACTTTGTATTTACCAACACAATCTCACGGCAATTCTTAACTTTTTGATTTAGTGGCTAATTCGTACGAATTCGTACAATCTAATTTGTACAATTTAGTATGATTTGCTCATCCCCCAATGACGGTTGGGTTTAGGGGTGGGGTTAGGTGCCACGCCTCCTTTTTAAAATCGTACGATTTCGTACAACTGAACTCGTACTAATTTGTACGAACTAGATACTAAACTGACAAAACGTAAAATACTTATGTTTTCTCGTGAGATCAGGCTGGTATTTACACCAAAGATGGCCAAAGTAGGGCCAGTGGGCCAAAGTTGGCCCATTGTAACCTTTGATTTGGCCCACCATACCATCTGAAAATAGAATAGTGAGAATAATTGGGGTTGGGGCGATGTCTTTAACACAGAGATTGTCATTTCTAATTCGATGTAACCTTGTTTGTTTGTTTTATTGCAGAGCTACAAAACAAAAACGAACTAAAATTAAATGTTTCATTTAAGTGTTGTAAATGAATCAGATTTTTTTAAATGTAAATACTGTCACTCGATGGATAGAAGACTATGCAGAAGTAATTGGTGAGCAAATTAAGACAAAACTAGTGTAATTAGTTTATATAAAGCAATGTAATCTAGTCTTTTTTTAAATATTATTAAATGAATTAGGAAATAACCCATGGCAAGTATATTACCTTCAGCTCACTAGTGTGAATCAAGTTTGGTTTTTGGCCCTTCATAAGGAAAAGTTTGGGTACCCCTGATTTAGCCATAGCCATATGCATCTAAACACACAAAAACTACAATACCATTATACCAGACACTGTAAAAAGCTCATTCCCAGCCACTAGACTTTTCTGACAAGGGATTTGAATATTCGAGTGTCAGATAGTAAAGTATGTTGTGGGAATGCTATACAGGAGTTATTATTATGGATTATAGATAGCCAAAGTTAGCGTTTTTTTAAATCGTTGAATTGTTTTTTAAAAGTATGATGGTAAAACAAGAATGTCGTTATGAGTGTATTAAAACATGCTTGTTTGTTGTAAAAATTTGTAATAATAAAAAAATACTACTTTGTGCATCTCCTTACTTCCATGTGCAGTAGATGGTATATTCTGGGTAATTTTCGTACCCCTTGGTTTCAAGTGTGGTCCCGAAAAAGTTTTGAGGGCTATCTAGCCCTTCCCCTTAGCCATACACCTTCAAGCTAAAGAGAATTGGGACACCCCCCACCCCCGCCCCCTTCACATGAACACGCAAAAATGACAGGCTAAGGGTTTGAATTGGCAATGGGCCTACAGTAAGTTATCTTACTTTCGATTTAATCTGAGAGCTCTCTGACCCTCCATAGACTTCTACAGTCCTGAGACTGTTCAGTTGTAATCATACAAAGGTCCAAGAAGACTTTTGTGTGCCAAAAAAACTGTAAAACAACTTCTTCAGCGGCGTCAGGTCCCGGTGCATGTTTACAATGGGCAATATAATGTTTGCTTGTTACACTGCTGAGTGTACTGCCAATACTTTGTGCTGATGTAGTAAAAGTGCACCCTAATGACCTGACCAAGAAGAGAAAACACTGGTAAACACCGTTTTTTTCTTTTTCAAAAGTGTTCCTGGAGTTTTATATTATTACAGTTCAACCACTGCAATCACATGGATTAATTCGCATTTCATCTGTTTTGATGAGAAGTCTCTGATCCTTATCAAAGCCAGTATTTGAACAGTAAAAATGAAGAATATATGCCATTATTAAAAAAATTATAATAAAAGGATTAAATTTAGTAAAATTTTATTTAGTTTAGTGAAAATGTGTTAATTGAATAAGTCAATTAATTGTAATTGTCCACATCTTGCTTATTTAGCTTATTTATAAATCTTATAAAGCTTATTTATTCAGCTTTCAGATGATGTATAATTTTCAATTTAATAAAAAAATACTGACAATTTTAACTATAAGTGCCAATTTTTGTTTATTAAATTGGGATTTAATTATCGTCTGAGAGCTGAATAAATAAGCTTTCCGTTCATGTATACTTTGTTAGGATAATATTTGGTAAATCCAAGATGGAACTATTTTAAAATCTGGAATCTGAGGTTTAAAAAAAACTAAAATAATCTCCTGTAAATGGAACCTGTTATGCAAAATTCACTTTTTAAGTGGTTTAAGCTCATTTGTGTGGCAACAGTGTGTGAATATAGCCTGTAATGGTAAAAAAAATCATTCTATTTATTATAATCACACTTCATAAAAAACAGTTTGCAGAAACACTTTGATCGACGCTCTCTCTTTATACATGTCTTTGAAGGAGGAAAGTCCTGCCCATTATTGCAGATCTTTCCCTCATTAACATAGACAGCCTTGAGTGAGAAGCAGCCGTCCGCCATTAGCGTTTTCATACCAAACCAGCCAAAGATGACGCCAGCTACTAAGAGACATTTAAAGTGTTGAGTTCTAGGATGCACAAATGAACACCATAATCTCAATAGACTACATTTTCTGGTGCTATGTTGACACATAGGAGTTTGTAGATCTGCCTTCTTTTGAAAAGAGGGCTGGGAGCACAATCTTATTTGAATTTAAAGCAAAAGACATCAAAATGGAATAATTTGGATCAACTGTTAAGAGGGGCATTTTCAAAGAATTATTAAAAAATATTTTGTGTTGTATTTTGAGCATAAACTTCACTTACACACTAGAGACATCAGATACGTATTTTACATCTTGTAGAAAGGGACATCATAGGTCCGAATAAGTTATGTAAATGAAGTCCATTTTCAACATTTCAATTAATTATAATTTTTTTTATTTATAGTAGGAAAATTCACAGAACATTATATTTACTTAATATTCTAATGATTTTTGTCATAAAAGTAAAATCTACCATATTAATCATTTAATACAATATATTTTAGGGTGTTATACCCATGTAATGTAAGACATGTTTTGTTTTCTAGGGTCACAAGGGCTATTGTTGGGTTATGAAAGGACCTGGAGTTATGATTGGCTGCTTTAAATGTCATTCAAATCCTGATTTCCAGTTAAAGTGAGTTTCTCAAACAGTATAAGCTGCAATTATGAAGCTGCACTTCATTCGGATATTAAACCTATGCCATCCCTAAAGAACAATCTGATGCTTTCACGCCTTGTTACTTTTACAATACCCAGACATTTTAACTTAGTGGAACAGCATTTTGTAAGAACGTGTGTACAAGATTCGCAGCTCATAACTTTAATTACAATCATAACCGAGCCTGTAATTTGAGTGCTTCTCAAACAAACCCACGGCAAAGACACCTGGGAATGAAATGCTCACCAGTCTGTAATATTTCAGGTTCCTCAAGCAATCACGGTGTGTTTGAGAGGTGAGTTTGTACCGTGTCTTTCACTCTTCTCCCCAGTGTTGACATACTTTGATAAAAGTCGTCCCATCTGTGGTCTGCCCCGCAGCGATAGATTAAATGTCACAGGCCTTCTTGTAGGACAAATTTCTGCTGTTTCTCTCCTCAGCTGAGTATATCAGCTCCTCTCCACTTTTCTGATAGATTTCTAATCCTGCTACCAGTGATAGAATAACAATGAAGTTTGCTCTAATAGTCACACTTGACTGAGGATGTCTTGGTGTCCTTGACTCGTGTCTGATCTGCTCACAGACGAAAACACACACAACAAAAATCACACTCCTCAATCCCAGACACTGGATGTTTGATCAAATCACACAGATGAGAAGAGAAGTTAAACATGCGGCTGAAATGCAGTTGAAGTAAAATCTAGATTCAGTTGAACAGTAACGTAAAGGGATGCAAATTCTGTTATCATTTACTTCATGATTTCATTCCAAGCCTGGAACACAAACGTGACTCTGGAGCTCAATACCAGTTTTATGCTGGCAATAGTCAAATATTTTTGACTTTTGCCAAAAATACACTCATGCAACATAAGACTGGTTTTAAGCTCCAGTCACATTTGTAAAAGTATTTATCAAAAAAAAAAAAAAAAAAAAAACATTATAAGGTTAATTAAAGATCATAACGTTAACTAAAGATTGCCCAGTGTACATATTCATTCATTCATTCATATTCTTTTCGGTTTAGACCCTTTATTAATCCAGGGTCACCACAGCGGAATGAACCGCCAACTTATCCAGCACATGTTTTACGCAGCGGATGCCCTTCCAGCCGCAATCCATCTCTGGGAACACCCATACACACTCATTCACACTCATACACTACGGACAATTTAGCCTACCCAATGGGAAACCGGAGCACCCGGAGGAAACCCACGCAAACACAAGGAGAACATGCAAACTCCACACAGAAATGCCAACTGACCCAGCCGAGGCTCGAACCAGAGACCTTCTTGCTGTGAGGCGACAGCACTACCTACTACAGTGTACATATATAAAAATATATTTTTATTACTAATGGCATTGCTAAGAACTTAATTTAATTTTTCAGTATTTAGATTTTTTTTAACCATACAATTCTCCATTTTCATCCCTATCCTAACAAAGGCATACATCAATGAAAAGCTTCTTATTTAGCTAATAAAAAAGATTCAATATTTTTTAAACTTGGCAGTTATGGAGTACAGATTATTACTCGAACACTGGAAAAAAAGAGCAAGGATGCTGTGTTGATTGGTTGGTTGGTGGATTGGTGGGTAGGGTTAGGTTGGTTGGTTGTGTCAGGATTATGCCACTTCGGTCTTGTTAATTCTTGTTTTGGTGGCAGAGTCCAGACACTAGTCCTGTCTTGTCGAGTATGTTGTGCTCGGCTCGAGTTTTCTTGGGTCGAGTACTCATATTTCTTGTCATTCTCTGTATTTGTCATTGTATGAGCGCTTTCTTGGCTGCGCTCCCCTTACAAAAATGTATGCATTTTTTTTCTAAAGAACACTGCCGTTTTTTAAAGGAATACTGCAGTTTTAGTTAACTTCTGAAAAGTGCAGTTTTTTGGACACAAAAAGCATATTGTATTACAGCAATACAACTGAAGTACTGCAATACAACCAACTTCTGTACATCTAAACATCTAAATTACAAAAAATAACAAACAACAAAAAATACTTTTTTTTCTTTGGGTCTCAGGAGGATAATGCAGTACAACTACTGCAATGGTACTGAAGTACTACAGCTACCATAATGCAGTACTGCTACTCCAATACAACTGAAGAACTACAGTACAACTGCCATATCGCTATTGCTATACAACCAAAGTACTTCTACAATACAACTGCAGTACAACTACTACTTTTCCTGCTCGGTGGACAATAGTTACCAAATGAGATTTTAGTACTTCAGTTGTATTGCTGAAGTACCACCACAATATATTGTATTGCACTTTTCAGAAGTATAAGTAAATACAGAAATGCATCTATAATACTGCAACACATAATAAAACTAAAGTGCACTTTAAATACTTATGTACCTAAGTGCAATAAATTATTTAAAATATCACTATGTTGCCCCTCTCAGTTTAATTATTTTTACTTCAGTTGTAATGCAGATTTTACTGTAATTACTGTATTGTATTGTAGTTGAACTGTGTTTATCACTCATTATACTGCAATTTTGTAGTTGTATTGAATTTTCCCACAGTTATCCTTGTATATAGGCTACTGCTGTTGTACTGTTCAGTTCACTGCTGTTAATTTTTATTATTCGTTTTGGAAAATAAATTAAATAAATACATTTTGAAAATGACTTTAATCCAAAAAACATCACTGAAAAAAGTACAAAACATTCTTAGAAGATGTTGAAGAACAAACCCCTTGAAACACAAGTGCTGTACAGTTCTTAGCACACCATTGGCATATTAGACTACAACAGCACAAGTGCAGTAAAGGTAGAGCGTGAATATATATATGGACAAAAAAAAAAGGGTGACCCAGGATGCTGTGTTAATGGGCTGGGTTGGGTTGGTTGGTTGGTTGGTTGGTTGATTGTACTGGTTGGTTTAGTGTAGTTTAGTTTAGTTTTTGTTTTGTTTTCCGTTTTGTTTGTTGTTTTGCTTTGCTTTGCTTTGCTTTGCTTTGCTTTGTTTTGCTTTGCTTTGCTTTGCTTTGTTTTGCTTTGCTTTGTTTTGGTTCGGTTATTTGGTTCTCCACTTCATCAATGCCATATAAATATTTGTAAATGACTAAAATTATACCATACAGGTACACTGAATAAAGTGTTGCATGCAAAACTGTTGCAAACAATTTATTTGTGTTGAATTTAAACAAACAAATTAAATTGAGCATTTTTCAACTTAATTTGTTTGTTTAAATTCAGCCCAAATAAATTGTTTACAAATACTTAACGTAAAAAAAATGTGTAAATCCAAGGAATCATCTTTGAATAATTTTTTTTCAGTGTATTTGTATTCTATGAAACTTAAATGCAGCCACATATTTTTTATACATTTTATTTATTTATTTAGCAGACAACTGGGGATTTTTGCTGATGTAAAAAAAATAAATAAATAAATAAATGTATTTCTCTTAACAAGTGTTACTATAACATGAAATAAGAGCAAAAAAGGCAGTCAGGCTGTTAAATCAATATGAGATCTTGAACCATAAAACCAGTCATTGTCAAAGTCTGAGTGTCCAACAAATCTATATACTAAGATATTCACCTTTAAAGTCCTAATTAAGTTTGTAACAATGCACAATACTAGTTCAAAAATAAGTTTTGATACATTTGCAGGACATTTATCTTAATATTACTTAATATTCTAAAGATTTTTGGCTTAAAACAAAAGTAAATAATTTGGATCTAGATTGTTTTTGGTTATTGGCAAAAATACACAGATGCATATACCCATGCAACTAACTAAATTAAAAATGAACACATTTTCACTGTAAATATTGATAAGGATGTTTTTTTTTTCCATTGAACTGCTTAAAGACAGCTGGACTTACAGACCTTTGGGTCATTGTTTTACAGTATCACCAGGAAACATACTGTGCTCAGACTTTGGTTGCCTGGAGCTGTGTTTGTTTTTCCAATTACTGACAAAGTCTTTAATAAATTAACAGCTGAAGCATGCATTTCAGAGCAGCATATTTACTATAGGTGTTTATGGAGGGAACTTTAATATTTAAACAGTGTTTCTAAATAGTCAAAAGTTCTGCATTCAGATTTATTTGACGAATGCGCCATTGCAGTTATGTATCGCATGTCATTTTCTGCCAGACTCATGCATTACTAATAAATATCTATCATTCCAATATGTTTCAATATGTTTTTTCATTAATAATTCAACACCTGGGGTCTGGATCCAACGTAGGAAGCAATGGTTAATAATAGATGACCATTACATCACGTAAAATCGGTCTTTAGATTTACAGACTGTTTAATAAATGATTAGAAATCAGTGATCCAGTGAGAAACAGGCTCATTTGATCTCAGTCAGATGTGTGTATGTGACGCTGATTAACTTAACGCAGCAGCTGTGACGTGTAATTAGGCGTTTTTGGCATTTGCTGTAATAAAACATGACGACCAACGTCTCCGGTTGTTTCATTTCAGGCCAGACTTAGTTGTGAAACAAAAATAACCATAAGAGAAAACTATTTCAAGGGAGAATGAATGCAAAACATAAAACTAGATGAAGCATGTACTGTAAAATAAAGTAATGAAGACAAATGTGAAGATAAAAATCTAAATTTGCTCTGTTTTGCATTAATGCATCATTTTTCACACAGATAGGAATACTGCAAATATGGTAAAACATGCTCTGGATTATTTTTCTTTTTTTTCTTTTAATAAAATATACCCATAAGGATTTTTTTAAAAAGAAAATGTAATTAACCAGGTGCTGCAAAAAAAGCTGCAAAGGTACAAGACTGTACTTTAATGTGGGGGAAACTACAGTCTCATTAACCTTTGCAAATAACATAATTAATGAATGATTAAAGAAAAAGTCTAAAAAGTTGTTGATTGCGTCTCTACAAACAATATATTTCAAGTTTATAATAAATTATGAAGCTTTTGTTGAAATTTGCTCACCAAACTCCCTGATTGGTGTTTTTTATTTTGTAGAGCATTGTGATTTACAGTGTTTGGTGTAATTAGTTACAACGAAACTAAACTGTAAAAATTTCAGTAATTTTAATGCTAAAAAAAAAACTGTAAAAATGCTACACTGTAAAACCCAAAAAGTTGAGGTAACTCAAACCATTTGAGGAAACCAATTGCAACAAACCATTTAAGTTCAAAAACTAATAATGAGTACTGTGAACTTAATCCATTTGAGTAAATGAAGTAATTTGAGCAAAGTAAAACCCAATTAATGAAGAGAACTTAATCCAACTGAGTACTGTAAAACCCAATAAGTTAAGGCAACTCTGTAAAAAATAAATAAATAAATAAAATAAAATATATATATGGTTGTGTTTTTGTCTGTGTATAACAAAGATAAGTTGTGTAGAAGTTAGTACTTCAAAACAATGGTACTGTATATAAAAAAAATTATATAAAGTAATTTAACGTAAAATTTTAACGGTTAAATTACGACTACTGGTTTTTAGTTTTTACAATCATGAACAAATGACCATAAAAATGATGTAGTTATTAGTTAACAGAATAAATGTAAATAATAATAATAATAATAATAAATTTCTAATAAAAACTGATTATAAAAGTAATAAATAAAAAAAAACTAATAATAAAAATGTTTTATTTCTCTTCTGCTTCAAGATCAATAGTGTCAATATAATTCAACAAAAGTTTCCATGTTTTGTAAAAAGATTTTAAAGACCTTCTTAATGAAAACCTAATTTTTTTTCCAGAAAATTTGTTTTATCCATCTGTCATATGAAGGTGAAGATGTTTGTTTCCACTTCAGGAGAATAAGCGTCCTACTCAATAGTGTGGCGAAAGCAACAACGTCATGTGTTGTTAAAGGCAAATTTGGCCTAAAATGAATCATGAGCAGTGCTGTTAGAGGGTTTAGAGTGGCTGATATGCTTATGAGAATTGAATCTTTATTATACAAGTCCTTAATGGTATTAAGGTCTTTAGAAGTCTAGTCACGAAATACAGAATCAGAACATGACGGTAGAAAAGACACATTGTTTAATAAAGGTGCTAGGGTGGACTGACTTATTAACCTAAGATGTTTCCTAAAAGTAACCCATATTTTAATACTATTGGTCACCACTAAACTGTCCGAGAGATTTCTATGGAAGCTGAAAGCAAATCACTGAATAAAGGGAAAACTTTGAGGATAACAGTTCTAGTTGAACCTAGATAGGATATTCAGAAACTTTTGAAATGTTAGTCCAATATAAAAGATTGTTGATATTACAGGCCCAGTAATACTGCTAAAATTTTTTTAAGGCAAGGCCGCCTTCTGACTTGGGAAGTTGTTATTCCTGGATATTTGCCAACTAAAGAGTTAGATGCCTTATACAGAGCTACAGAAAAAGATGTGTTGATACTGTATATCTGGGAATGTACTGGAACAGATAAAGGAATTTGGTTAATAAAAGTTAATACGGCCGATTAATGAAATTGGAAGTGAGGACTATTTCTGCATATCTTGCTTACAGGCATTTTGAAAATACCTGTAATTGATTTAGTGATAAATACACCAAAATGTTTGAATCCTTCCTTAGCCCATTTAAATGGAAAATGATTTTAGACAGTGTCTCAGCAGTTAGATTGACTGGAAACATCTCTCTCGGCTGCTGTTATTATCATAACTTTTACTGTAATTAAATTACTTCTCACAGATAAAGTAAAACAAGCGATTACTTTTCGTTTTTAGTTAATTCAATAACTGTTACTCATAATATGCTTGCCTTAAAAACTGTAAACAAATTCCACAGTTCTGTATAAATCATTCATTCATTCATTCATTTTCCTTCGGCTTAGTCCCTTTATTCATCGGAATGGTCCGCCAATTTATCCAGACTATGTTTTATGCAATGGATGCCCTTCCAGCCGCAACCCAGTACTGGGAGACAATCTCACATTCAAACTCATACACTACGGCCAATTTAGCTTGTTGAATTCACCTATACTGCTTATCTTGGGACTGTGGGGGAAACCACATGAACACGGGGAGAACATGCAAACTCCATACAGAAATGACCTAGCGGGGACTCGAACTAGCGACCTTCTTGCTGTGAGGTGATAGTGCTAACCACCTAGCCACCGTGCCGCCTCTGGATAAATCAAGTTGCAGTTCTATTTTTGTTATTAAAACTTAATAGTGTTACATTTATAAAGTCGACTGCATGTGTTTAAGAAATAATGAGTCTAGTAAGAAATTTGTCTATATACAATATGTATGAACTATGGTGTTCTTAAATAATTGTGTTGATAGATAAAATTTTTAAGCATTTTTAAAGGTCTGGTTTGACTTATGACAAAGCATCAGAGCAAAAACATAAGAGAAACACACACAGGTCTGACCTGAAATCACCTCAAAGAGACCTGAAATCACTGATTCCCCACAGGCCTGATGTCTTCAGTATCTGTAAACATCCGTACACCTGTGGTCTGTGACTAAAAGGCCTTTTATTGCTTGACACTCTTCAGGACTCATGAATTATTTAGAAACGTCTGCTGTAAAGATCTCACCCTTTAGCAAAGACAGCCTTGTGAAAATACAGCCTCTCATTAGGTGCTTCTCATTACTGTGGCATGTGGAGGAGAAGATGATCTAATGTTAGACACTCTAACATGTTGGAGACACTTGTAGCTAAGGGCTGGAGAAAGGGATTGTTTACCCCAAAAATTAAAAATTCTGATTCACTTTCATGTGCTTCAAACCTGTATGGCTTACTTTCATCTGTGGAACATAAAAGGAGGATATAGTGACCAGGGGCTGTCAAAGCAACAACAACAACAAATAGTGAGTGTGACTCTGACTATATATTTTAAGTCAAAAGGTATAAAACAATTTTTTTTATATATTTATAATTATTCTAAATAAAATCATTATTATTTCTGAAAATCGATGGCTGCATCCTCTATTGCTTTCGTATACCCTTATTCATTATTCCAGACATTAGTCCACTCACTAAACGCTACACCTAAAACCACCAATGCAGGTAAATTTTACACACACACAAATTATATTTGGAAATGCCTTAAAATGTGTTTTTTCACTGTATTATGCCACTTAAAAGTGTCATGAAATTATTGTTTTAGTTCAATGCTACAGCATCACTTTCATAACGGTCAGCTATGAGTTAAACAAGTCTACACTGACAACGAGAAGAATTAGAAGCAAGTAAATACATTTTTGGTAGATGCAATATTATAAAACATTGTCATTAATCATATACTAAGGTGTAATTTAAATGGCTAAAATAGCCTATTGACAATAAAGAATAGTAATTCAACACATTCCATATGATCGATGATGCAATGACAAATTCAAGCTCACAGCTTCACCTAATTAAGTATATATTTTAGTCTTGTAAGTTATAGTTTAAATAGGAGAACAGCACCAATACGGTTTGAACATTCACGATTAAGGCTTAAACATCTACATTTGACCATCTATTGTGTCTCAGAAACTCTGGATGAGCTGTCAGATGAGCAGTCAGGTACTGAGGTGACCCCGGACCATCAGACTCTCCATCATCCATGGCATTTTGTGCTTCTAATAGTTCTACAAATCACCCTTTTTAACGCATTGACATGACTTGATTTATTATAAAAACTAATTCAGTGAGTGAAAGTCATTGCAGAGCAAGTTCAAACATAAGAGCACATAAGCAAGTAAATGTGACCCTATAGATATAAATGTACTGTTTTTTTTAACTGGTTTAATAACCCTTTAAATGTTATCCCCACTTTTCAAACATAGACATGAGCATGACATGTTCAACTTAAATGATTGCCAGTCTATAGCGCTTTGGTGTAAACATTTAAGCTCGGTCTCATTTTAAAGAAGGCAAATATCATATTGTAGCTGAAGTAAGAAAAATTTTAAATGAGGCAAAAGTTTTGTGCCTTTATGTTTATGAAAATAATAAACAATAAATGTATTTAAAGTAGAATGGGCAGTTTGGTGGTTTTTCATTTGAATTTAACCTCTAAAAAGCATCTAAAAACCTCTAAACTAAATTGTACATGCAGATTGCTGTAGCAAAGGAGTGCTTTAAAACTCTGAGAAAAGTATTTTTGTTACAATAAATAACTGTTGCTCAGTAGTGTCTATCGAAAATATGACAAAATTTGATAAAAATGTCACCAGATATGAAAACTACACATTTTCAGGATAGCTTTATATTAAGACTACATTACTATGGCTTAAAAATGTAATCATAAATGGTCCCGTAGGTTGCAAGGTGTTCCTACGTTTAAAAATATGTATTCAGAAGTTCTTTCCAAAAATACATTTGGTTTGTCATTATTAAATTAGGATTTAATTCCAAAAGTTAAAAAAAATCAAGTGATTTAGGCTGCATCTGAAATCACCTACTTCTCAGTGGGTACTGCATTTGAATTTAAATGTAAGGCAAGGCAAGTTTATTTATATAGCACATTTCATACACAGTGGCAATTCAAAGTGCTTTACATAAACAGGAATAAAAGAAACAAGTATAAGAAAAATAAAAACAAATAATAAAAATGGTTAAAAAAATAAAATAAATAAGCATGTAAATGTACTACTCGGCTGTTAGAAAAATACGTTCTATACAGTATGAATGGAACATCCGCCATTTTGTCATCATCATGTGACTTTCCCATGTTAGTTGCGACGCTTCATTCGCATTCATGAATTTTCTCGAGGTGCATCACGGGATTGCGTAGCATCCATCCGATGCACACTTCAGAATCTCGCCGGAAGTAGTAGGTCATCCAGTCAATGTCTGAGAAGTTTGAATGTTGTATTGAAGGCCTGTTACTGTATGTACATTTGTAAAACCATTTACCCCATGTCAGTTTTAGTGTTAAAGTAAATGCACTGGAAGGGATGCGGTTTTGGTTGTGTTTTCCTGGTTGATTAAATCCCTCAGACGGATTTTTCAACTTCTCCATGACTCTGTGATAATTGTGTAACACTGTCTGTTGCTGTCTATCTGTATTGAAACAAACCATTTAGATGTCTGTCCTGTATACAAACATTCATTTAATAATTAATTTGTTTATTTAGAAACTTACACTGATAGGATTCTGCCGAGCGTGACATCTTAGACACAGAAATTGATTCAGTGTAGAAACTCTTACAGTGCAGTATAAGTATTTTCTAGCTGTTGAGTTTAAATCGGTTGAACACTCATTATTGGTGCTCTGTGTGATTGATTGAGCACACTACATTTTGTAGTTTGATCAGACACCAATACAATTGGCTGCTCCCTCAAATAGTGTGATTTTAAGGGAATAGGGGTGATTCCGGAAACAGATTTTCACCCAATAAAGAATATTTTATCTCTTATGAATGATGAAGCTTTTTTTTTCCTCATTTGAATTATTGCTTCATGTCCATTCAGGTGAAAGTTACAAATGACAGAGCCATTGAACCTGCATTAATCAGCAGCAAACACGTCTGAATCAGCTGAATAAACAAAGGGCTTGGTGTAAATTTCTGACATGAGCTTTCTGAAGTTAATTGCTTGTGAAAAAATTTTTCATCAGAGCACATGTAGTGATCGTCTGTTGTCAGGTTTCTAGCGAGCGTGACTGTGCGTATATAATCAACTTTTAAACTTTCAAGGAGAGGCTCAACAGACTTATTGATTAAAATTTCCTCTGGCAGCGTCCTATAAGTCTTGTATATGCAGATACAGGACACACTTTTTTGGTCACCAAGGGCTTTTTTCTCAATCACAGGGCAGCCGTTCATGCAAGCAGGACTTTTCTCTTTGCTAAGTCAAGCAGCAAATGTTCAGCTTTGATACATTTTCAATTTTCCACTTCCTATCTTCTATTTATGGCATGCATAAATCATAAGTGAGCCGTGTTACTTTCCAAAAGACGTCAGATATGAAATAGCACACGCACACAGGGAATTCAGACACAGTAAAGTACAGTAATGATATCTGATTTTACATACTTCAGCATCACGACGGCCGCTAGTTATAGCATTTAAACACTTTTAACTGCATAACATTTAACTGCTCATAAACGCTTGACATTTCCATTAACATTCAAAACAACACATTTGCTGAAGATTTCAATGGGATTTTGTAAATTATATTAGGCCAAAAGAGAAGTGAATGATGGCAGTATCTGACTTTGATATGGTATTTTCTTGATACAGGCAAAAAAAGTAAGTAAACAAATGAATAATGACTATAAAAAAAAGATATGGTTGACTGCTGCACTTTTTTCTGTTGTCAATATGCTCATGTTTATATAGTTCCTATTGGTGTGGGTGTGCGTGTGCGTGTGCGTGTGTGTGTGCGGTGGCATGTGCGTGTGCGTTGTGTGCAATGTTTGTAACCACCTTCGAGGATAGCAGGGGTCCGAGTCACAGGAATTGTTTTTTTGGGGGTCGTGGGCCAAGACGTTTGGGAACCCCTGCTGTATGTACATTAAAGTTTACTGAATGGTATGAATTTGAGTGTTATTTCCACTGTAAATGCATTAAACTTAAAAGTATAGTTGACCAAAAACAATTTTCTGTCATTGTTTACTCACCCTCAAGTGGTTCCAAACACACAAAAAAAGATATAAAGAAAAACTGAAAACTTGTAACCATTGACTTCCATAGTAGAGAAACAAATATCATGGAAATCAATGGTTAGAGGTTTTCTGATTTTGTAGAAACTTTTTTGTTTGAATAAACGACTTTGGAACGACTTGAGGGTGAGTAAATCATGACAAAATGAAGTTTTTCTTTGGGTGAACTATCCCTTTGATGAAATAGCATAAGCTAGTGTAGATCCTGACCAGTGTTTTCATTTATGTTCCTCTACCTATAGATCTGTTCTATAAGCCTGTTTTGATGGTGTTTGACAGGTTTATATGCATAATACGATGATCATTGCATTTATTTAGCTGAAAATAATCTCCTCAGTATTATAGTATTCATGCATTTCTTTTTTTTTTGATTGCCACCTGTCAGTGCCGTCAATAGTGTTGCCAAATATTACTAAAAATTTTAAAAGAAGCAAAAAAAAAAAAAAAGGTACAAAATCCTAAAAATAGTAAGTTGAAATATTAGGGGCATCCCAAATCACATACTTATGCACTATTCTACACCATTTTGTACAAAAAAAGTAGTGCATTAACACTGAAATATTTATTTTTATTCTAAAAAAGTACACTTAGCCAGATGATGCACTTATTTAGCCGTACACTTTACACACGCAACGGCCGCAGTTTTGCTCACATAGCGGAAGGGGCAGAGCTTTCGGGCACTGGTGTTGGATTACTTTATTTATTTTGGATTGTGAAAGCAAAATTGTCCTACGAGAGTGATTATACCGCCTCCCAATTGTTAATGCGGTTAAACTCATGGCAGGTATTATTTGGTAGTTTGGTCATTTGTTTCACTTTTTTGGCAGCCGTCAAACGTCATCTGAGAAACGGTTTAAATATCGGCTTAGTAAAAAAAAGTTAGTGTTCCATTTGGGAGGAAACTACGTCTCTTTAAGGCAAGTCATTTCACTCGGCGGCCGTCTTTGAAATGCCTCTCGGGCAGTTTGCTTGGGCATTCTGTCTGAATGGGGAAACATCAAATTCTCCAAAACTTTACAAACGTCCAAATCGAACAAAATCAGCATTTTTTTCAGGTTGTCCGAGCTAATGCGCATGCACACTCGAAAGTAACTAGATCACGACACCAACCTCATTTATGGCCATTCTACATATGATCATCCTCTGGATAATTAAAGTAATTCACAACTTGGTCTCCTCCTGAAATGACAGCGACTCTTTGTTTACAAGTTTGTGGGCGCTTAATTAATTGCTGTCATGTGATGTACTTTTGACAGGATGGACTGTACCTTGCGTTCCTTTTATACAGATTACAAAACCAAATATCTTTTGTTTTCAAGTGTTTGTTTTCAAGTCAAATTACAGATTTCAAACTTTATGTGGACATATTTCTTATGTCTGTGAAGAAAGTAGGCACTGAGATTCCAACGCATTTGTTGACCAACAAACTGTCGTAAAATCCCACACCCTGTGCAAGTTTCTCCCCCGGAGAAATAGCAGTCTATAGCGATCATTGATTGGCTCCTATACTAGTAGGCGGGTCTTCATTCACTATATTGACACTTTTTTCTTCATTCAAAACTATATAAGTTACATGTCTTGTGTATTCTTTAGTCTTTGACTACATTCATAGACTATGCTGTTGAGTACATAGTTATTGTATTTTGAATGTAGGATACAGATTCACTAACCTCAAACTTCATATTCATATTCCTTCATATTAAAGTTGTTTTTAAAGTTATTAAAGCTGTCAGAATTAGTATTAATGAAACAAGTCCAGTGACATGACACCTATAAATAATGACTATATCTGGCAATATGTAGGAGTGTAGGCTGCAGCTATAACAAAGCAGTTAGGAATTGTTTATTCAGACAGAATTACAGGTATTTTTTATGCCCTTACAATGATGTGCACCCTTGCATTGATGAGCATTGGAGTTGGCAGTGAAATGCTATATTTTAGGTCTAAATAACAGGCTACGATGAGCATTAATCTGAATACAGCCATCTTTCTGTCAAAAAAGGGCCATTGGTTACCATCACATTCACGCTTTGATTCAAAATACATGTAATTGAAAAGCAATAGAAATGAAAATAGCCAGAATCACTGTGCAACACCCTAAAATTTTCTCAATCTAGCAGTAGGTGGGAAATCTAGAGTAGCAGCATGTTAGAAATCTGTATAATTTAGCCTTATATCCAGTTTGTTCAGAAAAGGCTTTGTGTGTAGTACAAAGATGATGAGTTGACTCCCTACTGACAATTAACACACAAGCATTTAAGCAGTATTGTCATACCTGTTAGACCAGCAGAGATGGAGTGAAGGAATAAATCTTACGGTATGCCATTTTCTGTAAGAATTGCACCAGTCTGGGAAAATATTGCTGTCCGCAGTGGTCATACTGTTCTGTTTGCATGAGATAATGGAAATAAATCCGCTCAAAACTGTGTTTTTAATTAGTAACGCAAAAGGCACATTGTCAGCGTAGCGTGGATGATTCAGCAGTTAAATCCTAATTGGTGTTTAACTCTAGCCATTAGTCAATATATAAAAACGAGTTACAGCTTATGAAATATTAAAGGTGTTCATGCCTTTCTGTCTCCAAGGCAAAGTGCGACTCTACAAAAACTGCTTTCAACTCTGCAGTGGGGTTTGAGTTCCTCTGGTAATGCTGTCATATTATTCAGACCTTGTTAGAAACATTAGTAAGTGATTGTTAATAGAATCCAGGATTCAGTTCTAATGGAACAGAAGAGGAAAACAGAGGAAATTAAATAATAGTTTGCTAATCCTAAGAATGTTATTTATTAATCATGTTTGGGAAAGCCAACATCCTGAAATTACAGTAGGCCAAAATATGTAATCATCATAACTCTTAAAGCACTCACCACAGACTCAAGTGCCATTTATTGTCGGAGTCTTTGGCTCAAACCCTCCAAGTGCTTATGGCATTCATCAGATGCTATACACTCGTAAGAACGTTTCTGGTATTTTGTGTTTTTTTTTAAACACTTTTGGAAACTAGTCCCAGCTTTTTCACCCAATCTGACCTAAAGTGACGTTGTCAGACTTTCTGTAGTGTGAATATGAAAAAATATCCAAAAAGTAGACAGTTACATTCAGGTTTACCACATGATAGCCAAACTGTCACGGTTGGTGGGTGGGGAAAGGAGCGAGGACTCAAGTACAGGAAAAATTATGGGTTTTTATTAATAATAAAATAAAATAAACAGCCAAACAAACTACCCCGAGGGGGAAAACATTAACAAAAAACAAATAAACACACTTGACTGGGCAGGGCGAGCAAGGATCAGGGCTAAACAGAACAGGATACGACATATGACGAACTGACATGAGGAGGCTATAAAGGAGAAATAGTTGGCAATAAACAGGTGAACATAATAAACTAATAATAGGTTAAGAATGGTGGACTAAACAACAGACAGGAGCACATGACACAAAGAAACAACACAAGCCAAGTGATCATGTAAAACGAGACTAGAACATGCAGCCAATGGGAGAACTCATTAACCGCGTTCACATGAAACACACATGTAAACATGAACGTGCTAAACACAACACCATCACTAACAGAACGCAAGACACGAGCGCACGATAAATTAAATCATCTCAGCGTCAACCAAAACTGAAACCAGCTAGACTGTGAAAATGAAACAGCACACTGCAGACAGAACAAACGCAAACACCAGGACAAGAACACGCTTCCTGAGCACGCCCGCGGCCCGAGCAGAGCCAAGACGGCGCTCATACAAGACAGACAAACAGAGAATAAGAGTACTCAACCTGTGAAAACTTGAGCCAAGCATAACATAGAAGACAGGACAGGACTAGGACTCCACCAAAACACGAAATGACAAGAACGAAGTGGCAGATTCGTGACACAAACATCCAAAATAGGCAGAGCAACTATTACGAAAATCTCCATAATTCTGGAATGGAATGAGATATCTTTAACAAAATTGGAAAGCATATGTATGAGCTGAATCCAAGGTAAAAAGCAGTGTAATTTAAACACATGGTGTCATTACAGTGTAAAAAAAGCATGAATGCAGCTTTAACTGTGGAACCGCCGATCCGTCTTACTTAAAAATAGGCATGCAGTGTCTTTGTCCAATGTGGCATGCACTTGGCATTGGTGCATCAGCATCTTTTAAACTAGGTTAACGAAGTGAAATTAGAATGAAACTGGGAATGCTTTCTCGACTCATGGATCTAGAGGTCAGAATTTTTAAAATACTGCATTTTTTTGTTCCACTCAAACACACAACATGCAAATCATATTTGAATCATTTTCATTCTGAACAACTGTGCCTGAAGAAACACCATTGTGTGCACCTAATTGTTTGTTAATTATTGCAAACTCTTCAAAAGTCCTACTTTTGCAAATTAGCCCTATTTTTCGCTTAACCTTGGAAAAAAAACACTGCACTGCAACTGCCTTGACTAGACTTTAGAGTCTGGAAAGCTACCTGCAAGCCTTTGGCCACGTGTCCACGGCCATCATCGTTAAGCAAAAACTTTGACATTCGCTAAATCGATGGAGCACATAAAACGTGTAACTCTACAGAAGCATGGCCATTCTAGGGTCATCGGTCACCATACAGCTGGCAAAAAAGCTATAAAAAGCACTTCTTTCATTCTTTATAAGGACTCACATCATTGGACTGAAAATGTCCCTTAACACATCTGTATCATACAGAACCCCACTCGTGTGCATGCGGCCTGTGATTCTAAAGAAGCACCATGTTAAATTTCATAAAGATGGGACCATCGATCACTGTATGGCAACATTGCATTTTAAGTGTGCGTGTAAAAGAATATAGATTGCATTTTGCACATCATTCCTTAGCAGAAATTCACTTAGGAAATTCGATGGAGTGCTTCTAGTTCTCAAGAAACATGACCATGTTTAAAAATGTCATGCAGCTGGACACACTACAACCATTAAAATGTGTAAAAGTCCGTTTTTCTATGCCGACTGGTGTGAAATTGTAATTTTTTGTAGTATTTTTGTGACATTATGAAAAATCTAACTAAGGATCTAAAAATCCTTGTAATAAACGTATGTGTGTGTTGTTTCAAGAAAGCAACCATTTACTTTTGTTGTGCTTTGTTTTCACTTGTTTTTATTCGTTTATTCGTCATTAAATTATTTTAGTTAATCATATGATCGTTTGTCATTTACGAAATTATCATTATATCATTTTATTGATCTTTAGTTAATGATTTGAGTATTATTATTAATTATTATTCGTCATTTTATTATGTTTTTATATTTTATTATTACCATTTTACTATAATTATTGATTTATTATTATTTCCATTTTTCCATGTTTTTATAATCTTATGACTTATAATCTTATGTTATAATCTTATGTTTTCAAGAATAAGAGATGAGAGAATGTCTCCATATCAAGGTTTGTATTGTCTCAGGACAATGCTGTGAAGCAGTAATTTACCATTGCTATTGCTTGTGGTATAAAAACACTTGTTGGATTTATCCTGGTCAGACAAAGTCTGAGCATTGAATCATATGCTACTAAGATTATTCAGTAAAATATGCTCTTTCTTTATCATCATTACTTCATCTCCTGCTTCTGCTTCTCTCTGGTTTTCTCAGTCAACTCACATATCGATAGGAGACTGTTAATTCATGTTAATACTGGTTAACTGGTTTGGGTATTGGAAACTCTGCTGACTTGTTGTCGATCTGGCGTCCAGGACTAAATTTTATTTATCTGGCATGGAGGTGGTGATCTAACAAGTTCTTACAGATTTTCTTTTTTATATAATTATTTTTTAGGGTTTTTCACCTTTATTGATAGGATAGATAGGATAGGATAGTGGAGATCACCAACAGTAGGCTATTGGCACTGACACTACTTACAGATTTAATAAAGGATACATACTATATTTTTTCAAAAAAATACCTATTGGTTCAAATCACTTGAAACCTGAGAGTTGCTGCTTGCAGCTCTATTTATTTATTTATTTATTTATTTATTTATTTATTTATTTATTTATTTATTTATTTATTTATTTATTTATTTATTTATCTATTTATCATCATCATTATTATTATTACTATTTTAACAAGTGTATATGGATCCATTTTAAGTGAGAACAACCAAGCACTGACCAAACTTTATGACTGGTCTGTCTTAAAGCAATAATGCATAACAAAATAATAACACACTTGCAACCAAATATTCATCTTAGCTTGTCAATCAATCAATCAATCAATCAATCAATCAATCAATCAATCAATCAATCAATCTGTAAATAGTACAACATTTAACTGCTCAAAAATTGTTAAAATTTCCCTTTACAGGTTTTCAGTTCAATGGGATTTTGTAAATTGTATTACAACATGATTAAGGTAAATAATGACAAAAATTAAAGGACCTTAGATGTTCTTAAATGTTGTTAATTCTTCTGCTTTGTACTTTTGCATCACCCGTTCTGGTTTTAAGAAGATTTGCTGCTCAACCTGCGTGTGTTGCGTGTCAGCATTATTTTGAGCTCTGCGTGTGTGTCTGCAACACCCGTGGCAGATGATGGAGTCGGCCTGGTGCTGCCAAATCGAGTAGGGCAAATAATTCAAATAGCGAGTGGGTGGAACAAGATAATGAGGACCTCCACCAGGAGGGCGGATGATCTGCCGCATGAAAACAGAGAGGAGCCAATATAGCTGCAAAACTATCACAATGATTTTCACTTCAAACTGACACCAGATCTGTTGCTTTGCCTGTTTGCTGAACAATACGTTACCAGCCTCTTATTATCACATTTTACGTCTCAACTGCTTCTATCGTAAAAGAACGATCTGATTAAGATTGAAAGGATTGTTGTGGAGTTATTTAGTGGATATTCCTGCTACATGATTTGGGATCATGATACATTTAATTGCCATTAATTTATTCACTCCTTCATTTGTTAATTTACCAATTCACTGACATACTCGTTCATTCCTTTTTACTGTAAATCCATTGACTATGTAATTCACTGATTTGTTCATGCGGTCTCTCATAAACCCCATCCACTTATTCACTCACTGGCATACACACTCACTCATTGATTCAAACATTGACTTACAAATTCATTAGCTCACTCACTCATTCACTCATTCATGCATTCATTCACTCATTTATGCACTCACTCGCTGGCTTATTCATAATTCAATCATTCACTTACTCACTCACATACTCATTCATTCATTAATTCACTGACTCACTAAATCAGTCATTTACTCACAATCATCTACTCACTCACTCACTCACTCACTCATTCAATTATTTACGACTTCACAGACTCATTAAATCAGTCATTTATTCACAATCATCTACTTACAGTACTCAGTTATTCACTCATTCCTTACTTCACTGACTCACTCACTCATTAATTCATTAATTCTTCCTCCATTCAACTCATTCATTCACTCATTGTCTTATTGACACAGTCTTCGTTTACTCAATTGCTCATTCAGTCATTTAATACTATAATAATTTTAGTTCATTAATTCATTAATTCACACTCATTCACCCAATCAAATCAATCACTCACTTAGTCACTGACTCACTCATTTATTTACTCATTCATTCAACCACTCATGCATTGACTCATTCAGTCATTCATTCACTCACCTGCTGGCTTATTCATAATTAAATCATTCTCTCACTCACTCACTCACTCACTCACTCACTCAATCATTTATGACTTCACAGACTCATTAAATCAGTCATTTACAATCATCTACCTACAGTACCCAGTTATTCACTTATTCATTACTTCACTGACTCACTCAATCATTCATTCATTTTCCATCCATTCAACTCATTCATTAACTCACTCGCTGACTCAGTCTTCATTTGCTCAATTGCTCATTCAGTCATTCAATACTATAATAATTTCTAGTTCATTAATTCATTCACACTCGTTCATCCAATCAAATCAATCACTCACTTATTCACAGACTCACTCATTTATTTACTCACTCATTCAACCACTCATGCATTGACTCATATAACTCTCTCATTCACTCACACATTCACTCATTCAGTCTTTATTCACTCACTCGCTGGCTTATTCATAATTCATATTCAAAATCATTCACTAACTATGTACTTACTTGCTCATTCACTCATTCAGAACTATAATAATTTCAAGTTCATTAATGAATACTCATTTACCCACTCACTTCCTCACTCACTCAGTTGTTCATTAACAGACTCACTTATTTACTCACTCAATCAACCACTCACGCATTCACTCATATATTAACTTACTCATTCACCCTCTCGTACATTCATTCATACATCCATTCATTCACAGACTCACTCATACAACCTTCTTATGCAATCACTCATTCATTCAGTTACACATTCACTCATTTAGTCACCATTTGCTCACTTGCACTTTCACTTATTCAAAACTATAATAATTTCTAGTTGATTAATGAACACACACTCATTCACTCACTCCCTCCCTCACTCAGTTATTCATTAATAGACTCACTCATTTACTAACTTAATCAACTACTCATGCATTCACTCATATCTCTCTCCTTCACCCTCTTGTACATTCATTCATTCATCCATTCATCTATTCATTCATTCTCTCACTCATTCACTGGCTCCATTATAATTCGCTTACCAACTCACTCACCAATTTATTTTTAGTCACTCGCTCATTCATTCATTCACTCACATTTTTGCTATGTTTTTTGTGGAGATTCATTATTTAACTATGAACTAGTTAACTATTATTTCTATATAATTTAATTTTACAGATTGTAAGCTTTTTTTGTTGATACTAGGTGGCTTATAAGTGCTTCTCATTACAAATTGAGAAAGCTATTTGGCACACGTTGCGTTACTCAGTGGGTGGTATAAACTCAGAGCAGGTGCTGAGAGTTCACATGGAGAGCTATTGACTGTGATCCAGAATAATAACCCCCCCCCATAAATACTTGATCATGAGCTGCTCATGTGTAAAAGAACACTGTGCTTTACTTTGAAACATGCAGCTCATATATTTATTGAAACCAATCACTGTGATTTTGTGATTTCATTTAGATGTAACCCAATTATCTAATTTGCTAACAACTTTACACAGATTATGTATGTATGTAGGTCATGGTAGCAAATGGACTTAAACTGGCTCATTAATAAATAATAAGTATGTATTATAAATAATATAAGTGAATAATAAGTTTCTTTCATAATTACAAGGTCTATCAGTTGAACCAAAAGTCATTTGTCTTCTCCTGTGCGAGTCTTAATGAATGCATTTGCTCATCGTCATTTGTTCATCATAAAAGTAATTCGTTTCTCCTTCCACCATTGGTTTTGTGGGCCAGATGTCTGATTTGTCCCACATGCGATGAGATTTCAGGGACTGTTAGCCATGCTGGGATTGTACACGTAAGACTGACGGCGTCTCGTTTCCAATTAAACTTATAATGTGTCCGATAGCAGCAATCAATGAGAATCTCACCTCGTCTCCTCCATATTTCTTCAGTCGTCATTAATACGCCATTATGCTCACTGACCACAAATAGAGGCACGTATCGACGTCCCCCTCCGTCTTATTAATATTGTTTTTGCTTCACTATCTTTAGGGACGCATCAGTAATGTTTCATTAACTTTTGAATGAGTGGAGAGGCTGTTGTTGTTGTTTGGTCTGATTGATACTGCAACCTGTGATAATGTGCCATGTGCAGTGTTAAATAGACATTCATGAGCAGATTTGTCTTCGCTAGCGGAAATGATGGTGCTGTTGATTTGTTGTTATTGTTATTCTATTGACAATTTGTGATTTTTTTTAATGCTTATTTTCATGCTAATTCTTGTTCAATGACATATTGTCATTTTTAAGTGTTTGTACAATCTGCTTAGATTGTAGTTAAATTATGTGTTGGGTGGGAGCGTGTTTTTTATTTATTTATGTATTTATTTTATTAATTTACATATGAAAAATATCATTAAAATGTATATAAATGAGCCATTAGTTTGCCAAAACTGTAAATAGTTAAATTTTCCTGTGGCACAAGAACAACACCTGTTTTTTTTTATGAATTTATTTTATGAATGCATATAATACACAATATTTTTAGTATTATGGGATGACATTTTCAAGCCATGTTTTTTATGAAATTATTTAATAATATTTCAAATATATATCTGGATTTCAAAGCTTTGAATACTGAATTGTTTTTTATCTGCATTTGGAATGTGGGACAGCAGTTTGCACCAATTCAGGCCCATATTGCATATATTATCAGAAATATAAAATATTTACATTATTTAATTTGACATTTTCGCATTGACATTTTATTCAGCAGATCAGTGTTCACCCGAGTTCACCCTGATACAGTATTTATTCCCGCAGACCACATGCATATTTTCCACTTTAGATTTTAGATTTCCTCCACATTCAATATGTTATAGCACCCTTTTCATTTTGTTCCCTGCAGACATTGAATAGAATAAAACAAGTCATCCAATTTATGTCAAGAAACCAGAATATTTCATGATGATTCATAACAAGTGCAGTTGGGATGCCTCGGGCTTTAATCTAGTTGTACTTTCTTGACTCTGAATACTAATAAAAATTGACTGCTGTGGAAAAAAGTAACAGAAAACATTACTGATAACAAAAAAGTAAGGCACAAAGACAATTAAATATGTGACCATGTGTTTTACTTTAGGTTCGATTACTTTATTTGTACCCAATACAACACAAGACTCGCATATAATAACAACAACATGCTCCAAAACAATGTAGAACAGTCAAGTTTGGCTAATGAGGACCCAAATGCAGAATGGACAGGGGTCGAAACACAATGCAAGGCAAAAGGACAGTCCACACCATAGGGGAGGGCTATGGCAAAAGAACAGGCTTGTCAGGGAAGGGGTAACATGAGATTTGAGGCTGATGTAGCTGGGAGTAACTTTTTGGTCGGACATATGGAGAACAGGCTGGCTAGGGAAGAAGAAACTCCAAGCTTCAGGCCGAGCAGTCTGGATGTAGCTGGATGATCCTCAGGCTTGGGACAGGGTTGGCAAACAGATGGAATGACAGGTCAGGAGGGTCAACCACCAACAGACAGTCAGGAGGTTGGAAAGACAAACAACAGATACTGTACACAGAAAGACAAGAAAGCTGGGGAGACAAAACAAACTGAACGCATGTAAAAGTAAAAATAAAGAAACATATTTGCTTAAAAGGAAAAGTAGAACTCAGGAATTAAAACAATAAAGGAACTAAATAAAAGAATTAGAAAACAAGATAGATAAAAACCAAAAGGACAAAGCAAGGAGCTGTACTGTAACTAGAAAAAAATCAAAATGACAAAACACAAGACAAAAAAAAAAGCAAAAGAACTGTAAATCAAAAGACAACAAAAGACTAGGGCTAGACTGGGACTAATGACACAAAAAGACAAAACGTAGATTTGAAATAAAAGACTAGAACTACAAACCAAAATAAAGACAGTATTTATTAACCTTTATTTATTTATGATCCTTGCTGAAACTATAAAAATAACTGACCAACTAACTGACTAATTGACTGACTAACTAAATAACCAACCATTTGACTAATAATAATAATAATATTAGTAATAATAATAATAATATTTGTCTGAAATGAGGCTGGAACAAAATGAGACCCGATGCAGAATGTAAACAGTGAAAAGAAGAAGAAAATCACAGATATAACCAAATCACAGATATAACCTGGAGCAGAACCATAAGCCACTTTATATGTTAAAATTAGGGTTTTAAAATCAATGCGTGACTTGACCGGCAGCCAGTGTAGCTGTTGAAGTACCGGGGTAATGTGACAGTATGATGATGTGTGTGTCAGCACACGTGCAGCTGAGTTTTGATTGTGCTGTAATGTCCCATGAGAACTAGCTGGTAGACCCCCAAAATGCCAAAATGTGAGTTACAGAAATCTAATCGAAATGTGATAAAGGAATGGACAAGCCTCTTAGCATCAGGTGACAAAAGAAAGGGTCCAATGCGCAATGTTCTGTAGGTGAAAGAAAACTGTTTT
Organism: Danio aesculapii; assembly: GCF_903798145.1. NCBI lineage: Eukaryota > Metazoa > Chordata > Actinopteri > Cypriniformes > Danionidae > Danio > Danio aesculapii. The sequence goes on along the minus strand of NC_079438.1, from coordinate 35,262,909 downwards.
TGTTAAATGTTTAAAATGGGCTTTTAAGCTAAGTTGAGCATCAAGAAGATTGCGCACCTGCAAAGAAGGTGACAATAGAGAGCCGTCAACTGATAACGTAAAATTACTACACCTATCAACATTAGAAGGGGTGTCAATGTTTTGGAACTATTTAATTTGATCTAATTTAGTTGCATCCAGGCTTTAATTTCCTCCAAACAGGCATTAACTCTCCATGTTGAAGCAGATAAATTAGAAGTGGTACTAATATAGTTCTGTGTGTCGTCGAGGTAGCAGTGATAACCAATACCAAATTTTTACCAGTTTTGTTCAAGAGGGAGTTATGCTCAATAAGAGTGGACCAAGTACTGACCTCTGGGAAACACCGTGACACAGAGGGACTGTTCGTGATCTATAACCACCAAAATAGACGAACTGTAAACATTCTGAGAGATAGGAAGTAAATCAACTTAGCACTGTTCCAGATAAACTAATCCAATTTTGAATTCTGTTCAACAATATGCTGTGACAAATAGTGTCAAATGCTGCACTAGCTAACTGACTGACTGACCGACTGACTGACTAACTAACTAACTAACTAACTAACTAACTAACTAACTAACTAACTAACTAACTAACTAACTAACTAACTAACTAACTAACTAACCAACCAACCAACTAACTAACCGACTAACTGACTGACTGACTGACTGACTGACTGACTCACTGACTGACTGACTAACTGACTAACTAACTAACTAACTGACTGACTAACTGTCTAAGTACATGACTGTCTAACTGACTAACTAAGCAACTGACTAATTAACTGACTGATTAACTAACTGACTAACTAACTGACTGACTGAGTGACTGACTGGCTGACTGACTGAATGACTGACTAATTAACTGACTCGTTAACTGACTAAGTAACCGACTGACTAACTGACTAATTAACTAACTGACTGACTAACTGACTAATTAACTAACTGACTGAATTACTAACTAACTAACTAACTAACTAACTAACTAACTAACTAACTAACTAACTAACTAACTAACTAACTGACTCACTAACTGACTAACTAACTAAGTAGCTGACTAACTGACTTATTAACTAACCAGGTAACTGACTAACTAACTGACTGATTAACTAACTGACTGACTAAATGACTGACTGACTGACTGACTGAATAACTGACTTATTAACTAACTAACTGACTGCCTAACTGACTGATTAACTAACTAACTGACTGACTGACTAACTGACTGAATAACTGACTAACTGACTAACTAACTAAGTAACTGCCTAACTGACTTAATAACTAACCAAGTGACTGACTAAATAACTGACTGATTAACTAACTAACTAACTGACTCGTTAACTGACTAAGTAACCGACTGACTAACTAACAAATTAACTAACTGACTGAATTACTGACTATCTAACTAACTGACTCACTAACTAACTAATTAACTAAGTAACTGACTAGCTGACTTATAAACTAACCAAGTAATCGACTAACTAACTGACTGATTAACTAACTGACTGACTGAATAACTGATGTATTAATTAACCAAGTAACTGACTAACTAACTGACTGATTAACTAACTAACTACCTAACTGACTGACTGACTGACTGACTGACTGACTGACTGACTGAATAACTGACCAACTGACTAACTAACTAAGGAACTGACTAACTGACTTATTAACTAACTGACTGACTAACTAACTGACAGATCAACTAACTAACTGACTCGTTAACTGACTAAGTAACCGACTGACTAACTGAAAAATTAAATAACAGACTGAATTACTGACTAACTAACTAACTAACTCACTAACTGACTAACTAACTAAGTAACTGACTAACTGACTTATAAACTAACCAAGTAACCGACTAACTAACTGACTGATTAACTAACTAACTGACTTATAAACTAACCAAGTAACCGACTAACTAACTGACTGATTAACTAACTAACTGACTGACTAACTGACTTATTAACTAACTAACTGACTGACTGAATGACTGACTGACTGAATAACTGACTTATTAACTAAGCAAGTAACTGACTAACTAACTGACTGATAAAGTAACTAACCAGCTGACTGACTGAATAACTGACTAATTAACTAAGTAACTACATAACTGACTTACTAGTTGACTGATCAACTAACTAACTAACTAACTAACTAACTAACTAACTAACTAACTAACTAACTAACTGACTGACTCGTTAACTGACTAAGTAACCCACTGACTAACTGACAAATTAACTAACTGACTGAATTACTGACTAACTAACTAACTGACTCACTAACTGACTAACTAACTAAGTAACTGACTAACTGACTTATAAACTAACCAAGTAACCGACTAACTAACTGACTGATTAACTAACTAACTAACTGACTGAATGACTGACTGAATAACTGGTGTATTAACTAACCAAGTAACTGACTAACTAACTGACTGATTAACTAACTAACTTTCTGACTGACTGACTGACTGACTGACTGAATAACTGACCAACTGACTAACTAAGTAACTGACTAACTGACTTATTAACTAACCAAGTAAGTGACTAACTAACTGACTGATTAACTAACTAACTTTCAGACTGACTGACTGAATAAATGACTAACTGACTAAATAAATGACTGACTGACTGACTGACTAACTAATTGACTGATTAACTAACTAACTGACCGACTGAACGACTAACTAACTGACCGACTGACTGACTAACTGACTAACTAACTAACTAACTAACTAAAGAACTAACTAACTAACTAACTAACTAACTAACTAACTAACTGACTGACAAAAGCAAAATCAGAATTTAACAAGAGGAAATACATAAAACTAGACTGGATAATTGTATACTTACAGCAAGCATGAAAAGCACACAAAATAAAGTGCGACGAACCAGTAAGGACAAGAGAGAAATGAACACTATTTTCCCCCTAAACCCTCATTCACTATTCGCTAAATTTGTCCAGTGATATAGTCGACTTGAAGAAGTAAATGAAACAAGTGAGTGAACTCTAGCACTGGAAGGTTACCGGAAGGGGTGCCATTTTATTTGTGCTTTGCTGGATGATAAGTTCTTGGTCAGACCCTGTGATAGTTATTTAACACATGTCTGTTAGTAATGAAGCTTGACAGAACAAGACAGAACAGCTGTCTGTTAGTAATGAAACAAAAACCTTTGATTTCTGTCATGTATGCAGATGTTACTTTAATTAAATCATATTTTATTTTTAACCACAGATAAGAAGTTCTTTAAGTGCCATCTTGTGGTCATACAGAAATGCATGCAGCGCTCTTACTCTCACATTGCATTATAGTAGTAATTAAGTGCTTGACTTCAACTATGATTTTGGACACCGCTAAACATGGCTGCTCCCTTAAATAATGGTATAGGGGTGATTTCAAATACAGCCTATATGAAGGGATTAGAGAACACGAGGAGGTGTGGCATGGGAATATGAGGAGGCAGGACAAAGGAAGAGCACATGGCCCACACAAACAAAAGACTTTTATTTTACTTTATGGGGCGCTGCAAGAATTGGCTGTCATCTGTCGTATGCGTTGTGGTTTATTCAACTTAAATCAGCCTTTCACAATCAGCCTCCCGGACCACTCTACTTTCTGATTTAGAGTGTTTTATACTTAACTGTAAGGTTCCTAAGCCATGACACCAAAGAAAAAGATCACAACCGATGGTAAAATAAGGGTTTTGTCAACATGGAAACGATTTAACTTCCTCAAACAGAGCAGTCACTGGTGGCCCTTTTAATACACTACTTTCAAGTTCTTGTCAAGGGACAGTTTAAGGTTTATCCTGAATTTGTAAGATCTCCTATAAAAGTTGGGCCACATATTCAGAAGGATGTGAAGCCTCACTGCACTCGGAAAAAAACCCACCAGAAGGTTATTTCTCCTCGAACACCCCTTCAAATCCTTGCACTTGGCATCCAGATGTGTTTCTTGATCACAGAGGGATGTTACCAGATTGTCATGTTTCGTTATAAGGACACTATGATCTGATGAAGATCGTTTCAGTTATTTTAAAGCGATAGTGTTGGCTTCAACACTACAAGGATTCCAGCCAACCTTTAAAGTCTATTCGCACTGTAGTGATCTCCGAGCATAAGTCGGGATCAATTCTCCTACAAATCTCATTTTTAACATAGTCCAACAGTTTCTGAAGACAGGTGACATTCCCAGGTGAATTTTCCATGGGGCGTACACTCACCAGAGGCTCGTTTTCATGTTTACAGCTTTATAACAAATGCAAGAATAGTGTTTAGGGGCTCCTAAAGGTGGTTGTGCTGTGCAGTATACTGAGAAAAAAGCCACAGCATCTCCTGGTTCACGCTGGCTTTAAAAATTAGCACTTATTTACTAAATGCTTATTTATTGGAAACTAGTACTTATTAGAAACTTACTATAAGGTTAATGTTGGATTGCAACTGGACCTTACAGTACTCACACCTTCTTATTTGCCTCATATTAGTATTTATTCTGTAGACGCTAGGTCTTATTTATGAGATGTTAGTAGTTTATTAGGTACTTGTACCAAATAAATAATAGTCTTTTAGTTTTTCATTACACTAGACCTTTTTAATAAATAGGCTACAATAGTTATTTAACAGATACTAGTACTTCTAATTAGTAATTTTTTTTTTTTCATGTGTTGGATATTGCCAAGTCTGAAGTTTAAAAATAATTGTAAAAATATACAATAAAATGGGTTTATCGAATAACTATTGAATAAGTTTTAGGTTAACATAATGTACAGTACCGTATCTAACATATAATATTAGTATGCAACTGATTTATTTTCGCTTGTGTTATATACAAGTCTTAATGTAGTAATGAGTAAACAGTAAGTTTACGTACTTATATATTTTGTAGATACTAGTGTGCAGTAAATACTAGTGTTCAGCTTTGCGTGTAAGGACTTACAAATTAGGTAGTTACTGTAATTAAATTACTTATCAGCTGGAAACGTAAAGTAAGGGATTACTTTTTTGCAGGTAATTTTATTACAGTGATTTATAATGTACTTGCCTTAAATACAGTTTTTTTTTGTTTAAAACATTTTGTTATTTAACAGATATATAGGGATATATCTTAGCATATTCAGTAAAGTAATTGAAATCATTATTGAAATTGAAATAAACTTTTTTTGATATTCACTGGGCAAAATGTGACATTTTTACTGGTAACAATAAAATAGCTAAGGAAATAAGGTAATTTATTAAAGTTGTTGAATTCATTTTGCATTTATTTAATAGGTTGTAGTGTGTAAAAATAGCTTCCAATAGAAGTAGTAATAGTAGTATCACCATCAACAACATAATCATCATCATCTAAGGAATATGAGCTAGGTAATAATAAATAAGTACTGTTATCTTTTTAAAAGTTAGTAGTAAACTCAAAGAATAAGCTAAAGCATAACACTATTGCGACTACAGCATTTTTCTATGCTTCACACTTAAAGGAAACGTATCTAAAATAAAGTAGGCATGCTAGTAGTATAAAAGTACATAGACCGTCACATATAACGTAATCGCCTTAAATATTGTTTTTCTAAAGAAAACATTTTTTTATAAAACATTTATATAGGGATATATTTTTAGTATATCAGTATATTTTAGCATATTTTCAGTAAAGTAAGTAAAATCCTTGTTGAGTAGTAAAGTGACTTTTAGGATAAAGTAAATGTTAAAGTCATTTAAGTACTATCTTAATAATGTAAGCATTTTTTGTCATGTAATTTATAAATGACAAAATAACAAAATAATAATAATAAATAAAATAAATAAATACAAATACAGAGAAAAAATAATAGCAAACCATGTACATACATACACATATACCTTCACTCAATCCACATCAGTGATATAGAGTAATGAGTCATCAGCGTATAAGGCTAATTTATGTTCAGTTCCTTTACGGATTATACCTTGAAAAACAGGAAGCATTCTAAACATTGTTGAAAAGGGTTCAATAGCTATTGCAAAAAGTAATGGAGACAGAGGGCACCCCCGACGTGTTACCCTGAAATAAGTCGCAATACTCAGAATTAACACTGTTTGTATAAATCGAAGCTTGCGGGTTGGCGTTTGGTAAGCGTATCCATGAAATTAATCCATCCCCAAAACCAGCATTCTAAAAAGGTAAACCCACTCTATCCTATCAAATGCTATTTCGGCATCTAATGAGATCATTACCTATGAGGAGTCGCTGCTTTGTCTTGAGTATGTAACGTTAAACAGAGTGCGAATGTTAGAAATGAATATCGTCCTTTAATGAATCCAGTTTGTTCCTCTGAGATAATAGTAGGAAGTATTGCTTCTAATCGAGAGGCCAGAAGTTTTGCTAAGATCTTAACATCAACATTAAGAAGTCTAATGGGTCTGAATGAATTACATAATGTTGGATCCTTCCCGTCTTTAGGCAATAGAGTTATAGTTGCTTGTCTCAACGTTGGGGCAATTTACCTAAATCTAAGGATTCCTTAAAAACAGACAGAAGCAGCGGAGCCAATTTGAAATGAAATTTCTTATAAAATTCCGATGGTAGACCATCTGGGCCAGGGGATTTCTTAGACTGCAATGAGTTAATTGATTTGGTCATCTTCTCTAAGGTAACGGGTGTTATGAAGCGGACAGGAGACAGAGGTAAGGAAACGTTAGGGTGTTTATTGAATGACAACAAGGAGCACATGAAGGATAGCCAGGAGGATCAGGAATGATGTTGGGGTCTTTTCCTCCGTGGCTGGGTAACAGGAATACACGAATACATGAGGGAACATTGTAACAGAAAACCATTGCACTCCCCCGCTCCGCCTGAGTAGGGCGCTGGTCGGGCCATGGGACTGGAAGGAAGGGGCGAAGAAGAAACTGTGGAGGCGGAAGTGCTCGGTGCTGGTGGTGCGTTGGAAAGTGGAGCTGGTGGCTGTAGAATCCGCTTCAACTGGTCCACCAGCTCTTGAAAGTGATCGAGGGTGCTCATGTTGTCGTCGTTATGGGTCCGGGCTTCTGTTATGAAGCGGACAGGAGACAGAGGTAAGGAAACGTTAGGGTGTTTATTGAATGACAACAAGGAGCACATGAAGGATAGCCAGGAGGATCAGGAATGATGTTGGGGTCTTTTCCTCCGTGGCTGGGTAACAGGAATACACGAGGATGGACAGCACACACCAGATACAGCTGACAGAGGATGACACAGACTTGGAAGGAATGGAAGACAGGACGATTCGGGAGGACCAGGAAGACTAGGAGGAATACAAAGAGAACAGGTAAGTAAATCGTTTGTTTAGCTGAGGATGACTACGCTGAGTGGTCGCTCAGTTGTCCGCTTTCGTCGAGACGAGCCCGGACAATGAGCGACTGGAGTGCTGTGCTTTTATCTGGTGCTCGTGAATGTGATGCAGCTGTGTGCTCATTAGAAGTCAGGTGATGGTGATCTTCGTGAGTGGGGGTCGTGAGAGCCTGACCAATCCATGACAGTACCCCCCTCCCCAGGGCCCGCTCCTGAGGGCCGACACCTCCGACGCCGTGGTGGTCTCCCTCTGCCTCTAGGCGCTGGGAACTCAGGGTGGCTCTCATGAAACTCCACCATGAGACTAGGATCGAGAATATCAGCTCTGGGAACCCATGTCCTTTCTTCGGGGCCGTACCCTTCCCAGTCCACCAGGTACTCCAACTGGCCACCACGACGTCGGGAACGCAAGATCTCCTTCACTGCGTAGACGGCTCCTTCTTCTAGGAGCAGTGGAGGAGGGGGTTCCTCTTCGTGGTCAGGCTCTGTGGAGGGAAGAACAGGATCGTGATAGGGTTTCAGGAGTGATACGTGGAATGTAGGGTGAATACGGTAGTGAGAGGGTAATTGTAGTTTGTAGGTGACGGGGTTAACCTGTTCCACGATGGTGAAGGGACCAACAAATCGGGGACTTAACTTGCGAGAGGGCAGTCGCATGCGTATGTCCCGGGTGGATAGCCACACCTTTTGTCCGGGTGTGTATCTGGGTTCTTCAGACCTTCTTCTATCGGCGGTTACCTTGCTTCGACGGACTGCCCTCTGCAGATGTTGATGAGCCTCGTCCCAGACTCTCTCGCTCTCCCGGAACCAGTGATCCACTGCGGGGACATCAGATGGTTCGCCATCCCAGGGAAAGAGCGGTGGTTGGAAGCCCAGGACGCACTGGAATGGCGTGAGTCCGGTGGAGGGTTGCCGCAGTGAATTTTGGGCATATTCTGCCCAGCCCAAATACTGGCTCCAGGAGCTCTGGTGACCACTGCAGAAGGTCCTCAGGAACCGTCCCACCTCCTGAATCTTCCTCTCTGTCTGCCCGTTGGTTTGGGGATGATATCCAGAAGAGAGGCTGACGGCCACACCTAGGAGCTTGAAGAAGGCTTTCCATAGACGTGAGATGAACTGTGGACCTCTGTCCGACACAATATCTTCTGGAATACCAAATGACCTGAAGACTTGATTAAAGATATTGTCGGCTGTTTCAAAGGCTGTGGGAAGACCTTTCAGAGGGATTAGTTTGACAAACTTTGAGAATCTATCTACTATGACTAGAATACAGGTATTACCTTCTGACGAAGGGAGATCAGTGATAAAGTCCACTCCTAGGTGTGACCAGGGACGGTTCGGAATCGGCAAGGGATGGAGCTTTCCAGCGGGTAGATGACGTGGGCTCTTGGATTGGGCACAGTCCTTACAGCCCTGAACATATTGCCTCACATCCCTTGCCATGTTTGGCCACCAGAATCGTTGGGATACTAGCGAGAGAGTATTGTTGATCCCTGGATGTCCAGTGCCTAGCGAGGTATGTAAGGAGTGGATCAGATCTACCCGGTGTTCAGGTGGTATGAACTGCCGATGAGGAGGGCATCCCGGCGGAGCAGGGGCTTCCGGAGTGGCAACGACTGGAGGAGCGTTCCAGGTGATCGGACAAATGGAGATGTGTTCGGGAAGAATCTTCGTTGGGAGTTCTTCATGATCGTGATGCTCGTGTAAACGAGAGAGAGCGTCTGCTCTTAGATTCTTGGGTCCTGGACGATAGGAAATGGAGAAATCAAAACGTGAGAAGAAAAGTGACCATCTGGCTTGACGTGGACATAGTCTCTTGGCCTCTTTGATATATTGGAGGTTTTTGTGATCTGTGATCACCTGGAACGGATGTTTGGCTCCCTCCAACCAGTGACGCCACTCCTCCAAGGCTAGCTTGATTGCTAGCAGCTCCCTGTCTCCTATGCTGTAATTCTGCTCCGCCGGGCTCAACTTCCGAGAGAAATAGGCACAGGGATGCAGTCGGGGCGGTGTATCATGATGTTGAGATAATACTGCCCCGACGCCGGTGGTGGATGCGTCCACTTCCACCACGAAAGGAAGATTTGGGTCAGGATGAGTCAGGAGTGGGGCCCTTGTGAACTCCTTCTTAAGAAGGCGGAAGGCTGCGGCTGCTTCTTTGGTCCACTCCAGTCCTTTGGGTTTACCCTTGAGGAGATTAGTGAGAGGTGATGTAATCCTGCTGTAGTCCTTGATAAACCGTCTATAAAAGTTAGCAAACCCAAGAAACCTCTGGAGCTCCTTAATGGAAGTGGGTTCTGACCAGGATAGAACAGCCTCAATTTTCTTCCCATCCATACGTATACCGGTTTGATCAATGATGTATCCCAAGAAATGAATCGACTTCTGGTGGAATGAGCATTTCTCCGCTTTGAGGTAGAGGTGATGTTCTCTCAATGTGTGTAGGACCTCCGCAACGTGTTGGCGATGTTCGGCCTCACTCCGGGAGTAAATGAGGATGTCATCTATGTACACTATTACAAAGTGGTGAAGAAACTCCCGGAGGACTTCATGAATGAAGTTTTGGAATACGGAGGGGGCGTTGACCAGACCGTAAGGCATGACCTCATATTCATAGTGGCCAGTAGGGGTCACGAATGCTGTCTTCCATTGGTCCCCCTCACGTATTCTTATCAGATTATACGCGCTGCGGAGGTCCAATTTAGTGAAGACTTTAGCTTCTCGGAGCTGTTCCAAAGCGGCTGGTACCAGAGGAAGGGGATATCGGTATTTTACTGTACCGTTATTTAGGACCCTGTAGTCGATGCATGGACGCAGCCCTCCGTCCTTCTTGGCCACAAAGAAGAAGCTTGAGGCGGCTGGTGATTTTGAGTGACGTATGTACCCCTGACTCAGAGCCTCCCTTATGTAATCTTCCATTGCCTGATTCTCTGGAAGCGAGAGCGGGTAGATCCTACCTCTTGGCAACTGGGCATCTGGAACTAGGTCGATCGCGCAGTCCCATGGCCGATGCGGCGGTAGCTGGGAAGCTCTCTTGGGGCAGAAGACATCATGAAAGGAGCTGTACTCCTTAGGAATGTGGATAGACTGCTTCTCAGGAGGGCTCTCGACCGATGTTGCAAACAAAGAAATGGGGTTCCGACCTTGAAGAGGGAGATTTGGAAAACAGGTAGGTGTACATCCAGATCCCCATTTCTTTATCTCTCCTGTGCCCCAAGAGATGATGGGATCGTGCTTCACCAGCCACGGGCGCCCTAGAATGATGTCCATATTTGCACCCTCCAGAACCAGAAATTGAATCCTCTCTTGATGTAACAGCCCCACTTGAAGAAGGATGTCTTCGCATTGTCGATGGATACGGGTCGAAGATCGAGTGCACTGGGTTATCGGTTGTATCTGGTATATATGCGAGGACGCCTCAGTACGGAGGTGGAGTTGACGACAGAGGGATTGGGAGATGAAGTTCCCTGCTGACCCGGAGTCGATGAGGGCTGTGACAAGGAGAGAAATAGAGGCAGTAGTTATTTGTACGGTGGTAGTAAGTGGTTTACATTGTTCAATATTCGTACTGAATACACTCACTGAAGTCCGAATGGGACGAAGGGGACACTCCATACGGGTGTGTCCACTGACACCGCAGTATAGACACAGACCCCGGGTCAGCCTCCTCTGTCGTTCCGCTGATGTCAGTCTTCCAGACTCTATTATCATGGGTTCTGGTTCTGGAGAGGCTGTTGACTCAGGCGATTGGAGGAGTGCAGACGAGGGGGTGATGGTGTCCTGTTGATAGGAACGGAGACGATCGGAACATCGGAGAGAATGTTGGATGAATCTCTCCAGACCCATTGTATCATCTAATGTGGCCAGCTGGATTCGGAGAGTGGGTTCCAAGCCGAGCCGGTACGTGGTCAACAACGATCTCTCATTCCATCCACTTGCAGCTGCTAGAGTGCGAAACCGGAGAGCATATTCCTGTGTAGATAGAGTACCTTGCTTTAGATGATACAGCTGCTCTCCAGCGGCTACTTCCCCATCAGAACGTCCAAACACCTCTTTGAAATACTCCGTGAAGGTAGTGATGGAATTCATGACCGGCCCGGCTTGGTTCCAGATCGTCTCAGCCCATTTAAGTGCAGGTCCAGAGAGTAGTGATACGATGTAGGCGATCTTTGATTTATCTGTGGGATATAGAGAAGGTTGCATTTCGAATATGAGGGAACATTGTAACAGAAAACCATTGCACTCCCCCGCTCCGCCTGAGTAGGGCGCTGGTCGGGCCATGGGACTGGAAGGAAGGGGCGAAGAAGAAACTGTGGAGGCGGAAGTGCTCGGTGCTGGTGGTGCGTTGGAAAGTGGAGCTGGTGGCTGTAGAATCCGCTTCAACTGGTCCACCAGCTCTTGAAAGTGATCGAGGGTGCTCATGTTGTCGTCGTTATGGGTCCGGGCTTCTGTTATGAAGCGGACAGGAGACAGAGGTAAGGAAACGTTAGGGTGTTTATTGAATGACAACAAGGAGCACATGAAGGATAGCCAGGAGGATCAGGAATGATGTTGGGGTCTTTTCCTCCGTGGCTGGGTAACAGGAATACACGAGGATGGACAGCACACACCAGATACAGCTGACAGAGGATGACACAGACTTGGAAGGAATGGAAGACAGGACGATTCGGGAGGACCAGGAAGACTAGGAGGAATACAAAGAGAACAGGTAAGTAAATCGTTTGTTTAGCTGAGGATGACTACGCTGAGTGGTCGCTCAGTTGTCCGCTTTCGTCGAGACGAGCCCGGACAATGAGCGACTGGAGTGCTGTGCTTTTATCTGGTGCTCGTGAATGTGATGCAGCTGTGTGCTCATTAGAAGTCAGGTGATGGTGATCTTCGTGAGTGGGGGTCGTGAGAGCCTGACCAATCCATGACAACGGGTCCATCAAGTTCAGACGCTAAAATAGAATCAATTTTAGGTAAGTTAATACGGCCGAGAAATTGGTTTAATTCTTCTAGATAGTTAGAAGCTTCATTTGTATACAGAGAGGAGTAAAAGTTTTGAAAATGAAATTAATCTTATTAATACTGGATCAGAAGTCAGTTTACCATCAGGCTGTGCAATTTGCGTAATAAAGCATGAAGCGGCTCGATTACGAAGATGATGGGCTAAAAGACGACTGACTGACCCCATATTTATAATAATTGCCACGTGTCTGTAACAAAAGTCTCTCTGCCTCACCTGTGGATTTGTTTATTTAGCTCAGGAGTTGGGCTATGAGCATACTGGTCATCTAATGCTTGAATATCATCAGATTCTTGCGGTCCTTATTAACATAGGCAGAGTAAGAGATTATGTTTCCTCTTAAAAAGGCCTTTAAAGTTTCCCACAGTAAGGAATAAGTGATTGATTCGGTCTGGTTAGTAAGGAAAAAGTCATCTATGGAATTAGAAGTAAGGAATTGAACCGCAAGGGTGATCGAGAAGTATGAGGTAAAAACAAATTAATATCAAGACTTAAAGGGGCATGATCTGAAATAACAATAGGTAAATATTCAGAATCTACCACCTGAGTGATTATATTATAATAAAAAAAAATAATCAATACGAGAAAAAGATTGATGGACATTTGAGAAAAATTTGTATTTTCTTGCTGTGGGATTAAAGTGTCTCCATGGGTCAGTATAACCATTCTGAACCATAAACTCAGAAAAAATCTTTGACACACCAGAGGGAACTTTCTTAATAGTACTGGATTTGTCCAATTCTGAGTCAGTAACGCAGTTTAGGTCTCCCCCGAATATTAAAAGATGTGTTTTCAGAGCTGGGATATTCGACAACAAATTCGGAGGAAAAAGATTATTATCAAAGTTCAGGGCATACACATTTACCAAAACTACTGGTGTTTGTGAAATTTTCCCTTTCACAATTAGATATTTACCATTCACATCAGAAATAACATTGTCCATAGACAAGTGAACAGTCTTATTTATCAATATGGAAACTCCTCTACATCTGGAATCAAAGTTGGAATGAAAAATGTGTGATGTCCAACGAGTTTGAAGTCGCAGATGTGTTTACTGAAGGGATGTAAGCATTTTAAAGCATTTTTTCCACCAAGCAAAATGTTTTAAATAAAATAAAATAATAAAATAGTTATGGAAATAAAAAAATAAAAATTATTTGTATTTAATAGGTTCTAGTGTCTAATGATGGCTTCTAGTAGTTGTAGTAGTAGTGGAAGTGGTAGTGGTAGTGAAAGTGGTAGTGGTAGCGATAGCAATAGCAGTAGCAGTAGTCCCAGCAGGCACACAACATCATAAGATGTTAATATTAGGTTAGATTTAGGTCATGTCGTCAGGTGACCAAAATTCAATGTCTAGGCAACGTCTAAGGACAGTGTTATTTTGACGTCCAATAACGATGTCAAATTACATTGATATTTGGTTGCTTTTTGGTTGTGTTGGAAATTGACCAAAATCCACCGCCTGATAGACGTCAGAGTGGTAACGTTCACACAACGTCAAGTTGTAACATGATTAGACGTTGATATTTAGTTGATTTTAGGTTGGACGTTGGACATTGAAGTAGGCATGATAGTAGTATAAAAGTACACCACTAGTTTCTATAGATGAAACCGCTTGCCATAAGTGTGTTTTTTCAATTTGTAGTCATTTTGCACTATTACAATAAAAAAGCATCTGCTACAAAGACGACCCTGAATCTGAACACACAGAGTGAATGACATTTTGTCAGCTCATGTAGGAGAAATGGAAAGTTAGTGGCTTCATAATTAAAAGCAACATGATTTAGCATAATCTTTCATGAGAATATCAGAGGAGTCACAGGCTGACGGTTTTTGCATCGCTTAAATCATTTGAAGCTTTTCAGACTGCCGCGTGTCTGACCGTGAAACAAACCTTCCCACGCATGCACATCAGCGTCTCTCCGGGCTTTCTGAATATTACAGGTGTGTGTGTTTGCGCATCCAGCTCGTCTCTCCATTGCCAGACGTCCAACAGCCAATGTTCTCTGCCAAAACAAATTGACTAGAAATCCTGCTATTCATTTACATTATGCATTGATCTGTACCAGACAATAATGGGATCTGACTGCATTTCACCATCGCCGCTTTTCACTGGAACAAAATAATGCGTTTGAAAGGCTTCCATTAATTCTCAAACTCCTCAATCTTTCTGTTTATTATGCACAGAAGCGTGTCTATTAAAACAGTGGCCATCTGTTTGGTCTTGAGTTTTAGGGAACAGTTTAGCAAACTTAGCCATCAAAATGATCGGAGTATTAAGTTTGACTGTGTAATGATTTGAGGAAGACTTTCTGAATGCTTGTTGACTTAATTAGTTGTTTGAAATAGGTTGGTTATGTAAATTTCCGTACCAAAACTGCGTAATGTGCTTCTCGTACTGGAAGTACATCACAGCTAAAAGAATACAATTTGTTAGCACTTTTAAATTAGGTATAAAATAAACAAAGTAGGCTTATTTGAAGTACAGTACATGGGTCAATGTTCTTCTTTTTTTTTTTTTTTTACAAAATGTAAATACATTGCTCCATCTACGTTTCATTGCACAATTCAGATGACAGATCCACTAGAGGGCGATGTCTACCTTTTTGTGAATTTGAAATAATTGACTAGTACTCTCAATAATTGAGAGTATGTTTTGTTGTACGTTTACACATCTTTCTTTTATTCATGTTCTTGTACATAGTTTAGCTGTGTTTATTTGCATGCAAAGAATTGAATGAAAAGAATCATTTGATAATGTGTCCCTAAAAACTAGTTTTAATTCATTTAATTTAATTAATTATTTGCCTCTAAGGGTCAAACAACAAAAAATAAGGTCAAGAATCTTGGTGTGATTCTGGAGCCAGATATGAGTTTTAGTAGCCATGTCTATCATGTATCTCAAAACATTGCAAAAATTAGGTGCTTTGTTTCCAGCGAGAAACTTGTTCATGCTTTTATCACCAGCAGCGTGGATTGCTGTAATGGCCTCCTCACCGGCCATCCCAAAAAGACAGTCAGACAGTTGCAGTTCATCCAGAACGCTGCTGCCAGGATTCTGACCAGAACCAGAAAATCAGAGCACATCACACTTGTCCTCAGGTGTTTACACTGGCTCCCAGTTACATTCAGAATATATTTTCAAGTATTATTACTGGTCTATAAATCACTAAATGGCCTAGGACCTCAATACATTATAGATATGCTCACTGAATACAAACCTAACAGATCACTCAGATCTTTAGGATCTTATAAACTAGAAATTTCAAGAGTTCAATCAAAGCAGGGTGAATCCGCCTTGAGCCACTGCGCCCCCCGCTGCTGGAATCAGCTTCCAGAAAGGATCAGATGTGCGCCAACATAAGTCACATTTGCCGCACATTGCCTTGCCTAGTGTAAAAAGGAAGAAAGGTTTTTGGAGTTACACTGATTCATAGTGTTCATTTTACCTCGAAACAACAGTCAAGCAGATGTTGAAGTATGTTTTTGTAATTTCACAAGAATGTAGGCTGAAGCATGTATATCCTGTTTTTTGCTGAACTCTTGTCAGCGATTTCAGTTGGTGAAATAATAACTTGTCATTTACATATGAGATTGTTAATGCAGATTAGAGCGGATGAACACAAAATAAATGACAGAAAACAGTGGAAACCGCTCACATATGATTGTTGGCATGCTATTTGAAATCCTGCAGCTGTGAGTAGACAGTCCGTTGGGCACAAACCCAAAATCTCAAGCCAAAGAGACAATAGTAATTGGTTAAAAATAAAAGTGCCTTACAGCAATTCATTCATAACAGGGGAACAGGGGATTTAATTAACATGGAAAAAAATATTCAGTATGTCAAAATGTTTGAACGTTCGTACAAGGCACTGTGTTAATGTCGTCCGCCAAATGTAGAAAGTGTGAAATCTGTTCAACAGACCTCCAAAACATATAAAAGTTTAGAATCAATCGACAGTGAGTAAACGATGAGGGAAAATGTCTTTCTGAACGTCCCTTTTACCAGGTACAAAATTAATTTTAGTTTCATGAGGTGAAGTCTAACAGTTGTCTAAAAAGTTTAATCAAGAAGCTTGTGTATTTGTGTATTTAAAAATACCAAATTCTGAAAAAGGTCAAATAAAGAGTCTTTTTTCTATTGTAGTAAATAAAAATACTTCTGTTTTAATTTTAATTAAAAAAAAAAAATTCTTAAATTTTTTTAACTTTTAATTTTTTAAAACATTTTAAAGTTTCTTTCTTCAGTTTAACGCAAAAGAAAACATTTGTAATTCAGATAACTCTCAGCCTACTTCCATAGAAAGACACTTAAAGAAGATAAGTGGAAAATGTCGTAATCATTTATTCATCCTTTAATTTTTCCAAACCTACAGTTGAAGTCAAAATTATTAGGCCCCATTTGATTTAGTTTTTTTCTTTTTTTAAACATTTCCCAAATGATGATTAACAAAGCAGGGACATTTTCACAGCATGTCTGATAATATTTGTCCTTCTGGAGAAAGTCTTATTTGTTTTATTTCGGCTAGAATAAAAGCAGTTTTTAATTTTTGAAAAAACATTTTAAGGTCAAAATTATGAACCAGTTATACAGTAACTTGCCTAATTACCCTAACCTGCCTAGTTATCCTAATTAACCAAGTGAAGCCTTTAAATGTCATTTTAATCTGTATAGACGTGCCTTGAAAAATATCTAGTCAAACATTATTTACTGTCATCATGGCAAAGATAAAACAAATCAGTTATTAGAAATGAGTTATTAAAACTATTATGATTAGAAATGTGTTGAATAAAATCTCTCAGTTAAACAGAAATTGTGGAAAAATAAACAGGGGGGCTAATAAATCTGACCTCAATTGTATATAAGTTTATTTGTTTGGTTAAACACAACAGGCAACATTCTGAATCAAGCCGGAAACCTGCAACCGTTGACTTCCATAGTATTTGTGTCCGGATCAAGAATTATTCCAAGACTCCAAGATTTTAATGTTCTTGTCGCAAGGGAACAATACAGAAGAAACACAAGAGGTTCTATTCTGGTTGCTCAAAGGGCAGTCCTTCGAGGCCAGTTTACTGTATATACAGGCATTTGGACAGATGATGATTCATTGTCTTTAATCATTGGTCTAAACCAGAGATGGCCAAAGTAGGGCATGCGGGCCAAAGTTGGCCCATTGTAACCTTTGATTTGGCCCACCATCCCATCTGACAGGAGAATGATGGAGAGATCGTCATTTCTAATTTTTAAATGTAACCTTTTTTGTTTGTTTTATTGCTGAGCTACAAAAAAGCAAACTGAAATTAAATGTTTCAATTCAGTGTTGTAAATGAATCAGATTTTTAAAAATGTAAATACTGTCACTCAATGAATAGAGGACTACGCAGAAGACATCGACAAGCAAATCAAGGCAAAGACTAGTGTAATTCTGTTATAAATGATATTGTTTTGCATTAACTGTAATACGTTCATCGAAACTTATCATAAATAATGTATTAGTTAATATAAAGTAATGTTTTATAGTGTTTTTTAAACATTATTAAATAAATTAGGAAATCACCCATGCCAACTATATTTACCTTTGGCCCACTAGCCTCAATCAAGCGTGGTTTTTAGCCCTTCACAAGAAAAAGTTTGGGCACCACTGGTCTAAACAGTTTGGTAGAATCTTATTGATCATATAATCAAGTCATAGTCAGCACAATGTTCCTGCAACTGGCACATTTCAACCATTCAACTCATTGAAACTTGAGCATGTGATTATATCAGAAAGCACATACATTTATAGGTTATAAATGTATGTGCATTACATTACATTACATTAAATGTTTAAAACGATCTAAAATATACAGGTCACCGAAATACCTCTGCTTTAGTCTATGCCTTATTTAAATATCTAATGGCTGCTGGTATGAAACTATTTTTGTATCGTTTCGTTCTACAGCTTAATACTAGAAACCTGCGACCAGAAGGAAGGAGCTGAAATTCTGAGTGTAGGGGATGAGCAGTGTCACTTAAAATTGAATTTGTGATTCTCTTTAGCTGCTTGGTGTACACAGCCTCTAGATTAGCTAGTGACACCCCGGTTAGCTTACTGGACCACTTAACTATTTGACTTAGTGAGTTTTTATTCTTGACAGAGAGATTCCCAAACCATGACACCAAAGCAAAGGATAGAATGGATTCAAGAAAAGCATGATAAAATAAAATCATCATGTGTTTGTCAATGTGGAAATGATTTAGCTTTCTCAAACAAAATAATCGCTGGTGCCCCTTTTTACAGACTGCTGCACAATTCTCATCAAAGGAAAGTTTAGAATCAATAATTGTGCCAAGATATTTGTATGATTGCACACTTTCCACAGGCTGATTTTTAATGGAAGTGCTCACCTGTGTGTTAGCAGCCTTCCTAAAATCAATGATCATATCTTTTGTCTTTAAAACATTTAACTGAAGATATGACTCCTCACACCATCTGACAAAGTCAGTTAGTACTGGACCATGACCTGTTTCATTATTTCAATTTATAACATTAACTTTGGGTTTCTTTATGTAAAAATAATATAAATGCAATATATGGGAATTAATCAAATTGATCTCCAATGTGCTTTTCCATTATGGAATTCAACGGTTGCATGTTTTCAGCTTTGTATAAAATGTCTTCTTTAGTGTTCAGCAGAAAAAGAAACTCATAAAAGTTTGTAAACAAATGATTAAAGTGTCAATTTTGGGCACCGTCCCTTTCAAATAACCATATTATGTCTAAGAGTAGACTTATTGTACAGCAAAAAGATGTTTCTCAGGGACATAATTTAAACTTCAATTTGGGTAGCAATTTGAGTGGTAATCGGGGTGAAAATAGGAAGTTAATTCCACAGTGAAACTGTTTCAGCGTTCAGTACGTAGGACATTATGTTTGATAAGCAATTTACATCGAAACAACACCAATTGACATCTTTTTTTATGTCAGTTTGTCAGATGTCAACTTGATGTGTTCTCAGCATGGGTTGGCCAACGGCTTGCGCTTTGGCCCTGTTGTTGTTAATTGTACAATTCGAGCAGCGATTGATACAGTTTATTTCTGCACAGCGCATACACTTTTTTCAACTTTTGATTGTTTCTCCACGCTCAATATCTTATTTTGTTCCCTGCAGACATTCATCGGAATAAAACAACTCATCCAATTTATGTCAAGAAACAGGAATATTTCAGGATGATTCATAACAAGTGAAGTTGCGCTGCCTCGGGCTGTAATGTAGTTTTACTTTCTTGAGTCTGAATAATAAAACAAATTTGCTGCATCCAAACTTAGTAACTCAAGCTGTCACATAGAATCCCGTCCAAAAAAAAAAACTTGTTTTGATTTAGACTTTTGATTTTTGTTTTTGTTCTTCTTGTTAGATGAGTGTAGACAAGTTAAAAGACAGATTTAGTGGTATTGCTTATTTAAGAACAGACACTGCAAGTGAACAGTGCAAAACAGTTAACAGTTTAATGGTTATATTAGGAATTGTGTATGTTTTTTTATTTTATGTTTAGATATGCAAATGAGGCAGATGTTTCATTAAACATGCTAAAATTTGCTTATGTAAACATATAATAAAAAAAAAAACTTAGATTTAGGGAATTTAAAAAATGCATGATTACAAAAATATTGTTTGTAGGACAAAGGGGTTTTTATAATCAGAGTAATTGTGGATGAGAACAAAAATCAAAAGAACAAAAGTAATTTGTTTTTTTAATGTAATTTATTTATTCAATAAATTTTTTGTTTGTTTGTTTGTTTTGTTTGTTTGTGTCATGGGATGTGACGCTGACAACAGAAGTGCGTATCCAATGGTCAACACAGGGGCAAACAGACGTAAACAGGCAAGCCAGAGTCATAGTCAGAAACACAGGGTCAAAACACGGCAAAAAAAAGACAAAGGAAACACGTTGTAATGTCACAAATATAAAGAAGACTCAGCAACTAGAGTGTGTGTCTGTGAAAATCCTCCGGCGGTGTGCATGCAATCAGTCAGGATCAGGAACGTGTGTGTGTGTGTGCGTGTGTGAGAGAGAGAGAGAGATGCATGGCTGGATCTTGTAGTCCATGAAATGCCGGATTTGTAGTCTGTTAGCGATCACCGTATATACCAGCGATCTGCACAGGCTAGATCTCTGGTGACCGTGACTGTTTGTTTATTTATGTTTAGTATAAACAGTGCAAAAACAATTACCAGATATTAGATTGATAATATTATATTTATGATTATATTTTGTAGAATGACAATATTATTACAAATTGTATAAAATAAAAAGTAGAAATATTCAGATGAGGTCAATGTTGTAATAATTTATTTTGTTATAAACTTCACAACATAACAAGTCGGTTAAATATTCTTGTTTTAACTGTTTAATGGCAAAAATAAAAGTTTTAACAGAGGAGATTTATTGTGAATGTTTTTTTTTTTTTTTTTTTAATTTTCTAGAATTTTTTTGAAAAATCTAGAACTTTCAAAATACTGCGAGCCGCTCTACATATTCATATTTCAGTATATGTTGTATATTATCAGAGAAATAAAGTATGGGAAAAATGTAAAAACAAGCTTTACTGTAATAGATTATGTTGTATAATAATGAAAATATTCAGACAAAAATTTATAATTAAAATATTTTTGTATTATTTATGTTTATTGGTTACTGCAAATAGTGCAAAAACAGTTACCAGTTGATTAATTATATTATATTTATAATTATATTTTGTAGAATGACAATATTATTACAAATTGTATATAATAAAAAGTTTAAATATTCAGATGAGATCAATATTTCGTAATTTAATTTGTAGTATAGACTTTACAACCTAATATGAAGTGGGTTAAATATTCTTGTTTTAATTGTTTAATTTAAGTGTTTAATGAGCAACATAAAAAGGTTTTAACAGAGGAGATTTGTTGTGAATGTTTTTTATTGTGAGTGTATTTTAGTAAAAGGAATTGTTGTATATAATCAAAGAAATTATGTTTGGAAAAAATTAACAAGCTTTGAAAATGAGTTATGTTATATTATAATTAAATATTCAGACATAAATTGATCATTTTTAGATTTATTTAGTATTTTTTATGTTTATTGTTCAGTGCAGTCGGTGAAAAAACAGTTACCAGATAACAGATTGATGATATTATATTTAGGATTACATTTAGTAGAATTACAATATTATTACAAATTGTATAAAATAAATAGTTTAAATATTCAGATGTGATTATGTTTGAAAAAAAAAGCTTTAATATAATGGATTATGTTGTATTATAATTAAAATATTCAGACATAAATTGATCAAATGTGACCAAAGAAAAATGTAAATGTGTGTTTAAGACATTTTCAGAAAGAGAGAGAAAAAAAAAAACTGGTAAAAATCTTAAACTTGACAGTTTTGAAAATGTGTTTGACTTCAGGGTTTACCTTGGGCACATTTAAATGAACGGAGGCGGTTTATATTGTATTTTCTTTAACACCCACATCTGCTCTGTTTTTATGTGCAACACTGTTTGCAGAACAGCCTCTTTTGAACTGTAGAAGAAGATCATAATTCACTTTGGGGAAAAGGCACAGGGCATCTGAAGTAATTCTGCCGGAGGCTTTGTGTGCACGCTCGAGCAACGGCATTAAAAATCATACATATTTACCGAAATAATGTTAAAAAGGAAAAAATAGTTCAATCATGAAGGTTTATGAGAAGATAAGAGTATTACGTTTGAATTAAAAGGGGTAAAATAATAAAAATTCACTTCTTAAGTAATACATTTTGTAAGCAAAGCTAATTTGATCTAACATTTATATGATAAGAAGGTAAAAGGTTTTTATATTTTCAAAGTAATATGTTGCAAGAAAAAAATCAATAGAGTGTAAATGCATAAAAATATTTTACGTAGAATATTAAATTTGTTGGGAGATAATAATAATAATAATAATAATAATAAGAAGAAGAAGAAGAAGAAGAAAAATAAAGAATGATTAGAAAGCCAAATAAATTAGTTAAAATTAATTTCATCTAATTTGTAGAGAGATAATAATTGTAACAGTAAAAAATAAATATAAGTGTACAGTATATATGTATAAACTTTTAATAATATGTTTGCAATGTAATAACTATTGTTAGAATTGATTAAAAGATCAGATTTGCATTTTTAATCTGTAATAATAAATGTTATATGATAGTAATCAAGTTTTATGAAAGAAGTATAATTATTTTGCCTCATGCATATTATAGTATGTATTTTATTGATTTAATAAGGTGAACACACATGTTTGTGTGTGTGTGTGTGTGTGTGTGCGTGCGTGTGTGTGTGTGAATGTGTTGGCAAAACTTTACCTTAATTATTCAATACAAATTAAATTTAATTGAGTTGTAATATGTACTAAAAGAAAAACAAACAAACACTAACTTAGTCATCTATATAATGTAACCAGAAGTTAAAGTTAAAGTGTGTTTTGGGCCATGATAATACACAACTAGCCAACATAAATGCACAAAAGACCAAATGAACAAAAGGAAATGCTTTTTCAGCAAAGACCAACACTACCACCTGCTGGAAAGAGAGTGCTCTTTTATATATATAAAAATATAGAAAAGGTTACACCTTGGAAGTTTTTTGTCTTTTAAAAGATTTTTTTAAAAGTTTTTTTAGTTTTTTATGTCCATTAATGATAAAACAGATAGTTAACTAAAATTGTCAGTATTTGCCAAAAATACTTACTAAATAAAAACTTGCCCATTATAATGAAAAGATAAACAATGTACTTAATGCAAGTTTTAGAATTTTCATGAAAGACAAATTATGTCAAATGTATTGAAACCAATGTCAACTTTTATGTTTTCTGAGAGATAGGTACATAGTTCAATCCAAAAAAGTGTCACACAAGCACATTCTCAAAAAAAGATGAGCAATGGTTTCTTCCAAGCCACAAAATGTACATTTTATTTTCAATATTGAGCATATATTTACTAAGTATACTATTACAAGCATAGCATCTATGTAATGTTTTACACAGTGCTCAGCAAATATGAGTACGCCACCCACAAATCTGTCATTTAAATTCTTATTTTCTCGGAGGCTATAAAATATTATATTTGTGCATATACATTAGATTAGTCAGCACTGAAGCCAAATCTGGAGCTTATCTAACAGAATAACTTACGATAATGGCTCAAAAGTCAGTAGGCCAAATTTATATGTTAGCAAAAAATATTAAATCATATTTTAAAAAACCAAGAAAAAAAAATATATGTACAATTTTGTTGAAATGTTGTAGTTTGTCATTTTATTTTTGCAACATTTTGCATGAATTTAAATGTATTATCTGCACCAATATATATTAGCCATATTCACTGAGAAATGGATAAAAATGTTCATTTTCAAAAGGGGTTGTGCTCAATAATGCCGAGCATTGATTTCCTTTACTTTGTTAGTTGGCAAACATTTATGTGGAAGATTCCACATAACATCCCAATTTATATTATTTGTGGTCATTCATTTAAAAGAAGATGCTGGAATTGTTTTTCGATAGAAAAGATTCTGCACAATACTCTTATTAAATTTGTCATCAACTATCAATATCCCTTCTGGGTTGGTACTCCTTTCAGTAAAGTTTTTAAACCATCGGGAATGGCATGTGTTGTATTCTTTTACCGAGGGATCAAAATAAAACCTTTTAGAAAGGTCAGAAAATGAATATAGCTGTTCATTGTCATCTCGTAATTGAGTAATAAAAATAAATCTCTTGAAAAACAAAGTTGTTTCAGATGAAGCAGTAGTGAGGGAAAATTTTGTGTTTGTACATTAGTAACGATGATAATAAGACCTGTCTATGAAATTTTAACAACCACCATTTACCAAGTGAAAAGGGGCATTATAACAGAAAATCAATACCTCCAGTTTTGTTGGAGGAATATGTTCCACATTGAATCTGATTTTTTAAAGAAATCTCTTCAGACAATTTATTTTTTTACGCATGATTAAATAGTGAAGTGGAGAACCTTGTTTTTTCTAATCACTATGGGGACATTACTTGTACTTCATCGGAGTAAGTTCACAATACTCTTATAGATTAGTTTTTTTTTTTTTTTTACTCCAATGGTTTGTAGCAATCGGTTTCCTCAAACGCTTTGAGTTGACTTAACTTATTGGGTTTTACAGTACTCAGTTGAGTTTGAGTTTTCTTCATTTCTCGGCTTTTACTGTGCTCAAATAGCTTTATTTACTCAAATGGATTAAGGTCACAGTACTCATTAGGATTAGTTTTTGAACTTAAATGGTTTGTTGCTATGGATATCCTCAATTGGTTTGAGTTATCTTAACTTTTTAGGTTTTACATTGTATGGTGTTCTATTAGCTTTAGAGGGATATATGTCCATAATATCATTCATAAGCAAATTAAAATTGCTTATAGCAGAACTGACATAATTCTCAATTGGATCTAAACTGTTGGCATCTTTTGAACAGTAAGCATGAACCATGAACAGTAATTAGTTTACAATAATTCAGCTCAATCATCAGTATCAACCAATGTCCTTTAGAGTCTTTTTTACTACACAAACATTTTCCAGGAAAGGTACGTGTCAAACTTGCTACTCCATCTCCATCAGTGCTTAGAACAGTGAGTCGACCACATTTCACCTCCCCACTTATTTTTCCAAAACTGACAAATCATTCCAGGCAGAAATGAGTTTCTTGGATAAAATGTAAAAAACCTTTTTAGCTCTTTGCAGAAAAGAAGAAAGGCTTTTCTTTTTTTATTAAACCAAATTTCTTTTGCCATTAATAGAACATAACTTTAACATCTTCAAAGAGAAAGAAAGAAAAAAATATAACTAAATTCTTATAGTATGTTCATTGTATCTTCTTTCTAAAGAAGAAGAATTTAATGACCTCTTCTTCCGAGCTATAGCTGTGTGCTGAAGGATGATTGGACATTATTTCACCAATATTTGGACACTTTATTTAGACGTAACTCGATCAGGTCCTTTCAGGCATATATTATCTTTTGTAAAAGCATATTATTCATTTATTATCTCTTAATTTCTATCTTTATGTATGCATGTACATATGGATTATTTTAATGTTGTTATTATTCCATAATATTTGCAATTTGTAACTAACAATTATTATATAATATCAAATAATATTATAGAGAATATTATTTTTAAGGAAGAGTAGGCTACCTCTGTAAAACTACTGACAACATTTATAACAAACGTTATAGGAGTATTGTTTAATCTGCGTCATATTAGTTTGACTGTTATTTACCTTGTTTTTTATGATATGCTGCTTGGCTATAAGGGTTTATATTTGTAGCGACGTAAAAAAAAAAGAAAAAAAAAGAAAGACTTTTTATACACGGCAATGAGGCACTTCTGTAATTTCCGCCGAAGTGACGCGTGCGCGCGCATCGAATGTGTTTGTTTGTTTGTTTGGTGTTAGTTTTCTCCTAATACCGCTCGTCTTTTATTTCCGCGTTCATAGGATATGTGGCGGTAAGTTGTTTTATGTGATTACAAATGATATACTGGTATGAGTTTGTTTGTAAATGTGAGTAGGCGTACTGTAACAAACTTGGCACGACCTTGACATTGAAGCATTCATGTGTATTAATTCGCGTAGTTGAGGAGATGGTAAAGTTAAATAACGTTTAAACTATTTAACGGCATAAAGTCTAGAGCGGTTTGCAGCCATTGTTTTGGTTTTTCGACGTAAGCTCAGCTCCAACCTACTCGAAAAAGCAGTAGGTCTATAATAATTTGTAGTACAATTTTGTTTGTTTTGAACCATGCTATAGTACAGTGTATTATACTGTCTAAAAATAAAGTGTTTCCAAGTCATTGTTAATGAATTCTCCATCATACTGTATTTGTTACTGTATTGAAGTGATAAACTGTAATAAATACTGTAATATAAATATATATTGTACTACAGTAAATTGTGGTGCGGTCTACCCTATAGTTGTGTAAAAGTGCAGTAATATTGCTTAATAATTGTTCATTTACCGTAGTTGTTGTGTTACCACAACAATGATAGAATTACCATAGCAGATTAATTTGTAAGTATTTTGCTATAGTATGGTTCAAAAACATTACAGTATTATAGAGGTAAAGTTGGTTTTACATTCGCACGTTCATTCGTTTAGTCATCTCTATGTTGTTTACCGCGCTACTTTGAATATTCGATCTGAACGAGCATGCAAGTATGACTTCAAAACAACATTAGCTAATCGACTAATTGACTGTGAACAAAGTTGTACTTTGATAGTAATTGGCTACAAATATGATTTCCCTATTTAGAATTTGCAAAGAATACATATATTATTAAGGAGAATATCCGAATATAAAACCAACTTTACCTGTATTTGGTGTGCAATCATGTAAGTATACGACTTAAATAAACCGCGGTATACCCTGTAGTTGTATAAAAGTACAGTATCTGGTTATTTGTTTATAGTTGTTTATTTACTGTAGTTGTTGTTACCTGAACAATTATAGAACTGTTGTCAGGGACACTAGATAGACAGTGGTTGAGAATTTCTAAGAAAGTACCTGTATAATGTATCCTGCAAAATGTAGTGATTTTCAGTGTAATTTTTGTAAAGCTTTTTGGGATTTTTTGTAGTTTGTGCGTAAGTAAGTAAGAAACTAATATTTTATTGCGGTACAGTTGGTTTTATATGAACTCATTAGTTCAGGGACATATATTGCCAACTTATATCGGTGTAACTGGATAAAATCAAAACAAGTTTACTGTTTATATGTTTGTAGCGCTTGTGTGATGGGTTTTCGTTATTGTACAGTATGTAAAACACCTGAGTGTGTTGAATGTATCGTGCTATCTTCATGTTATTGATACATGCAGGTATTTTATTTGCGTTGATTGTATTTATGGCACAGAGTTATTGTGTGTTTTAATGCACATATATAATACATCTGTTCTGAAGTAATAGTAAAGTTAAATTGTAGATTGTGTAATAAATTGAGCATCGCTATTGCTGCATCGAGGAATAAACATTTGTATACGGAATGTAATAGAACCAAAAGGAGAGCTTGCAAAATCAGGATGGAATAACATATCAGTTGTATTTATGGTCGTTTTGAAAGCTTTAAAGATGCACATTTGTTTATAGAACACATTTGGCTGAAGAGTGGAAAAGTGGGCACCAGTCGGAAAGTTTGCTTGTTAGAGAAGTTGTTCACTGTAAACATTGTGCGTAAGTGTGCAATGAAATAGAGGTGAAGTTGGGTTTATATTGGGATATTCAGACATTCTCCTTAATGATATAATTTCAGAAAAGTATTCTTTGCAAATTCTAAATAGGGAAATCACATTAGCAACAAATGACCATCAAAGTACAACATTGTTCACGGTGAACTAGATAGTGTTAATGTTGTTTATAAGGCAAACTTGCATGCTAATTCTGATCAAATATTCAAAGTAACATGGTAAACAATATAGGTACTTGTAAATGAACGAATGTGCGAATATAAAACCAACTTTATCTCTATTGCAATGAAGCGATGCACAAAAAAGTGTAGTTGTTTTCGTTGTTTTACCTGTTAAAGCAACCCTCGGTTACAGCTTACCTTAATATTGCGATAAAAGCTTCAGTTTTGAAACATAATATAGTGTATTACAATGTCTGTAAATAAAGTATTTCCAATTCATCGTTTGTGTACTGTAGTTGTTGTGTCACCACAACAATGATAGAATTACCACAAGTTTAATTGAAGTGTTTTGTTATAGTATGGTTTGAAAAAACATTATTTACTTGCAATTACTGTACTAGAGTTATATATATATATATATATATATATATATATATATATATATATATATATATATATATATATATATATATATATATATATATATATATATGTATGTATGTTAGTCAGGGACAGCAGATAGACAGTAGATTAGAATTTGTAAGAAAATGATAGAAAAACATTTTACCTGTGTAATGTATCCTACAGAATGTTGTGATTTTCGGGCTAATTGTTGTTACGCTTTTGAGTTGTTTTTCTAGTTTGTTTGTAAGAAAGTTCAGTTAATATTTCATTGAGGTAAAGTTGGTTTTATTTTCACACATTAGTTCAGTGACCCGCTCCCTACATTGTTTACCATGATGCTTTGAATATTTGGAGTCAAATCACATGCAAGTACGACTTGAATAAACCGCGGTATACCCTAGAGTTGTATAACAGTATTGGATAATTAGTTTATAGTTGTTTATTTACTGTAGTTGTTGTTGTTACGTCAACAATTATAGAATTACCACGATGGATTGATTGAAGTGTTTTGCTATATATATATATATATATATATATATATATATATATATATATATATATATATATATATATATGTTTATATGTTTATATATATATATATATATATATATATATACACAGTATGTGAACTGTATCCATCTTATGTATATATATATATATATATATGTAAATCGTGTGTGTATGTATTCATGCATGCATGCATGCATGCATGTATGTACAGTGTGTGCATGTATATGCGTATGTAAGGACTATAGTGCGTGTGATTGTGCACATATATGCATATATGTGTGTACATGTATGCTTTTATGCAAGTATATATTTGTTGTTTATTTGTCTATACATTTTTTTGTTTGGTTTATTTTACAGTGCTTGTTTGTTTGTTGTTTGTGAAGCGCTTTGAGTTGCATGTATGTAGAAAAAGTGCTATACAAATAAAATGTATTATTATTATTATGAAGTTCAATTAATATTTAATTGAGGTAAAGTTGGTTTTATATTGGCACGTTCTTTCAGCGACATGCTCTCTAAATTGTTTACCATGGTACTTGCTGTGAAATCACATGCAAGTATGACTTAAAAACAACATTGCTACTATGTATTCAACTGTGACAGTGTTGTACTTTGATAGTCATCGGCTGCTAACATGATTTCATATAAACTTATTAAACTTATATTATTAAGGAGAAAGTCATATATGCGTTGTAACGTGTGAATATAAAAGCAACTTTACCTCAGTTTTAACTCGATTACGATTAATGAACGATTATTTTATTTATTTATCAAATTTTTTTGCCCTCATAGTTCACTGACAGGTTTTGCACAGTAAATATGCTCCCATATTACAGCCGAGAGATTTGTGAACGAAGGGTGCATTGCTTGATTTTGAAATAATGCAAGAAAACACACATTATCTACCATCTATGATTATGTATTTAACATCATTCAATAAATGATAAAAAATTCACATCGTTGAACAATTGAAACGAAACACTTTTTTTCTCATAAAAATGTGAAAATATAAAACTTAAGCAGCATCTCTTCTAAATGCAATAACTCTTGTATACCATGTAAATAGTATTTTAAACAGTGCATTTCTTGCATCTTCTGTAAACAAATGTTTTAATAGAAATAATAATTTTGACGTAATGGAGAATATGCCCTCTCAGGGCATCTCTGGCGCAACTTCCAATCATCGTCAACGTAGTGCAAAGTAACACAAAAGTAACAAACAGGGCAGGGTCACGCGGTAAGGTAAGTATTTGAAAAAACGGTATCAATTATTGGTTCGGAATGTCAGTTTCGATAACTTTTTGATTAATCGCCCCAGCCCTAGTAAATGGATAAAACCAAAACAACTTTACTGTTTATACTGTATGTTGTAGTTATAGTGCTTGCGTGATGGGTTTTCATTGTTGTATACTGTACAAATTACCCGAGTGTGTCGAATTAACCGTGTTTTTGTCATGCTATTGATACATACAGGTATTTTCCTTGTATTTATGGCACAGAGTTATTGTGCCTTTTAATGCGAATAAAACTAATTGACTATTCCTAAACTATTGCTGCATCGAGGAATGAAGATTTGTATCTGGAACGTAGGGCTGCACGATATTGGAAAAATCCTATATCGCAATGTTTTCTTTTTCTGCGATAAATGTTGATGGTATATTGATCATATGAATGGTTTCAGGAGATGGTTTGAATAGCACTATTTGGTGGTTTTCTGAAGAGCGTAACAGTATTTGGGTACAGAAATTGAATAATGCAAATATTATTAAATAGAAAATTGTAGAATCAATCAAAAATTGTTAGATCAAGTAAAAATATTGTTTCGTTTTTGCCAGCAGAAGAAATAGGAAAACGAAGATTAGAGCTTAGAAAGAAAACGCAGTTGTTTTTGTTGTCAAAGCAACCGTTATTCGGAGCTCACCTTGATATTGTGATAAAAGATTCTGTAACGAACACTGCGAGGCTTAGTGCTCAAATCCGATTTTTTTTTCATTTTCTCAGATTTGATTCGTTTGCATGACTGTTCATACTGCATCCATAAATGTGGCCAATATCAGATTTGCAGTGTGAACAGATCATGCTCCTAAACTGACCCGCATGCGCAAAAGTATGCACACAATGTTTATACTGTACGACGTGAATAAAGCACACCGTCAAGATTATGCTAATATGATTATTGGCCTTTTCGCAGACCATCGTGGTGTATTGCATGAACCGTAGAGCGTTGTTCTGCAACCGCTAACGTGTATTTCGCCATTTGAAACCTAAAATAAGTCCCTTGTTATCGAACACAATGATCATTTGTGATTTATGACCGCCGGTGTAGTGAGTTGGTTTATCTCTGTTTGCAGAGTTATTTTATTTAACTTTGTTTTAAACAACAGACACTTGGAGAAGGGGGGTTTGGGTTTTTGAGCATCTGCCCTTTTTTCCCTCTGAAAGAAAGTTCCCCCTTAAAATGAAAGTGCCCCTCTCCGCAACAAAGTGGCACAAATCTAAAGCGAAAAGATCAGATTCCATGCGGTTTGGGCTGTTCACACTGTCATTACCTGAGTCACATGTGGGCCAAAAAATGAGATTCCGGCCACATTTGCCTGCACCGTAACATAGCCTAAGTTGTATATACAGCGGCTGCTCAGATTGCATCCATTGGTGCATTTTAGATGGCAAGTGCGCACAGGTTATTTTACTTGTGTAAAATACGCAACAGTAATTGACGAACGCTGACACGCATCGTGTCGTTTGTTTGCAGGTCATCAGCGGGTCTGCGCTGGAGAAGGCGCCGCGATGCTTTATTTTGTGTTACCGGAAGGCGAGCAGATGCAGTACTCTCCAACGGTTGTGTAGAAATGGCTTGAGACCAGTTCGGATTGTCCTGATGTGCAGAGATGGCAGAAGTGGCACACGCACTCATAACAACGGTAAGAATAAGTGAGCGATACAAATGTGTTATTTATTACAAAAATTTCAATCAATCTTGGGGCAAAAGCACAGACGTGATTGCAATTCTAAATGTTCGATTAACTTCACAGTTGATCTTTCAAGGGATATTAAAAGTTATTAAAAGTCAAAATATTGGGCTAAAAGTGATGAGAAACGGAAAGGTTACTGTGTTTTTTATATTTTGTTGTATTTTTTGGGCAATGTACACTAAATGCGTTGTACATGTTTGTTAGTACATGAATTGAAAGGTAGAAATGATATCGCGTCATGATGTTGCGTCAGGAGCGTATGCATTGGAATCATTTGTTGTATTACATAAGACCCCGGTGGGGACTCGGGGTAGAATAGGTCCCTAGCACCCCCTCGCTGATCGTAAAAGGCAACTCGTTTGCCGTGAGTTGCAACCCGTGTCTTCGGAGAAAGAGATCCTGGCATTTGAGGAACGTGGGTAACTGCGGTTCCCTCAACACCAACACAGTGCTTTGGCTCCAACTTCACATAGACGGGAGGTTGGATGGGCTCAATCCAGTCAATCGGTCTGTCAAGACTTACTTTGGCTAAAGGGTCAATCGAGGAACGTGAACTTTGTTCCGCTTACTGGAGTATATTACCCCTGTATCCTTAATGCATAACTGGAGGATATCCGCAGCTCTATGCATCCCCTTGTTGGGCTCCAAGGTGGCTGAGGAGCAGAAGCAATGAAACAAATTCTATACAAATATGGCAACCTCAAAAAACCCCAAACGACTCAAATCAGACGAGGACTCGGAGAATGGATACATGACTCCTCAAAAAGGCGATACGTGGCAAAGATTCATAATTCTAGAATCAACCCAAGCGGAAATGCCGCTGACAAAACTATCACCTTTTGCTATACAAAATGGTATCGCCGGAATTGCAGGAACAGTTAAAGATGTGAAAAAACGTCAGATCCGGACAAATCCTAGTTGAACGTTTGAAAAAAAACTCAAGCGGAAAACTCGATGCATGCAAATGTGCTGGCCAATGTACCCATGAAGACTTTCTATCATCCCTCTCTTAACAGTAGTAAAGGTGTAATACGTACGAGAGAGCTGCAAGACATGGATGAGGCAGAGTCCAAATGGAATTAATGCAACAGGGTGTAATTCATGTCAAAAGAATTACGATCAGGAGAGAAGAGCAGATTATCAAAACCGGAACCTACATCATGACTTTAAATAAACCACATCTACCAGAAAAGATCCATTTGGGATACCAGAGTGTACCAGTCAACCCATTTATCCCATTGTTTCAACTGTCAAAAATTGGGACATGGTTCTGCAGGATGTAAAAATAAACCATTATGTACCAACTGTGGAGAAGAAGGACATGGACCGAGCTGTAATAAAACAACAAAACGCAGCAACTGTAAAGCAGACCATCCATCTTCATCAAAAGAGTGCCCCGTATGGATAAAAGAAAAAGAAATTCAAAGAGGTAAATGTACGGAGAAAGTAAGCTATACAGAAGCAAGAAGAAAGATTGAAGAATCCCCAATGTTTAAACTCAAACGATCATATGCCTCCGTGGTAAAAACCAATCTTGATTTCTATAGAATGCCAAACAGATTTGACTCGGTTAAATAATGATAAACCTCAATGCCTAAACAAAAACCAAAACCTGAATAAAATGAAAACCCGAAACGCTTCAGACCAGACTCAAACGGATGAAGATCAATGCCAGATAATGGAACCCAACGTTTCATCAGGAGGAAGGGAAACGCAAACAAACACTCTAGCTCAATCATCAAAGAATAGTTCAAGCAAAAAAAGTCACAAACCAGAAACTCCAAAAGATGTGGAAATGAAAGAGATCCTAACGTCCAGAAGCAGAAGTCCATCCCCGAAACGTAACAACAGAGGAACTGTTCTTGTTTTACCTACCTAAATACGAAGGACCGCATAATCCAGTGGAATTGTAGAGGGTTGAAAGCAAACTATCAACAGTTTTTAACCCTGTTGCGTTCTGCCTGCAAGAAACTCACTTAGAACCAAATAAAAATAATAACCTTTAAAAATGACAAAATATTCAATGCGTTTGGTAGAAATGTACTGTACATGGACCTTCAGGAGGATAAGCTATAGTAGTTAGAAGGAATATAATTCACAGTTATGTAACACTGAATACCAACTTGCAAGCTGTCGCAGTACGCGTAACCCTTCACAGAGTTATTACCTTATGTTCCATTTATATCCCCCCTGATGTTACTATAACCTTACAAGATATGGATGATCTACAACAGCAGATACCATCCCCAGCCATAGTCATGGGAGACTTAAACAGCCATAATGCGTTATGGGGAGGAAGCTACAGGAACTGAAAAGGAGAAGTAATTGAGGACTTTTCAT
This sequence comes from Danio aesculapii, assembly GCF_903798145.1. Classification (NCBI taxonomy): domain Eukaryota; kingdom Metazoa; phylum Chordata; class Actinopteri; order Cypriniformes; family Danionidae; genus Danio; species Danio aesculapii. Next base: position 35,228,941 of record NC_079438.1, on the reverse strand, counting down.
GGAAAGTCTGGAATGACCTGAGTGGAAGTGATCATTTTCCATTGATTATCACCTCATTAGGTACTCAGAGACAAAGAACCCCAAGATGGAACCTTGAAAAAAGCAAACTGGTGCAGTGAGAAACACAGAGAAATGGATCAAGTCAAGTAAAGTTTTTACAAGTAAACTGATTGAAATCGCAGAAGAAACCATTCCAAAAAACATCAGGACACCCATATCGAAGAAATAATCCCTGGTTTGACGACAACTGCAAAAAGACCATCAAAGAACGGAAAAAAGCAGAACGAATATTTAACAAACATCCTACGAACGAAAACCCTCATTAAATCGAAAATATTATGATCAAAAGCAAGAAGAACTATTGATGAAACCAAGAAACAGAGCTGGAAACAATATATATATTTCAAATTTAACATCACAGACGCCAACTAAAACAATGTGGGATATGATCCGAAAAATGAAGAACAAAGAAGGTGGATCACAAATATGTCACATAAATAGCGGTAGCACCCAACTAACTACCGAACAAGAAATTGCCAACAACCTTGCAAAAACTTTCGAAAGAAACTCATCCATAGAAAATTGTCTTCCTCAATTCCAAAGAATACAAACGCAAGAAGAACAAAACCAGATAGAGTTTAAGAGACACTGCATTCGGTCCTGATTAAATCCATTATCAGTTTTTAAAGCACTTACCCTACGATGTATTGTACCTCCTTTGAAATATTTTGAACTATATATATGGACATCTGGAAAGGTACCATCTTGTTGGAAAGAATCTTTAATCGTTCCTATACCTAAACCAGGTAAAGACCACTCAGATGCCAATAATTACCGCCCTATAGCCCTTACCAGCTGTCTGTGTAAAACAATGAAAAGAATGATAAATGATAAACAACTTGTACGGTCACCGGAGAAGGACCAAAATATTAGTAATTATCAGTGTGGATTCAGAAGAGAAAGAAGCACAGTAGATCATCTTGTGAGACTAGAATCCTATGTGCGAAATGGTTTTATTGAAAAAGAACACACCGTAGCGATATTCTTTGACTTGGAAAAAGCCTATGACACCACTTGGAGATATGGCATTTTAAAAGACTTGTACGAAATGGGTTTTAGAGGACATCTACCTGTTTTTATTTAAAATCTTTTAACAAACAGGTGTTTTCGAGGTCAGAAAGGAACAACTCTGTCAAATAAATATATTCAAGTACTCGATGTGCCACAAGGAAGTATATTATCAGTTTAACATTTATTTATATATTATTTAACATCAAAATCAATAGTGTTGTAAATGTATTCTGTAGCTTTCGTGTGGATAATTTGTGCATCTGTTGCAGAGGAAGAAACATGAATGCTATCGAAAGACAATTGCAACTTTGTATAAACAAAAGGCCCGACTGGTCAGTCAAGAATGGATTTAAGTTCTCCAGATCGAAAACCGCGCGTATGCATTTTTGTCAATTACGTTCTCTTCATCCAGAACCAAGTCTCTTCATGGAGGAAGAACCTATAAAAATTGCAAAGGAAACTACATTTCTTAGACTCACCCTGGATAACAAGCTCTCCTTTATTCCACACATTAAACTCCAGAAAACAAAAACCTTGAAAAAAAAATGGATATCCTTAAAATTCTGACCGCAGCAAAATGGGGTGCAGATTGTACTACAATGCTTCGTCTTTATAGAACCACGATCAGATCCCAAATGGATTATGGAAGTATAGTGTATGGATCCGCTAGAAAATCCTACATTAAAATGCTGGACGCTGTACATCACACGGGACTACGAATCTCATCGGGAGCATTCAGAACGACTCCTGTTTAAAGTTTATATATTGAAGCAAAAGAACCCTTGAAAGACGACGTTTAAAATTAGCACTCCGATATGCTGTCAAACTGAAATCAAAAAGAGCTAACCCAGCGATATCAGCCTTGTTACCCTCATCATGAACCCATATATGCAGATGGCTCAAAAAAGGACGAAGGAGTAACAGCAGCAGTAGTGTTTAAAGACGATGTCTTTGGTACTCGGATTCCAGGAGAAAGTTCAGTTTACACAGCAGAAGCTTATGCAATAAATATGGCTTTAGATCGAACGGAAAGGACAGAGCTTTGTCACTTTTTAATCTTTACAGATTTCAAATCCTCAGAAGTTCAACATTATGTTCTGTTAGATTCCAGGTCATATGGGACTACGTGGAAATGAACTGGCAGATGAAACTGCAAAACAGGCTATCTCCTTGAAAGTGATTGTTTAATTCCTCCCGAGGACTTGAAAGCCAATTTGTACAAAAACGAAACGTGGCAAAGAGAACGGGACTACTGCATCGACAGCAAATTACCTGAAATTAGGCCGAAAATAAATGAAAGACATTCAGCAAATTATCATTTCGAGACCAGGCATGATCAGACGGTCTATACCATAGATTGACGCAGTCATATTTATTAAATAACGAAGAATCACCTAAATGTAACAACTGCCAGACTGCTCTTACCATCAAACATATTTTGTTAGAATGAAGAAGTTTGAATTTTTTTATAAGCAGAGTACTTTGATGGACATTTTTAAAAAGGTACCACCGGGAAGTGGTGTGCGATAAATTGTATGCGATAAAATAGTATGCGATAATAGAGTTGAAAATGCAATTTGATGTCGCGATATTACATGAAATCAAATGAATAATAGTACTACTAATACTACTAGTACTACTTATAATAATAATAATAATAATAATAATAATAATAATGACGATAACAACAACAACAGCAATAATAATAATCATCATCATCATTATCGTCACTGGGTTGTTAATCTGAGGCAGTTTACTACTATACAGGAAATATACATTTTTACAGGCAAGTAGTGTATACCGTTTCAGTTTGCAATTCTGTCATATAAGAAACGGCAAAGAGTCTTCTGTTTTTCTTTATGTGAAAGAACACCGCATAGTCTTCTTGACTATGTAAAAATAACATCCAATCACTTCCAACGTGATTGTTTCGTGCGACCGAATGCTTTTAACCGACTTAAAGTGTTTAGTTTTGTTTATTTTATTTGTTTACAGGGGCACATTAACGAACATGCCTGTAAAATGTGTCAAAATTAGGCAAGAATGAAAATACAAACAAAGTATATTAACATAAAAAAGACAACCGTCATGCATATAAATGTAGAAGCACAACATAAAGAAGACGGAGACCGGGACAACGTAGCCAAGAACAAGTAGGTGTACTGTCGAGAATACAGTAGCAATGTTGACGTTGTTGAGATTTTTGATCATGAAAGTGAAAGGAAGAAAGAGCGTATAATCTTGGGTGGGTGAGAAGTAGTCGTAACATTCACAAAACGGTCGAGTCGGGTTCGTAAGATTGAATATTAACCGCAGCGGTTCGAACTGTAGTTCTGCCGAGCGACTAAAAAGTTATCAGCACGACGGTAAAAAAAAAAAAAGTGTACATCACTAGTCAATTCATTCAGTCTTATACCAAAAAGGAAAATAAGGGCAGTATTAATAGCTAAAATTGCGGGAGAGCGTTGATATTATGTGATTGTATTGTATTGAAATATGAAGCAGATGTTAAATCAAAATTTGTAATTGGCAAATACTTGAAAATGAGACGATTTAATGACAATAATTCTCTACGGTTACAAGTGAATCAATGACAAAATAACAGTATAAAATGATAAAATAGGAAAGGATAATAACCGTACCCAGCTTAAATGTAAAAATAAAGTTAGCTTAGAAAGAGAGAGACGGGGGGAGGGAGAGAGAGAGAGAGAGACAAAGAGAGTAAGTAGGCCTCAAAGACAGCCTGGGAGCAGTAGGGCAAGAGAAGAAGGAGAGGAGCAGAGCAAGAAAGCAGCAGACCAGGGAAAGAACAGACCAGGAAAATAGGCAGAGCAAAGCGTGCCACCTATTTTGTCTCTTTGTTGACCATGTGACCAAAGGCCAAAAACCGAGACATTCAAAGTGAGCAATCAACACGTGACCACATCGTAAAACCCCCCACACACAAGGCCCTGATCTAATCGGCATCAGCCTTTGGTGGAAAAAGACACGTTTTGCCAAATAAACAAATGCGTACGATCATTTAGACTCTTACGGGCTATTTTAAACAGTAGAGAAATATGTACGTATTTAATCAAATTTAGTGGCTCAGCAGATCATATGTCTTTATCATCGAAGGGTGAAACGGAACCGATTTGTGTCGAAGCATTTGAACGATTGTTTGGACAAAGACGAAGTGAGTGGTCGAACGATAAGCGCTACACGAAGAAATCATAGAGCGAAAATTTATCCGGGTGGCCTCAGACCACATATAAATGTCACGCGGACTGAATCTGACCCAGTCCCATGCATTTTGAACCTGTGGCTTAAGGTACCTGTACTCGGATACAAATACATGGGGTGCTACAGTCACTTTATTATTTCTGGACGAGAACATGCACAGGGTTTTAGAGATGCGGAACCGTAAGCAGCAATGTTGTAGCCAGGCTGTAATGTAGCAGAGTTTGTTTGCAACTTGCGACACAGCTACTGGAAAAAAAAAAACAACAACAGCGTCATCTGCATGCATTTGAATATTATTGTTAGGACAGAGGAACGGAAGGTCATCGACGCAGCGCACGAGTGAAAAAGGAGGCAAAATAGATCCCCGCTGAACACCATCGGATACAGCTAAAGGTGCAGATGTGTAATTCTGTAAAGTAACATACTTTGCGTGTTACAGTTTGCAGGGAGAAGTTAAAAGTGACTCATGATAATTGAGCGATTTACAGCGTGTAAGATAAGCACGGTCCAGACGACCCCATCGTCGTCCGAGGAAGAGTTGACTTTTTGAAGGAAGTAGGAACTTGCCATCTCAGTCGAATAGTTTGCTCTGAAGCCGAACTACAATAGACATAAAGCAAAAGAAGTATTGTTGAAAGTATAGCAGTCTTTGAAAATAGTCACAATTGCAGATGATTTTCAAGCATCGGGGAAGAAACAGACGAATTGATAAATGGATGGATGGGATTAAGTAACGTTATTGTTATTGTATATCTTTGGTGTAAGCGATGTAATTCTTGTTTTGAGTCCCGATTGAGAAACCGAGTTTTGACTAAGAACTTTTTCTGCTGTATTTGCTTGACGTACTTGTGAACAATTAGGGGAGAAAACGCAGCGCGATTAAGTTTATGTTTATATACACATATACACTGTTTATATTTTGTAGTTGCATTGCTCGTTGTGATGAGTTGTCTAAAAAGTACGCATTGGATATACCCCGCGCTGTTGTCATCTTCTTCATATACGCACTGAATTGTATGTACAGTACCTGTCAGTAGCGGTGCGTATGTGGATAGCAAATGCGCACGGGTTATTTTACTTGTGCAGTTTTACATGTGTGGTTTTGTATATGTCAATGTGTACGAAACGCAACAGTAAAGAACGAACGCTGACACGTGTTGCGTCGTGTGTGTTCGCAGGACATCAGCGGAGAGGTGCTGCGATGCTGTATTTTGGGTTACCGGATGAGCAGCGGGGGCTGATTTGCCAATGCGCTACTAGCCACCGCTTGTGTAAGGATGGTTTCAGATCAGTTTGGATTGTCTTGATGTGCAGAGATGGCATAATCGATGAAACAACAGAAACAGCACGCGCTCATAACAATGGTAAGAAAACAATGGTAAGAATAAGTGAGCAATGAGTTGATTAGCTTGTCACTCATCGGGTTAAATGATTCATGGCTGTTTTTGTGTACGTCACAGATTAGCAATCAAACATGTAGGTCAAGGCACGTTATTAAAAGTCAAAATATTGGGCTAAAAGCGATGACAAAGTGCAAAGCTGACTGTTTTTTTTTTTTTACAGTATTAGAAAGAGCGTCGCATATGTGTACAATGCAACGGGTGTTTGGTGTTTGGTCGATTAAGGGAAGACATTTTTCAAAATAGTCTTAACCAGTGGTGGAAAGAGTACTGGTACGAGTAAAAGTGTCCGTTGTAAATTTTACTGAAAGTATGAGTTAAAAAGTAGACCTTTCAAAAGTGCTCAAGAGAAGTGAGTATTACGCCGTGAAAAGCTGATGCATGATTACATGTCATTTGTGCACGTGTAAACACGTAACTGTTGTCCAGAAGGAACACAACGTCATGAGATGCTAACGTTAGGTTGGATTTAAGTTGTGATGTCAGGTGACCAAAATGAAACGTCTAGCCAGCGTCTAAGGACATTGTTATTTTGATGTCATACGGACGGTAGCCTCGCTGCGTGTGTTTGGAGTTTAGACGCGCAGTTTACATTTTTATCCTAAAATACCTCCTCGTTCGCTAAATATTTGTCTCTCCTACATAGGGCGAACAATCCCTTAACAGACTTATACAAACAAATCTTCTTTCGAACCTTCTGTCTCTCGAGCATCCGCCTGTCGTTTGTAGCTTTAGCCTGCTGGCACCGCTGGTCAGCTAAAGCCGCCGACCTCTTTCGTTCCCTTATTTTCTCACTTACCGGCTTTGCTCTTCACCTTGTACAATGTCGCTTGCGTGTCTGTCCTTGAGTGCAGGAGAAGCATCGATGGAGGCGTCGGAGCTGGAGCTGGAAGCAGTGGAGTCCCAGATTCGCTCCCTCGAGACGAAGCGAGCGCGGCTCCGGGCTATGCTCATACCCCGTACTCGCTTGTCTGAGGTAAGCGTACAATACAATCAAGGCAAGGCAAGGCAAGTTTATTTATATAGCACGTTTCATAGACAGTGGCAATTCAAAGTGCTTTACACAAACAGGAATAAAAGAAACGAGTTTTAAGAAAAATAAAAACAAATAATAAAAATGGTTAAAAAAATAAAATAAATAAGCATAAAAACAGATCAAATGTGTTATAAAAGAATGAAAAAGAAGAGAAAAACATAATAGTGCGATCTGTCGGGCGTAGCACAGTGCTCATTCGGAAAAGGCACAGCTTAACAGATGTGTTTTCAGTCTTGATTTGAACGTGCCTAATGTTGGAGGACATCTGATCATTTCTGTAAGCCGATTCCAGCAGCGAGGGGCGTAGTAGCTGAAAGCCGATTCACCCTGCTTTGACTGAACTCTTGGAATTTCTAGTTTATTTGATCCTAAAGATCTGAGCGATCTGTTAGGTTTGTATTCAGCGAGCATATCTGTAATGTATTGAGGTCCTAGGCCATTTAGTGATTTATAGACTAGTAATAATACTTGAAAATCTGTTCTGAATGTAACCGGGAGCCAGTGTGGACCTGAGGACAGGTGTGATGTGCTCTGATTTCCTGGTTCCTGGGTGAGGAGGCCGTTACGGTAATCCACCCTGCTGCTGATAAAGTCTTTATTGGAAACAAAACATCTAATTCTTGCAATGTTTTTGAGATGACAGAATGCCGATTTACTGACTGCTTTGACGTGACTATTGAAACTCAGATCTGACTCCATAGTCACACCAAGATTCTGGACCTTATTTTTTGTTGTTTGACCCTCTCTGTTCCCAAACGCAATCACTTCAGTTTTCACTTTGTTTAACTGAAGAAAGTTTTGGCACATCCAATTGCTAATTTCGTCAATGCATCGGCAGAGGGCGTCAATGGGGCTGTAGTCATTAGGCAGTAAGGCTAGGTAGATCTGAGCGTCATCAGCATAGCTGCGGTAGGAGATTAGTTTTTTTCTCATTATTTGGCTCAGAGGGAGCATACAAAGGTTGAACAGGAGAGGTGCCAGAATGAAGCCTTGTGGGACTCCACATGTCATGGGTGTCCACCTCGACCTATGGTCACCTATACCGACATAGTAACCTCTCCCTTCAAGGTAAGATCTGAACCATTTGAGGACCGTCCCGGACAGGCCAACCCAGTTTTCCAGCCTATCCGGAAGTATGCTGTGATCGACAGTGTCAAATGCGGCACTGAGATCGAGCAGTACCAGCACTGTTAGTTTGCCTGAATCTGTATTTAGGCGGATGTCATCGATTATCTTTATAAGGGCGCTCTCTGTACTGTGATGTGGTCTGAAACCAGATTGATAATCGTCTAAACACCCCTTAAAGTTTAAGAACTCGTTAACCTGGTTAAAAACAACTTTTTCAATGATTTTGCCAATGAAAGGGAGATTTGAGATTTGAGATGAGCCTGCTCAATAGGGTGCTCTTCTTCAAGAGGGGTTTAACAACTGCAGTTTTAACCGAGTTAGAGAATTGAAGCATTTACCAATTTTAGAAGATCCATTTCCAAACAGGTAAACACCGTTTTAAAGAACGATGTGGGGAGCGTGTCGAGACTGCAGGTTGATGTTTTCGTAACTTGCACGATCTCTTCAAAGATTTGACCATTAATTGCCATGAAATGGGACATAATGTCCGATTTCTTAAGTTGTGGTTGAGCTAGTCTGACTTTGACACAACTTGGCCGATTGGATGAGCTGATTGCCTTTCTGATATTATTGATCTTGACAGTAAAGAAGTGAGCAAACTCATTACATTTCCTTTCAGAAAGGTGGTTGTTGTACGTTGCTGTTTATAAGGCTCGAAAAGAAAGTCTGCCTAGCAGTTTTGATTTCCATATTAAAAGCACGAAAACCGTCTTTATAGATATCATAACGGACTACTAGTTTGGTCTTTCTCCACATACGCTCAGCTTTTCTGCGCTGTCTTTTCATCATGTGTACTCTTGGTGACCTTGTCCAAGATCCCTTTGGCCTGCTTATCATCTTCTTGGCTTTAACAGGAGCAATGTCATCTACGACCTTCTTAACTAATTAAACGAATCGAGGAGAGAATCAACAGAGTCTGCAGATATGCTCGGTGCTAGCGACATGGCCTTCATAAACTGCTCATTGGTGCATCTCTTTCTGACAGAGACAGATTTGTCTTTAATAGCTGGAGCGATCAATATATCAAAGAAAATACAGAAACGATCAGATAGCGCAACATCCTTAACAACAGTCGATGAAACGTGCAAACCCTCAGTTATAAGTAGATCGAGAGCGTGTCAACGATTGCGCGTGGGTCCTTGAACATGCTGAGTCAGATCAAAAGTGTTGAAAACAGTCATCAGTTCTTTTACAGCATCGATTTGTGGATTATCAATGTGGATATTAAAATCCCCAGCAATGGTAAAATAGTCAAATTCAGAGGTTACTAACGATAACAGCTCTGTAAAGTCATCAATAAAAGTTGGAGAATATTTTGGAGGTCTGTAGATAATGATCAGTAAGATACGTGGAGCACCTTTTAGTGCTATACTCAGAGATTCAAAAGACAAAAAGTGACCGAATGACACTCGTTTACACTCATAGACATCTTTAAACAGGGCAGCGACGCCTCCGCCTCTCCTATTGGCTCTGCAAACAGTCAAAAAGTCACAAGTTTAAAGGTGCTGTTTCATTGAGAACTGTTGCGCTACAGCTGTCATCTAGTCAAGTTTCATTTAAAAGCATGAAATGGAGGTAATTTGTGTTGATAAAATCATTGACTAAAAGTGACTTATTGTCGAGCGATCGGACGTTTAAAAGTGCTAACTTAACAGTTTTAGCTATTTTTGCTACAGTAGTCTCAGATTTATGTTTAATAGACACAAGATTTGAGTGATTTGCTATACGGCCTGAAGAAGTCTTCGGTCACGTAGTACAACGCATATATGTGTAGAGAAAGCTACAGGCACACTGGGTTCCTGCTTGTTATGTAAGCATCCGATAAAGGCACTGTTATCTAAGCAGGCACCCCAGACACATCGTGGAGAGCTGTCGTGTTCAACAGCTGAAGACGGCGCGTTGTTGTTCGGGCCCTGGCGGTGGGGCAAAAGTCGGAGGGCTCTTCCAGGTGGGCTCAGAGGTGCTTGTGGAGCGTGCTGCTTTTTGGTCGGTAACTGGGGGCTTGCGGCGACGGAGTGTGAAAGTTTAGTTCCAGCATGCACCAGTTCCTCCATCTTTTTTGAGAAACACAAGAGAGGCGAGCAAGGTTACTGCGAGAACGTGTCTGGTGACAGAGGTTGTGGCTCTGGAGATTCTGGCTGCTGAAATAATATGTTTTCCTGAGGATCATTTTTGAGTGACGAGACTTGATGCTTTTCTGATGCGTCACAGTCTGTCTCGCGTTGAGCAGAGGGCCAGCGACAGTGTCTCTCTTTGGCTGCGTGGCGTTATCGCTGTCCTTGGGTGGTGCGTCAGCCCCAAGTCCACTCGGGAGCTGATTTGAGGCCCCGCGGTCATCCGGACAGTTGGTAGGTGTGCATGTGCCGTTTGGATTGAGGTCAGCGGCACACACAGCTGATGGATGACGGAGGGAGAAAAAGATATTGTCCTTTAGCACCTTTGCACCAAGTTTGTTTGGGTGAAGCCCGTCGGATGTCAACAGTTGTCTTTGGTTCCAGAAGAGATGGAAGTTGTCAATAAAATGCAGTCCTTTCTGCAGCCATACGTTTAGACCGAGAAGCCGTGAAAACATATTTGTCCCTCTTGCAGGGAGCGGTCCACTGATGAACGGCAGAATTTTCAATCTTTCAACTGTTTCCAAGAGCTCACGGAAATCCCTCTTGAGCAGTTCCGATTATGATCATTTCAGTTCAGATGGATGACAATTTAGCCATACGTACTCCTATTCGTCCCACACAAATAACAATAACCCCATAGAGACTGTGACTATTCCTCGTATTATTAGATCAAGAAATAAACGTACCGTGTGCTCCAGAAATAATCCATTAAGAATGAAAGCATAAAAACCACTAAAAGTGAAAATAGCAATTTCGTAAAGCTCGATCTCCTAAACGTCAGGTCACTAGCACCTAAAGCACTTATCATAAAGGAAATAATAACAGATAACAATCTTAATGCGCTCTGGCAGAAACGAAATGACTATATTAGTTGAAATGAAGCAACTCCTCCAAGATTCCTCTATAAACATGAGGCTCGTCAATCTTTAGTGATATTCTTAATGTTAATCCGAGAAACGGACTTATGTTTAGCTCCTTTGAAGTGTTAGCGCTTAATGTCATGTTATCTCTCGCTCTAATCACCATATATAGACCCCCAGGACCCTATGTCAATTTTCTAAAAGACTTTTCTGATTTCATCTGTGACTTACTAGTTAAAACTGATAAAATACTAATCGTGGGAGACTTTAACATCCACGTAGATGACGGTAACGACACATTAGGGATCTACTACATTCACTAGGGATAAAGCAAAACGTTATCGGTCCAACCCATCGCTTTAAAGCGTACGCTAGATCTAATTTTGTCTTATGGAATTGAGGTCATCGATGTAGACGTTATGCCATAAAGCGATGAGACCACTACCTCTTGGTACTACATAAGCTGCGTTTACCTGAAATGAGCAGATCCGCTCCGATATATCGCCCTACAGAACTATCGTTCCGTCTACCAAAGATGACTTGACAAATAACCTACCTGATCTTTTCTATTTCCAAATGCACCCGCAAACGCAAACGACCTCGATGTAGTAACCAGCAGTATGGATGCCATCTTTACTAGCACTCTAAATACAGTGGCACCTATCAAATAAAAAAAGGCTAGAGAGAATAAAAGATTGAAATCCAGAAAGTAATTGTAAACAACATTTGAAACAACGAAATAAAAATAGTTGCACATGTAGTTTGATGTTGTGAAATCAAATGAATAATAGTACTATTATTACTACTACTACTACTACTACTAATAATAATAATGATAATACTAATAATAATACTAATAATAATAATAATAATAATAGTAAGAAGAAGAAAAACAACCATCAACGGGTTGTTAGTCTGAGGCAGTTTTACAGTGTATAGGAAATCTTTTTTGAGCACTGTTTATCCCATTGAATATTCGTAAAGAGTAAATGGTGTGGAATATTCTTTTTTTTTTTTTTTATGTCAAAGAACAGCGCATTGTCTCGGCTGTGCAAATAGCATTCGATAACCGTTGTTAAAGCATCAGATATGATGATTTCCTGTGCCTGAAGGCTTTTAACTGACTCGAACCGTTCAGTTGATTTGATTTGTTAACAGGGGCAATGCGCATGAATCAACATGATTGTAGATCGTGGCAGAATTAGGCAAGAATGGTTATTTTTCATCAGTAGACCTTTGACACCTAAAAATAGAAACGAAGCATATTAACAGAAAACAGAACTGTCATACTGTATATATAAATATAGAAAAACAAGACAGAGTGGACGAAGACCAGGATGGCATTGCCAAGATGAAAAGTGCTGCAGCTGACATTGGCGAGTTATTAAAAAAAACAAAAAACATAAAGATTTTTGATCATGAAAGTGAAAAGAAGGAAAAGTACGTAGCGGTGTAATAGTCCACTCCATAGCAGCTTTGACTGAAATACAGACCGACTCAATTTCCTTGTTTCGAGAGGAAAAATACAGTCCCTCTTTCAGCACCCGTAGTAGTCGAGTGTGAAGCCGTTGTACCATTCACAAAGCGAGTTAGCGGTGTAGTTGGCTCATGCGTAGTGTTAAACAGTAGACAAATACGGGCACTGGCTTTAACAATTGTGTTTGTGATGAAAAGGTCCAATGAATGAAAGTGATGTAAAATTGCATCAGATCAATTAGTTGTTGTTTAGCATAAATGTGGCAATCAACTTCAGTTGGGGGGGGGGGGGGGGTGGAATGTTTTCATCTCTAGTGTAACAAAAGAGTAAATGTGACCAGAGCGTAGCCTTGATTGAGTTTTTGAAATGATATAGACAGTATATAAGGGTTCATATTGAAGGATGAAATAGAAGTAATTTTTCATGAAGCATTTGAATGATTGTTTTTACGCAGTCTGAAGCGGATTCAGAGTAGTAAAAGTAGCTTGTGAGCAAGTGCTTTAATAATAAGTGATATACGATTAGAGCTGCACAATATAAATATATATATTTTTTGTCGACCAAGTGGAATTGTTGAGTTTAAGGCTAAAATTGTGAAAGTTTATCAGTTGCGTGTGTTTTAAGGTCTGCATTTGAAGTGAGTTGAAAGCATTTGGCCACAAGGAATTATTGCATCGCTTAAGGCAAGTAAAGTATTTGATTTAATGATCGTACGTAATGAAGACTACACTAGACTCGACTGTATTTTCCTTGCGTATTTATGCTTTTACTTCTGCTTTTGAATGGCATGGGACATTGATGTTTCTTCGAACAACTTTTAACCTTGAAAAGTTTTGAACATTTGTAGTAGTTGAAAGCGATGGGCTGGTGTTGCACATAAAGGTAGAAAAAGCTTATTTCAGACTCGTGCAATGTGAATAAAAGTAACTTTGTTAAACTGTTGAGTGAAACGTTCGACATCAGCGGAGCGGAGATCAACCTCCCATGATGCAGGTGTAAAATTAGCAGTAGGGTGACGATGGCCACTTGTGAATATAGGCATAATAGCAGAGCGTTATTAAGTAACAACCCAGTAAGCGGTCGTATCTTTTGTTTAGGATGATTTAAGAGATGTAATCGGACCCCTGATTGAGAAAGTGAGCTTAGAGTAAGAGCTTTCGCTGTTTGAATAATCGGAGGAGAAACACTGTGTGATTGAGGCTACCAAGTGTACTAAAAGAATTGTTAAGCATTTGAGGTGCATCAACTGGCTTGCCTGTCTGTCTGTCTGTCTGTCAGTCAGTCAGTCAGTCAGTCAGTCAGTCAGTCAGTCAATCAGTTTCCCATTTACTATCAATTGACTGGTTTATCAAAAGCCTTTGCTTTTGTCACAAACTTACTGGCTTGTTTTATAACATGGCGAATCTTGACTTAACTTTGATGGGTTTGCAGTTTTTAGAGCGAGGCTACGTGACAGATTTGTATTGCATATATGTTGCGAAGATCCTGATGTTTGTGGAGGTAAATAGTAAAATTGTAAGTTAGTTAGAAGGATTTTGTCGGCATTTTGACCCTTAGAAGGAGCAGCACATGGCGTGAAGTTAAACTATGACGACTTTTATTACAGAATAGTGCTGATGCGCAGGTAGGACATGAAATAATAGAATAAAGGCAGAAAATAACGTGATGATGTGATGATGGGTGTGGGTAAGAAGTGAGGAGTGTAAGAAACGATGGATGAATGAATGAATGAACGAACGAATGAACGAACGAACGAACGAACAGTCGTATTAGTCAGTGTGTGTTCAAACAGAGAAGTCAGTTGTTTTTCAGAAAGGGTGTTGCTGAATTGAAAGTGAGGTGCCGAACCAGTTGATTTGTACACAGATTAGTTGTAGAGGGAAAGTGATACTTGAATTTGGAAGGCAAAAATAGTCATTGCGGAGTTGTCCGTGTGTAAGAAAAGGTGAAAAGATTTAGAAAGAAAAGTGTGTATTTATTGATGGTGAGTGGTTTAGCAGGTGTTTGTTTATATAGCAGAAGTTTAGTGAAATATATGAAATTGTTGTGTTTGAGCTTGTGTTCTAATGAAAGTGTCAAATGTGTTTGTTCAGTCTTTGTATTTATTTAGGATGGAGCAAATAGCCTCTATTAGATGTGCTTTGATGGTGTGTGGAATAAAAACAAGAAGTGTTTGAAAGTATTCAGCAAAATGTGAGGAGGAAGTGCTGCGTGTTAATGGCCACAAAATGCAGAAGAGTAGTTGTTGTAGTAGTACCAGCAGTAATGTTCAATTTGCCGTATGGCAGTCTGCATGACACAAAGCATTTTCCATTGAGGAATCAGTAAAAAAAAACAAAAAAACTAATGATAATAATAATGTTCAAAAAGTAAATCATGTAGATGTGAGTAGTATATAGAATGGACTTTTCATTTTAAGCCAGCCAGCCAGCCAGGCAACCTCAGGGCTTGGAAATGTTCCATGTTTAAGATGTGATTTGTTGATAAATTTTGATCTTTACTGCCTGATGAGGCTATGAAGTGTGTGAGAGCATTGTATTAAATAGCATCCCCCCCTCCCCCACAGCGTGTCTTTAAAATATGAGTTTGTCATAGCATACTGGGCTAAAAGATATCGCTATAGTCCAAAGACATGGTGGTGGGGGTGGGAAATGGAATTGAATGCAGTGCTTGTAGTCAATAGAGTTTGTGCATTAGGCTGCTGGTATGGATGGCGGTTTCATCTTGTTCAAGTAGACTTAGTATTGAAATTGAAAACAGATCATTGGCTGTATGACAGTAGCTGTGCATATAGGCCATTAATATTTGAGTGAAAGAACTTGAGTATGTGTGTGAGGTTTATATGGTTATTTGTCCATATAGATGCCCCCCCCCCCCCCCTCCCTCCTCTTTGTAAAATGGCCAATACACAGGTGTAGTGCACATGGGTTTAAATAGCCATGTACACATTTAGTAGTGACATGCATGCACAGGATGTGAATAGTTGTAAAGAAAAGTAAAATGGAGGCTCTAGGATAAAACGATTGAGCAAATGATAGGAAAATGCTGTTTATTAAAGGCACTGCTAGTTTTGATGATTCATATTAGAAAGTAAGTGAGGTAGAAAAAGCAGCTCCAAATGAACATTGTTAATATCCACAAAACAGGAAAAGTGATGGAGTGTTAATCAAATGTTGGAAATAGGCATTCGAAACGTTGTGCTTAATGCATTGAAATGTTGTTTGTCTTTGTTAGCAGTGTTGCAGGCTATTTGTGTGGTTCATCATCATCATCATCATCACCACCACCACCACCACCACCATCATGGTAGGTATGAAATGGTGTTGTTTTGTGTGAAGTGTAAAAAAACAGAATTGTTGAAATACGAGCAGATCTGTTTGTTTCAGTCTAGCTTCATCAGCAGTAGTGTTTGTAGGAATAGTGCAGTGAGTGCATTGGTCAGCTGGGTGGCACTGTTGTGTGTGTCTTTTACAGGTGATCGACAGCTGCTGCAGGAGGACTGAGCTGGTGTGCTGGAGTCTGAGTTGCCATCACTGCGTTGGAGGATGAAGTTGTGTGTGAGGGCAGAGAAGCGGTCTGGACCATAGGGCACATCAACGTTCTGAGAGAGGGTCTTGTATCCTGGAGACGTGACCTGCAAATACAGATCGTGTTTTAGATGCTGTCCGTTTGCCCCTCCCCCCGATACTTAATGTGTTAGATGCTGTCCGTTTGCCCCTCCCCCCGATACTTAATGTGTTAGATGCTGTCCGTTTGCCCCTCCCCCCGATACTTAATGTGTTAGATGCTGTCCGTTTGCCCCTCCCCCCGATACTTAATGTGTTAGATGCTGTCCGTTTGCCCCTCCCCCCGATACTTAATGTGTTAGATGCTGTCCGTTTGCCCCTCCCCCCGATACTTAATGTGTTAGATGCTGTCCGTTTGCCACTTACTTACTTACTTACTTACTTACTTACTTACTTACTTACTTACTTACTTACTTACTTACTTACTTACTTACTTACTTACTTACTTACTTACTTACTTACTTACTTACTTACTTACTTACTTACTTACTTACTTACTACTTACTTACTTACTTACTTACTTACTTACTTACTTACTTACTTACTTACTTACTTACTTACTTACTTACTTACTTACTTACTTACTTACTTACTTACTTACTTACTTACTTACTTACTTACTTACTTACTTACTTACTTACTTACTTACTTACTTACTTACTTACTTACTTACTTACTTACTTACTTACTTACTTACTTACTTACTTACTTACTTACTTACTTACTTACTAATTACTTACTTACTTACTTACTTACTTACTTACTTACTTACTTACTTACTTACTTACTTACTTACTTACTTACTTACTTACTTACTTACTTACTTACTTACTTACTTACTTACTTACTTACTTACTTACTTACTTACTTACTTACTTACTTACTTACTTACTTACTTACTTACTTACTTACTTACTTACTTACTTACTTACTTACTTACTTACTTACTTACTTACTTACTTACTTACTTACTTACTTACTTACTTACTTACTTACTTACTTACTTACTTACTTACTTACTTACTTACTTACTTACTTACTTACTTACTTACTTACTTACTTACTGCAAATAACCACAACCAAAAAAAAAAATTTTTTTTTTTCCCCAATTCAAACACAACTTTCAAACTTTGTATTTCTTTAATTTAACACTTCTTACTCTCAACATGTACTTTCCAGGCAACAACAATCTGAAGTATTCTCCATTCACATCACTTTCAAAACAGCAAATGTTGTCTCTTCCCAACACCTCCACTACAGCATGAGGAATCAACTTCCCTGAAGAATCCATAACCACACCTTTCAGTCCTGGACACAAAAAAAAAAAACAACATTAGCAAATTTCACTATCACCACACTACAAAAATTTTACAATTACCTTCTGTGTAAAAAAAACTCAAAACATTCTGCTAAAATTATTCCTTAACATCAACTCTATCATAATAAACACAACATTAAACAATCCAAAACCTATTACAACTTTACACATTGTAAGGCCTTCTCTCCACTTTATTAAACCCATAACATTTACACATGAAACAGAACAAACAACAAAACATCTATTCCTCTTCATTTGACAAGCAGCTCCCAACACCTCTCTTCAGTTAGGATCACCCAAAGCAATCAACTGAGGAAAACATTTTACTCATCTAAACACTGCACTTGTATCATGTCAGCAAATGCTCACATCTACAATTTCTCTGAAAACAAAACACATTCTAACACTTCTATACAGTTACTACATGTAAACAATCATTAACAGGGACTGACGAGTGGGGGATACCAACAAAACAAATCAAAAAACACATTGAGGAGGGATACAACTAAATACATTACAAAATACTATTTCAAAACATGAAACAAATTGGTCACATGGGAATGAGGGGGACTAATCATGATTGCAGAAGGATAAATTAATACATTACAAATACATCTAACTAATTACCCACATGACTACTGATGGGAGGAATAAAACTAAAATGCATGACAAATTACACAAACATTACATCATTTGTCAACAACAGAACTGGTGGTGGGGTAAGCATTACAAACTGCACTCACAAAAAAATAAATAATTACAAATTCTACATCACAAATTGGCCATATGGATAAGGGACGGATGATGAGAGGGGAGGAAATAAACAAATTAATGGAACCATTTCACTACATGGGAATTAAGGGAGGAATAACTACAATTACAATAACAAGCATTACAATCAATGGGGCACTGGTGAGCAATAAATTAAAAAAAAATAACAAAAAAAAACATTAATTGCACAAAATTTGGGGTGAGGCTGATGAAATTTAAATAAACCAAACTACTACATTTATAACAGAACAAATTCACCACATGAATGAGGGATGGATGGTGAGAGGGGGTGGAACAAAGAAATTGACCACATGGATGAGGGGGAATAAAATAAATAGAACTAATTCACCACATGAGAATGAAGGGAGGAATAAAATTACAATAACACAACAAACCAACATTCTAATCAATTGACCACAGGAAAATGGGGCACTGATGAGCATTAAAAAAAAAAAATTAATAAAAAATTTAAAAAAAATAAAAAATTTTTAAACGCATTACAATTTGCACAAATTAAAAAACAAACAAAAAAAAATATTACAACATTAATACAATTCTTACAAACATGGAATACACAGGCCACATGGATGAGGGACTGATGATCAGTGTGGATAAACAAAGATACAAACATGGAATAATTTGCCCACATGGGAATGGGGGACCAATTGTTGGGGAAGGACTGATGACATTAAAATAAATCAAACTACTACTTTTTTATTTACAACCTGGAACAAATTGGCCACATGGGAATGGGGGAATAGTGGGAGGAATAACTAAATACATTACAAATTACACCAATAAAAACAAATTATTCAAAACATGGGACTGATGGTGAGCAGAGAAACAAATACAAACAAACATTTCATCAATTGTCCTCGGGGAATGGTGCCACATTATACACTATTTGGCCATGGGGATGGGGGGGGGCAGTGAAATACAAATAATATCACTTCATTTGGAACATTTCGAAACCCTGCTAGTCTACAACAACTCCGTTGTGCGTCTTTGCGTATACTCTACCTAGATGGACTTGCTGCATATAGGCCAGAAGCGCAACTCTGTTGGCCTCCCATAGTGCAGGAAGCTCCTCCTCTGGAGGAAACTTGCAGCACGAGATCTCCAGGGTCAGCTCCAAACACTGAGCCCACACATAGTTGTAGTCCTGCATTCCTCCTGAAACAACAATCCACTTTAAATACTTGCGTTTCAGCTTTGTAACAACTCTATTACTGATACGGATGCATTTTTACACTAATTCCATGGACAAGCCGTTCCAATGACGCACTTACCCTGTAGAGGATACCACTGATAGCCGTTGGTGATGCCGCTGCTGAAGCTCTGCATGTCGCTGCAGCGGTTTCCTCTGTACATCTCCGTGTGGTTGTACGAGTACGTCTTCGCCAGGTGGACAAACACATCTTCGTCGGGGCTCACGCTCCTGTAGCCCTGCTGCTCGCTTCCTAAAAAAAAAAAAAAAAAAAAAAAAAAAAAAAAAAACCAAAAAAAAAAAAAAAAAAAAATAAAAAAAAAAATTCACAAATCTTACCGTTAAACCTCACATTCCCAGCAATGATGCTTTTCTTGTAAAAAAGCTCAACATTAAACCCGGTGCGCCAACTGTCCCGTGACTACATTTCTTTATTATCCTTTATTTCACTTAAATACTTCATGTGCAAATATCCACCACTAATGCGCAAGTATGGGTGTCATCCATGCACTCGCCTCCGTTGCTGTTGTCGTACGGATAGCTGGCCACCAGTGCTCCTCCATGCAGATTAGCGGACAGCACAAACGTCTCGCTCTTCAGCCACTCCATCACCGCTCGGACCTCAGACTCTCTCTTCTGCTCGTTACTCGCTTCAAAAGCGTCAGGAAAATTGCGGTTCAGGTCCACTCCGTTCTTATTGTACCTGCGATGCAGAGGGGAAACGACAATCACACGCTTAAACCTTTACTCCGTATACGGCGATAGCAAAAACAATACCGATTCACCGCACCTTCTTACACTTCGCACATCTTCAAGTATTAGTCAACAATCACTGGCGCAATTACCAAAACTTGCAGTTCATGTGCCAATAAACACATCTGGCTAATTACTTCACTGGAAAACACCTTCACTATAAAGCTGCCAAGTCCAATAGTCTGTTTTCCTCTTCGTCTATCATCACTAATCAAATCACCAACATCTGTTTAGCGCAGTCCACATTTCACCATCTATTGCTGGCCCGTTTCACACACACACACACATTCACAACAAACCGCCTCGGTCTGCCAGGTAAGCGTTCAAAAGCACACCCGACTCCATCATTCACTACAAATCTTCGTACCAGCGTCAAACAGCCAACGAATCCAACTAACAGGCTGGTGACAGCCAAAAAATGCCTGCACCGGCGGCTCCAAATGGGTGCGGGTGGAATGATCCCTCTTAATCCCAAACACCACGCGGCCACCATCTAAAGCGTATCTGCTTCCCTGAGCAGATACACTTAAGTGTACACAAAATCACATCTGATCATCTATTTGCTAAGGTACATTTAGTACACGACTGTGTACAAAACTCTACTTCATACAGTCTTTGAAAGACAACAAGCCCAAATTCACTACAGAGAGAGAGAGAGAGAGAGAGAGAGAGAAAGAAAAAAATTACAAAGCAGCACAACTTCATATCTTTCGCTTGCCTTCTACGCACATTTACACATTCAATTGACTCGGTCTACGTCACACCACAAGTCAAACCTATGCACAAACAGGATGTGCCACGTTACGCTGCCATTCAGCTCTTCTCTTCACGATAATCATAAATCCTCGTGTCGGTTTCTGCCTCGCTCCGTTTCTCTTCCTACACTGATTGCGGACCCTGTCCAGACACCTCGTTCCCCTATCGAGCCCCTCAAATCTAAACCCTGCCAAGATGCTTCAGCTCATCTATAGCATTTTCTCCTCCAAATAATTCTTTAACCGCAATCGCCCACATCCGGTATTGCTCCGAAACGGCTTCAGCCGCATTCTGGATTGGTCTTCAATGTCCTCTCTACTAAATGAGCTCATGTGCTTCTTAAAGCACGGCTGATACTGGATCGCTCCTAAAAACGCACTGCTCCACGGTGTCCGCTCTCTCACCTTTCTTTAACCTTGCTTTACGTGTAAAGACCGTGTGCATTTAAAGAATCACAACCAGGTACACCTCGTGCGTGCAGCTGCTACATCTGTCAGGCTACTTTTTGGGCCTGTGGCTTTCATTGGGAACACTAACAGAGGGCCGCCTGGATGAGTCACAGCTATTCGTGTCTGACTGTTTATGTTGTGCTCTGTGGCTGCAGAGCGATGGTCAAACAACAAATACATCTGCTGTGCTTCGCTCATGCCTAAAATGGCACACTTCAACACCATTTTCTCATTGTTTTTCACCACAAAAACAAATCACAGACGTTTAGTCATGCGTTTCTTTCAAGTCCTTATTCACGTTCATTCATTTTATTCTACGTAAACTATGCTAATACTTCCATGCTAATAATCCGTTCTATCAAAATGCTGCAGTTCTACACAAATCACTACAACCACTTACGATTTACATCCCTTTCCACAACAATGGCAAATGTCCAGAGCCATCTGTTAGACTGCTAAAACAGACGGTGACCGACGGGATGTTTTTTTTGCTTTCACTTGCTTCAGAGCACTGCTTCTAGCACAGCTGCCAAACCTAACAGGAAGCTCGTAGCGAGGCAGTAACGATCAACCGCAATGCATAAAAATACCATCCTCATCGTCATTACCGATGTGCACAGCTGCACGGCCGGCTGCTGTTCTAGCATGCTCTCGCTTTCGCTCTTGCTCAATCACTTTCTCGGTGGTTACCCACCATCATCGAATCCGGATCAGATCACTTTCCAATTGCTCTTCTCAACAGGACGATTTATGTCGTCTCTGCCTGTAAAATGCTTCGTGTTCAAGGATGTGGCTTTGATGGCATTACGTCAGGTCTGCAGTGTCTCCAAATTTAAGGCTCACTCAACTGGACCTACGGCGGACCACTGCTTCCGTTTTAGATGCATGCGTGCACAAGGCAAATACGCTACAGGCTAACTCGGTCTATTTGCATTCAATCTTTTAGCTTAAATAATTCTTTGCTTAACTTCTAATCCTGCACGGCTATCCTATTTCAAGCTCACCCTGTGGGGCTGCACCTTGCCTTCGTGCTTCTTCACCTGTATAGTCTCTCTCAAAACCATAACATCAGGTTACAACTTATCTTTCAGCGCCGGTCGCCACACTGGAATCCAAATCTGCATTCTTAAATTAACATTAATCGTCGCTACATCTTCGCATTACACATTTCACCATTTTTCCACATGGCTTCGTCACATTTTATATTGCTTCAGGCTTAAGACACCCTTTTTCTACAACCAAACCATGCATGTTCTGTACTGACTCTGTCCGTTTGCCTGTAAGGCATCATACTTGCACGTACGTGCAACTTTCATCCCTCATGTCGCATTAAATGTGCACTTTCAGCCTTTCAATGCTGCTTATCGCCAATAATTCCAATCGTATCAAATAAACTGCGCGGCATCTCCGAATGTCTCATCTCAGGCATCCTCTTTCCAAGTTAACTCCTCTCTAACGGTCACACCTCAAAACACACACATTGGAAATCTTTTTTTTTTCTGTGTGGTCCTGACATTTACCATTTCACCATCTCACTTACCGGCCTACTGTATAAATGCAGTCTGGTTTGGAGGACTCGAAGCCGTCCGGGTTCATGGAGGGCAGGATGTGCACGCGACTGCTGTTCAGCAAACGAGTCACCAGGGGATCGCTCAGGTAACGACTTGCCAGATAATTCACAAGCTGAAGCAGTAACACGCGTCCTACAACCTGCAGAGACAAATAAAAACACAATTACTCACTTCGGTCTACAGTCAAAAGCACACAAAAAACAACAAGACACTTACAAATGGACATTGCTGGAGAGAGAGAGAGAGAGAGAGAGAGAGAGAGAGAGAGAGAGAGAGAGAGAGAGAGAGAGAGAAAGAATTACAAAAAAATATATATATAAATTAATAACAAAAAAATTACTAAATAAAAAAACAAAAACAAAAAAGTTTAAAAAAAAATTCACAAACCCAAGACTCTGGTGTATGGCTTTAATCAGTATATTATCTGACAAACTACACATTCTACTGACAAACCAGCCATTTATGTGGCCATAAACTGCCTTTCATGCTTCCATTCCTGGGGGATTGTGACCTTCCAAGAGGATGGAGCAGTGTGGATGCTATGGATGATTGGCTCTGGCCAATTTCTCCAAACATGCACATGCAGATTACAAGTTATACCCTACTACTTTAGCTCTGTATTTCAGGCACAGGTCCAAAAAAATTATACTAATAAATAAATAAAATACATTTCTGGATTTCAACTTAATGTGAACCACTCATCTAAAAACAAAATGTCTAAATTTAAAGCATTTGCAATTCGTTAATGCTCTCTCCATCCGCTAAAATAAACCCCTTTTTTTTTCCTCTCCCTCTTTTTATACAGCATCAGCATTATCATGCCTAGAGCACTGACTACATCAGCAGCAGGAAATCCACTTTTCACAGTTGGAAGACACGAGCAAACGGATCGTTCGTGCTATAACCACTGCGGTCTCTCTTCTGGACGTCACCGTCTGCCAGAGGACCCTTCGTGTGGTGAGGAATACGTTACGCTGCTATTCGCATCCAACAGGAGCGGCTAAACCAGAGACTGCTCGCTAAAACTTATACCAGTGGCGCTCGGAAGGCAACACGCATTCGTTCAGACAAAACAGCGTTGGTCTGGTGTGCTGACAAACCGCGGCCTCTGCTTATCCTGAGGATCATCCGTTTTCTAGGATCTACAGCTGAGCGATGCAGAGGTTAAAGTGCACTGTCGAGTGCATTTCTCATGCCAGGAGAGCTGTTATTATATAGCACAAGTTCAGACTGGTGGAGCCGTGGGTTCAACTGCCTGTCCTGGAGTCATTTACTCTGAGTAACGGTGGGTATGATTACTGTTATCCGAGACAGCTGAAACAAACCACAGCGCACGTCTGCTTCATAACAGGCTTTGAGAGAACACCAATAGTCTCGCTCGTATAAACGCACCCATAAACATGACAATGCTTAAACGATGGAGACCGCATTTCCTGACGCCGTCAAAACACAAAATGCCATTTTTAATAAGGAACAAAAACAGTGGGATAATTACAATTAGGTTGACTGTCTTTAAACATTCACAGTTTCTTCGATTCGGTTTTGCTTTCTAGTCGATGCCACAAATCCACTGGCTCCATAACACTTATATAACACTATATACTGACTTCTCCCCCTTCATCCACCAGCAATTACAGGAAGCCGAAAAGCCTGCTTTCCACGTCTCGCTGGCGCATCTCAAAACATCTTCAACCTACTCGTGTTTACATAACTAATAATTGCTTTATGTACCACTTACGCAAACAAATGTCATTGCTTTTCTTTGTTAGACCAAACATTGATGTGGTCCAAACCTTACTGATGTGGTTTGTCTTTTCTTTACAGTACACAGAGTCAGTCTATTGTCAAGTACAACGGTCGCATACAAGGACATCTGACAATTGGGTATACAAAATTCAAAACGCCCACATCAACAGAAACGGCACACCCTCGACACCCCCAACGCAAAAAAAAAAATAAAAAATAAAAAAACAAAATAAAAAAAAATTCTCAGGCCCCTCATCAGACCTGACAAACGTCATGCACTTCGTACGACACCCTCATCCTCGCACCTTCGGATCATGTCTGCATGCGTGCGGGCGCAGACAGACGCATCACACCTGGGTGCAGACACAGCAGAGGCCAAGCTTACTCTTGTTGGTGAAACAAAACACCTGTGAGAGAGGAAGTGGTAGAGGGGTCCGGCTTCATTTAAGAGCAACTCACATTCTCACAATTAACTGTTATGACTTCAAGCGGGCGGTGTGACCCCGTTTTTCTTGTGAAGGGAAAAAAAATTACATAATAAAATTCTAAGTCATTGGGAATACTCAAACATTACTCTAAATGCTAAGTCACTCCAAAGAGGACAGGCATAACAACGACGACACTTACTGCTCCTTTTCCAGATGTAGATTTCAATACATAGACACTTTCCCCCCAGGAAATGTTTACACAATTGGTCTCCAATGAGAAACGTTCACTAATATGCTACAACTTTGCATAAACCATGTCAAATGTGCTTTGTGGATTTATCGCAATCTAAACCGCTTTCAATTTCATTTCCCACAAACAAATATGAAGCCTGTTAATGATAAAGCATTGTACACTGGGTTGTTTCTCAGTGGCTGGGACTGTGAGCGATTGCTCAATTGGGCACTATCATCTGTCCCGTTTCATAGTTCGTAGAGGCACAAGCCATGACAAAGGTGCACAATTTTCTGCTTTTCTTAAAGCGGCGATATGCAACAAACATACATTTTTCCACATATTCATTTCGTACTTTCTGTACTCGTCGCAAGCAACAATTACACATCAGCCAGATGGTCTTTTCCCCAAAACACAAATAGCCAACCACACTACAAACATATTAACTTTACTTAGAAAACTATAACGATTCCTTTGTCAATAAAATGACCAAACCGGAGAACATCTATTTCAGGAACATGGCCTGCTTGTTTGACTTGGAATACGTGTGCAGTCAGTGCCTCTCGGTTGGCATTAAGACAAATACAATTCTACATAAAAAAAATATGCTAAACTACCCCCACCTTCTTGTGTCGACCACCCAAACGCTGGCTCGTCATAACTCTTCATGCAATTACATATAAAATGTCCATTGTCAAATTAAGACAGCCCGCAGAGAACAAAGAGGAACTGTTGACAAGCTCCCAGCAGGACTCGGAGGTCTGTACATTTACAATCGTGCTTTCATGAGGTGCAGGCACTGGATCGGGTCTGGCCGGGCCTGAGAAGCGTGCACAGGAATAATTTAAGACTAGAGTAAAACCACAGCTGGGAAAAAAAAAAAAAAAAAAAAAAAAAAAAAAAAAAAAAAACTTGCTCCTATTGACTCCACTGGCCAAACGTCATGTGACGCGGTTACAAATTTACTGGACTTCATCAGGTTTTCTACTAACCCTGTCTGTGTTTACAGTCTGTACTTTCTCTTTAGCTAATGTTTAAACACTTTTTGCCATTTACGTTCACGTAAAAGGATTGCGTTTTGTCTTATAGGGTCATAAAGAGAGACTGTCCTAAAAGCGCTTCAGTGGTGCATCAAAAGTCTGGCAAGCGTCACGGTGCAATGACTAATGGGTGCTAATGGGCTATAGTTATGTAGATGATATCACTCATGTTTACGGTTGTTTCAAAGTCGCCTCCCATCCTGAACGTTCAGATGGTTTCCTTCAATTGCGTGATTTGAATGGTGCTCCGCTTCCAGACAGGACGCGGTCTAATGAGGTGATGCTGTGGTGCCGCAGCTGCTGTCGGACGAGTAAAAGCTTTGACTTGGACTATAATTAAAATACCAATTACAGCATCTACTGCAACGTCAAATCTATTTTGTTGCGGATTCAAAGTACCAGTCAACTAATTCACACTACACATTACTATCTTTCCCCGCATAGTTACTTATGCAAGCGGTGTCTCCTCAGTAAATTTGCTCTAGTCTCCTCACAAAGACAGGAAGCACTGGATTCGCAATGCTTCTGAGTGGGTGGAGGGAGGCTGAGAGCATGGATGAAAAGACCCCCCCACCCCCCCAATGCTTTTGTACACAAAGCCTGTTTCCCCACACACACCCCCTACCAAAACTGCCCCTCAACACCAGAACTGGCCCAATCTCAATATCCAATCTATTTTAAGAAGCCTCCGTTTACAAATTTAGCCACATCCAAACAAAACGCATGCAAAATCGGGTTCTTAGGACGCACTTCGCTTTTGGAAAAAACTGCCAAAGTCCCAGCTACAATTTCAAATTAATAAGGAAGACCGTTTTACCTCGTTTCCGTGGATGTTGCCCACATATTTAAATTCTGGGATGCCCGTTCTGTGTTCTCTAGGATGTTGACCCAGTATTAAGACCCACAGCTCTCTTCCTAGAAAAACAAAATCAAAATGTTAATCCGCTGCAAACAAATGTTTCAAATGGTGAATGAGTGCATTTGCAACTGAATTAGGTGCTGTGGATCTTCTGCCGGTCGCATGACTGATGTCTCGCCGTTTCCACGGTTAAACAGATAATCAAATCATGTTTTTCCACACTTTGGACAGGCACCTGGCAACCCCATCCAAAGTAATCTCACGTCTGCCTCTCGTTCTCTAAACGTCAGCCTCTGTCTCCGTGGACTGCTGAATATGGACTTCTCGTTTTCACCGAGCAAGTTAAAGCATGTTTGCCTCAGGACTAATTTCCAACATGAGCTTTGTGAGCTTCTGCTCAATACTTTTCTTTTTACTGCATTCGTGATGCTTCGCTGGGAGGTGACCACACATAACAGTGTGTCCCGAAACGATCAAATATCCCGTTTCCGTTTGCACCATTAGAAGCATGCAAACGCTACTTTCAAATTCTTCCACACCATCCTACCTGGTGGAATTCCATAGCGTACCTCATACAAAGATCAAAGACGGCCATCCTAAACAAAACAGGCATCAAATATAGGGCGTAACTGTGCGCATCCAACTACGCTGTGGTGTGTGTGGACTCCTCTGAACCATAGACTTCTGTATACTTGATGGAAAACTGAATCGGACAAATATATTACAAAACGGTTAGGTCTGTGACTAACTTTAATCGTTTTCTCATACAAAGCGTCTTCATTTTTTTCCCCTTGTTGAACATGCATTCCAATACTATGACTGTTCGCGCATACCATCGATACACCTTTCCACGAGCTTGTTTTGGCATAGTCCTGTTCGCACAACCTGCTTAGGGAAAAATTGACATTTACAGCCAAGTATGTGTCAGACAAAGTTAATGGTCTTTTAGTATAATGCGCTTCAACAATTAAAACGCACAAAAGCACTCCTGCTTTGTTAAAAAAAAAAACTAAATAAAATAAGTCCAGGTGTGTTCATGGCAAGCGTCATTTTATTCCTCGTTTGACTCCAATGTCAGCATCAAATTTCCCCAAATCCACCTTTGATCAAACTTAAACATAATACATTTTTAAATCTTTAATAAAATGTTGTAACTGGAGCCTCTGGTGAAACTCTCTAATGTACAAATGACCTCTCCAATCTCTTGCTTTACAAATTCTGCACCTGCGATAGTCATCTACGCTTTCAAGAGTGACACCCAAATCTTATATTTCACTTCTATCAAAAGAATCAAGTCCCTGCCCTACCTGTCTTTTTTTTTTATAAACCATTAGGGTCGGATGCATGCCACAATACAAAAGACAAATGTCACTACTTCGGTTTCATCATGAAACAGCCGAGTTGACTGCCTTACTAAGAGTCGAAAGAAAAGGTCAAGGAAGGAAGTGGCATTTCTTTCACATCTGAAATCCAATTACTCATGTTTATCTAATAAAAATGTGCACAATCGATGATTAAAGGATTTCTGTAATCTTAAGCTGAATCTGTTGCCTGAAGACTAGCTTTTGTCTGCTTTGATAATCACCCTACAAGCGCTTTAGCTAATTAAGCCCAACTAATCAAGCATATGAAACGTAACATTACAATCGCAGATAATAATAGCCATGACTCGCCCCCTGTTCTTGCCCTGGTGGGCAACTGCAACACTGATTAGGCCAAGAAGGGCAGTCAACAAACAAGGCCGTTCTTCCAGCCCAAGCAGCTGGTGTCCTAGATTACCTCCGGTCAGGTCGGATCTCTTATTTCCTGGATTTAAATAGGCGACGAGGTGGGATTAGGACGAGGGTTAGCCTGACGAGGCAAGAGCTCACAATGGCTACGCGATCACCTTCCAGTCTCCAGTGATTGGAGAAACGGCCTTTACGATCAGCCAGTAACAAAGGCTCTCAGGAGATGACGGATGCGTGCAAGACTTCATTAAGGGTCGCTTTCTTAAAGTGCGACTCCATCAGCTAAATGAAAAGGCACCGCAGTGCCCTTGGATTAGCTCTGGACGCTACTTGCATTAGCAGGAACACACTTAAGTGGGGGTTTAACTTTAGGTTTTAATCAACTAAAGTGGGATCGGGGGTGAGCCTCGGGCACACCGCTTGTCTGGACATGACGAAAATAAGATTTGCTTGGAGGACCACCCTTATAGAAAATGAGGTTGAGAGAATGCGTACAACTTTATATTACCATCCAAATCAGATGGTACAAACAGAGGAGAGAGGGAGAGAGAGAGAAGGAGAGACTTGGCAGCAAATGTGTACTACTCTGATGGTTTTCTGTTGAGCCAAAAGAGCAACCCGATCCGTGGACCGAATTCACTTAAAATGTCACGGACGACCAGCGCCTTCACCAGAGATAAGGCAATGGCTAGTAATCGCTTTGTAATCTTACCTACTACGTGCGTGAGCTAGGCGGCCACGATAACTAAAACCTAAAATCAAAGCAGATTACTGCAAGAGGTTAACACGCAAGCATCTTAAATTTATGTACCGTTACATCAACAAAATCTTAACATTTGATCAAAAATAGCTTTAATAATGGCTTTTTTTAAAAACCAAAAACACAAACTAAACATTTAACATTAAGATCTCTACTCAAAGCATTTCCCAGTTAAACATTTTCTTTTACAGTCACAACTACTGTCCTGTCGGCCTCCTGAATGTAAACCAAAGGTCAGCTTTGTTTGTTAAACCGATCTCTCTGCACAGGAGCTGCATTGTGCTCCTGTGTGGCCGCTGTTTACAGGCTCGGTTTAATTCTGTCAGATTGGCCGTCTGTGGAAACATGCAAATCTTTTGCTGCGCTGATTTCTTTCAAATAACAAATGGGATGAGCAAACTATCCTTTCAAACATCCCCAGACAAAACCGCCTACTTAAACGCTCTTTCAGTACAGCCATATAGGCGTAGAAAGAGACCTCTGAAGCGTGGCATTGTAGCTCCCCTGGACGCTTTTGTCTGGGTAATAGAGTAAAACTGCTCTGTCTTTACAAGCACCTGAGGAGAGGCATGGGAAACTACTGTTCAAGTCAATTGTTGCTGATGCTGTAGCTGACATCAACTGCTTCGCTACACTTCAGATATGTTGCTATAAAGTTCAGTCAGACGTCAAGATCCTAATCAAATGTTGCGTCAAGACTCATTAAATATAATATCTATAGCTTTCTAAAATGACAGATTAACTTTGATATACATTTTTTGTAAGTCAACATTTATAATGCTGTATTTTAAAGATTAAAAAAGTGTGCTTTCAGTATACTGGATCTGAAATTAAACTGCATAGCAACCCAACTGAAAGGGCTGATGGAACGGACCAACACTCGCAATCATTCTTATAGAATACTGGTAAAGACCATTTAGGCATAGGACATTTCATTTATTGGGACAATTAAGCTACATCTTAAATACTTCAAATGTTATAGATGACGTGCTGATGCTTGTTATCTTAAACATTAAGACTATTGAGGTTTCTGATTAACTCCATTAAAACCTATTTAACATTTTATAATCGTTTCTATTGAAGCGTGTATTAACTTAATCATCATCAAGTATAGTT